>NC_089828.1:23645437-24270437 GCF_035046505.1 Tiliqua scincoides
ACACCAGCTGCCCTCTGTTTCTGCTCTTGGGCTGGCCTCCAGTCCCTGATTTTTAAAAGGAAGAGGGGAATGAAATAGTGAAAGAGCAGAAGAAATAGTGGGCAGGAGAGGGGATGCCTTCTAGCCCACCACGCTCCTCTCCTCCACACTTCCTCTTCTATTCATTTCCCTTCTTTTTTAATACGTGGAGTGGGAGAATGAGGTACAGTGGAGATACTTAGGCAACTGCCTCAGTTAGCCTCATTGATGGATTGGCCGTGTCCACCACTGAGCTATGTCCCTTGCCCCCAATCTGAACAAGTCCCCCATTGTTCCCTCGCTGAACATTCCTTATCTCAAGCAACTCTCTCGGCACACCTTCACAGTGGCTGAGTAATATTGAACAGGGATCAATACTGTGAAGAAATATGGCCGAAAGCCCTGCCGCGGGTCTAGGGGCAATTTGTTCTGAGAGCTATCCTCCCCTGTTTACCTGGGAGAAGTCTGCATTTGACAGCTTTTGCTATGCAGCAAAGTATTTAAGCCTTCGGCTGCTTTGAGACTTTCTCCCCCATCACCCTGTCCACCCTGCCTATATTCAGAGTTTTGTAAAAATAAATACCAACCACATTTTATTAATCTTCGTAATAAATTACGAAGCATCCCGAAATAAAGGCAACAACACTTTTTTCATACTAATGCTACACATCCTGATCATATTACTACACAAAGGTGAATTCAGTAAGGCAGTGGTTCTCACACATTTAGCACTGGTACCCACTTTCTAGAATGAGAATCTGTCAGGACCCACCGGAAGTGACGTCATGACCAGAAGTGGCATCACCAAGCAGGAACATTTTTAACCACCCCAGGCTGCAATCCTACCCGCACTTAACCAGGAGTAAGTGCCATTGACCATCATTGTTAAAGGATATACATAGTAGCTTGTTCAAAGTACAGGTCTGTAACATTTCCCCTGCGGTTAGGAGTACACCAAATGACATATTGTGTGTAATCCTTTAAAAAAATAGGGCTGCGTTTTTAGACATTGCCAAAATGTGTAATTCCACTTCCTACCAGGAAGCATCTTATACCAGGTTATGCAGTCATAAATAAAGGTATAGAACAGGGGTCGGCAACCTGCGGCTGTAGAGCCGCATGCGGCTCTTTCAGCTGTCTGCTGCGGCTCCTCCGGGTGAAAGTGGCAAAGGGGTTAACAGGAGGCACCTGTGTTGGGAGGGCAGGCTGCTTCCCTCCACCACCTGAGCTCACTGCCCTCCTCTCCCTTCACCCCCACCTGCCCCTCATTGGTTTCCCTTTTCAATTTTGCCCCCTCTGCAGGCTTAAGCTTCCTGTTTTTCCCTTCCCCAACTCTCCAGCAGGCTCAGCCAATCAGCATCCAGCAGGCTCCTGGCTTTTTCTGTTGGAATGGCTCAGGGCCCTTCACTGGCTGATCACCAGCCAATCCTGAGCTGCCCTCCTCCTCAGCCATTGCAAGCCCTTGCAGCCAGTCTTTCCTTGAGCAGGTCCCCACTCAGTGCAAGGAGAGGCTTTTCCTCCACAGCAGAGGAGACATCCTGTGTGTCTACTCAGTAGTAAGTCCCATTACAGCAGATGAAGCTTACTCCCAGGAAAGGGTGCCTGGGATGGCAGCCTTGAAGCCTGCTCAAGTGCAAGGACGGGTGAGTGGAAGCCCGCGCAGGTCTGTTCAAGAGTAAGCCCCGATGTAGTCCCTGGGCTACTCCCAGGAAGGTGTGCAGGGCTGTAGCCTCAGCCTCCTCCTGTGCAGGTCTACTCACAAGTAAGCCCCACTGTAGTCAGTGAGGCTTCCTCCCAGGAAGGTGTGGAGGGCTGCAGCCTCAGCTCCCTCCTATGCAGGTCTACTCACAAGTAGTCAGTGAGGCTTCCTCCCAGGAAGGTGTGGAGAGGACTGCAACCTGAGAGCTCCAACCAACTTGTCTGTTCAGAAGTCCCGTTGTAGCCAATGGGGCTTACTCCCAGGGCACTGTGTAGAGGGTTGCAACCTGAGGGAAGGAGGGCAGGCAGGGCAGAAGCTGGCCTGTGGCTGCCCCCCCCCTTCTTCTCTTCCCCACCTCTGGAGTCTGTGTCCTTTTTTCCTTCCAGCAGAGTGCCTCTGGAAGGTGGGGGGAGTTCTTTAGTATCCATGTAAGATAAGCAGATGTCATAACCACCATATGTATTGGAATCCTGGAAGATCTGGTGAGGAGGTAGATGTGGTATCAGCAGTGGCCCCTTTAAGGGTAAGGCCTGGACATCCAGCAGAGTGTGCTGCACAGCTGCAGCCACTTGAAGACAATAGGGTCCTCAGGGATATAATGGGCACCTGAGGAAGGGGATGTGGGTTGTAGAAGGAGTGCAGGTTGCAGACGTGACGTGACTGGGCTTATTGACTTTGACACTCTGACTGATTTGACTGACTTACTTTGGAATCTGATCTTGGACTGTGACTTGGCTTATTGACTTTGGACTCTGCCCTGGCTGCTCTGACTGACTTTGTGACTAATGGACTGCTGGAGACACTGGAGTTTGGTGTGTGGCTGCTGTGCCCTAGACCTGCTGAGGACCAAGGGGCTGCTGTAGTGGTGGGAGGCTGCTGGCAGGAGAGAGGACCTCTGCAGGTTGAACAGGTGAGCTACCCTGGAGGTGGGGTCCAGCAGGACTGCAGGGCAGAACCAGGGTCATTTGTTGGGGGAAAGAAGGGAAGCTAATTTGCTTAAAGTGGGCATAATTCACCAGGCAGAGAATGGCCTTGGAATCAGGCAAAACACCATAGAGGACCCGGCGTCTGAAAACACAGGACAAGAATGTATGACAAAACTAACTAAAAGCTACAAGAGGGGGCTACATTAAAAAAATGGGACCTATAAGAGCATAAAGGTAAAAAAAACTGTATATGCAGTATTATCTTTATTTTAGATGTCAAAAGGGTATCTCAAAAAAGACATAGTGGAAATGGAAAAGGTGCAAAAGAGAGCGACAAAGATGATTACGGGGCTGGGGCACCTTCCTTAGGAGGAAAGGCTACGGCGTTTGGGCCTCTTCAGCCTAGAAAAGAGATGCCTGAGGGGGGACATGATTGAGACATACAAAATTATGCAGGGGATGGACAGAGTGGATAGGGAGATGCTCTTTACACTCTCACATAATACCAGAACCAGGGTACATCCACTAAAGTTGAGTGTTGGGCGGGTTAGGACAGACAAAAGAAAATATTTCTTTACTCAGCGTGTGGTCGGTCTGTGGAACTCCTTGCCACAGGATGTGGTGCTGGCGTCTAGCCTAGATGCCTTTAAAAGGGGATTGGACAAGTTTCTGGAGGAAAAATCCATTACAGGGTACAAGCCATGATGTGTATGCGCAACCTCCTGATTTTAGAAATGGGCTATGTCAGAATGCCAGATGCAAGGGAGGGCACCAGGATGAGGTCTCTTGTTATCTGGTGTGCTCCCTGGGGCATTTGGTGGGCCGCTGTGGGATACAGGAAGCTGGACTAGATGGGCCTATGGCCTGATCCAGTGGGGCTGTTCTTATGTGGCTCCTGAGGTTTTTTTTCCCTCTGGAAAACGGGTCCAAATGGCTCTTTGAGTGTTTAAGGTTGCCGACCCCTGGTATAGAACAACATTCAGAATAACCCATTACAAAGTTATAAATTATTAAATGAATTATGTCCAGCAGATTTTAGCAGCTCCAAAGAGATAAGCAGAATATTGGTGGGAGGTGTCTTCTCCCACTCATTTCCTCTCTGTTCAGCTCCTGAGGTCCCATCCTGGATTTCCCTGCCAAGTGATGTTTGGTAGGTGAGTGTGTAAGTGCCTGTTGAGTGCAAGGACTTTTCTGCTGTGGTGCCAACATTGTGGGATTCCCTTCCCAGAGAAGTCTATCCTGCCTACTGCCATCTTTATGCTCTTTTTGTTACTTTGTCAACTTCCCCTTCTCTAGGCAGACTTTGTGGGGAGGCCAAGGGCTGCTGCGCTTCCTTTCTGTCTTCCTTCTGGTTTGGTTTGGCTTACATGAGAAGGGGCACAAGGCATGGAATCCTTCAGCTGGTCCTAGCTGAGAGGCTGAAGGTCTCTGGGAAGGAGTTAAACTTGCAAGCAACCATAGTTTCTCTCGCTGCCACCTCCAGCCTCTTTCCAGCCCTGTCTCTTCTGATTGGTTGAACATAGGAGGCTGCTTCAAACAGAGGGCCCAATCCTATCCAACTTTCCAACACTGCAGCCTCAATGCAGCCCCAAGGTAAGGGATCAAATGTACCCTTGCCTTAAGGAGGCCTCTGTGACTGCCTCCCCACCACAGGATTCAGTGCATGCCCCATTGGCATGGTTGCATCAGTTCTGGAAAGTTGAATAGGACTGGGCCCTGAGCCTGCTCTAGCTCATGGGTGTCAAACATGTGGGCTGGATGCAGCCCATGAAAGCTCTTTATCCAGCCCCCATGATAAATGGGCTCTCTTGTTGAATGGGCATCTCACACTATGTCAGCTGCTGAGTGTCAATGTGACTCTGTGGCAGAAGCGGCACTGCTGAAAGGGCAGCTTGCATGATAACTGAGCTCTCTCATATCTTGAAAATATGATCAAGATCTGCCCATTTTTTTTCATTTGCAGCTAATGAGTTTCATTTCTGGCCATCATCTGCTTAATGAAATCACTTCCAGCTTAATGATGTCACTTCCAACCCTCTGCATGCGCCATGAATGCTGCCTGGCTGACTATATGAAATGAGTTTGACACCCCAGATCTAGCTCAGTATAGCTAACACTGGGCACAATCTTAACCAGGTCTACTCAGAAGTAAGTCCTATTTTGTTCAATGGGGCTTACTCTCCAGAAAGTGTGGTTAGGATTGCAGCCTCCGTTGGACAGGAACTGTGAATAGTTTCAGAAAGGGGTCTTTCACATTCTCTGCCCCACATGGAGATACCAGGGATTGAACCTTGGACCTCAGACATGTGGAACCAGTGCTATAGCACTGAGCTGTGGGCCTTCCCCACTGGACCTGAGCTGGAGGTGAAGAGTATTAGCTTCAAGCATGTCCATACATATAGAACTGTATTAGTGCTCTCCCGCCCCACTCACACAGTGTCCTGCAGACCATCTCATCACCTAAACAAGGAGTTGCCAGGGCCGCCCTTCTTGTTCCATGCTGGGGAACCCAAGAGTGAAATTGCAGGCAATTCACTTGTTGCTGCTCTCCTTTAATAGGATAAGTGTTTCTAGAATATGAGCCCAGTGAGAGCTGTAAATAAGTGCAGGAACGGCTTTGGAAGATGGCTCATTTGAGGGCAATCAGCATGAATAAGGTGTGTCAGCTGGCTGGAAATAAAACAGAGCTGGGAAATCTCATAAGAAGAATCTTGTAAGGCAGTGGCCAATTCTACAAGGCTAGTTAGTGAGAGCAAAACCTAACTCTTGAAGTGGACACTCCAGCCCACCACTGTTCTCTCCTGCACATTACTTCCATTCCACTTTTTAAATCTAGGGAGCTGGAAGAGGAGTAGCATTCGCCCTTTGAGGCTACTGCCTCACAGCTCAGTCCTAACCCTCTCCAGCACCCAGGAATGCAGTGACACCGACATAGTGACTGCTGCATCCAGTGGGTCCAGGTAAGCACTGCCAGGTCTCCTCAGGGTGCTATTGAGCAGAGCAGATTCTGCTATTCAGCGGCATAGATTCGAGGAGACCCATGTCGGGTTTCCTGCCCAGGATGGGGGTTAGGATATGGCAGCAGGGCCTGCTGTTGTCTCTGCCCTCTGCTGGGCCCCCTCCTCCCCTCCCCTGCCCTCCGCCACCCAGTTCTGCCCCCTCCCCACCCTTCCCCCTGCCCAGAACACTCTGCCCCCGACCGGTGGCAAAACTTACCACCAGAGCCCTTGCCGCGTTGTCCTCCAGCGCCACGGCCCTACACCGACTGCCACTGAGCCTAGCACCAGAGGTGTGCCTGTAACTCTGGGGCAAAAGTGCCTTACAGCACTTTTTGCAATGGTTGTGCCAGTGGCACCAGTGCTGGGCCTAATAGGATCAGTCCCTCAGTCAGCTCCATGGATAGGCTGGCCCTGGATCTTATCTCCAAGAGGTCAGCTCTAGGGGCTGCTTGATTCTTATTGAATCCAGCAGGATTTCAAGCAACCTGACCGTGCATAGGATTGCAGTGCAAGCCACCCATCAGGTGCGCTGTTCATCTTAGTGGGATGCCATTAATCGGTGAGTATGTGTTTTATGGTACTGCATTGCTGTACTCCCATTAAAGCTACTACTCTACTGAAATAACTGCAACGGTAATTTCAAAATCACAACGCTGCCATCCTCCAGCAACACCCTTAAAAATAACATGCATAACGATTCATCTGTATGATAAATTAATTCCAATGCTTATCCAGAAATAAGCACACACACACCATGATGCTGAGTCAGCCTTGAAAGCCAAAGTATTCAGGGGAAACTGGCTGCAAAGGAGAACTGGGCTCTTGTCCCTTTGGATTGTGCAGAAAAGGGGAGTTTAGCAAGTGCAGCCAATCTTGCTCCTATAGCTTAGGTGGAGATTCCCTCAGCAGGGCCAGCTCACAGTCCAGAGAATCCTGAAAGCTGCTGTGTACTGAGTCAGGACTTTGGCTCATCTAAGCCATGTGCCCAACACAGACTGGCAGTAGCACTCCATTATTTCAGGCAGGAAACCTCTGCTCTGCCTGGACATGCCAGGGATTGAATTCAGGATTTGCAACATGCAAAGGACATGTTTCACCACTGAGCTCTTGCCCCTCCCTATGCACAGCCGTCAGAGTTTGCATAGTCTGGTGTGAGAGCTTAGGTGTCACCTCCATGATGGACTTCCTCCTGTATCAGAACGTACAGAATGAATTACAATATCATATGCACAGCTTCAGTGCAGTAGTGTTACCAGGGCTGGTGTACCCCCTGCCATTAACTATTTATTTTAATATATACAGGTCACCCAACAAATCAGCAACCAACAAAAAACCAGTGACCAACTCGATGACACTCACTCAATTGAATAAGAGGTCTAATATTAGCTCTGATACATGGAAATGATTGCTGACTCATACTAACACCTTACTGGTTCTCTGCTGTGTAATGATAACACTTCATTGGCTCTTGGAACAATCCGTCTCATTGGTCAGTTTTGAGCTATGAAAATTCACTATTTGTTACATGTCAGTTGTGTTTTCCTTTTCTGGTTTTTTTTTGGGGGGGGGCTACAACTTTTGATAAAATACAAATACGTCAACACGGTTTGTTTCATTGCATTGTGCATGACATTCCATTTTGAATGATATATAACATGATATTATCCAAAAATACCAAGATTTTCACAATTTTGCCCAATAGTGGTGTCATTCCCAGAGTGTGTCACCCTCTGGTGATGCCACTGCACAGCAGTGTGATATTGTGGATGAGCAGTGAAGCAAGAAGTCCTCTTGAATTCACAACATGGCCTTAGGCGTGCCACTATCTTTCAGCCTCAGAACTTCATCTGCAAAATAAACACTGGCCTACTTTATGGAACTGTCGTATGAATACTGTGGAAATATCTGTGAGGTGTCTCAAACACTATCCTAGTACATAAATGCTATATGCTATGATTAAGTTACACCCACTGAACATTTCCTACATGTTGCGTCAATCCTTTGGTTGCAACCCTTTGCACACTTCCCTGGGAGCAAGTTCCATTAAATTGAATGGGGCTGACTTCTGAGTAAACATGCATAGGATCTGTTTCTTTGCATCCATCCACCCCAAGTCTCCCTCTTGTAGCATGACCAGGTGCTAGTGTTGCCACTTTGCCCAAACGGACCCTGTTTCTGTGTCACCTGTTTCTCAGGTGGATGGGCAGCAAAGGTTAATCGTGAACTATTTTTTGAACCTACTCCTTACTAAAAAGTTTGGAGCTGGGGTGGCCAAACTTGTTTAGGGTCCAATCCTATCCAACTTTCCAGCACCGGTGCAGCTGCAATGCAGTCCCGAGGTAAGGGAACAAGTGTTCCCATACCTTGAGGAGGCCTTTGGTGACTGCCTCCCCACCACAGGATGCAGATGGTTGGCAACCTTCAGTCTCGAAAGACTATGGTATAAGCCTATAGCACCTGGTATTCCCAGGTGGTCTCCCATCCAAGTACTAACCAGGCCTGACCCTGCTTAGCTTCTGAGATCAGACAAGATCAGGCATGTGCAGGGTAACAGTTGGCACATTTGTACCAGCACTTTGAATAGGATTGGAAAATTGAATACAATTGGGCCTTTAATGTAAGTGCCATATATGATAAACTTCAGATGTTTGAGAACCGCAAGAGAGATGCTTGAGAGCTGCCATATTTAAAAATATAAAAATCTTAAATACATTTACTCACCATGAACATTACATTTAGGTTTTAATCCAGTGGACTCTCAGTGGACCCGGTAAATAATTACAAAGCTTGAAAATTTCTTAATTACCTGTTATATTAATTGTGATGCAAAAAGAAACTCAGCCAACATATTTCCAGGAGCTGCACATTATATGTCAAAGATATGGCTTGTGAGTCACAGTTTGGCCATGATTGCAGCCTGATCTTAAGCCTATTTAGGTGACCAATCCCAATTTAGGTCCTATCCAACTTTCCAGCAGTTGCAATGCAGGTGCAGTTGCAATGCAGCCCTGAGGTAAGGGAACAAAGGTTCCCACACCTTGAGGAGGCCTCTGTGACTGCCTCCCCAGCAAAGGATGCAATGCATGCCCCATTGGCACAGTTGCACCGGGACTGGAAAATTGGATAGGATTTGGCCCTTACTCAGCAGTAAATCCCACTGAGGTTCTGTGGGTCTTATTCCCTAAGAGGTGTGCATAGGATCACAACCCTAATTTCATAGTTCATTCCATGCAGTCCAACAATAAACATTAAATAGCCCACCCATGGAGTTACATGGAGGGGGTGGCAATACTTACTAGAGCTGCATTTACCCTGTAATTTTGGAGATAGATGAAGCACACCGCAGCAGAGGCTTCTGTTTCATCACATCCCCTGTCATTACCTTTGCTGGGTGCAGCCATTTCCACCCACTCAGCACAGGAAGAAGGATCAAACCAAGCAGGACTGTAGTTGATAGCAGCTTGAGATTTGCGTGCGTGTGTTTTTCACAATTCTGCCTTGACTTCCTTCCGCTTTGCTCCTGTGGACATCAGCAGGAACTATAGCAAAGAAAACAGCTCTTGAATGCCTGTTCTTTGGAAACCCAACAAACAAAGCTGCCCTTCTGGAATGCGGCCATTGGACGCATCTCACAAGGGCTTGAGTGGAGAGGCTAAGGGAAGTGCAGGCGGATGTGGTGTGGATTTCCAGAGCTCGTACTGTTTTCTAGTTCCAGGTGCTTCCTGGGTGTGACTGTAGGGTCCCTGCCCTGGAGGGGCCTGGAGCAGGCTTGTTCTACCCCCAGGGAGGCCTCAGATTGGCTGAAGGGGGAGGGGGTTCCAGCACCCTTGTCCTCCTCCCTAGCAGAGCTGCCAAACTTGGCCTAGGAGCTGTTGACCTCACAGCTCCCTGCTTCACACTGACAGCCTCTCATCCCTGGCCTTCTTGCTTTATGGAGCAAGCCTTCCCCCTTTGGCCCCTCCCCTTCCTCCAGGTGGGACAGAAAAGGCTTTTCCTGTTCCTGGCTTGTTTCCTGTAGTGTT
This sequence comes from Tiliqua scincoides, assembly GCF_035046505.1. Lineage (NCBI taxonomy): Eukaryota > Metazoa > Chordata > Lepidosauria > Squamata > Scincidae > Tiliqua > Tiliqua scincoides. The sequence continues at coordinate 23,655,102 of NC_089828.1, forward strand.
CCTTGTTTGCCCTGACAGCCCCCTCTGGCTGGTTGGGGTGAGCCAACCTGCTTTGCCCCCTTCAAGGGTAGGGAAGTCTCCCCACCCTGGGCATGGGGAGGCTGCTCCTGGGTAAGTCGGGGGTCAGGGCATCTGGGAGGGGCCCCGACAGTGACCATAATTATCTTGACCTGGCAGTAGTTGAGCATCAAGGGCTGCATTCAAACTGCCATGTTTTGGGGGTGTTTGATGCTCGGCATCAGAGCAGCCATCATCTGCAATCCCCTGGGCTCAGGATGCCAGTCTCCATGCTGGTTGTAAAGCCCCCCCCCCGCCCCGAATCAGAAGTATACTTGTTTGAAATGCTTTCTGCTATGCTTCCTGACTCAGCACTATGGCAATTGCTGAGCACAGCCTTGAAAGTCCATCAAAAGTACATCCTGCCTCTATCTGAGCCCATTTAAACAGAGAAAATGCCTATTTTCTCATTGTGCGCTGGGCTGCTGGCATGTTCTTGTATGGAGTCTTGGTGTGCCGCCAGACTTGCCTTCTTTGGCCAATCAGAAGCGAAACCACAGGAAAGGTCCCTCAACATCAACAGAAATCCATTTAAATTGGACACCCATTGGCTAGATGTGGCAAGAGCAGTGAGATCAGGTCTGAAAAGCAACCTTTCTCTTGAGAACCCGAAGTAAGATTAATGGCGTGTCAACTCAGAAAAAAAGATGCTATCTATTAGCAGATGTTGTGCCGTTTCAGCAAATACATGATGATTTATTGTATTTATGATCTGCAGGCCAGAACTACATGGCCAAAGCTTCACGGAGCTCTGGGGTTTTCCTTGCGCATCAGTTTTTGATGTGTGCGTATCTTTTTAAAAGTACGGAGACGAGTACATCTGGATGATATTCTCCAAGTTTGGGATCATTATCTGCCTTTGCCGGTGGGGAAAGGCTCACATCAACAAGCATTGAGTCAGGCAAATTTCAAGAGCAAAACAAGAGGGCTTTGCCCAGTTAACAGAGCAGGAGAGGAATCGGAAAGGGATGGACTCAGTGAAAAAGAAACACATCTTGACCAGGAGCCTTGCTTGGAGTCAGTCCTCTTAATTACATCTTTCATTTCTCTTTAGAGTCACAAGCCTAATTATTTCTCTCCTCCAGAAAGCAACAGCAACAACAGAAGGAAATATGTCCCTGTACATATGGCTTCATCCAAAGCCCTTTATTAAAAAAGGGAATTTCTTTTTGTTTTACTTTTAATTAACTCCTAGTGGCAAGGAAATCTTAGGCTTCCACAGTCATTAATAGATGCTGCAACTCATGTTGAACAATCTATATTTTCCCCCCTTCAGAGCAATGAAGGTAGAGCAAGAGAGGTATCATTGCCCTCAACACATTTGAACCTTTTTTGGGTCCCTTTTTGTGTCATCTCCTATCGTGTAAATTTGCAGACTCTCCAGTTGTTTACTAAGAACCATCCTTATTTTCTGCTACTTCTCCCCAGGAAGTCCAGGTCCCTATTTTGTTCCGAATTATCTTCCCTTTTGGTGGTATGTTGTTAACATGGCTTGGTTGAGTAGCTTGAGTTTTTGATCATTAGGGCTCAGCCACCTTTCCAAAGTCTCTACAGGCAAAATCTCTGCATGGAAGGATGGATGCATCTTAGTGCGCATGTGTGTCAATGCATGCACATGAACAGCAATAAGGCATCATTTCACCCACATCAGCCTTTGAGGTAAGTTTGGTGAATTGTCAATCATCTTCCAATCAGTTATCCGCAATTCAAAATAGACCTCAGAAGCTGATGTGGAGCTAAAGGGTGGACTGTACACTGCATGATACCTTAGTGTGCATGTGCACACATTTATGCGTACTGTATAATGCTAAGCTGCATTTCTCATCAGGAGCAGTCTGATCATCTGGTACCTGGACTCAAGAAAAGGATCACAGTGGTGACTTCCACCTCCAGCTGCACTAGCTTGATCCTCAGCAGCAGTACTGCGAAAGAGCAAAGTCCCCTTTCCTGTTCTCACTCACGCTCCAAGAAGAAGGGGCAGGGGATAAGGGGCACCCCCTTGCCAGTCTGCCACTTCCCCCCCCCCCCAGCGCATCACAAAAAATAAGCACTTCAGCCAACTTCATGGTGAGGCTGTCTCAGGTACCTGTGATATGCATGCCACCAGCTTTTGTATGTGTGTGTGTGTGTGTGAGAGAGAGAGAATTAATAAAATTTCCTCCAGTACAAAACTCTCAGGGTACTGTGCAATTGAAAATTATAAAACCAAAGTTCCCCAAAGCTTGAAAAGCAGTTTGTGACATGGCGTGAGGATCAGCCAACGAGGAGGAGTAGTAGTAGTAGTAGTAGTAGTAGTAGTAGTAGTAGTAGTAGTAGTAGTAGTTGTTGTTGTTGTTGTTGTTGTTGTTGTTGTTGTTTTTGTTTTAAGGTCCTACTGAACATTGCCCAAGCGGCTCTTTGGATCCAAGCCAAGATGAATGCAATAAGACCCCATTAAAAATATTTAGAAATTTAAATTTATTTTAAAAAATTGACATACAAATCGCAAAAGCCACAGCCGTAGAAATCAATAAACTCCAGCAGGTGCCATAAACACAACACTAAAACCAACTATAAAACACACTGAAATGCATGGGCAAGTAAAATATGCTTGCTCAGAGCCAAAAATACATCAAGGCTGGTGCCAGGTCACCTTCTCTGGGGAGGGCATGCATATGCAGGGCGCTGTGATCAAGAACACCCTCTTCCCTGTCACCACCCACCTGACAGAGGAGGCGTCTGATGACAAGTTCAGGCAGGCTTGTGTGGAAGAAGGTAATGCCTCTGGTAGTGCATCCTGTGCCACTTAGAACTTCACACCCAGCATCACACCCAGTACTTTCTGAATTGTGCCAAAACTTGGGCCCACACCCATGTGGCTGTTTCAGTCCCGTGTACAACACATTGCAGTGGTCCAAAAGAGCCCTGCTAGATTAGATCAAGGTCGAACTAGTTCAGCATCCACTTTTCCACATTAGCCAACTAGATGATTCCAGGGATTTTTCAAGCAGAACATGATTGCTGCTGTGATGCTAGATCAGTGTTTCTCAAACTGTGGGTTGGGACCCACTAGGTGGGTCACGAGCCAATTTCATCTGGGTCTCCATTTCAGTGTGCATTTTATTTTATATTAGACTTTATGCTACCAAATATGATTGCATATGAGGAAATTCTACAGATTTGTACTTTATTTATACCTCTTTATTGATTTATAAGAGGTATAAGAGATTTATACCTCTTTAGTGAATGGTTCAAGCAGCCTCCTCATGAGGAATAATAATAATAATAATAATAATATACAGTATTTATATACCGCCTTTCTTGGTCTTTATTCAAGACTTTATTCAAGGCGGTTTACACAGGCAGGCTTATTAAATCCACGCAGGGATTTTTACAAATTGAAAGAAGGTTCTCTCTTTCAAGAACCACCACATTCAAGCTGTTACACTCCGATCTGGTTTAACATTCTGGCCTCCATCCTCCCACGCTCCAAGCAGATGGAACAGCTCAGCTGCAGCTTGCCAGCTGCTTCAAGGTCGCACGGTGCCGGTGGCCTCGTACTGGCGACCTTGTGGATGTTAATCTTCAGGCAAATGGAGGCTCTACCCTCTAGACCAGACCTCCTGCCCTACACCATGGCTTCCTCACGAGGAAGCTACTTGAACCATTCACTGAGGCTATACTATATCTCCAAAACTAGACGTGATAGGGCAAAACAGATGCCATTTTTGGAATCGGCACCCCAAATTCCTATCAAACCACCATAAAGTTTGGGAAAAACTTTTCTAACCCTCAATTTTGTAGGCTTGTGTAATCAATAAACCTTACTGCTGGGTAAGTGGGGGTAGGATTGCAGCTAATGGGATGTCTTCGGAATTTTTTTGAAACAGATCAGCAACTGCTTGGGAGAGTTAGGAGGGTTCTTCTTTATTTTAAATACATTTTTAACCTTATATTTCTTGTAAACTTTTAATTTACTGAGGGCCCAATCCTATCCAATTTTCCAGTGCCAGTGCAGCCATGCTGTTGGGGCATGTACTGCATCCTGCGGTGGGGACACAGTCACAGAGGTCACCTTAAGGTATGGGAACATTTGTTCCCTTATCTTGGGGCTGCATTGAGGTTACACTGGTGCTGGAAAATTGGATAGGATTGGGCCCTTAATTAGATTAGATTTTGTTGTATGGGGGTGTTAAAAATTCTCCTGCTTGATGGTGTCACTTCTGGCCATGACATCACTTCCAGGTTTATAATATCACTTCCAGTGGGTCCTGGACAGAGTGTCATTCTAAAAAGTGGGTCCTGGTGCTAAAACGTTTGAGAACCAATGTGCAAGATGGATCAATGACCTGACTTCATATGTGGCAGCTTTTTGTATTCATCTGAACAGTGAGCTAACCCTTTGACCTTAACCCCTGCCAGATCTTGACCGCACATCTGCCCCCTCTTTGCTGTCCCCAAATCGGACCTTGCCTGTCCTAAGCCATACATTTCCCTGTGACTGTACTGCAGAGCTTCCTGGGCCCCTGCAACAACTGTTACCTTGCACATGCCCAATCTCGTCTGATCTTGGAAGCTAAGCAGGGTCAGGCCTGGTTAGTAATTAGATGGGAGACTGCCTGGGAATACCGGGTGCTGTAGGCTTATACCATAGTCTTTCGAGACTGAAGGTTGCCAACCTTGGCCCCTGTTCAGGGGTGTAATTGCACCTGAACTCTAAATCGAGCTTCTCTGAATTGAGAGTGTGGTTTTGATGCTGTTGCCTTAATTCAGAGATTCAGATTCCTGGCTCTTGAACTTGCTGATTCAGGATGGCACAACCTGGGATTTTTGCCTTGGATCCACCATCTCTGCACAATTACAGGGGGGGAAAAAGCAGCCAGACTTCCAGTTTCATTTAAAAGGATCACAGGAATGAAGGAGCTCCTTCTTTCACATGATCCCTATAAATCAAATAGGATGTCCTACACTTCTGCATTTGAAGAAAACACATGAAGAGCCAGGCAAGAGGGTGGGTGATACACTGTCTGCTCACTCAGAAAGCAGACCAATGAGGGTTGCATTTGTGATAGTCTTCATTCGCAGCTTTTAAAAGGGAATCCAAATATTTTCTATTTGATAAGGCCTTCCTGACTCGGTGAAAATTACACCTGCTGGTGATTCCTTTTTTTCCTGCTGCTTTGAGATATTTTAATTCTTTAAAGATGTTTTTTCATCAATGAGTTTGTATCTTACACATTAATTTTGACTTAATTTAGAAAAGCAGTCTCAAATCATAGTAAATAAATACAGTCACTCATTTCTGATATAGATGCATGGCAGACTGTCCCACATCATCATGAATTAGCTGTACCAGAATTAGTTCTTCGAGTGTGTCCTTCAGTGTAAGTCCACACTCAGAATGGTATCTCACATAGGGTTCAGTCTTATCCAACTTTCCAGCGCTGGTTCAGACGTGCTAATGAGGTGTTCACTGCATTCTGTTGCGGGGGGGGGGGGGAATCACGGAGGCCTTCTCAAGGTAAAGGGACATTTGTTCCCTTACCTTGGAGCTGTATTGAGACTACACTGGCCCTGGAAAGTTGGATAGGATTGGGCCCACAGACATTTTGGGAACACTTCTCTGAGTTGCATGCTATAACTAAACTTTTTGGGGGAGGTGGGAATGTAAGAGTGATGTGTGCCTCAATCATAATTCAGAAATCTTAATTCAGAATTCTGAACTTTGGGGCAGCAGTAGTTGACGTTGCACGGACAGGTATATAGGATGATTAAAGGACTGGAGGCAAGCTGGCTCCCAAACTTTACCTGGCTCAGGAAAGATCTGACCAGGGTCAACTAGGTTAGCCAGTTGATTCCCTTAATTGTTTAACTGTCACTTGCCTCACTGTTGTAGACGTTTCGGATTAAGGCCAAGCCGCAAATGGAATTGGTGCTGATAAGTCTCATTACCGTCAATGGAATTAGCCTCAGTCTGGAAGGAACCATTGTGTCCCTGTGATAAACCCCTGTAGGATGTCACACAATCCTTCCGTACTCTTGTAATTAATGGCACTGTTCCCATTGACTTTTGTGGCAGTGGGGGGGAGGGGGCGGCTAGTGGCCTAGGCTCGAAACAGTGCTGGCCAATTAGCAAAGCACCAGGGATGAAAAAGGAGAGATGGGGGACAGCCTGCCATGAACACATCCAAGCAGCCACCTACCTATTGAGTTGAAGAAAGTGACAGGGCCAGAGGCTCTGTGCCCGCCCCTTCCATAAATCTCTGGGGAACAATAGATGTTTGCCTCTGCAAGCTGCTGATAGATCAGTTATCTGCTCTTGTCCCAGCCTTCAGTTGTTTTAAGAATGATTAATGTTTCCTGGTAAGCTTTAATTCTTCCTTGCTTTCTTTCCTGCCCCCCAGCGAATCATCAGATTCTCTGATACCACATTTAAGGTGAACCTTTTATTGGTGTATATGCTGTCCTCTTGCAGTGGCATATTGAGGGTGTGTGTTTTCCAGGCAAAGTGCAAGTGTTACATTTATTTCTGCGTCTTTTGAAACTCGCCTGTTGTGTTAAAAAAAAATAAAAATCAAAGCAGCTATTTTTAGCTGGCTCCACGTCGCTGTCAGCGGAGCTACGGGCATTCAGCGAGAATCGTGGGTTCTTGTGCATTTTCAGTGACTCGGAGTATTAATGCAAGATGCTTCCGGTACCTCTGGAGCCTGGGAGAAGGCAAAAAATAGCAACGCCTGTAAGTGATCTCGGCCGGGTTTCTGATTTACATGTTGTCTCCTGCTCAAATGACCAAGAGCCTTGCACTTGGCTGCTTTTTAAAAAAAGTTGGGCTGCTTTTGCATCCGTCACCGTGGTGGGATTTGTCGTGATATTTTTTGCCACAGGAAGTGCCCTTCCATTGGGGGCTTTTACACACGTCCCCACAATTAAATGCATGGTGCAGTATTTTAAATGTTTGCAAGACCCTCTGATAGTTTAAAGGACTCTGCAGAGTAGTTTTATGGAGCAAAAGTACCTCCTGCCATAACCCCTGGTGGGAAAGATGGGGCGGGGACAGCTCGGTGGTAGAGCAGCCACTTGTATGCAGAAGGTCCCAAGTTCAATCCCTGGCAGCACCTCTAGGTAGAGCTGGGAAAGACCCCTGCATGAAAAATGACAAAGCTGCTGCCAGTCAGTGTTGACAGTCCTAAGCTAGATGGACCAATGGTGTGACTCATACTGACCGTGGTCTGCCTTATATTAAGGCAGCTTCCTGTCTGGTCTATGTATACTGAAAGGAGGGCTTTGCTGAACCTCAATTCCAAGCAATACAATTGTGAGACCTAGGGAACTGGTCATCAGTCCAAGTGGACCAAAAGTGGTTATGTAGTCCAAAACAGGCAAGGTCCAATTCTGGGGCAGCAACAGAGACAGAACTGTGATCAAAGTCTGGCAGAGGTCAAGTTCAAATGCCGCAGTCAAGAACAGGGAGCAGGAGTTAAGCCAAGTCCTTGCTCCAGAAATGAGCTCTTGAAAGTGCAGAGCAAGCTCTGAAGCCCAGGCCTTCTTAGACTAACTCCAAAGCAGGCCACAGCCTGGTTGGTTCACCTATAGAGCAACAGACAGAGGAGGATTAAGCCCAGAAGCAGGCAGCAGACACAATTGAGGGCAGTCTTGTGGTTGGCCAGCAGATCATTTTTGTTTTTGCAGAAGAGCTTCTGAGCAGGAATAGTCTATCTGAGAAGTGAAACGTGGAACTTGAGCATCAGTACCTTTCAAGGTCCAGAACCATTCAAAAGTGGCCCAGTGCCTACTACTAGTGTGAAGGGTTATAGAAGCACAGAAAGGACTAATGGTACTGAGCATTGCAATGGTCTCTTGCCTGGTTAGATCCTCCAGTGCCTTTTCTGGATTAAGGAAAAGGCAACCCACTTGTCTTTCTAATCAGGCTGTGCAATATATACATGAAGCAGTTGCTTCCCCCACTGCAGAAAGGGAGTGCCAGGACTGATCCACAGATTTCACACTTTTACTAGGCTGCCAAAAAGAAGTTACACACTGCTTGCTCCCAGTTGCCAAAACAAGCATTTGAGGTTTAGTGTGGGCAGCAAGCCAGGCACCTCCCTCCAATTTCCCAGAAGGTGAGTACAGGAAATGATATCTATTCTCACTCCTTGGCCTTTCTGTTAAGAGAGGACAGTTGAGAACAATGCAGAGGTATCAGAGCTGTTCACATAAGTTGTTGTCTGCTGCTGGGCCACTCTTTACCTTGAAACATCAGCATGGATGCAGAATTAACATGCTTAAATGTGGAGCCACTTTGCGCCGCTTGGGGAACTGGTTTAGGATCCAGCATAACTGCTGCTCGGGGAACGGGGTTGGGATCCCAGCCCCACCTCCTGCTCCCCGAGCAGCAGTTATGCTGGATCCTAAACCAGTTCCCCCTAGAATGCCCTCCCACTGCCCCGAACACTTCCCTCCTAACTCCTCCCTGCCCTTCCCAGACCCCTGCATCAGCCGAGCTCAGCCGACGCAACCTTCCCTTACCAGGTCGGCGCAGAAGCTGGATGCAGTCTCCATGGGCTGGTGCGTGTTCCTGTGCTGGCCCAGTCAACTCACGAGGAGGTACAAACATGCTTTACGGCATGTTTGCGACCCTCCTGGGCTGGCGCAAGGGACCTGCTCTGGCATAACACAAGGTTAGGATTGTGCCCTCAGCCTCAACCTACCTCACAAGGTTGTTGTGCGGACTAAAGGAGAGAATTATGTACACCACAGCACCTTGAAGGAAGGGTGGCATCAGTAGCGTAGCTGGGGGGGTGGTACCAGGGGGCACAGTGATGTGATGACACCCCCCGCATTGTCGCATCATTCCTGCATTGTCACCCCCTCCCCTGTGCATGTGTGGCCCTGGCACTGGAAATGGCTGCATTTACAGCCGTACAAGAGTCACCACACCGCACTTCCTTAACAATGATGAGGACCTTTTATTTCCCTCTTCCTTGCCCCCACGGTGAAGTTTCCTTGGTGCCACAGAAACCTCCTCTTTATTCCACTCACGTTGAAAAAGCTGCGTAAGCTTTTTTTACTGGAGGGTATGTCTTTAATATTTGTGTTATCCATGTGTAATGCAAGTTGACAGGATCTATATTCAAGGGGGGCAAGTCGCATGGAGTCTGAATTCAAGGGTTGTTTTTTTGTCAGGCAGAGGACAGGTTAAAAGTACTGCATGAAATGCACCTGAAGTTTCAGAGCTGATCTGGATGTAGCTTGTTGCTCGGGGCAAAGGGACGGCATTTGATGCAGCTTGTTAGATTGGGTCGCAATGTAGGGATTGCTCCTCAGAGGAGCACCTTCCCCAGCGGCAGAGATTTTCGGTTTGCCACAAATTGACAGTGAAGGAGAAAATTCCAACCTCTTTACATTTTTTTCAACCTCAGCTGAGGGTAGGATCAGTCAGTGACATTGCTGAGGCATCTGCCACCCGGGTGCACAAAAAGTTTTAACACCCCCATACAATATTGTTGTGCCCACATGCAGTCTCATAAGGCTTCCTGGAGGCTCTGAGAGGCACTTCCGGTTTCCACCAAAAACCAGAAGTATCTAAGAGGCCTTTGGAGGCCTGGCAAGGGCAGAGTGATGTCGTATGGGGGGGGGGTGTCAAGCTGAGGGTTTTTACTTAATTTACTTAAATTTACTCATTTGAGTACTCAATTTTAGCATAATACCAGAATCAGGAGACATCCACTAAAATTGAGTGGTTGAAGAGTTAGGACAGGCAAAAGAAAATATTTATTTACTCATCATGTAATTAGTCTGTGGAACTCCTTGCCACAGAATGTGGTGATGCATCTGGCCTCGATGCCTTTATGGACAATAAAGGGGACAATAAAGGGGATTGGACAAATTTCAGGAGGAAAAGTCTGTCACGGTTTACAAGTCAAGATGTGTATGTGCATCCTCCTGATTCTAGAAGTGGGCTACCTCAGAATGCCAGATGCAAGGGAGGGCACCAGAATGCAGGTCTCCTGTGTTCCCTGAGGCGTTTGGTGGGCCACTGTAAGATTCAGGAAGCTGGACTAGATGGGTCTATGGCCTGATCCAGCAGTGCTCTTCTTATGTTTAAAAAGCCATTGCGCTCCTACCAGACCTCAGAAGGCCTCTTAAAGGCTTCCAACAGGTACTTCCAGTTTTTGCTGAAAACTGGAAGTGTCTTTCGGAGGCGTCCAGAAGGCCCTCTAAAGGCTGGCAGGGGCACAGCAACGTTTTAAGGTACCCTCAGCTTGACATTAGTACCTCAGGCGTTAGTACCCAGGGCCCTGTATCCACCCTCCCTAAACAGCCTCTGTTCATTCAGAATGTGCCATGGTGAGTTTGACATATGGCTCCTTGTCCCCTTGCTTATGTCCTTCCTTCAGGACCATCTGTGCTCACTATGAGAAAGAACTATGAGAAAGAACTTTTAGGGGGAAAAAATATAATTAAGTATCTTTTCTGAGGAATAGTCATTCCCTGATCTGAATTGCTTATACTTCAGGATAAAAATTTGTGACGCAACTTGAACACTTTCAAATCAGTTCTGTCTCATGATGTTGTCTGGAAATATGAGGGATGGGAAAAATTTTCCATGATGGCTTGAGTACATTTCCATTCCATGTGGAGATAGGGAGTCGGAATGCCAGATGCAGGGGAGGGCACCAGGATGAGGTCTCTTGTTATCTGGTGTGCTCCCTGAGGCATTTGGTGGGCCGCTGTGAGATACAGGAAGCTGGACTAGATGGGCCTATGGCCTGATCCAGTGGGGCTGTTCTTATGTAGGGAGACAACCTGGATTTGAAAGTCCCTGGATCGTTTAGACAAAGCCGTTGGAAAGGGAAGGGCTACCTTTGCCTTCCACATCAGGAAGTTCAACATTACTAAGAAAAAAGCAAAAGCAAAGGTACTCTTCTGTTCACAGACTAGGATAAGGACAACACAAAAATGGAGAAAATATATTCAAAGATCAAGGCAAACATTGTTTTGAAGTCCACTTCTGAAGTCCACTAATTGAACAGCGCAACATAAGTCCCATTGTGTTTGATGGATCTTACTCCTAGGACAGTGTGTATAGGATTGCAGCTGGGCAGCCCAATCCTATTTGGCTATCCCACTGGCAGAACTAGCCTTCTGCCGGTGCTCATTGCCTTACGGCAGTCGTAAAAACCTCTCTAACAATGCGCAGATGTGTGCGTTGCTGGAGCACTGGTGGGGAGGCTGGAGCCTACCTGCACCCACTGGCAGATTCCCCTTGACACATTAAGGCAGGGGGGTTGGGACAGAATTGGAGAAAGTGGAACACAGAGGCAATGGGGCAGGGGATAAGTGTATTGGGTCTGGGAAGGGGGTGGTTTTGACAGGACAGCAGCCCCAACATCCTAAATCCCTTCCCAGACCTGATCCCATGGCACAGCTTCACACAGTTCTGTGCCAGTGAATTTGCTGGCACAGGTGAGGGCCTCTGTGCTGCAGAGGCTTACCCCAGGTAAGGGAATGAATGTTCCCTTCTGTGATTGCCCCCCCGCCCCACAAGATGCCATGGTAGCCTTTTGGCACCACTGTATCAGCAGAGAGGGGGCTTGATAGGATTGGGCTCTAAGAGCGTATGCCAAGCTGCCTTCTTTCTAAAGTTCTGAATCATAGCAAAGGTCATAAGAACAACTCTTCACCCAAAGGCTACAGACAAGGTTGATGCCCTGTACCTTTGTGGAGGGGGGGGGGACAATACTAAGCAGTGTCCAGAGTCATTTTTTCACGTTCTTGAGCAACAGTGACCCTTCCTCAGATTGCTGTTGGAAGCCACCAAAGATGGTTTTTTTGAGCCTTGCCAGAAATTTCTAATGATGGTGCAGAGAGAAGAGAAGGAGAGAGTTTCCTTGCTGGGAAAGGCTACCTTGTCCAAGCTAGCTGAAAGCATTCAACCTTCTCTAGGAATGCCCATGTATGAAGTTATGCCATTCCAGCTTGCTAGTTGCTTAGGTCTGTTTTCTTTTGCTTTTTGCCCTGCATCAGTTCAATGTGGTGCTGGAGCGGCAGTTTTCGTAAATAGGTTTCCCACGCAAATTCCTCATTGCTGGGGCGTGTGGGAGGCTCGGATAATCAAAGAAGAATGTTACTCTCTGGGGCTGTGCAAAGATTCGTACATAAACAAGCACATCTTCGCTCCAAAAAAGCGACGGTTCAGGCTGTGTTTTGCCTTCCTTGTTTTAGCAAATGCTGAAAATAAAGTTCTTGCTGAGTGCATATTAAGGGACTCCAGTCCATGGCTGGATTTTCCCAACAGGGAGGAAAGAAGGGGCAGCATCACAGAAAGAAGAGGCAATGCCTGAATCAGATGCATGGAAAACAAACACGAGGCAGGGCTAAGGGGAGGGACCGCAGCCTCATAGCAGAGTGCAAGGTTTGTACGCAGAAAGCCCCAGATTCAGTCTCCAGCATCTGCAGTTACCAAGGATCTGAGGCAGCAGGTGTAGGAAAAACTTCTGCCTGATCCCTTGGGAAGCTGTTGCCAATCAGAGGAGACAAGCTCAATAAACAATATGTTAAAAAAATTACTTGACTTGATGAACAAATAACCTTCACAGGTGTAAGGCAGTTTCATATGTTATCTAAGAGAATTTTTGCATGAAGACAGTGAAAGAAGAGCATGATGTTTTGCAAAGTAATGGAGTCAATTGTGCACCCAAATTTATTTTTCACATTTTTATACCGCTCTTCCTCTAAGGAGCTCAGGGTGGTGTGAGCGCCTACCCTGTGAGGTAGGTGAGAATGAGAGACAGTGAATGGCCAAAGGTCCTTCAGGAAGCTTTATGGCTGATTAGGGACTTGAACCTGGATTTTCCATGTCTATGTCCAACCTCTACATTACGTTTTCTCAATCTGAGACTTTGTCTTTTTTCTTGTCCCCCCCACCACATTTTCCTAATACCCACCTGACAAGGAAAGAAGCTTCCAGACAGGGTGGGGGTAGCATTTGTATTATGTCCACAGATCCACTTCATTTACATATAAAGTGGAGTTTGGGGGGCTGGTCTCGACATGCAGGGCTGACCCAACCACTCCCAGCACCCAGGGTGGTGTTCTAAATGCTGCTGTCCACCTTGCACGCTGCCAAGCCACACCAAATGCCAGCCCAACATTGCCTCTGCTGCTTTTCCTCCCACTTCCTGCATTTGAAAAGAAATAAGGGAACAGAGTGGCAGAGGAAGTGTGGAGAAGTGGAGAATGTTAGGCTAGAGAGCACTGTGACACTCTAGCCCGCCACTCATCTCTCCTCCACATTTGCTTTTCTGCTCCATTCTCCTTTCCCTTTCTGAATCCAGAGATAGGAAGGTGGAGGGCAGCTGGGGCAGTGACTTGGACAGTGACTAGCATGAGCTGCCAGGTAGAGATGTGGCATTTGGTGCCCTACTTCAGGAGATCTTGGGAGATATCCTGTTGGAGATGCTCCTGAGGAACGATCGCATTTGGCTTGAAACAGAGACACATTCTTAGTAATAGCCAGTGCTTTTTTTGTAAAAGAAAAGGTGCAGGAACTCACAACTTGTTAATCTTTTATTTATTTATTTATTTATTTATTTATTTATAAACCATTTTTTATTGGAGAAATAAAATATTTTTTATGTGCTTCCCCCTAAAGAACTTTTACTGAACTTACTTCTGAGTAGACATGCATAGGATTGGGCTGTCAATCTCCACATCCCCTTCCCCCTAGCTACTTTTTCTACACATGGGGAAAAATACTGTACAGGTGCACTTGTAGCATGTAGTATGTAGTGTGGCACTACTTCGAGGAGAGGAAGCAGTGAATAGATTCCGAAAAATGGCTTACATGAGTTCCATGTAGTAAAATTACTCTAAGCAACTGTGGGAGTAAGAACAAAAAAGGAATTCTTACATGAGAGGGGTCCTTAGGTGCACATAGAAATAGCTATTTTTTGCAAACAAGCGATTAAATATGGTTTAATTCAGGTATCAGAATACTCTGTGTCTTTGGGAAGGCGCTTGGCATGCAATTGTATGTTCTCTGCTGCCCTGAGCAGCTGCTGTGCATTGCTGGAGAGGAGCTGCAAACACTGGCTGGCGGAGGGCATGCTTGTGGGGGAAGGATGAGGAGGATCTCTGGCAAGGCTGGACAGCACGTTGTACACACATAGAATCCCTTTTCACCTGCCCTTAGCATGTGAAAATGGGTGCAGTTATATATCTCTGCCAGGATTAAGAGCCCAATCCTAGGTATGTCTACTCTGAAGTAAGTCTTGTTCTAGTCAATGGAGCTTACTCCCAGGAAAGTGCCTAGACTTGCAGCCTAAGAGCCCAATCCTATGCATGTCTACTCAGAAGTCCACTTTAGTGAATGGGGCTTACTGTGGATAGGATGGCAGCCTTAGAGCCCAATTCTGTGCCTGTCTACTCAGAAGTAAGTTCCATTATAGTGAATGGGGCTTACTGTGGATAGGATGGCAGCCTCAGGGCCCAATCCTGTGCCTGTCTACTCAGAAGTCAGTCCCATTAGAGTCAATGGGGCTTCCTTCCAGGAAGGTGTGGAGAGGACTGCAGCCTCAGAGCCAAAGTCTATGGCTTCCTCCTCAGAAGTCAATCCCACTAGAGGCAGTGGGGCTTTCTCCCTGGAAAGTGTAGAGAGGACTGCAGCCTCAGAGCCCTTCCTCTGCCTGTCTACTCAGGCTGCAAGGCTATGACACTTTCCCAGGAGTAAGCCCCATTGAACACAATGGAACTTACTTCTGAGTAGACATGCATAGGCTTGGGCTCTCAGGCTCCAAGGCTATGCACCCTTTCCCAGGAGCAAGCCCCATTGAGCACAATGAGACTTACTTCTGAGTAGACATGCCTAGGCTTGTGCTGCAGATTGCCGGGGGGGGGGGGGGGGGGGGCTGCACCAGCCAGCTTCCTTCCCCTCCTTCTCTGCCAAGCCAGTACCTGGGCGTTCCGTGGGTGCCGCAGCCCGTCTCCCTGGCTGGCTGGCCGTCCGTCCGTCCGTCCGTCCGTCCTCCTCCTTGGCATCAGCACATGTCCCCTGCGCCCTCCACCGGCTTGGAAGCTGCTCAAGGAAGCAGAGCACGGGGGGGAGGGGAGGCGGGCTGGGCTCAGGCAAGAGCTTGGGGATGGGGGCACAAGGGGGTCGTTGTGCGGTCAGGCAGGGGCCAGGCGCCCGCCCACCCTGCACCCCCCAGCACCCACCCAGCGAATGCCTCTGTTTTACTCCCCCCTCCTGGAATGCCTCCAAAGGGGAGGGGCCCCTGCAAAAAGGTGCCGGAACTCTGTCCGTCCCCCCCCCCGTTCCATTAGAAAAAAAAGCCCTGGTAATAGCTATCATTGGCCCAACATCTCTGGCTTTGAGACTGTGCAAGTGTTCAGCATACACAGCACTCTTCATCTGAAAGAAGTACCGGAGAGCTTGCCTACTCCAGCTGTTAACAGCTAGACCATACTCTGGTGATTTTCTCTGTTGCAAAATGAGCCCTTGAGGATTTTTATCAACCGGCCTGACTTAAAATCGTTTTGAGGTTATGATGAATTATATATGGTGGAAGCAATACCTCTGGAAATCTCCTGGTTTCAGGGGAGCAAAGAGCTGTCTTTAACCCAGCCTTCTTGCGGGCTGCCTGAAGAGTAGAATTCTGGCCACATGGACCATCTTAGACCTGGATAAATCTCTTTTGGCTCAGGATGTCTCAAATTTAATGACACATTCCTCTGCTATTCATTATTTCTAGTTATTGATTTCCCCAGGGCCGGCCCGTCCATGAGGCCAATTGAAGCGGTTGCTTCAGGCAGCAGTTTGGTGGGGGTGCCCATCTCTGTCCCCCTATTTGCCTTCCTTGCTCCCCCTTCCTGGATTGGAAAAGGAAGAAGTGGCTAGAGGAGAGGAAGAGGAAATGTGGAGTGGAGGGCTTAGCTAGAGCATTGGCGAGTTCAAGGAGCAGAGGCTGGCACATCACTGGGTAAGTGGGGGCAGCCTTTGGCATGTCACCTCAGGCATCACAAGGCCTTGGGCCAGCACCGGGTTCCCCTCCTTACACATTTCATAGCTTTTGTGCTTTCTTCTGTCTAAGAGAAGACATGAGTGACAAATAACCCTAAGATTCGTTACCAAACTGAAAGTGGTGGCAGGATCATGGCATGAGAGGGGGAACCTGGCATTGGTTGCCATCCAAATAGCCATACAGTCTGGAAGAGCCGGTCAAACTGCTATAAAACAGGTGATGATCAGAGGCTCAGATTATTCTGAAAGAAAAGTTGGACAGCGTCATGTCTAACAACCCCCTATTAGCCATGATAACTAAATGGAGCTTACTAATTAATGACCCTCCCCCAAACTCCTGCAGCACACCTGTGGACTGTTCGTGGCATATCAAAGTGCCATGGCACAGTGATTAACAGTTGCTGTTTTAACTAATCCCAACAGTGCTGCAACACTTACTTGGAAAATTCTGAGCTTTAACTGATTCCTAATAAAGTGTTCAGAATAGTTTGTGATGCCCTGATTAAACTTATAATATTTCGGGGAGGGGGGGTGGGCAGATGGAGAAATGAAATCCCAAACAGCTCTGCTAATAGAGCCTTGTACAGATGGGGATCCAGGTGTAACAATTCAACCCACCCCCGGCTTTGTATTGCAGTCTTTTCTCACTCATCTCTCTCTCTCTCTCTCTCTCTCTCTCTCTCTCTCTCTCACACACACACACACACACACACACACATTTTAGCAGTCTCAGGAGGCCTCTGGTAACCATACCAGGCACGTGTACTGTTTGGCTCGGCAGGTCACAGTGTTTGTAGGCCTGACCTGCTAGCTATACAGGCTGCAATCAAATCCACACTAACCTGGGAGTAAGTTCCATTGACTATAATGAGACTTACTTCTAAGTAGACTTGCATAGAGTGGGCTTTCCATCACCTTCTAAGCAATTATTATTATTAACAGTATTTATATACCGCTTTTCAACTAAAAGTTCACAAAGTGGTTTACAGAGAAAAATCAAATAACTAAATGGCTCCCTGTCCCAAAAGGGCTCACAATCTAAAAAGATGCAAAAGAACACCAGCAGACAGCCACCAGAACAGACACTGCTGGGGTGAGATGGGCCAGTTACTCTCCCCTTGCTAAAAAAAAAAGGAGCACCCACTTGAAAAAGTGCCTCCTACCCAATTAGCAGGGGTAAATTAGCAGCAGTTTCTTCCCCAAGCTATGGTAGAATCATCCTGACCTTTTGATAGATCCCAAGCAGAAATGGCTGGAATGTGTTTTGGAAAAGAGATTAGAGGTGGGCCTCGTCTGCCTGCCAAAGATATTAGACCCACCTGAAACCAAAAGACATCTGAATTTCACTGCTAAATGCTTAAAGGAGAAATGAAAACACAAGGAGGCTCTATATTTTTAAGATCAAGCGATCTGTATAAAAGCAAGTACTCAAAGTTCTAAAAAAAAGGAGCTCTCTGGAGATGGGAATACTCACTGGGGAAAAATAAAGCATGCCAGAAAATTGCATTCACGGTGGGGAAGAGAACCAGAGTTGTGTTGATGGAAGCACTTTAAAAACCGGCTTCCCAAAAGTATGGGTTATGTCGCCCCAAGGGGGTGTAGGGTCTTCTCTTCAGACTCCCAGCCTATGAGGTGTTCTGGATGGTCGGCATCCTAAGGATGTGAAAAGTGAAAACTCCTTTCACACCACATCCTGCGGCAAGGAGTTCTACAGACTGACCACATGCTGAGTAAAGAAATATTTTCTTTTGTCTTTCCTAACCCTCCCAACACTCAATTTTAGTGGATGTCATTGATTGGGTTTCAGACAATGCAAAGCCCCCCCCCCCCAAAAAAAACCCAAATACAAGCATTGTAAAATGTTCTTAATCAAGAATCTTAATTATAAAAACTGTGCCAGGTGCTTTCCATTGCACTCATTGCCCAGAACTGGGAAGCAGGAGTAGGTTCCTTATTTTTGGAGCAGTTGGGTGCAATGCTACATTTTCCCTTCTATCTCTCTCTGAGAAACAGCCAGAGGGTTGCTTTTTGTTTAATGAAGGCTGAAAGAAAAAAAAAATCAGAGAAGGGATCTGAGATATCCTTAGGGGAACCAGGACCCCACAGCATTGCTCTTATATGGCTTGGGCCTTGAGAAGGACATTGGCAGATGATAGGACAAACATCTGACGACTGAAACGCTAAACCAATGCAGTGTCCCCTCCACGTTACATAAGGCGCAGCGCCCGTGCAAACATGTTTTTGAGTGTCGGGGAGGCTGATGGTAATTGTTGAGACAACTTGTAATCTCTCCTTACATGTCGTCTGGGTCTGACAGCACAATCTAAGTGGCATGTCAATAGACAACAGATCCCATCTTGTCATGGCCAGGATGCCAGAGAAGCAACGGCACTTCGCTCCCAGCAAGTTTCTCTTCTCAGCAGAACTCTGAACTGGTGCAGCTGCAGGGCTGTTCTGCTCAGTCACTGTTTTCCCCAGGTCTTCTGAATGGTAAATCTGTTCATATGAGGACACAGTCATTTCAGACATGGCCACGAACTCAAAAAGACGGAATGGCAGACCTGAAAATGAGACCGGAGTCCTTGGCACGTTCCCAAATTGATGGATGCCATTGCAGCCGCCACAATAAATGATATCAATGGCATTCAAATGCTATACAGAAGCAGGGCTGACCCTAGATCTCCAAGCACCTAAGGCAGCCTGCCAAACCTGCCTCCCTTACCTGGTAGTCTGTCAACATTTGTTCCGCAATCTTCCTGAATAGGAAAAGGAAGTGTGGGGTGGAGCTGAAGAGGAAATGTGAAGGAGAAGAGAGTGGTGGGCTAGAGTGTCTCCTCCTCCTCACTTGTTTGCTCTGTTCCCCTCTTCCTTTTCCAGTCTAGGGAGTGAGAGGAGGAGGAGTGGTAGAAGTGAGTGTGTGTGGATAGAGATGGATGCCCCTCTTATCTGCTGACTACCTCATTCAGCTGTGTGGGTGAGCTAGCCCTGCACAGAAAGCCCTAAGAATACAATTTGGGGGGATACTTCATGGAAATCTTCATAGGTAACAACAGAGTTTGACCAAGAACTGGCTGAGGACCCACCCAGTTCATCCCTGAAGCCCCCCAGAACCCACTTTTGCATAGGGCAGCAGTGGAGTGACACACTTAACTGAGCAAATGACTTCATTATTGCCTTCTCCTGCCCTCCCCTTCTGCAAATGGGCTTCCCCAAAGACCTCTGTGATGGAGCAGTACCCATAGAAATTCCATTTGCTTGACATGAAGTATTAAAGGAGGAGATACACTCAGAGTGACTCACTCAGATGAGCAAGTCACTCTGTCATCTTCTTGGGGAAAGGGCACTCTGGAAAACTTCTGAAGGAAGAGTGACGTACTTGGCAATTCCAGCCTCTTGCTTCCTGGATTACAAAAGCAAAAGGGGAACAGAATGGAAGAGAATGTGTGGAGGAGAGAAGAGTGCAATGCTCTAACCCACACCTCTCCTCTGCACTTCCTTTTCTGTTTCATCCCCCCTTCCCTTACCAATCTAAAGAGAACAGCAGAGGTAACTAGCCAGGCAGAGGTGGGTGCACCTTGCTGCTTGCAGCAACCATTCATTTGTCCTCATGGATGGGCCAACCCTAGGCACCTTTCATGGTTGTTAGCAGTGATAGTTGCAGACAGTGCAGGTCCAGCTTTTGGGCCAGGAGCCCAGCATCCATTTATTGAGAGCTTTCTCCCTGCACTTTCCCTTCTTGTTAGGGAGGTGCTCAAGGCAGCTTACAAATAGGGATAAAAGTACAATAAAAGCCATGCAAAGCATGGCGTGGGGGGGCAGCTAACCCTTGAGTCCCCCTGCAAGATGGTAACAACCTTGGCAACATAAGGATGGCAGCACAGGAGACGCTTCTGTAGTGTAGTGCCCTGGAGTGGAGCGTCAGGCCACAACCCTTGGCATTCGAAGTGAGGTTTCCAAGCATGGAAAACGTTGGGGCTTCTTTCTGATCTTCTTTCAGAAGTCAACAGGGTGCCTGATGGTTGCCTATGCACAAAAATTTGGCTCTGGCTGGGGTCAGCAGAGCCTCTGTACCAAATGAAGAGGCTGCTGTAGAGGTCTGCTGCTCCGCACAACACACTTTGGGGTTGGTGTGTATGAGGGTTGCTCTGGTGCCCAGGAGGGGGAACCCCTTGGTTTGCCATTTTGCACATAAGCTCTTCCAGCACTTGCTAGCCACCTAGCAGTGCTGGCGTCTGGGGGGTTGAGTGCGACGAGCTGCTTGGGGTGCTCATGTGTGCAACATGGAGTTCTTTTTCTGGTTTTTTGTTTTTGTTTTTCCAAAGCCATCAAAACAATTCCCTTCCTGGATTGCTTGATCTTGTGGGCAACGGCATTTTGACCCCCTTTTGGCTCAGAGCTGCAAACAACCTTCAGTAACACAAATAGTCAGAAGGAGAAGAAATGTTGAATTGGTGCAGCTGCCCTTAAGGAGAAATTACTCACTCAAGCCACCCAGATTGGTTTGGATGCAGAAAGGAAAACAGCTCAGTTGTTGCTATTACAGCGCAAAACTCCTGCGTCCATTTGCTGATGCATTTTCCACATATCCGTAAGACACAGAGGACAGTCGCTGGTAGCCTGGCACAGGAATCAGCAGCCTGACTAGCTCAGGTTTCATTTTAAAACATTAACGTTTCAAGTCTTTCGCAATGTGGGTGAAAGCAAGTCGTTGCCATCTCAGGTGGAATCTGTGGTAACAGAACAGAGTAATATCTGGTACTGATCCTCCTCTCTCCCCCCCGTATTCCCTGGTCCTTGCACCCAAAACACTCATCTCCACCTTTCATAGTTCTTGCTGATGTGTTCTCTGTGACTTATTCCCACTGTTGTCTAGGATTGAGCACACTGTGCATGAGACCGGTGGCGTAGCCATCTGGCAACTGGTGGCACAAAAATTAATACCCCCATGTCAAATTTAACACATACCCCCAGTGTGAACACTCCTGGGGTGTTTAACACAAACACACACACACACACACACACACACACACACACACACACACTCATGGCACCTGGGAGGTGGTTTTCCTGAAAACCGGAAGTGCCTTTCTAAGGCCTCCAGGAGGCCTTCTGAGGCCTGGGGGTGCCACACGTGGCCTCTCTGAGCCACAGAAGGCCACTTTTTCCACCTCAACTCTGTTGGTATTCCCTCAAGGCATAGTACCCAATACAGTGTTCCCGCCGACCCCACTTAGCTACACCACTGCATGGGGCAGAATTTTGGTTGCAGCAACAGATGAGAGGGACCATCAGCTGAACATGTGATAGAAAAACTGACATTCTGGGCAGCTGAGGGGTAGCAAAGGATTCCAGTGTCAGCTGAGGAGGCCAGAAAGTCTGGGAATGATATGTTTGGTTGGGAAGCAACAATCCTCCCAGCTCAATGGCTAAGGCAGGGACTTTGGAAAGATGAGAGGCAGTTTGTCACTGAATGCCAGTTACTGGGGAACAACATTGAGAGATGGCTGTTGTCTTCAACTCAGTGCTGGCCCATCCACGTGGCCAGCTGAAGTGGTTGCCTCAGGCACCCGATCATAGGGGAGGAACTCACTTGTCTCTACTGCCTACTTGTCTCTACTGCTTCTCCTCTTCCTCCCACTCCCTGGAATGGAAAAGGGGTGACAGTGGAAGAGGAAGTGTGGAAGAGAGGAAAATCCATCATTCTGACCGGTTTCTTCCATTCTGCCCCCCTCTTCCTTTTTCAATCCAGGATTGGGATGAGCAGAGACTGAAGCATCACGAGATACAGGGTGGGAGGGGCATCATGCTGCTTCAGGCTCCAGGGGGTCTACTACGGCCAGCCCTGCTTCAGCTCTGCTTGTGGGCTTCCCGGTGGCCTCTGGCTGGCCAGTGTGTGAGACGGGATGCTGGACTTGATGAATGGATTATCTGGTACAGCAGGGTTCATCTTATTGTAACCTGCTCCCCACTTCCCTGTGGCATGAGGCATTCTAGGGGTAATGCTACACAGGTTTAGCTTCCCTGGGATGAAGGGGGGGTTTACAGTGTTTAGTTTTGCTTTATTTACAAAGAGTCAAACTGTACATGGAGGCAAACAGCAAGTACTCTGCTATCAAGCAGCAAACCTGCAACTTCACATTAGATCTCCAGAAAGAAGCAAAGCATCTCACAAGGTCACACCTTGCCAGTCTCTCTCTTTCTCTCCCAACCTGCAAAACTGCACATACCTTACATCAGCTTCCCTACTTAGCCTGAGCAGAGAGTTGCCACCTCCTTCTCTAAGCTTTGGCTAACATTCTCTCCCAAGCCATTCAGGAAACATCAGCCAGGCATCCTGGGTTATTAACCAGTAATCTGCCGAACAAAAGACGTTATGTTCTAACGCTCTAACATTATGTTCTTATGTGGCTTTTGACCACCGGAGGGGCTGTAGATCAGTACTAGCTTCCTGTGTTTGGCTGACTCAGTGCTGTGATGGAGGCAGGGATGGGGAGATGTGACAGGAGCGCCATTGAAACCTGACATTCACTGTATTAAGCAGGATTTATTTAGAAAGCAGTACTGAGCAAAGGAAGCCCAGAAGCCCTTGCAGTGTTTGTGTTAGTTCCTGATGCCCAAACCGTTGATGTACTACTCAGAGGAGGGCTTTGCCCAGGCTTAAAGTCAGCCCAGGAGATGTATAAGGAATTTTCTAAGAGTGGAAAATGGAAAAGACCACATCATAATGTAAAAATCAGTTATGCAACATGCCTGTGTGTTTGTGTGTGTGTGTGTTTTTTTTCCTCTTTGCCAAGACCTATAAATAGCTATCACAAGATGGGAAATAATGGCTCCCTGCACTGATGCAGATTTATAGCACGGAACAGACTCGGCCAGCAAAATGCCCATTGCTGATGCTATTCGCCCTCCCCCCAGCTACTTACCTGATCTGCCACCTCTGCTTTTGTTTAAGGGCCCAACATGTTTTCTCCTCCTTTGAAGTTTTCTCAGTGGGACTCTTGGTAATTGAGATAGGAGGGGATACGATGCTTTGATAGTAACAATAAAAGAGCTACCCAGCTTGCTTGCTGGATCAAAGCCTAGTGCAGAAGCATTGTAAAACATGATCGCCGCCCCCCGCAAGCCAACAAGCAAAGGCAAATCTTGCAAGATATCAGGGGCCCTCTTACCAGATGTTAATTTTGTCAAGCAGAGCAATATGGCACAGATTGAAAGGTACTCAAGATTTAACACTTTTTTTTCATTTTTTGTTTCTTGCACACATTACATGAATGAAAACGTGTTCTTCCCACCAATCTTAACACTGAGCCTAGTTGTGGTTTGAATGGCTCACCCTTCCTTGCCACTGAAGTGGCTCACTGAGAATGTCATGCGAAAAGATACAAATCTTTTAATTGGACCTGGAGAGTCAGGGCTATGTCAGAATGCCAGATGCAAGGGAGGGCACCAGGATGAGGTCTCTTGTTATCTGGTGTGCTCCCTGGGGCATTTGGTGGGCTGCTGTGAGATACAGGAAGCTGGACTAGATGGGCCTATGGCCTGATCCAGTGGGGCTGTTCTTATGTTCTTAGGTTCTTATGGCATAAGTGCATCCCCCATTTTTGCATTTGCTTTTGTATTTACTGTATTCATTTACTTTTTGCTGTTGCTGTCAATAGGGTGAAATCACTGAGGACACAGGCAAGCAGAAATTATTAGGAAGCACTAGCAATTATGCGTCAGTAGATCTGAGGAACGTTGTCTTGGGTAGAGGCGTCCTGGTCCACAATTCAGAGGCGGCAGGCAGTGTCTTCAAGCACACCCTGGATTATGAACACTCCAAGCAGGTCAAATGACTGACACTGTCCACGGAGGAGACTAGCAGGCTTTCTATCTGCATAGAACCAGCAGCCAAGTTCTATGCAACTCAAAAGTTTGCTATCATGCTCCGATAACAGCACCCAATTCAAGAAGTGACCAAAATTTTTGCATTTGCTCTTCTGCAAAAGGCACCACTCGGTGATCCTGGAGAATGTGCACAAATGAACAATGTCAGTGGGGTAGTGTGTGCTTTGGCCAGCCAAGATACATGCCGTCCACTATGAGATGTAGATATTGAACAATATGTAATACTGGTGTAGCTCTACATTTTAACCAGGCAATGTGCTAAAACACCCTCTGTTCAATTCCCTTTCTATGACATATATTGGTGCTGATCCATAGTGACCAGCCAACGTGCATACTCCCCTATGATGCTGTCATTTTGTGCACATTGTGCACACTTTTCATTTTGTGTGTGCATTTTGCACACAGAATTGCTTGTGTTTAGACGGTTGCCTGAGCAGATAGAAAGCATAAAACCATTTTCCTTGCATGTCGATAAATATTATTTCATTTTTTAAAAGTCATAGAAACAGAGAATGTTAGGGTTGGAAAGGACCTTATAGGTCATGTAGTCCAGCCCCCTGATCAGTGCAGGCAACTGCTACAGCATCCCTGACAGGTGGCCATCCAACCTCTACTTAAGAACCATTAACGAGGTTGGACCCAGTACTGCACAAGGAAGTCTGTCCAGTGTCAGACAGTTCTTTCAGGACATTCTTCCTCATGCCTAGCTTAGATCTAACTCCCTGTAGTGTCAACCTACTGGTTCCAGTCCTTTCCTCTGGAACACCAAGAGTAAATCCTCTTCTTCTGTGTGGCAGCTCCTCAGAAAATCTCATATTGTCTTTTTCCCTAATATCAGAGAGAGGGACACCGAAGGAAACTGCAATAGTGATTGGGCTGTCCATGAAACCAAAGACAGCCTTTTGCCTTTCTCCTTCCATGTTCTCCTTCCTGCTCAGGGGCAGATCTCTATTGCTCAGACATAATTCATAGTTCAGTGAGTTGAAATCTCAGCCGGTGCTCCAGTAATTTGATGTCCTTATGCAACTCCATATGGATGTTGAGTGTTAGACACTTATAGAAGTTTATTTATTTTTTATTTATACAGGTATTTATATAACGCTTTTCTTTGGTCTTCAGATTTCTCTTCAGACTTTAATCCAAGGCGGTTTACACAGGCAGGCTGTTCTAAACCCCTGTAGGGATTTTTACAATTGAATAGTTCTAGTGTTTCATAGAACTCCTCGTTCCAGCTGGATTCCTTCCCGGTCTGGCCCCTTGCTGGCCCTTTGCCTCCCACACTCCACTTGACGGCAACTCCTCTCTGCCACCGAGGGTCAGCTCATCAGTATATCAGCGTGTCCTCAGTTCTCAGGTACTTCCAGTTGTTTCCAGGAAGTTGAGACTCCCCAAATAATGTAAACCTTCAAACTGATCTTTCTACTAGCCAATCAGCTGCAGTGTACAAGTCCTGCTTAAGGAGCCAATTGGCTGTTTGGGGAAGAAAGCTTCAGACACTGTAGCTGCCTTTCTTGACCTCTTGGGCATCATTGACCACTTTCCAGGGTTGGTACCAGTGTTTGCGGGGGGCCTTAAGTACTTAGGTGCAGAGACCTAAGTACAGAGACTGTGGGCTCCTCTTATGTACATGTGCATGCCAGCTACTGGTCCCATCCCCTGCTGGATGCCCAGAAACTGGGCTGAAGTCAGAGGAGAGATCTTTTTGGAAAGGAGAACTCCATCTGCTGCAGCTGCCACTCCCTCCCTCCTCACTGGGAAGGGATGCAGCACCTGCAGTGGTCCATCCTCCTTCTTGCTGCATGCTGTTTTTTAAATTTCCAGATGTCTCAGTCATCATTGAGGGTGGTCGGGACATCTGGGAATTGTTTTAATGGCACCCACTAAGAAGGAAGACAGACAGCTGCTAATGTTCTTGCCTCATTGCCTGGCCATTTCCATGGCTCAATAGGCACCTGCTGGAGATGATCTAGGAGGATTTCCTGCAACAGGTAGTGGGTTGGACTAGATGACCTTGTAGGTCCTTTCCAACTCTATGATTCTATAGCTTAAAGCAGAATTTCTAGAACTGTTGGTCAGGACCCACTAGGTGTGTTATGAGCCAATTTTGGAATGACAACTGAAAATGATCAGTTGTGGAAATTGGCTACAATTTCAGATGGCCAATTTCATTTCAAGAAATGAACTCATTCATTGTGTGTGTGTGTGTGTGTGTGTGTGTGTGTGTGTTCTAATATATTAGACTTGATGCTTCCATGGTATGTGACTGCATTTGGGGAAATGTTACAAATCTGTACTTTGAACAGGCTATTGTATATACTTTTAACAATGATAGTCAATAGGACTTACTCTATGTGTAAGCGTAGATAGAATTGCAGCCTTTGGGATGTTTGGGGTATTTTATTTTGTTGCATGCTAGGTGTTAAAAATTTTCCTGCTTGATTATGTCACTTCTGGCCATGACATAACTTCCAGGTTAATGACATCACTTCCTGTGGGTCTTGACAGACTGTTGTTCTAAAAGTGGGACCCAGTCCTAAAACGTTTGAGAACCACTGGCTTAAACGATAAAGCTTGGAATAGTGAAGGTGCAATGCAGATATTCAAATTCACAACTGGCCATTATCTTAAGGACTATCTGATCCCAGTTTTCTACCCCCCATTAAGATTTTCCAAGGAAGCCTTGCCCTGCATGCCAGCCACACTAGATGCTCATCTGGCTTGTATGCAGGGCCAGGCCTTCTTTGTGGTGGCACCAAAGCTCTAGGACTATCTCCCCTTGGAGGTTCATGAGGCCCTCACTCCTTTCACCTTTCAAATGTCCTTTTAATGTCTCAACCTGCTTGGTCAGGCTTATGTTTGCGGACTGTCAGTGAGTGAGACAGTCTCTCTGTAGTGGTAAAGAAACATAAAGAAAGACAGTAACAAAAATGTTTCTTTAGTGGTGATCTGTTTCTATATTGGGTTTTGTTATGCTTCAATTGTATTTTATTATATTTTTATTTTCCTCCCCATTTTTGAATACCCAGGCCTGTGCAGATAGTTTTGTAGCCAAACACAGGATCACGCACAAAAAAGATGGAAGTTTCTGTGTATAGTACCTGCTGATTTCCAAAGCTTTGCAGAGGTTTGAAACTAAGATAAAAACTAAACCCCATAGGGGGCAAAGAAGTCCAAACTTTCTGGGAAGTTGAAGCGCTAAAGGAAAAGAGTAGATATTCAGAAAGAGGCCTTGTTTTACACTGAAACACTCACTTTCTGCCCTGAAACCTCTGGGGAGCTGGGAGGGAGAATTTTCCATTTCACTGTAAATATAGGCGACCATTTGAATTACCATACAAAACTGAGCTTTTGAAGTGGTTGGGTCGGGGTAGATGAGAGACACAGAATTAAAAGAAAAAAGCTGGCAAGATTGGAAACAGAGACAGAGATGATATGATTATTTCAAACTGAGAGAAAGAGCTGGCTGGTCCACACTAAAGACTCCCACCCAGCCTCTGTATTTGAACACTGCATTTGTCTTGTGAAGATCCATGAAAGCTGGTGGGACGTACCTCCAGGAAAATGTGCCCATTGCAACGTTTTGTTTTGGGATCTTGCCTGTGTTGTTTTAACATTAATTAAAATATCTGTGTGTGCTTTTTGAGTGATTTACATAGCAAACGTTAATTTGAAAATACTTCCCTGTAGCAAGGGGGCTCACAAACTTTAAAAAAAAAAAAAAAAGACAGGAATGAGATGCTAACAGTCACTGGAAAAGACCCCCTGCTGGGATGAATAGGAAAAATTACTCTCCCCCTGCAAAAGAACCACCACTTCAAAGGTGCTTCTTATCCCACTCAGAGCACAATCCACTGCAGTTCCAATCAGAAGTAAGCCCAATTAAGTTCAATGGGACTTAACCCCAGGTAAGTCTGCATAGGATTGCAGCCTTAATGGGGACTAAGCAATGTTAGCTGCTTTGCAGCCTTAGGAAAAATCAAGTAGCACATAGGTCTAATGAAGAAAGACAAATAAATAAATATTTGTCAGGATCACCAAACAGAGCATCCATGTTCAGAGGCAATCTGTCACTCAGGTCTGTTTTGACAGCTGAAGGAGTCAGGAAGATCTGTTGGATCCCACAGACTTGTCTTTCTGTGTTCTTTCTCGATTGTTACCTCTCTTCCCATGTTCTTGCCTAGCCGCCATTGTTTTCAAGACCTGTGCCAAAGAACTTCCTGATGGAATGTGCCCAGGGCTGGCCCATCCATGAGGCCAACTCAGGCAGCCACTTCAGGCATTGGTTTGGTGAGAGACACCCCTTTCTGTCTGACTACTTGCCTTCATGGCTCCTCCACCTCCTCTTCCCATTCCCTGGCTTAGAAAAGGAGGAGGAGGACAAACAGGAAAAGGAGGACAGAGAACGATAGGAAGTGTGGAGGAGAACAGTGCTGAGCTAGAGCATTGGTGAGTGAGAGAAGCAGAGGATGGCGCATTGTCAGGTAAAGGGGGGACAGCATTTGGCATGGGGCCTCAGGCATCAGAAGTCTTGTGCTGGCCCTAACTGTGACCCCTCTTAATTAGTGGGAGGAGATTCTTGTGGTCTGGGTTTTCTGTTTAGGTCCAAAACTGCCTTGGGATGACTTTGGACTTTCTAGTGAGGAAAAAGGATGAGGGAGAATCTGCTCTCTGAAAATAAATTTAAAATAAGATGCTAAAATAACCCATCGTTGATTTGCACCTTTCACAAGTTTCAGAAGTAGTTGGGTAAAAACAACAACAAAAAAAGACTGTCTGCAGATCAGAAAACATCTCACTGTCTCTCCTAGCACTTGCTCTTCATAAACAATTTCACACTTGAAGTAACGGCTTAGCTGATTCTTGGAGCAAAACATGCCAACTGACAACAGTGGTTCTTCTCAGTGTGCAAAGAACCAATGCAGAGAGATGTTTAACAAGCAGAGCATCTTGCGGAGAAGTGAGGCGCTCAGTGGGAGAGCAATGGGGTGGGCCATATAGAAACTCTTCGCAATCTGCTTTAGTTTTAATCACCCAGGATAGTTTGCAGTCATCTGCAAACTTGGTTACCTTGCTATTTACCCCAACTCAGATCATTTACAAAGAAGTGAAAAAGCACTGGCCCCAAGACAGCTCCGTAAGAGACACCACTTCTTCCTATTCTCCCACTGTGAGAATTGCCCATTTAGTCCTACTTTCTGCTTTAACCAGTTATCAAACCATGAAACAGCATTCAACTGCTGATCAGTTTATGCAAAACTCTTTGGTGAGGGATGTTGTCAAAAGTTTTTTGAAAGTCTAGGTATGCAATGTCAACTGGAGTGCCACAATCCACCATCCTGTTGATAAACAATTCCAGAAGGTTAGTGAAGAAGGGCTTAATTTTTGAAGAAACCATGCTGATTCTCCTTCAGCAAGGCTTGTTCTTCTAGATTCTTCATAATTTTTTATCATTCATTATGCTTGCCACCAATTTATCTGGAGCAGATGTGAAGTTGACCAGCCTGTAATTTCCTGGATCCCTTTTGGATCCCTTTTTAGAAACATAGAATCATAGAGTTGGAAGGGACCTAAAAGGTCATCTAGTCCAACCCCCTCCCTTAGGCAGGAAATTCTCTTAGAGCATCTCCAACAGATGCTTATTGAGCTTCTGTTTGAATATCTCTAGTGAGGGAGAGGCCACTCAGCAATCTGTTCTACTGCCAAACTGCGCCGACCATCAGGAATTTTTTCCTGATGCCTAATCGAAATCTCCTCTCTTGCAGTTTGTACCCATTTGTACAGTTTGTACCCATTCGTCTTTCAGAGTCAGCTGAGAATAAATTATTCCCTTCTTCCCTTTAGGTACTTAAAGAGAGTTATCATATCCCCTCTCAGCCTTCTCTTCTCCAGGCTGCCCAGTTCCCTCAACCACTTTTAAATACTGGTGTTACATTGACTACATTCCAGTTCTCTGGCATGGAGACCAATTTGGAGTACAGGTTTCATATTTTTTTGTCAGATTATAATAACGTTTGTGAGTAAACTCACAGAGCAGTGGAGCAGATAGAAGGCTCTCTGGTTGCCGTTGACTGAGGTCACCAAAGTAACTGCTATCCCTGGTTGAGATGCTCAATTCTTCAGGAGAAGCAGAAGCACCTGGGACAGGAGAGAGTAGAAAGCAGTGGGGCTTTAAGAAATCAGGAGTGCAAGGATAGTTCTCTGACTGCCACTGGCTAACCTGATCAGATTATACAGCTTCAGAACACCAGAGCCTGGTGTCATAGTTCAGGGTTTCCCATAATGTGGGTCACAACCCACTGGTGAGTTGTAAGCCCATGTGCAATGGGTCGTGAGGTGGGTCTTCCTGTCTACCCCGGGACCATTTGGCTCCAAATCAGAGCCATTTCAGATGGAGAGGTACCGACCCAGCAATGCTGTCAGCCACAAAACCTTACTGGGAGGCCCCGGAGGCCTCTTCTGGGTCACATTGGGCCAGCGACCCACTCTATTGGCCTTGGTGGGCCTCAGAATGACCCATAGAAGTGCCTGGAAGTGACTTCCAGTTTTTGGAGGCAACTTCTAGTTTGCCTCCAAAAACTGGAGGACGCTTCCAGATGCTTCTGCGGGCCATTCTGAGAGCCACAGAAGCCAATAGAGTGGGTCGCTTGCCAGGCACAACCCAGAAGAGGCCTCTGGGACCTCCCACAACACCACCAGAAGCATCATAATGAGGTGGATCACAGCACAGAAAAGTTGGAGAACTGCTGTTGTAGTTCCAATGGCAGAGGAACAGACCTCCTTTTCTTTCTCTGCATGTAATGTGATGTGTGAAGTGAGCCTCCTTAGGATGGCCCAATTTTTGCAGGGAAGAACAACATACCGTAAATTGGGTACACCCTGGTCTCTACATCAATGACATCAGTGCATCAATGTCCATGATGTGTATGTGCAACCTCCTGATTTTAGAATTGGTTTACTTCAGAATGCCAGATGCAAGGAATGGCACCAGGATGCAGGTCTCTTGTTGTCTTGTGTGCTCCCTGGGGCATTTGGTTGGCCACTGTGAGATACAGGAAGCTGGACTACATGGGCCTATCCTGATCCATTGGGGCTGTTCGTATGTTCTTATGGCATGCCTCGATATTATGGTATGTGCATGGTGACTTGTGGCCAGTCACCCACCATACAAAAGGACAGGCCAGTTTAGAAAGTGTTTGAGCCAAGCCAAAGTTTGGCAATTGCACACTAAAAAAATTATGATGAACTGAGAGTGAGATATTTAGCTTCGGGGATCATTTCATTTCCCAGTTCCTCTCTGACTGCATGTGGTTGTGGTTTTGTAATTGTGACCCAGACAGGTATTTCTATTGGAAATCATTAGTAAGTTAGAGATTTAGATGTGTGTGTTTTTTTTCGTTGTTGCTTCTTTTCCTCCAAAACAGGCATGAGCTCTCAAAGAATTGCTTTGGATTGAGGTGGGGTATTTCTCTGTGGTAGTATGCTAAACAAAGTGAACCAAAATCTCAAAACAGTCAGGGGCAGGAAAGCCACACCCTAGTAAAACAGGCCTGTATGACATTATCTGCTTGGATGAAAGAGAGTTGCTGGTCAGCTTTTACACAGCTGTTCTTTATCTGAATGCTGGGGGGGGGGGGGGAATCACATTTTAGACCTGGGAGATTTCCACAGACTTTTTCCACAACCATTTCTATACAGAGTTTATGTCCAAAAACTCTGCAAGTGATCAGTAAAACTAATGTGCTGGTAATATGTTTCTCACCCTGCAGTCTGATGCATGTGGGTTGTACTTCAGAAGCTCTCTGGTGCACCCAGGCATTCATTTCATTACTGAATCTGTAGCCCCTCCGACCCCGCTTTTCATCTTCCAAATGGTGCCTTAGAAGCAATTGGCTTGTGAATTGGGGGAGTAGGTTGTCTGTTGAACCAAACAAGGTGGCAGTTTAGTGTTAAAGCACCTGGTTTGTATGCAGAAGGTCCCAGGTTCAATCCCTGACAGCATCTCAAGGCCTGGTAAAGACTCCTATCTGAAACCCTGGAGAGCTGATCAGGGTAGATGCTGATCAGGATAGGTGCTTTTTGAACTCGATGAACTAGTGTTTTGATTCAGTGCAAAGCAGCTTCCCAAAGGACACACAAAAGGGATGTGTGTAGCAGTTGCAAAAGCCTCTCTCAGTGCTAAGGGCCAAACTACCCTTTATGTGAAATGTGTAACATGACCTGATAGATATAGGCTGCAATCCTAACAACACTTTCCTGAGAGTAAGCCACATTGAACAAAATTGGACTTACTTCTGAGTAGACCTGGTTAGGATTGTGCCCTTAATTGGTTTACACATACACACACCTCTAATGGAAGGGACTGTGAGTGGGAGTGAACCATGGTGGGACAAAGGGCTAAAGCCCCCATCCTGCTTCTCTATGGTTCCACTCTATTTCTTGGTCCCTGAACTGCTGTGTTTGGTTTGTTGGTTTATTTCTTTTTTTAAAACACATATTAACTGGGTCACATTTCACATCTAATTTGGCCCTTTGTTCCAAAGGTGGCTAGTACATGTTGCATTAGGACACAGTGAATTAACCCGGCACTGTCCTTTTAAAGACAAACCATTCTCTAGACTCCCTGTCTTCTTTTAGCCAATGAGAAAACCTGCCATGGGTTAGACAGGTAACCTGTGTTAGGAACCATGGAGTTGAATAGAACCATGGAGCTGAATACTGTAGAATCTTGTTTAATAGGTTTGCTAATTTACTATCACTTGCGTGGAGCCTGAAATTCCCAAACCCTGAGATTTCTGAAGTGGTTTCTGGCGATGTCACAAGACTGCCAACCCTTGAAAAATGGGTGAAAAACCTAGTAGTGCGCCAGTGCCCAGCTGTGGCCTGTAAATGTCCAAAGATTGACCTTGTTGCTTGTCTGCCTGAAAAAAAAGAAAAGAAAAACGCTGGAGAAACAGGTCATTTTTTTTGTCTGAATGACAACACTGTAGACAACACTCAGTAGCCCTCAAACTATGTACCAAGCTTCCCGGAACGGAAATGTGAACAGTAAACAGTTCCCTTCATTTGTCCAGATGACTCGCTATGCCGGCATGGAAGACACTTGAAAGGCAATAGAGAGATAAGAGTTACCCTATGTGCAAGGTACAAGCAAACAAAGATAGATGAGGGATGCATGAATGCTTTCAAGTGCTCCAACCAGTGCAGGCCACTAAAGCTATTTACGTACAGTAATGCATTCTTGACATACCTCAAGCTAGAAAATGACCACAGGATTCCCATGTATATCTAGACAGCTTCAGAGGCATGAGGTTTGTCCACAGTTCAAACTAACAATGCTACTCTTATCTAAGATCTGCTGACATTTCCATAAAAACACACCATTGTCAGAAGTCACAGTTTTGTCGCTGTTTGCAGGTGAAGATTAAGCCTTAAAAAACAAAATCCCTTCTTATAAATTGCATTCCTAAACACAGGCTGCATTCCTATGTACATTTCCCTGGGAGTAAGCTCTATTGAACATAATGGAACTGAGTTCTGAGTAGAATGGGATTATACAAATACAGGGAGCCCTCATATCTGCGGATCTTGTATCCTCAGATCGGATCTGGGCCCTCCCCCCAGCATATGCAGCTTACCATCTGACAAGCTGCACCTGCTGAAATTCCCTCCTCTACACAATTGTTAAACATCCAAGAGCCCAAAAGTTGAAAGGTTGGTCACTCCTGGGCTAGGGCGAGGCCTCCTGGCATGGAGATGGCATGCCAAGTGCTACCCTCCTTTAGCTGGTGATGTGCGAGTTTGCTCCTCCCATTCCCTAGATTGGGAAAGAAAGAGGGTGCATTGGAAGAGGAAGTATGGAGAAGAAGAGAGTGGTAGACTAGAGCGCCGACGCTCTATCCCACCAATCTCTTCTCTTCCACACTTTCCTGTTCTTATTTTCATCATTAAAATGTTAAGAGTATACATAACATTACTGACCTATGTTGCAGAGACTTATCAAGGTTTTTTTTTCCATGAAGCACTTTGTCCCTTCCCAAAGCAGTATCTAAGTCTTCAGTGTTATTTATCCTACTCATAGATTTGGGGACAAGGAGGGTGGCTGGTTGGCAACCCAAGTTGAGTCTCTTGCCGCCGTGGGGTGCATTTTTGGATTCCAGCGGGATGGATGCGGCATGTTTGCCAAACTGGCCTGGAGCTACTCCGAGAAAGACCAGAAGAGTGCAAGGAAGATAAAAATAAACTAGGTTGCTCTGCGGCAGGAGGGGGGCCGTGCAGCTGCCTGGTCTCCAGTCTCCGTTGCTCACGCCCTCCACTGTGTTCTGTCGTTCGGTGGCATCGAGTATAGATTGGCTCCGATACAGAAGGATGCTGGGGATGTGAAGAGAGCAAGTGAGTGCAAAGCCTTGCCTGATGGCTCTGCCCCAGCAATTCTTTCCAGTGAGAGAGAGCGAGAGAGGGGTTCTTGGAAGAGTACACACGTTTTGCCCACTCAGCACATCGTACCTTCTTCTGCAGTGCCTACAGAGAAAGGAAAAAGGCTGATGGGGTGGGGGGGGGAGAGGGAGAGGAGACACCCTGCACACAATCTTTATCATAAGGAAGTTCTCTGCCAGAAGATCAGACTGTCTTGATCAGATGTATTTTTAAAGCAATTTCTAGATAATGATTCTACCTGGGGCTCAGATGAAACCTCAAGTCTTGCAAAGCAAACTATCTCGGGAATCTTTATAATGATGCTGTCCAATGATTGTACTTATTATTATTATTAGCCCCATACTGCAGGTGAGGGCTGACACTAAGAAATCTTGAATTGCCAGAAGCTACTTAGTAAGGGGGCCACTTTGACAAAAATGACCCTGTTAACTCCAGTTTTTTTCTTTTCTGTCAGACAGACAGGCAACAAAGTTTGATCTCAGACCATTTTTTAGTCGACATTGGGCTCTGCTCTACTGTTGGGCTCATAAGAATATAAGAAGAGCCCTGATGGATCAGGCCAAAGGCCCGTCTAGTCCAGCTTTCCTGTATCTCATAGTGGCCCACCAGATGCCTCTGGGAGCACACAAGACAACAAGAGACCTGCATACTGCTGCCCACTCTTGTAACTGGCATTCAGAGTAACTGGCATTCTTGTAACATGTTTGTGGGCCCCTCTCTAATTTTGCGGGGCCCCCTTTATCAATTTTTTTAGCTCTTAGCTTGAATGGAGCCAGACCAAGAACCAAAACATCTGTTGTCTTGTGGAAATGGATAGGAATCCTGTACCTTTAGTGGTTGTGCAGAATGGGCACCTGGAAGATCAGTCGGAGGGAGGAGGGAGCGTGCACCCAGCCTGCAGTACTCCTCAAGTCTCGCCCATTACTGCCCTGTCCACAGCAGCCCTCTTCCAAGCAAGGTGGGGGAGAGGATGGCACCAGGAGCTGTGAGGGTGGGGAAAGAGAAAGGTGTGCGTGCTGTCGACTGCATGGCACCAATTTCAGGCCAACTGGAAGCAGCGGTGGATGGGAGCTACTTCCAAAGTGACCCAATTTTGTGCCAAGTGGAAGCGGCAGTTGATGGAAGGGCAGTGCAGAGCTCCACCATGCACCCAGCCCAATTGGACAGAATCTCCCCAATTGCCCAAAAGCTGGCCCTGTCACCAGGACCTACCTGGTTTCATTGCCAGGCCCCACCTCAGTGATGCATCTTGTTTCTAACACATATCCATGTCAACACATGCACATGATCACTGAGGCACCACCCCATGCACTCTGTGCTGTTTCACACCCTGCAGCTGTTCAAATCTTTTGAACTGTTGATTATTGTCCGGCAATGTTTTTCAAGCCTACCATCCCTCCAATGAGCAGGCACCTTCTCAGCGCTTATATCGGCAATGGAGAGGCTGGGGTGGAATAAATGGATACAGCTGTGGCATAGCAGAGCTGTACTTTTTCTTCCCTGCGGAAGGGCTGGCTGCTGAGCCACTGATAGGAGATTCCGATAGCAGGCATGAAGCTACGGTATTTTCTTCCCAGGCTGACTGCTGGGGAAAGAAGGAATTTGAGCCCTATGGAAGGGTTTACTTCTAACCACCAGTGGGAGGAGGTAGTCAGGTCTGAAACTGGAGCACATAGGTGGTTCTCTCTGCCCCCCCCCTTTTTTTTGCTTTATTGCTAATGCCCTGTTGGTCTTGTGCACACAGACATTTTGTGCATGCAGTGACTATTTGAAGGGGGCTTCTTTCTCCCCTTTCTGTTTTGAGGTTGTGGCTTTTAAAAATCCTGCATAATTGTAGGTCACTTATCCTGAAAGCAGAGGCTTCAGCAAGGTGTAACAATAAGTCTCCAGTAAGCATCTTAACAGCCCAAATGGTTGGCAACCTTCAGTCTTGAAAGACTATGGTATAAGCCTATAGCACCGGGTATTCCCAATCCTAACTAAATTCCTGCACGGTGATGAAACGGTGCCAGCATGGGCTATGCTGCATGCCATAAGTGAATTTCAGGTGCTGGAGGTCTCCTTGGGGCAGTTAAGGGAAGATTTGTTCCCTTGCTCCAGGGTAAGCTCCAGCAGTCACAGTGGGTCAACACAGAATTGTAAAAGCCCACATGGGAAAGAAAGTGGGTGGTCTACTATTGCTGCTGCTCCCATCGTCACCCAGAACTCTCTTCATTGCTCCTGCTAAAGGCGCAGGTGGCAACATGCAGAACCAGTTGCAGCCATCTGAGATCTAGGATGGTGGAGTGGTTTGGGAGTTGAACTTAGACCTGGAAGTTCCAGGTTCAAATTCCCGTTTGACCATGAAGCTTCCTTCATTTGACCATGTCCGTTTGACCATGCATCTCCGTTTGACCATGACCTGTTTGACCATGAAGCTTCCTGGGTGACTTTGGGCCAGTTATCGCTCAGCCTCACCTACCTCACAGGGTTGTTGTGAGGACAAAAGGAGGGAACTGTGTGCACCAGCCTGGTTCTCAGGTTCTCAGGTATAAAAATGTGAAAAATATAGAAATCTACTGCCCAGTTCCCAGGCAGCATGGAAGGTGTGACACTGGCACACACATGTACTTTCCATAGCACAAAGGACCATGCCATGGGAAGGGACTTTGCAGGGCCTTTGCCCCAGGTCCCCCTCCCCAAAGCTGGAACCATCCCTGACGCGGTTTTAATCTCTGAAATGTCAGAGGGTTTTCAACACCGCTTAATAAGATTGCAGCTTAATTTTCGCCTTCTCCACCCAATCCTCTCCCTTTTCAGCTCAAATCTCTTGCAGGAGGGAAAAAAATCTAAAGGGTGTAAAAATAATTTCTTTTGGTTCCTCGAAAACATCGTGAGAACTGTAGACTATCTAGGCCACAGAGGCTAAGAAAACCACAGGAAATTGTCTATCTGGTGTTTGTGGTTGTCTTGCTTCCCCCTTTTTTCTCCCTCTTGCTATTCAATGATCAAAAAAGTCAAATTCTTGCAAACTACAGAAGAGGCTTCCTGTTGTTTCAACATGATAGGCAAACGCTGAAGTTAAAAGTCTTCAAGGGCCTCTGAAGTTGTAGCACTGCAGTTTGTAGCTATTAACTGAACATGTTTTGCTCAAGGAAGGCTGAAAGTTCCTTCTCAGACATTGTTGGAATTAATTTCTTCTAAGGGCTGATTTCTTGTCTTTTTCTTTTAACTACCTACAAGGGTAGGTAGTTAAACTACAAGAGCATCAAATCTGATTTTCTAATGACAATTTATTCCAAGCTTATTTAGTGATTGTAAATCTAAGGGCCAGATCACATCCCACATTGAATGTGACATAATGAATGCCTGTGCAGGTGTGCATTCAGTGGCATAGCTAAGGGGGCAATGGGGGGGTCAATTGCTCTGGGCACCAAGCTTTAGGGGAGGTAACAAACTGAGCTTGACACTAGTGGCCAAAATTGTGAAAACCTTGGTAATTGTGAATAATACCATCATGTTATATATAATTGGAAAGGTAATTTAATGCAGAATGCATGGAAAGAAACCACGCTGAAATATCTGTATTCTATCAAAAGTTATGACCAAGTAACCAGAAAAAGAAAACACATTCGCCTTATGGAACAAAAAGTGGATTTCCTTAGCTCAAAAGTGACTAGTAAAGACCAATTGTTCTGAGAGTCAATGAGATGTTGTTATGATACCGCATGTAACCAATAAGGTGTTAATATGAGTCAGCTCTCATTTCCATGTATCGTAATACAATTAACCCTTCTAACTGGGTAAAGAGGCACATTTTCAAGTGGCGCTCCTCTTATATTTAGCAGGGGGAGAATAACTGTCCCTCTTCACCCCAGCACAATATCTATGACCAGTATGGGGCACACTTTTTATTTATTTACTTTTCATTCAATTTGATTTCGTCGTGGAGAGGGCTACAAAATCTTCTTTGACCCAGGATAGAAGATGCCTTAGCTTTGCCACTGTGTGCATTACAATATACATTGTATGAATCCAATGTTCCGTTGTGCGTTTTAGCATTGGAAGTGTGCACTGAATTTTGAAATGGCCATTTTTGCTGGAAATTTCTGGGATAAGTGCGAGAGTTGGTGCTGAATAGTGGTATAGTGACTCATATATTTGGGATGGATATCAGAGGCTCTTTTCTGTGTCCGTTTGCCACCTAAAGTACATGGAGTTTGGGCCAAACTATGTGTAACTGAGCATCGGTTGTGAACATGCAGATCAGGAAGTGGACAGGAAATTAGGGGGTGGGGATGCACCTGTTTTGCGTACAAAATGTTTCAGATTCAATTCCCAGCATCTCCAGGTTATGGAAACATTCTTGTCGGAAGGACTCTGCCAGTCAGTTAACAATACTGAATTAGACAGATCAAGGGTCAACGTAAGAGAAGCTTCTGATGTCCTTCTACATTCCTAAACAGCTGAGCCCCACTGATCCAGCTTGCAATCATCCAGCTTGCAAACATGCAGCTTGGGGTGAGTTAACACTATCCCTAGAAGCTGTTTGCATGCTGCAAATCATACTGTTGAAGCTGCTAATGGTCCTCGAAGCCACTATTCGCAGCATATTGTTTGGCCCTCTGTCAGAGCACCACAATTGTGTAATGCTCTCCCAAGAGAAGTCTTGCCTGGCCTCTTTGTTGCCAGCTTTCCATTGTGCAGTCAAGACAATGCCCTCTTATAGGGCAATTGAGGGAGGTGGTTCTGCTCCATGGTTATCTTTGCTAGCTTAGGAGGGTTTTGTTGCTGAGCTGTATTGTGTACTATTTTTGCTCTTGTTGGACTCTGTTTTCATATTTATTGTAGCTTTAAAATGAATTGTGAGCAGCCTCGGGTGTCTCTTCAGGACCTAATAGGCAGAAATGTATATTATTTACAGTATTAACTGTACATTAACAGTATACCTTAATATAGACAAGAAATAAAATATCGAATCTAAGCTGTGATCTTTGGGGTTACTGGTACCAATCTTACCGTAGTCATGAACTTGCTAGATGGACTTAGGGCGCAATCCGAACCAAATTTCCAGCACTGGCATAGCTGTGCCAATGCGGCATATGCTGCGTCCTGCAGTTGGGGAGCAGTCATGGAGGTCTCCTCAAGGTAAAGCTATGTTTGTTCCCTTATCTCAGAGTTGCATTGCCTTTTGTCAATGCTGGAAAGTTGGTTAGGATTGCAGCCTTAGGGCGCAATCCTATCCTGCACTGGAACAGGCAAGCCAAGAGGCTTGCACTGTATTTAGCGCAAGATAATGGCCAGAAGTGGCTTACCCAGAAGCAAGGGGAAACTTTTCCCTTACCCCTGGGTAAGGGCCACTGGCCCCTATGGGTCTCCTGGGACTTGCGCCACCTCTTGAGGTGGCACAAGTCTGAGGAGAGCGGAGTGGCTTGAAGCCACTCCGTTCAGCCCGGGAACGGGGGTTGGGATCCAGTCTTGCCTCCCACTCCCCGTCCGCCCTTGGGGCCGCCCACCGCCCACCCTCCACCCACCCAGAAAGGCCTCCCTCCCACCTCCTCCTCGCTTCCCCCACCTACCTTTTCCGCTTGTGTCGGCCCAGCCGGACCAACACAAGCATCCAAGGCAAAGCCTATGTGGAGGCTTATGTCAGCCTCAGCAGACTGGTGCTTCTCGGAGCACCAGCCTGGCTTCCTCTCGAGGAGGCGCAAACATGCTTTACGGCACGTTTGCAACCCTCCCAGGCCATTCTAGGATTGCACCCTTAGTCAAGTTACTTTTCCTCTGAGCCACAGTAACCCACCTGCAATATGTGGATAATAATGCAGGTCTACTTCACAAGGCTGTTGTAAGGATTGCTATGATAATAGGTGTGACATGCTATATGAAAGTCAGTTTTAGGCTCCTTTCTTAAAAGCACATTCTTCTGACTGGTGAATTAAAACTACATATGTATGAATCTGCTTTACAGAAAGACACACCATTGATCCATTTAGTCTACCACTGTATACCCTCAGTGGAGGGACATCTGGCAGCTTCAGAGGGAGGTATTTTCCCCAGTTGTGCTATCTGAGTATCTTTTAACTGGAAACATTGAGCCATGAACCCAGGAACTTCTGCATCCAAAGCTACAGCCTCTCTCAAACCCGCAGCCTAAAGCTTGGTTAAACTGATTATAGCTGCTATTAATATTAATGGGTTTAAATATTAAATTTTATTCCTGTTGCCTCCACCAGCAAAAACTGAAAACAAGCATGCCAACAATGAAACTATAATGGGATTTCCTCCTCCCCAGAGCAGTTGAAACAATCAGCAAAGATGCTAGCTCTCTTCCAAAGCCTTGCGGTTCCATCGGCATTCTCTCTCTGGAGTTCTCTTGATGTCTAGCTTTAGGCAAGTAGTGTATCTTTTTACCCAGTTATGATACGTATTGCTTAGAGCACTGGTTCCCAACCTGTGGTCCGTGGACCACCAGGGGTCCACAAGACCCTGAGAAGTGGTCTACAAGGTCTCAGGAAAAAAAAATCACCTTTGATCACTTCCAGAGGCTTGTCAAACAAGCACTCCCTCACGGACCACCAGAGAGGATGGAGAACGGACTGTATGTGGTCAGCACTGAAATGCCTGCTATGAAATGCCTGCCCATTCTCTGCCCTCTCTGGTAGTCTGTGGACGAGTGCTCACCTGGAAGATGCTTTCCCATGGACAACTAGGAAGGGTAGAGATATTGAAGATTGAGGTTGTGAGTGGTCTGTTCTCCACTCTCTCTGGTGGTCTGAGGGGAGTGCCCTCTTGGGAGATGCTTCCCCATGGACCACCAGAGAGAGTGGAGAACAGACCACCCATAGCTGGCATTGAATGTGGTCCACGACAATTCCAATTGTTGCCTTAGTAGTCCATGGGCTCCTAAAGGTTGGGAATTACTGGTTTAGAGGGAGAGCCTGCGTGAGCCTCTCAAGATGCAAGAGCCTATGTGAGCCCACAATTCTATGCATGTCTGCTCAGAAGTAAGTGCCATTTTGTCCAATGGGACTTACTGTCAGGAAAGCATGCATAGGATTGCAGCCTGAGCCACTTGGTGCTGTCCATCTCTGGGGTTGGAATACATCATAGCTAAAGAACACCAGGGTAATGGAATAGCACGAAGGAGATAGGAAAATCAGTGACTACATTTATTGCAACCAATATATCAGCTAGCAGGTAAGAGTAGAGGATTAAAACAATGGTATACCATTGATGTAATTCAGCCCTTCCTGGGAGAAATGGAGGTTGACTGTTGTTCCATTCAAAATAAATAAAACAACAACACATCTCCCTTTCTTCCATGAACTTAAGGTAGCAGATACAGGGTTCTCTTGGTAGTCTCCCATCCAGACACTAAGCAGACCAAGACATAGCTTAGCTCCAGCAAGGTTGCTTCATCATGTGCCTTCAGACCACATCCTGCTGCAGTCATCTTAAGTGTAAGATTGGGGTACAATGCTGACCACCCATCAACCTCTTCTGCTGCTTTCTGGATTAAAAAAAAAATGGGGGGAATGGAGTAGAAAAGGAAGCACAGAGGAAAAAGCAGGGGCTGGCTCAGGTGTATATAATAATATAGCTCTCTCCTCTCTTCCCTTTTCCACCAAGAAGAGTGGTGAAGGCTGCTGAACCACTGGATAAGGGGGGCTGGAAGCAATGGGTGAAGCAAGGTGCCATGCCAGGGAGGTGGCATTTGACTTGAGGATGTCTCGCATGAGCCCTGCTCTGGAGAGCTGCATTGGTGAATGCGCGACGTGTAAAACGGATCTTTGTGTGCCTCCATGCTGAATTTGCAAATGCAAGTAGAGTTGTGCCCCCAACATTTTGACTGAAGAGCCCTCGCAGGTACACTGAGGATGCTTCATTTACTCAGTATGTTTCAAATCTTTCCCAAGGGCAACAGATGTTATTCATTCAAAGGATAAACCAAAGTGTCTCTCAGTGTAACCAAGTCACACTACTTGCCAAGTTCTTGTGAGTAATACGGAGGGCCGTTTGGAACAGACTTTGAATGAATGATTGTATACCAGTTACCCCCCAAGGACTGTTCAATTATCCTCCATGTACCTTTGAGGTCTCCTCTCTCTCTGTTCATGCCTGCATTTGGTGCCCTCCTGTCTTTCCTTCTTCCCACAATCAGTTACCCTGCACATTCTCTATTGGACGATGTATCAAATAGCTTTGTAAGGTGGCCATATCGAATATCAAAAACGGGAACATAATGCTGGGAAATTCAATATGATGAAGTTGCACTTTCTTGAGCAACATGAGCAGTTCATTAATACAATCGCTACTGTAAGTGTCATACTGGCCATAGTGTCATCACAGCAGTGGGTGTACAGGGCACTGAAGAATATAAGAAATAAAGCCAAAATTTGTGACGAAACAAACAATGCTGGCAATTGCAACCTTAGGTTATGTACTTTTCTCTGTCTGAATACTGGTTGTGGTTATTCAGCCATGAGGAAAAGGCACTCTGTGTATGTTCAGCTGTATTCTTTTTCTCTGCCATGTGCCCCAGCCTTAGACGCAATGTTGTAGAAAGGTTCTGGACCAAACTTCTGATAAACTCCGTCTCAGATTAAAATCTGGTTCCATACTCTCCAATATTTAACAACTGATAATCAAGGCAGGTAAGAAACATTTTCTGCTCTTCTACCAAAGAGCACTTTTGAAACCACATCCTTTCCAGTATTGTAAGGCTGTGGCTTGCCCAATGTGATGCTGTTTCTCCAGTTTTTAGCTTTTTTTCTTCTCAAATGGCAAAGCTTATCTAAGACCAGTTTATTATTTTTTTCACATTTTTATACTGCCCTTCCTCCAAGGAGCTTAGGGTGGTGTACATGGTTTCTTTCCTCCTTTTGATCTTACACAACAACCCTGTGAGGTAGGTGAGGCTGAAAGATAGTGACTGGTCCAAGATCACCCAGGAAGCTTCGTGGCTTAGCAGGGATTTGAACGTGAATCTTCCAGGTCCGAGTCCAACTCCCGAACCGCTATGCCACCCTGTCTCTCATCCAGCTTATGGCTGGCATTGGGCTCTTAACTCTTATTTTTGGGGTCTGCCTTGGAACCGGATTTTCCCCCCTTCTCAGTTCTCACATGTTGGCTGCCTTGTGACATCACCAGACTGTGCCTCAGCAATCTCAAAGTTTTGAATTTGAAACCCTAATTCAGGGATTTTCAACCTTTTTCATCTCACAGCACACTGGGAAGGTGCTAAAACGGTCAAGGCACACCATTCATTTTTTGACAACTGACAAGGCACACTGTGCTGCTAGTGGGGGGCTCACATCCCCCAATGGTCCTACTAATAAATGACCCTCTCCCAAATTCCCATGGCACACCTGGGGACCATTCATGCCACACCAATGTGCTGCAGTACACTGGTTGAAAATGGCTGCTCTAATTGTTGCACACCTGAAGACTGGATGCTGTCTTAATTTACTCTACAACAGTCTCTGCTCCACTAATTTGAAAGCTAAGAAGACAATGCTAGGAAAGCCAGTCTAGTCCACAGTTCAAAACATACTTCAGCAGCTACTCCCTGTGTCCTGCCATGATGCCTTGGCATTCACGCACATGGATGTACACTAGATATAGTACTGTATACCCATTCGCCACTCAGACTTCACTCTGAGGACAGAGCTGAGCAATGACTACTTGGCTGGCTCATACAAACAAAAGTTTAATAAGGCACCTGCAGAAGGCAAAAATAGACCCAAGACTGTGATTTTTCTTAACCTGGTCTCTGGAAAATCACTGTCTTGTGTCTGTTTTTCTTAGGAACTGTCCCTGGAAGATCAGGATGGTTGGAGAACACGTGGTTTTACTTTTTTTGCATTGATATCTACACAGTCAACTGTGCTGGGTTAAAAAGGGGGGGGGGAATAGGCAGAGAACAGTCCTGGAAAACAAGAGAGTTCAGGAAACCTTTATAGCATGTGAGCTCTTGTGTTTTCTCTGTTCAGAGGCAGATTTCCTGTTGCAGTTCCTGCCCTTTCCTTCCTGTCCATTCCAGTAAGGCTGGAAGATGAAAATGGTAAAAATACAGTATAGAGCAGTTGTTTCAGAATACCGTGGCATCCGGACTATTGTGTGTTACCAGGTCAGATGTTTGGGTGTTCTTGAATGAGAATTACAATGCTTTGAAATAAAGACTGTCTCCAAGGCTAGATCGTGGTTTTAGGGGCCCATTAAGGGCAAGAGTGTTGCAAGGGGCACAGTCTCCTGGGAATTTCCTCCCTGTACATGCCCCATGCTAGAGCAGCTCCTGTTAGTTTCAAGAGGGCTTGTGGAGAAGTTCCTGATGGATTGCACTCTGCGTTCATTAGTAGGAGGTATCCTTTTGGATTTTTGTCATCTCAAGTATCAAGATGTCTTGGGATGGCTGTGAGAAGCGTTCCTTCTAAATAAGCTGCATCAAGAAAACCCCCACATGTATAAACTGTAAATGGAATGCCTTGACATAAAATACAGCACGTCCTCTCGCACTCGCATCTTTATGGGTTTCTGGCAGCGCTTGTCCCTTGCTTGCTCAGAATGCAGCTGCACAGCTTCCTGGTTTTCTGGGCCTCTGTGATCAAAT
The DNA here is from genome assembly GCF_035046505.1 of Tiliqua scincoides. Classification (NCBI taxonomy): domain Eukaryota; kingdom Metazoa; phylum Chordata; class Lepidosauria; order Squamata; family Scincidae; genus Tiliqua; species Tiliqua scincoides. The sequence continues at coordinate 23,700,071 of NC_089828.1, forward strand.
TATGCGTACTGGGCATTCTTGACTCTGGCTGGCTATAATGGAGCAGTTCAACCAAATTGATAACATTGTTGATTTTCAGAGCCCTGAATTAAGTAGGCCTTTAGCTGCCTTCCAGAGATGCTCTTGAAATCTCAACCTCGTGGTTGCCTGATTTGAAGCTTTGCTCCCTCAAAGAGAATTTACTCTTAGACTGCAGAGGAGAGAGAGGAGAAATGATCACTGGGCTGGGGCACCTCCCTTATGAAGAAAGGCAACAGCATTTGGGGCTCTTCAGTCTAGAAAAAATGTGCCTGATAGAAGATATGATTGAGACACACAAAATTATGCAAGGGATGGATGGAGTGGATGAAGGTATGTTTTGTTCCCTCACACACAACACCAGAACCAGAGGACACCCACTACAATTATCAGGAGAGTTAGAACAGACAAAAGAAAATATATCTGTACCCAGCGTGCAATTAATCTGTGGAACTCCTTGTCACCTGATGTGGTGTTTTTGTCTTGCCTAGATGCCATTTAAAGGGGATTGGACCATCACAGGTTACCAACCATGATGGATATGCACAACCTCCTGGTTTTAGAAGTAGGCTATCTCTGACATGCCAGATGCAAAGGAATGGCAACAGGATGTAGGTCTGTTGTTTTCTTGTGTGCTCTAGGAGGCATCTCGTGGGCCACTGTGAGATCCAGGAAGCTGGACTAGATGGGCCTTTGGCCTGCTCCAGCAGGGCTCTTCTTAGGTACTCCTTCCTGACATTTGCTTCTGTTCCTCCCCACTTTTTCAAATTGCTTGAAGACCAGGTCCTTTCCCAAGATCCACTGTTGTCTCCTTGCTTTCCCGCCCATAGTGATGGAGATTCTCTGCTTTGCCAAGAGTGAACCCCCCCCCCCCACTGTCTGGGAAGACCAGTTCTGGCTCGTACACCTGTTTCACGTGGCCATGTGCAGCCACAGCAAAACTGTTTGTATTGCAAACCAGTCATTTAGGGCTTTGGGTAGGCCTAAAATTATACATATGGTCAATTTTGAGGGAAAAAAATAGCAAGCTGCAATTTTTGCAGCTTGCAGAGAAAAACAAACACCTGACTGGGGCAAAAAAAAAAACACCAAAGTATATATCAGAGAGGTAAACCCAGTCTCTTGACTGGTATGTCTCATTATTTTTGAGTATTATATTGTAGCTTGCCTCTGGATTGCTGAAACATTAGCCAAACATGTAGGAGTAGGCGGGAAGTTGTAGCAAGATTTCTTTATAGACAATTATCCTTAACAGTGCTGTTTTAATGTGAAGTTTAAAGTAAAGTTCCAGGAGTCACTAGGAGTCTCTTTTGAGTATTGCCCCATTCCATGTAGTGCTGTGAGGAATTGCCTCATTTCCACAAAGAAACAATAATAGCCCTTCTGACTGGAGTTTATTCTCCAAAACTCCCTTGTTGCAAACTAATGTGCAGCGCAATTCTATCTTGCACTGGAACAGGCAGGCCAGGAGACCTGCGCAAGATTGGGGCCAGAATTGGCTCAGCCAGAGGCAAGGGGAAACTCTTTCCCTTACCCCCGGGTAAGCCACCACAGCCCCAATGGATTTCCTTGGACCTGTGCCACCTCAGGAGGTGGCACAAATTCAAGGAGAACAGAGTGGCTTGGAGACGCTCAATGCAGCTCAGGGAACAGGGTCGGGATCTGGCATAACAGCTGGGTCCCAGCCCCACCTCCCGCTCCCCGACCGCCCACCCCCTGGAATGCCCTCCACCTACCCTGAAATGCCTCCTTCCTGCCTCCTCCCCACCCTTCCCAGACCCCTGCATCATCTGAGCTTGGCTGATGCAATCTTCCTGGCACAAGCCGCCACAGAGGCTAGATGAAGCCTCCATGCTCCAGCGCACCTGCTCCCAAGGAGGCGCAAACGTGCTTTACAGCATGTTTGTGACCCTCTAGGCTGGCGCAAGGAACTTGCGCTAACCTAACACAAGGTTAGGATTGCGCCCTTAAGCACCTTAAGGCAGAAAAGAAGGGCTGAAGTGGGGAAAGTTTCAGGAAGTTCAAGCAGTGAACTTAACGGGTTTACTTTTAACCTGTGGACAGCCCTGTCAATATTCACATCACGAGGAAAAAAAACAAATAGGGTGTCATGCCTGGTTTTTTAAAGCTGCTGCAGCACACTGGCTCTTTGGAGAGACAGACTCAAATTTCATTGCAAGTTTATTTTGTGGTGGCTCCCCCTCCCACCCCCCAAAAATGATCCTTTGTACAACTAAATGTTGCTATGTGAAGAGTAAAATGTGTTATAAGTGCCATGAAACAGATGGTGCTGTTGCATGCACTATATCAACAGCAGACGTATCCCGCTCCAATTGGAATTAAATTGCAGCAAGTTCAATATTTATTTATTATTAATGTCACTTTTACTCTGCTCTCCCTTCAAGAATCTCACCACCAACTTACACATGGTTGCCAGGCAGCATGTCTCCCGTCAGGCCATCTGAGAAAAAGCCAGCAATGCCAGGCACACTTACTTGGGAATAAGCCCCTCCATACATAGAGGGACTTACTTATCAGCAAACATGCAGAGAACTGCACTGAAAACCTGCTTAGTAGACTGGTGCCACGTGTCTTCAGACCATGCTCTGGGACTAATGGGACTGAGGGCGCAATCCTAACAGGTAGTTAGGCTAGCCCAATTCCCTTGGGCTGGCCTGGAAGGGTCGCAAACATGCCAGAAGGCACGTTTGCACCTACTCGGGAGGAAGCCAGGCCAGCACTCCCAGAAGTGCTGGCCTGCGGAGGCTAACGGAAGAGCTGCCACAAGGATGAAAGGTAGGCGTGGCGGAGGCAGGGAGGAGGAGGGAGGGAGGTGTTCCCGGGCGGGTGGGGGGCAGGAAGCAGGGCTGGGATCCGGCAATTATGCCAGATTCCAACCCCTGTTCCCAGGGAGAACGGAGTGGCTTCAAGCCACTCTGCTCTCCTCGGACTTGCGCAACCTCCAGAGGTGGCGCAAGTCCGAGGAGATCCATTGGGGCCAGTAGCTCTTACCCAGTTTCTCCTGGCCTCTGGCTAAGCTGCTTATGGCCCCTATCCTGTGTTGGATACAGCGCAAGCCTCCTGGCTTGCCTGTTCCAGCGCAGGATAGGATTGCAGCATAAGGGCCAAACAAAACACTATAGTGGCAGACCCATGTATAAGTGTGGGGGTGCTTCTCATGCATATAAGCGAGATGGAACATGATACTTTAAAGCAGAGGTCTCCAAACTTTTCAGTACAAGTGCCACACTGTATATTTTACACATTTTCATGGGCTGAAAAAAAAAATGAGTTTTATAAATGAAAGAATGAAATTTAAATGAATGAATAAGATCTACTTGGATTTTTTCTTGTAATCAGCATGATATGATTCAGAACAAAAGAGAAATGTGACAATTACCAAGAAACAAAGCTGTGCTTCAACTGAGAAATGATATATAATGAGTAAAAATGTCAAACATTAGCTAATGCTCTCACAAAAAAAAAGTTGCTGCAGGCTGGATAAAATCTTGTGGTGGGCTGGCCACAGTTTGGAGACCCTTGCTTTAAAGCAGGGGTCTCTAAACTTTTCGGCCAAAGGGCCGCATCAAATAGCTGGCAGTGTCAAGGGCTGGAAAAAATAAATAAATATAAAATTTAAATAAATATATTAGAGATGGAACTTAGATGAATGAATAAATGAATGGGCTCAAATGTCCAGGACTTCTTCAAGCACAAACACAGCCCAAGAAATAAAGCACATACTTAAATGGACCCCCATTCCCCCATCCCACAAGCACAACTCTGACTGTGTTTGGTCAACTGGGCCAGAGGCGCTCAGGGGATCGGAGGCTGGCCGAGGGCTGGATAGAGGCTCACCACAGGCCACATCTGGCCCCCGGGTCAGGGTTTGTAGACCCTTGCTTTAAAGCATAGAACCGGCAGGTGGAGGAGTCATTTTTTTCCTGTTTGGGGGGGCCTGATACTGGAAGTAACTCCTCTGTAGAAAAATGGCTGGGGAGAAGCAGAGCAGAAAGCATGGACAGCAAGGATTGGCAGTTTTACCATGGCCTCTACTTTAACATGAATTTGGCATGGTCTGTTTGGTGGTGGCACTGTGATGTCTAGTTTGTCTTCAAGACTCCGCGTCTACTCTAGTGTAGGGTTGGGACCCACTTGGTAGGTCGCAATCCAATTTCAGGTGTGTCCCTGTTCCTTTCAATGTGTATTTTATTTTTAATCTATTAGACTTATTTATGCCAATAAAGGTCTACTGAACTGAACTGAACTATTAGACTTGATACTACCATGGTATGTGACTGCATTTGGGGAAGTGAGATAGATCTGTACTTTTAACTGGCTACTATGTATATGCTTTTTAAACAATGATAGTTAATGGGGTTTACTCCCTGGTAAGTGAGAATAGGATTGCAGCCTTTGGAATGTTTGAGGAATTTTTTTAAAACAGATCAGCAACAGCTTGGGAGGAATAGAGGGTTCTTCTTTATTTTAAGTAAATTTTCAAACTTATACTTCTTATAAGCAGCAACTGTTACCCTGCACATGCCTGATCTTCTCTGATCTCAGAAGCTAAGCAGGGTCAGGCCTGGTTAGTACTTGGATGGGAGTTAGTTGGCAACCTTCAGTCTCGAAAGACTATGGTATCGCGCTCTGAAAGGTGGTTCTGGAACAGCGTCTAGTGTGGCTGAAAAGGCCGATTCGGGAGTGACAATCCCTTCCACACAGGGAGCAAGTGCAGTCTGTCCCTGGCCTGTCTCCCTGGCCATGGGCCTTCCTTCTTTGCCTCTTAGCCTCAGACTGTTGGCCAAGTGTCTCTTCAAACTGGGAAAGGCCATGTTGCACAGCCTGCCTCCAAGCGGGCCGCTCAGAGGCCAGGGTTTCCCACTTGTTGAGGTCCACTCCTAAGGCCTTCAGATCCCTCTTGCAGATGTCCTTGTATCGCAGCTGTGGTCTACCTGTAGGGCGCTTTCCTTGCACGAGTTCTCCATAGAGGAGATCCTTTGGGATCCGGCCATCATCCATTCTCACGACATGACCGAGCCAACGCAGGCGTCTCTGTTTCAGTAGTGCATACATGCTAGGGATTCCAGCACGTTCCAGGACTGTGTTGTTTGGAACTTTGTCCAGACCGCCTGGGAATACCGGGTGCTGTAGGGCTATACCATAGTCTTTCGAGACTGAAGGCTGCCAACCAACTTTTTATAAACTTTTAATTCATTTGATTTGATTTTGTTGTATGGGGGGAGGTGTTAAAAAATTTGCCTGCTTGATGATGTCACTTTCGGCCATGACATCACGTCCAGGTTAATGACATCACTTCTGGTGATGTTCCAGCAGATTGTCATTCTAAAAGTGGGTCCCAGTGCTAAAAAGTTTGAGAACTGCTCAAGAAGTTCGCTCTGATGAGTGAAATGGGACAGAATCTCAGGCAGTCTGCCTAAAACTGCAACTGCATATATAACCAGCAAGATTGGGGGCCACAATCCTGAAGTCACAGTGATGCCAAGGAGGCTCGGAAAAGATGCCGGAATTGCAACCATGATGCCAAATTGCATTGCTTGTGTGCATTCGCTGTGCATGGGAACTTTGGCACTGGGGGGCTTGGCTCCTTTTGTTGAGGATGCATTTAGACACCCTCGTCCTGTATTAAGTTTGCTGCTTTTGCTTGGAGATCAGTTGTGGCTGAAAAAGCAACATACATGGCCAGTGTGAGCAGAATAAAACAGGCAGAAGCTTCCCAAAGCCCCAGGAGCTGCTCCTGGTTGGATATTTACTTATTTATTGTCCCTTTTCCGCATCCATTCCATCCATGCCTCCCTCTCTCTCCCCCTCCCTGCCACCCTCCTCTTCTTCCTCCTCTGATCCTTGCCCAGCAGCAGCGCCCTGCCTTCCCCCAGCGTTTTTTCCTGCTCCTGTGTCCTCTGATAGGCTCGCGCCGACCAGGAAACTCCTGGTGCCCCCGCCGCCACCAGGGTCTCTGCAGCCTGAACCAAAGCGCTGGAGAGGGAAGGGGGAGCCAGCCGGAGCGCTGCAAAGACAGCCAAGCAAAAGGTCCCCCAGCGTGCATGGCTGTCCCGCCATCGCCCACAGCCCCCCCCATTGCACCCTTTCCCCTTGCAAAGTGGCTGGATTGCAACGATGAAGGTCCCCAGAACCTGCAAGGCTCTCTGTCCCGCCATCGTCCACCCTCCTATTGCACCCTTTTCCTTGCAAAGTGGCTTGATTGCAAACGCTAAGCAAAGCAAAAGGTCCCCCAGTATGCATTGCAAGACACACTGGCCCTCCATCGCCCACTCCCCCCATTGGACTCTTTCCCTTTGCAAAAGTGGCTTGATTGCAACGATGCTGATGATGCCCGTTCTGCATATGCATACTTTTTGGGGGGAGTGGTGAAAAATAATTGCAAAAAAATAAAACAAACCAAAAATTTTTTGGGGTGCAAAAAAAAGTTGCAATAAAAAAGATTGCAAAAAATTAAAGCAAACCACAATAGGAAAGCAAAGGGCTGCTTTTGCCTCCCCCCCCTTTCCACCAACCCAAGCTAACTGATGCCCGTTCTTAATATGCCTAATTTTGGGGGGGGGGGGAGATGGAAAACAATTGCCAAAAAAAAATTGCAAAAAAAGGATTGCAAGAAAATAAAGCAAAGCACAATGGCAAAGCAAAGGGCTGGTGTTGCCTCCCCCCCTCTTTCCACCCCCCCCCACCAGCCGAAACCCTTTCTTAACATGCATAATTTTTGTTTTGGTGGAAAAAAATAATTGCAAAAAAAAAATAAATCAATCAAGCCAAGCACAATAGGAAAGCAAAGGGCTGGTGTTGCCTGTGCTCCCCCCTTTCCACCACCCCCCCACCTAGCCACTCCCCCCTCCGGGGAGGAGAGCGAATGGGCACTCCCAGCGAGTCAGACATGTCAGTGGTTGCTCGGAGAGAGGCATGTAGCTGCTGCGAGAGAGGGCAGAGCAGGAGCAGTGGTAGTGCTGGCGGTAGCAGCAGCATCGTAGGGGCAGCTGCTGTGCAAAGCAGGGGCAAAGTTGCACCCATTGCACTGCCTGGGAGGAGACCCCCCACCTGCCCCCAGCACTACTGCCCCCAGCCTCTGCTGCTGCTGGAGGGGATCCCTGCTAGCCCTGGGCTTGGACTTTGAGCAAACTTGCCCGGCTTTGCCTCCTCCTCCTTCCTGGGCAGAGCAGGAGGAGGAGGAGGAGGGAGGTTTCCTTGCAGGGAGGGAGGCGGCGCAGGGCCGGTGCCTTCCCCCCTCGCCTCGCACGCCGGCACAGGCGCCTCCATCCCCGGGCAGCTCCATCCCCACCGCCGCCGCCTTCTCCGGGGACGGCCGGGAAGGAAACAAAATGTCTGCCCGAGCCGCAGCTGCTTCCACCAAGGTAAGCGCCCAAAGCCGCCTCTGGTCCTCCGCCAGGCGGGGGGGGGGGGCGTCCGAGCGTCCCCAGGCCCCCCAGGGAGGGCTTTTGATGGGGGGAGGGAAGAAGGTGGGGTGTGCTGATGGGGAGGGGCACAAGGGACCCTCTTACAACGCTCCCCCCCCCACGCTGGAAGTTGGTCTCACTCTCTTCTCCTCTTCCTCCCCACACACTTTGGTGGGGTGGGGGGTGAGGAAGTGTGGGGTGTTCTTGTGATGGGTTGTGCCTTGGGGGGCAACAGTGAGCCTTCTTCAACACCCCTCCCCACATTGGAAGTAGATCTCTCTCTTCCCCCCCCCACACACTTTTCTGTTGTGGGGTGTGAGGAAGTGTGGGGGGTTCTTGTGATGGGTTGTGCCTTTCTCAAAATCCCCCCACGTTGGAAGTTGATCTCCCCCCCCAACACACACACACTTCTGTTGTGGGGTGTGAGGATGTGTGTGTTGTTCTTGTGATGGGTTGTGCTTGGGGGACAACAGTGAGCCTTCTTCAACCCCACCACCCCATTGGAAGTTGTTCTCTCTCTCCCCCTTTTCTGTTGTGGGGTGTGAGGAAGTGTGGGGGGTTCTTGTGATGGGTTGTGCTTGGGGGCCGACAGCGGGCAACTTCTTCAACACCGCCCACGTTGGAAGTTTATATCTTTCTCCCCACCCAACACACACACTTTTCGGCTGTGGGGTGTGAGGAAGTGTGGGGTGTTCTTGTGATGGGTTGTGCCTTGGGAGGGCAACAGTGAGCCTTTCTCAGTACCCCCCCCCCGAAGTTGATCTCTCCCACCACACATACTTTTCTGTTGTGGGGTATGAGAGAGTGTGTGGTGTTCTTGTGATGGGTGTGCTTTTGATTTACAATTGTACGGGGGGGGGGTTCAGTACACCTGGGGAGAAAATGAGGGTTGAGCTTTGTGGGGGCGAAAGTGAGCCTTCTTCAACACCCCCTCCCGTTGGAAGTTGATTTTCTTCCCCCCCCACACACACACTTTTTTGTTGTGGTGTGTGTGTTGTTCTTGTGATGGGTTGTGCCTTGGGGGGCAACAGTGAGCCTTCTTCAACACCCCCCCGCGTTGGAAGTTGATATTCCTCCCCCCCACACACTTTTCTGTTGTGGGGTGTGTGGTGATTTTGTGATGGGTGTGCTTTTTCTTTACAGTGGTTGGTGTTCAGTATGCCTGGGGGGGAGAAGGAGAGTTGAACTTGAGAGGGGTAAAAGCCTTTTTAAACACCTCCCCCCACGTTGGAAGTTGATATCTCTCCCCCCCCCCATACACACTTTTCTATTGTGGGGTGTGTGGAAGTATGTGTTGTTCTTGTGATGATCATTGTGCTCTGGGGGAGGAAAGTGAGTCTTTTTCAATACCCCCCACATTGAAAGTTGATGTCTCTCTCCCCCCACACCCACTTTTTTGTTGTGGGGTGTGAGAAAGTGTGTGGTGTTCTTGTGATGAGTGTTCTTTTGATTTGCAATTGTACAATTGGAGGGGGTCCAGAATCCCTGGAGGAAGAATGAGGGTTGAGCTTTGGGGGCAGCAAAAGTGAGCCTTTTTCAACGCCCCCCCTTGGGTTGATCCCACTATCTTCTCCCCCCCCCACACACTTTTCTCTTGTGGAATGTGAGAAAGTGTGAGTTGATCTTATGATGGCTGTGCTTTTTCTTCACAATTGTACTATGGGGGGAGGGTTTCATTGTGCCTGGGGGTTCATAATGAACTTGTAGATATGTAGACTTGTGTGTGTACATATAGACTTGTGTGGAAAGCTTATAGATATTTAGATTTGTGTGGAAATAGGGGGTTGTGTGGGTTCACATGGTAGTATTGTATTCCCCCCCCCCCAATTCTTTTTAAAGCTGGATTGATTTGTGTGAGGGGTGGGAAGTCCCCACTTCCTATCTCCCACCCCATTCAATTATTACTGGTTGGAGTGGCTTTGAATGCAACCAAATTCAGATCTCTATAATTACTTTCCCCCTTCTCTTTTCTCCCCCCCCCCACAACCTGTTGGGTGAAGTGCTACTTATATCTTTCTGGTGAAATATTATAGAGCCTCTGGAGTAGGAAAAGAAAAGAGACTGGGGTATCAGCTTAATCCTAAACGTTTCTACTTGGAAGTAAGACCCATTGAATCCATATAGGATTTATACCCAGGTTAACATGTGCTGTATGTATAGGATTATGGCCTGTGAGTTCTTTTGGGGAGGTTAGCTCTTTCAGTTTAGTATTAACAGCTGTTTTTTTGTAAAGGGACTAGGGTTCTGTATACTCAGAAGTCCCACTAATTGAATGATCTTAAAATAGGTGTGCCCAGGATTGCAGCCTGATCCTGGGCATATTTTTTTTGAGAAGAAGGGTTATTGAGTGGGGGTTTGCTCCCTAAGTGAGTGGGCTTATGGGGAGAGGAAGGCTACAATCCCAGGTTGCTGTTGGATTGTTAAAGGGGGGGGGGGAGAAGGGTAAGCTGGGATTCTGCCCTGCCACTTAGCACCAAGCAATCAGCTTTTAAAGTTGGATTTATAGGGGTGGGAACTTCCTCCAGTGTGCTTCTAAAAATCTGGATTTGAAAATGCTAGTGGTGGAAGAGGCTGGCTTTGCAGTTTTGCCTCATAAAGTTGCAACAGAAATGTTTGCTTTGGGAAGCTCGACTCCCACCTAAACTGCATGTTATCCAGGCTGTGAATGGAAATAATTTTTGAACATGTGGGGGGGGGGGGGAAGAGGTGTGTTTCCTTCTCCCAAAAGGCCGTGTCCTTTCTCAGGAATTTAACATCCAAAATTCCTGAAACTGAAAGAGCTGGTTTGGAAATCTCTGATTGAGACAGGACTTGTCAGCAACTCCCTCTGAATCAGCTGCTGCTGACTTAACTGCAAATATGCTTTGGGTGGTGCCAGGAGGCCCTTGAGAAACTCCTCTTGGAGCTGACTGTTCTCCACCTGCTGTGTGGGCGTATCATATTTTACAGGTGCATGTGGTGGGGTGTGTACTCTGACCTCCCTCAGCTATGCGTAAGCGGTGTGTGTTTTCCTTCTGGGGGAAGGGGAGGAGTTGAGAATGTTCAACAGGTTCCTCCTTATGCATGAGAACTTAAAAGGTATGGCTGGAAACTTGTTTCTTTGCAGATGGGGAAGAATATTCTTCCTCCTCCAGAATTGCAAAGAGACCCCCAGACAGCTGTTTTGTAGTCCTGGCATTCTGGTCAGGATTGTTTTGGATCTGAGTGTGACAGAATATTGCTAGCGACTTCATTTGAAGGGTTCTCTCTCAAGTGAAACTATGCAGTTTCGGTCTGATGTCATCTCTTGGTATGCTCTTACACCTGAACTGTGTACCTCGGATACCTAACTAATGCAGTAGTGTCGCCACTTGGCTGGAATTCTTGGCACTGAAATCAGTATCTGATGGCACTAGTGAATACTCATTCTCTAATAAGTATCGGATAGTGTTCCTGAAGTTTATTTTTTAACTTTCTGATTTAGTTTTATTATGCTGCATAACGCAAAAATTATGTATGTTGAATTTTTAATGTTTCTTATATATCAAGGGGCACTGATTCCAAGGGCAATCTTAGTTTTTTTTGTATCATCAAAACTGTTTTAGTTGTCTTAAATATCATATTTTTATCTATCCTATTGTCTATTACACATCATATTCATACAACTGCATAGCATGAATTGTGGCTACATGACTGATGTTATGCCAAAAATAGCAGTATTTTTAAAACCTTTGCACCAAAATTAATAAGCATCAAAATATTCTGAGAAGCATGGTACTGTTCAAATGTCGTTATGCTCACAAAGAGTGGAACTGCTGATAAACGCTTATACGCTTATAGAAATGAAAACTTTCTGTATTGAACATAGTAATTCTTAAATTAGTTTTGAAGCCCATAAATAGAGTAACTTTCTTAATTTGACAAATGTGTGTTTGGGGCAGTCTTCCATGGTTCTTGTGGAAACCAAAGAATTTATTTTCTCATGGAAACTGACATGTTTGTATCTTTGCTGCTCAAAGAGCAGGGCTTAGAGTAATCTCAGGCACTTTAAGATAGTGATAACAACTAGAAATCAGAAATATTTAGCATTGTCTTAAGAGAAACAAATAGTGCTCCTTTAGAATGATTCCTTCATCTATGGAATAAAAGCTAAGGTGTCTGTTAGTATGATTTGTCTTGCAGTTCCCTGCCTGTGAGAGAGGCTGCTACAGCAATCTCATGTAAATATGGTGTGGGGGGGGAGTGGTTGGTTTTGGGCCTTTGGTGTTACTCATTGTTCTGTAGTAAGGAATGTTCTTGTTTCTTCCTGTTTTTCATGGTGCCATTAGGGAATAGGGTTCGTTTAAAAAAGCAAATATAGAACACTTGATTTAAACTGCTGACTAAGAAGCTCTGTTTACCCTGGACCGCCCTTGGCCCCACATTCCATGAATTCACCGTATAAGGTGGTGATGGCTGTATGTGTGAATGCAATGAGCGAACAAACACAATGTTAACGATCTTAGAGACCGTTCATGGTCACATGTATCAGGAAGACAGGATTTCCCATTACATCAGGGGCCTTCAAAGTCCAGCCTGCGGCCTGGATTGGGTCAGTTGGAATATTCATTCTGGGCACAGTGTGTCTATGGCAAAATATTACTGCTCTAGTGCACAGCAACCTGTTTTTGTGCCATGTGATTGCAGGGTCTTGCTTCGGGGCGCCACTTTCCCCGGAAATCGGAACACAGAACTGTCTAGGGCGATTATCCTAGCCACAGTGGAAGCAGCTCCGTGATCACCCGGTGCAAAAACTGGTTACCGCACACTGAAACGATGGGGCTTTGCTGCTTCTGTGTCCGGAATTATTATTGCAGCGGATCATGGGCCAGAGTTTGGAGGCCCCTGTGATATATGAATGTGAGCTAGAGGGGGGCACAGCCTCATGTGTTCCTCCCTGCCCTTGCTACCTTTTCTTGCACACAGAGGGGGAGAGTGCAAGCTTTTGTTTTCACTTCAGAGCAAACCACAGTGCCGTACTATGTATGGACTTGGAAGTGTTGTTTGTAACCAGTTAGGATTACTGTTTAACCATAGTTAAAACAAACCACAGAGCCTTAAATTTATACATACACAGAACTCTGGTTTATTCTTAAATGAAAGCGATAAATCTTCCTGGGAGAGAAGGAGGGGGATCTGATGACTCGTAGTTATTCATTCTTGTAGTGCTAAATCATAGTTACTCATGGAAAAGGGGGCTTAAGGCTAATCTGATTCAGGCTTGCAGATAGTAGTTGGCAACCTTCAGTCTCGAAAGACTATGGTATCGCGCTCTGAAAGGTGGTTCTGGAACAGCGTCTAGTGTGGCTGAAAAGGCCGATTCGGGAGTGACAATCCCTTCCACACTGGGAGCAAGTGCAGTCTGTCCCTGGTCTGTCTCCCTGGCTATGGGCCTTCCTTCTTTGCCTCTTAGCCTCAGACTGTTGGCCAAGTGTCTCTTCAAACTGGGAAAGGCCATGTTGCACAGCCTGCCTCCAAGCAGGCCGCTCAGAGGCCAGGGTTTCCCACTTGTTGAGGTCCACTCCTAAGGCCTTCAGATCCCTCTTGCAGATGTCCTTGTATCGCAGCTGTGGTCTACCTGTAGGGTGCTTTCCTTGCACGAGTTCTCCATAGAGGAGATCCTTTGGGATCCGGCCATCATCCATTCTCACGACATGACCGAGCCAAGGTAGGCATCTCTGTTTCAGTAGTGCATACATGCTAGGGATTCCAGCACGTTTCAGGACTGTGTTGTTTGGAACTTTGTCCTGCCAGGTGATGCCGAGAATACGTCGGAGGCGGCGCATGTGGAAAGCATTAATTTTCCTTTCGTGTTGTGAGTGAAGAGTCCATGACTCGCTGCTGTACAGAAGTGTACTCAGAACGCAAGCTCTGTAGACCTGGATCTTGGTATGTTCCGTCAGCTTCTTGTTGGACCAGACTCTCTTTGTGAGTCTGGAAAACGTGGTAGCTGCTTTACTGATGTGTTTGTTTAGCTCGGTATCGAGAGAAAGAGTGTCGGAGATCGTTGAGCCAAGGTACACAAAGTCATGGACAACCTCCAGTTCATGTGCAGAGATTGTAATGCAGGGAGGTGAGTCCACATCCTGAACCATGACCTGTGTTTTCTTCAGGCTGAATGTCAGTCCAAAATCTTGGCAGGCCTTGCTAAAACGATCCATGAGCTGCTGGAGATCTTTGGCAGAGTGGGTAGTGATAGCTGCATCGTCGGCAAAGAGGAAGTCACGCAGACATTTCAGCTGGACTTTGGACTTTGCTCTCAGTCTGGAGAGGTTGAAGAGCTTTCCATCTGATCTGGTCCGGAGATAGATGCCTTCTGTTGTAGTTCCAAAGGCCTGCTTCAGCAGGACAGCGAAGAAAATCCCAAACAAGGTTGGTGCAAGAACACAGCCCTGCTTCACGCCGCTTCGGATGTCAAAGGGGTCTGATGTGGAGCCATCGAAGACAACAGTGCCCTTCATGTCCTTGTGGAAGGATCTGATGATGCTGAGGAACCTGGGTGGACATCCAATCTTGGGGAGAATCTTGAAGAGGCCATCCCTGCTGACCAGGTCGAAAGCCTTTGTGAGATCTATGAAGGCTATAAAGAGTGGCTGTCGTTGTTCCCTGCATTTCTCCTGCAGTTGTCTAAGGGAGAATACCATATCAGTGGTGGACCTGTTGGCTCGGAATCCGCACTGTGATTCTGGATAAACGCTCTCTGCAAGTACCTGGAGCCTCTTTAGTGCAACTCGAGCAAACAACTTTCCTACAATGCTAAGGAGAGAGATGCAACGGTAGTTGTTGCAGTCACCCCTGTCGCCTTTGTTCTTGTACAGCGTGATGATGTTTGCATCCCTCACGTCTTGAGGTACTCCACCTTCTCTTCAGCAGAGACAAAGGATTTCATGCAGCTCAAGTGACGATGATCTCTTTGCAGCACTTTAGGACTTCAGCAGGGATGCTGTCTTTTCCAGGTGCCTTGCCAAAGGCAAGGGAGTCCAGGGCCACGTGAAGTTCTTCTAGGGTTGGTTCACTGTCAAGCTCCTTCAGCACAGGCAGGCACTCAATGTTGTTCAGCGCTTCTTCGGTGACTACATTTTCTCTGGAATATAGCTCAGAGTAGTGCTGCACCCAGCGTTCCATCTCCTGTGCCCAATCCTGGATGACCTCGCCTGCGGCAGACTTCAGAAGGGCAATTTTCTTCTGTGTTGGACCTAGGGCCTGCTTGATACCATCATACATCCCCTTGATGTTGCCCGTGTCAGCTGCTATCTGTATCTTGGAACAGAGCTGGAGACAGTAGTCGTTAGTCGAATAGGGAGCAGAACGATACTTAATTCCCAGTCGAATAGGGAGCAGAACGATACTTGCAGAACGATACTTAATACTTAAGAAATAAGCTTATAGCTGCTGTGAAAAGGGGGAGCACACAGTTATCAAAAGAGGATGTTGAAATGACAGGCTAATGTTGCAGAGAAGGGGATAGCTAACATGAATTCTTTCTTCCTCCCTTTCACAATTCAATAGACTCTGCACAAAAGACTTCCACAATTCAGAAGATTACATGAGTGCTTGTGTAGTAGGGGAGTATTTTTTTAATAAAAGCAAGGTTAAAAAATTACACAATTCTTGAAAGTGGGGGAAAGGCTGTACTCCTGGGCACTAAGGATAGATGCCCATGATGCATGTTCAGCTACATCCTGGATTGTGACCAAAATACAGGCGCGTGCCACTTAACAACCCTCTGCTTGACAACAGACCACATATACAATGGTGGTCAAAAGCACAACAAAGAGGTTCTTAATGAGGAAGTCAGGTCTTCCATAACCTGCAGCAGAGTGTCTGTTTCCACAACAAAGAGGCTCTTAATAGAAAGGTGGCAATCTATCTCCATTGCACATTAGCCTGTGCATCCAGCCAGTGAGTGTCTAGCAGGGATGACTATTTATACAACAAAGGCACTAGATTGGGCTGAATGTTAACTTAACAACCTAATTGCATAACAACGGGGATCAGAGAACATTAGCCCATCTTTAAGTGGCTCACACCTGTGGTAATGAAAGCAGTAGTTCAGAAGAAAATTTCTTTTGCCTGAAACTGCACTTTGTTAGGTACCCAAACGTTAATTGCAAGAAATATTGGGTCTCTTTTCTCCCACTTCAATTGTTCTTACTGAGAGGAAAGTTGCCTGAACCCTCGCAATAACTCCTGTGTTTTCTCCAAGAAAAAAGTGGAAGGACTTCAAGTCAAGATACAGTAGTTACCTTTTAAAGTTAACAAAAGTTAGAGCAGGAGTGATCAGTCCCCAGCAGGCCATGTGCCTCTTTTTACATACAGAATATGCCACTTCACCTAATTTTGGCCCTTTCCAGACCTGCTTGGCTTGTTTTGCCGACCCACATGATCTCCTGAGCCTCCTCTCTGCTATCTTTGGCCTGCCCTGGCCCTTGTCACTCCCTTTCTGGGCTTTGAGCCAGGAGGAGCACTGTGTGCTCATAGCTGTGGTGCCCTGCATCAGCCAACGTGGCTGTGACAGGTGACCTTGTGAGTGCCACTTTGAAAGTGTCGGTGTGCTGCTAGTGGCGCATTTGCCACAGGTTGGCCACCCCTGGGTTAGAGGCTCAATGAAGACTACGTATTAGAAGGGATGTAGATAAGACATCTTGAGAAACTTTGACTGCAATTCCATTCAAGTGTGACTTGCAGTAAGTTCCACTATGTAGGATGAAAGGTATTTGTTTTTTGAGTAAACTTGCATAGGATTGTGCTCTTGAGATTCCCTTTTTCCTCCTTCGTCAAATTCAATTTCAGTTATTGTATCTTATTGTAATGCTACCTTTTCCAGCCCACTAAATCTTGTCCCCGATGTCTGGTTCATAGAATAATATTCTGCAAATTCTGGTTATCCATTTAATTGGAACCTACTTCATGTAAGTGGAGGTTGCTATATTCTTTCCTACTGTTCATGTACAAGACAAAAGTCTGCATTCCTATGGGGGAGTTGTTATTGTTCCTGATGATGACACTGCTCAAATATTTTAGAATTCTAAAGGATGATGCATGCATTACAGTGGGAGTTGGAAGCTCCGTAATTGATACTTTATTCTGCTTACAAGGGAATTGCTATAAGTTCTTCTGATTTGTCTTGTCTGTAGTTGGGAGCAAACAATATGCTTTAAGTCATTTGTTTTAAAACTTTTTTTTATCATCCAGCCTTTCCCCTTGAAAATGGGATGCCCAATGTGGTTCATAGTAATAAAATTGGAAGACAAATGTTTATTTTGTGGCAACTGGAATAAATGTAGCATTTCTATTTTGGTCTAAACATGTGTTTTGCACATACCATGAAAAGGCTGTTCAGCTGTCTTGACGATAAAGCCATGTATGTTCTCTCAGTGAAACTGTAGCATGTTCAAATTAAGATTGCAACCCACTGAGAACCGAATGCAGTTTGTAATCTACCTTGAAAAGTGTGAATATATTTTATTTAGGAAAAGCCTTTTCCCTTGGGCAAACTTTCTCTCCCCCAGAACAATCATCCTCTTTGCCTGACTGGATGGTAAGTGCTTCCTATCTCTGGCTCAGATTAATTTTTGTTCTTGCAAAATGAATGTGAAGACATTCTTAAACATGGTGGACGTGGTTTGAACATGCATTTTCAGTCTTGAAAACAAACGTATTTTGAATATAGCAAAAATGTTCGAACTATTTCCATTGCACTTAAGAGCCTGTCTCCACCATGATGGTCCTGCTTTCCAGTAAATTAAAAACTTACCCTGTTTGGTGTTCACCTTTTGGGTAACTTGAGTTCCTCCCTTCCTTGTAGTTTTTCTGTGTTCTAATCGTACAATATCTGTGAGCATCAAATAGAAAAATTGCCTGTGTTTTTTGAAGTCTTTTCTTTTACAGTAATAGAAGCAGAGGGAAATGGCTGTTTCATGACATTTGCAATAGGTTGTGGAGATTAGCACCTTTTAGGTCACTAGTTTATATCCAGTCTGGTTCATCAACTTCAACATGGTCTTTGAGATTTTTCAGACAACCCTACAAACAAGGTATGACTGGATCAAGAATGCAGAATCTAATCTTTCCATGCCTACGTGCTTCCGTCTCCTGAGCTGTAGCATAGATCTCTGACAGTCATTTCTTAAACCATAGCTTTGTGGCTCATCAGAACCTGGGACATGTTGTTTGGGAGGGCACCAGGTTGAGGTCTCTTGTTATCTGGTGTGCTCCCTGGGGCATTTGGTGGGCCGCTGTGAGATACAGGAAGCTGGACTAGATGGGCCTATGGCCTGATCCAGTGGGGCTGTTCTTACGTTCTTATGTAACTATGCTTTACAAACCACGATTAAACCAGGATGCAAGATAAGTTTAATTCTGGTTTCGCATCTTAGTTTGATAGTAATTTGTAATCTAGAATTAAACAGTTCTGGTTTTGGATGAGACATGGAGCTGTAGTTTTACAAATCATAGTTCAGCCGGAGGAGGTAAGGGGAGAAGAGAGCATGTGGCTTCAGTGAACTTCAGGTTGCAGTGCAGCATGCTTTATTGGCTTGAGTGAACCAGCCCTTTGGCATGCAATAAATAGCTATTGGTACAACATAAAAATTCAATTCGGACTTGCTGATCTACTATTACTGGCATTAATTACCTAATTTGTTATTAGGTCATTTTGTAATATCAGCTAATTCTGATGTAACATTGTTTTGTGCTATGGCTTCTCTCTTTTGAGTGGATTACATCAATACTCGACTCGTGAACATACTATATAGGACACTTGCAAGATTCTAAATTGTTCTCCAGTGGGGCACAATTTTTGTTTGGCTTTTGTTGTCAATCCAAAATTGTGATCCCTGTGAAGTCGCCCTTTCCTCAGGGCTTTCTTTTCCTCTTCGGGGTGGAGTGATTCCATCTGGCTGCTGTTCAGCTGAGATACCCCAGAGCATATAAAGTGTAGCTGCTGACCTGTCCTTGTTCACCTGCTTAAGAACAGAATGGGGAGCTATGGCACTTGCTTATTTGGACAGGCATGGCTGGTGCATCTTTTCAGAGGAAGGCTTTGGCCATGCAGCAGCTAAACAATCTCCAGCTTCCCACACAAATGAAGTTTGGGAACCTCTGTTAGCACAATCTTCACCTCCATCTTTTCCTCCGGAAAGGGTGGGGCGGAAGAAGCCTGGGACCTGTTGCATCAAAATCATAGAAGCCTGTTATCTTTTCTCATTAACATTCAGGGTTTTAGCTGCAGGAAAAAGGATGTGGCTGATACTCCCAGCTACCTTAACACATGTAGGTTTCATGGAATCCTTTAGAAAACAAACTGTTGAACTTGGTTTGTCAACTGTTTGACACACCATAGTGGAAGCCTGATATCACTTCTTGCCATACCTGTTTGGTGAGCTTTCAATACCGAATTTCTTTGTAAATAACTTTGGGATGTACAAAACGAGTAGACTAATCCTGTGAACAGAGTACTGTTTTTAATAGGTTATATCTTTGTATGTATTGTAGTATCACTTGACAAAAGAATTACGCAACTGTCATCAATGCCTTCCCTGTTCAGGAGGCTTTAGACGTATTTGCACTGGTTTCTGTTTCTTAGATAGAGTTTATGATAGAGAGCTGTTAGCTGTTATGCCACCTCCAAAAGCTTGCTTTAAAGCAGGGGTCTCCAAACTATGGCCTGGGGGCCACATCCTACCAGCCACCTGATTTTATCAGACCAGCAACATTTTTTGTCAGAGCATTTGCTAATGTTTAACATTGTAACTCCTTATGTATCATTTCTGAGTTTAAGCATGACATTGTTTCTTTGCAATTGTTGTATTTCTCTTTTGTTCCGAATATAATCTGAATGTTTGTGTTCAAATGTAGAACTAAACCAGGGGTGTCCAGACTTTTTGGTGGGAGGGCTACATCTTCTCTCTCACACTGTGTTGGGGGCTGGGGGAAATTTACATTTCAAATTTGAATAATTTTACATAAATTTACATAAATGAATATATTGGAGATTGAATTTATATGAATGAATGGTCTTGCAATAAATAGCTCAAGGCCTATAAAAGGCCTAGCGCAAAGCAAGGCCGGCCTTTCCTTCCCTGCTGCTGCTGCATCACAGATGTGAAACAGCAAGCAGTGGAGGTAGCCCTCATCCCACAGTAGTTGTGTCGGGCCAGCACAGGCTCCAGCAAGTCTCTGGAGGGTCAGAGGCTCACTGGAGACTGAGGGTTCCCTGCGGCATAGATTGGGAGTCCCTGAGGGCCGCAAGTGGCCCCCAGGCCGGGGTTTGGGCACCCCTTTACTAAACCATGGTTTGGTATTACAGGCATACGCCTCTGTATGTACATGGGAGTAGAAACAATGTTTGATTCTAGTTTGTGGGGTAAACTGTGGTCTGCAAAAACTTAGTTGGTCAAGTTTGAATGAAACAGCAAACTATAGCTTGCTGCTAAGCACAGTTGGAATGGGCAGTCTGATTTGTTAACCATGATTTGTTAACCATGCTCAGACTAGTAAAATGGGCATTGGGTGATCTCATTCCAGGAGAATAAGAAAAATAGTTGGACATTGCATAGGTAGAAGTGTTTCTGTTGAATAAGATAGGATTACTGGTCATGCCTTGTTATCTACTGGGGTTCTGTTGTGGAACTCCTAGTGGTTAAATTGTTTAATTCTGTACCTGTTGAGGTTTCCAAAAACATGGTTCAGAAGTAGCCCTGTGTATAGCATTGTTATGGTAGTCTCACCAGGAGGTAACTCCAAGATAATGGGTGGTGGCGGCTCTGTCTGTTTGAGACAGGATTAGGCGTACCAGCTAAAATTGGGCAAATGCATTGCAGGCCATAGCAATCACCTGGACATGCAGGTGCAAAGCAGGCAACAGCTGTGCTCCCAAATTGAGGACTATGCTTCAAGCAGGGTGCATCTCCATTAGGAGCAGCACAATCCACTGACCATGCATCAGTATTCTATCCAGGAGAACCTCTGTCCCATCCTAGTTTAATTTAACTTTGTCTTCATGTAGCCCTTTATTGTCTCAATACACTGATTTAAGACCTGCAGCTAGGCAAGTCAGATATGTACAGACTACCAAATTTATGAGTTAGAGGCCAAGATCTTTATTTCATTAGCTGTAGATTGGGAATGTTTAATATACTGAAGTGTTTATGCCATTCAAGAGAAACTACTTTAATTGATGGTAAGCGTAGTAAGGAAAAAAAATTATATAGTGGAAGGTTGATGATTTAAGATATCTGCTCTTTAAAAGGAAATAATGGCCTATATATTTTTGAAGATTAATTGCTGTATCTAGTTTAGATTTCTTTGAGTTGGTGTATGCTATGAATGTATACATATAATTTTTTGATTAAAAAAAATAGGTTCCTTGAGGAAGAGGCCTGCAAGCCTCTGAGTCAAATGCCCCATAACTATATTGTTCATTTGGACATGGAGTTGCTTGCAGTTTTAGAGAAAGTGCATGAAGGGCCCTTTTGAACCTTTTCTGATTAATCTTCCTTAAATGTGCTTTGCATTTGAAAATTCTAATAATAGAATGCTAGCAATGGGTTCAGTGTAATTCTGAGAGTGTCTTGTCATTGTAGTCAAGGGTTGTGTATGTGACTTTATGTTGTGGTGGTGGTGGTAGTGGTAGTAGTAACTTTATTGTCATTGTGCTTCAGCGCAACGAAATTTATGCACCTTTGAGATACAAGCATAAATATATACTACAATTCCAACAATTGCACTCTGTACACTCACCCACGCATTCTGTACAACATGCAACATAATATAAAAACAGTATAACAGACCATAATGCCCCGGAGCATGGTAACAACTATATTCAACGTAATTATGGCTGTGGGATAAAAACTGTTCAGGAATCGTGTGGTGCTGCTCTAATAGTTCTGCATTGTCTCCCCGAAGGCAACAGTTCAAAGAACTTATGAGCTGGATGGAAGGGGTCTCTCAGAATACTATGTGACTTCTGCAGACAGCGAGATGTATAGATGTCCTCCAAAGCTGGTAGATGAAGGTTGATGATGTGCTGCGCGATCTTATAATTCTCTGCAGAGCTTTTTTGTCCCCCGCAGAGCAATTTCCGTACCACACCAGGTTATCATAGGTTAGGCCATTCAGTTCTTTATAAAGAATTGAAACAGTTCTTTGTATACCTAGTGTCATATGAATTATTATTATGGTGAAGAGAACTGCATTACATATTTTCATCTTTAAAGTCCCATTTAGTGTTGGACTACTACTGAATTGTACAGGGTTTAGTGTGGAATTGGGGTGAAATCTGCACTGGGGATGGTGGTAGAACTGCTGACATTGATGCAGAAATGGTGGGAAAGGATTATTCTGACTATGAAGATCCACATTGAGCCCACTGTTTATGTGTATCTGTTATCTAGTCTCTGGAAGGACTATATAACCAGCTCTAGGACTCTCTTCAGGGGTTTCTAAGTTATTGTAAGCAGTTCCCTCCAGTTTTTTAAATGTTATGTAACTTGTACAAAAATTGCTGCAAGTCAGAATATGGTTTTAGTCACTCATGCCTGCTCTGGTCTTGAGGGAGAGATTATATTGTGTGTTTTTCACTTGAGACACAATTCCCAAGGCGTAGTATTTATTAGTGGTTTGCAACAACTATGCACGTAATGACTATGAAGTACCATAATTGGCTGCAGTGATATACCTAGCAAAGGACAAATAGCCTGATTCCATGTTTCATGTTTTATCTATTTAAAAAAAAAACTTATTGAGAGGATTTTATTCATGGCCCAGTGAAATTTTGGTGGACCTGTGATTGTCTTACTCAGATTGAACAAGCCAAGTCATGCTCATCCTAGCTCTTGCAGTGATGCCAGGAAAGTAGAGCTGACAACTTTGATCAGTTTAACCAGTACATGAATCAACTTCACTTGATTCTCAGCATGACCTAACTGGTGGAGTGGGTGTATGTTTGTGTTTGAGGATATCGAGGTTCTGGTGTGCTTGTGAATTAAAGAAGAAAAAAGTGTCAATATTCTAGCCGTGACTAGTATTTCTTTTCATAACCTGTGCTGTCTCTTGCGGCAACTTCTCAAGTGACTTGAGAATGTGGCACTCTGCTTCTGAAAATGTGATTAAATCTGTTAAAGGGATGATAAGCCAACTGAATTTTATATTTAGTTGATTGTTCTAAACATGAGTTTGTTTTGCCCTTTGCAAATACTGTACTTGTGGCAACTTGATAAAGTTGCCATTGGAAATCCTTGAATGGGCAGCAGTAAATGGAATGTAGGTGGCCAGCTTTTTGTTGCTCTGGATGAGAGGAAGGGTTGGAGAGACTGGATTACCACCAGTTGTTCCAGTCTGGCTTCAGCTGCACATGTAGCTGAAGTCCCACTTGAGTGTCCATGGTCAGGTGATTGATAAAAATGATGAGTCGGTGAAGTTTGCAGAAATTGCTTTTGTGTTTCTGGTTGTGTTTCCAGACTCCATGCTTGACACTTTCTCTCGTTTCAAAGCACTGATTACACTATAGGCATTAACACTTAAATTGAGAGTACCACACTGGTTCTCAAACTTTAGAGGAGGGTGCCATATAGTAGTACTAAATAATGTGTTTGTTGGAGTGAGGTGCTATGAAATCAGTGATCCTTAAGACAGTTTAAGATAGGCCAATATTGCAGTTAGGGGGCTTGACTGAAATGACTTAGGCTGCAATCCTATCCACACTTACCTGGGGGTAAGCCCCACTCAATATAATGCGACTTACTTCTGAATAGACGTGCATCAGACTGGGCTCTTAAACTAATCTGGAGGGCTTCACTTCTCACAGCTTCCTGTCCTAACCCTATGCTGTCTTAATGCAACTTAAGTCTCAAAGCTGTATTCAAAACGTAAGATACTCTGATGCTTGAGTGAGCCCTAGATGTGTTACCTCTTTGATTCCATTTTTAGCAACAACAAAAATAATAGCAGGGAGACTTTAAGCTTTAATTTTTTGGGGCTTTAAATAGCAAATCTGGTACTTCAGGTGCTTGGTCGTTTCATTTTGGCTTGTGAATTTTTATGAAAGCTTTTCTGCTGCTCTGCAAAAGCCATTTAAAGAGAAATTCAGATTCGGAGTGTCCTCTTCCTGTTGCTCTATAATCTGTCTGGCTGTGATGTTTTCTGCTTCAGAAGTATGGGCATTTCCAGGAGTGTGGGGGTGTGTCATGCAGTTCATTAATCCTAATGTTTATTTTGTGGCAGAGACTACAGTAGAAATGAAAAATGTGTATTAATTATATCGTTTACTCGACTCTGCAAATTACACCACAGAAGAAATAACAAATGACGAGACTCAGCTAATACTGTGGTGAAAGAAGATCGTGCCTGGGGCTTAATATGCTGAAAAGATCCCAGGAATAAAACTAATTCTGGTTACTGTAACACACTTGTTTGTGTGCTGGATGGTTGCCTTCTTGAGAGTTCGTAGTGGCATTTGTGCCATAGTGGCATAGAGAGTTCATAGTGGCACTGAATACTTCCTCGGTGATCTTGTCCAGGCTACTGTTATGACTTTCCAGTGGCATTGCATGTCTAGTAAACCCAGTTTCACAATGTACTCCCTGTCTGTTTTGAACATAAGGAAGATTATTGAGTCTAAATCAAATGAGCTAGCTGACTTTCATGTTCCATGCCTACCTGTTTGATAAAAGTAAAAGAATAAACTTGGTATACAAATTGGTTAAAGAGCGGTTTAGAAACGTCTACAGATCAGGGTGGATTTTTCCATTCAATTTTATTTAAGGAAATACGTTAGTCCTTAAAAATGAAATCTGAATGTAATTCAGACAACCGTGTTAAAAATCATATCTTAAAACTTACTTAAATGAATTGTTTACTTGTGAATCTGGGCAAAAATATCTGTTACTAAGGTCAAGCATTATAAATATGGCACAATCGGTCATGTATTGTTTACTCTTGCAAACTGAGTGTTTACACTGTCAGCCAAAGGACGTGGACACTGACTTGCTGTTTCATGAAGAAGCACTGTTCTGCCCAGTAACTACCGGCTCCATTCAGTTAGTGTAATTCGGATAGCATCCGAATTAGAAAGTGAGTCCCTTTGAACTTGGAGAGACTTGCTTGAGGATGTGTTTATTCAGAAACAAGTGATCTTTCTTAAGCTGCAATACTAAACACATTTACTTAGGAGTAAATCTCTTTGAACTCGGTGGGATTGACTTCTGAATTGATATGTATCGGATTCCTCTGTGATAGTGTCCTTGCATGTCTGTGCAGTGGGACAAACAGAAATCCTCTCACACTTGCTCTCCTATGGTGCAAAATACAAGTGAGCTGCATAATTCTACTTCTAGATAGTAAAATGGATTTATTTAGCAAGCAGACAGATACGTTCGGTTGCAGCAACCCATGAATTGCATACTTGTTCAGGAGAGACTTGAATTAGAAAACTGGAAACAATGTAAAATCAGCCTTTTGTCTTTCGCTTTAATTAAATTGCCATGATTGCCAACCAATCTGCCCTGTGACAGATGAATTTCAACAGGAAACCTCTATAGAAAATCTATCAACAAAGAGGAAGTTTGTATGTTCCATTTTGATATCTATAAGTCAGTTGATGTTCTGAGATTTGTATACCTGGTCATGTGTTACAAAGAAGAAGTCTGATAGAACTTGAAGCAAATTCCTGTGGACCGTTTCCAGGCTAAGCATTTAGAAGAAACCCTAACCTGGGCCGGAAAAAGAACTATATGGTGAATTGCTGACAATGTATAAACCAGGGCAAGTATTTATTATTGAGTTGGAGCAGCACTGCAGTGTGCTGTATTTTTGTCAGTGGCCTTGTGTTCTTTGTAGAAAAGGTGGGACTTTGTAGAGCAAGTTAATAATTGTTGTGGTTCCTGTAACTCAGTTGCAGAATCACTATTTAGTAACGTCTGCCTGGCTCGATCAATGCTTCCCTGTTGACCTCATGTATAAACCTTGGCTTTTCAGAGAACTTTTGAGGTGTGGACTGGTAGTAGACAAGGCTGAAATGGTTTTAGCTGCTGTGTATATGTTGGGCTAGAATGATCATCTTACTTTAAATGGTGTTTGTCATGGGTAGCATCTGTAGTTTCCTTTTAGACAGAGATATTAATGCAGTAATTAGACTGGGACCTCTTATTTTTCCTTCTCTCAGGAATTACTTTATTCAGCTAATGTGTGTCATAATAGAAAAAGTTTCAAGATATTGATGACCCAACATGCCTAGGTGCAGACAGGTCAGTAAGGAAGTCTTACTGACTTCCCTTCCCTGACTTCCCTGAGTCCCTTCGGGGAGAAAGGCAGGGTAAAAATAAAGTTGTTGTTGTTGTTGTTGTTGTTGAGGAAGTCTTGCCTTAAGCTATGCTTCTATGCACATGCTTCTTTCCTGCCCTCAATACAGGCTCGCCTTATCAAGAGTTGAAACAATGCAAGGTTGTGGCTTGGAAAATATAGAACAGAGCCTGCTATATTGTAGCAAATGCTTTTTCATGGTTGAAAGGCAGTGGGAAAAAGTTGCAGAAGCTAAGAGGTTATGGTTAGACAGTTATATGCAACTGCTTTTTCCACTGTTGTGATCCAAGGAGAGAGAAGGGACAAGATTTCTTAGAACAGCACATCTCCTTTTTGTCCCTAAACCTACAAACAAAGAGAATTGTTCAGCTACAGCCCTTGAAGAAATGTACACAAACAGGGCAAATACCATTTTGCTTAGCAAATGATGTCTCATCGAGTAAGCAGTGGGCAGCCAGTTTGGCCACTGCCAGTCTTTGCCTTAGCCCACACAGTTCTGGGCTTTTTTAAGATGCCTTGCGCAAAGGCCAGTTGTTCCATGCACACAGACTTTGGCTGACTGAAGGTGGCCTGGCCTGCCTTCCATGGATGTAGCACAGTGGTTTTCTAGTGTTTTGGCACTATGACTTGTTTTTTTAGAACCACAATCTGTTGGGACCCACCAGAAGTAATGTTGTTAACCTGGAAGTGATGTTGTGGCTGGAAGTGACATCATCAATTTAGGCATCAAACCTAAGCTGCAATCAGCCAAAGGTCCCGTTATACAGTGCTCTCACCTGTTTGCATAACTTGGAACTCAAAACATTCCAGCTTAGAAGTCAAAGCAGAATGCATACTTGGATCCTTTCCAACCACATAGCCCTCCCCACTTTCCAGCACCCTGTCTTCCCACCTATTTAGAAACGCACCCTGCCTTTCTGCCACCAGGAGCCTGCCTTGCCCATCAGCTCTGTACCCTGTATTTTCAACTCTGTATTTTCAATGGCAGCTGAACTAGTTGCTAAGTGACTCACCTGAAATGGGCTCGTGACCCACTTAGTTGGCCCCGGCCACCTTTTGAGAAACACTGGCTCAGCAGGTTTGGCTGCTAGCTTTTTGGGGGGGAGGGAAAATGTGTAAAAATGGGGATGAATTGGTGGAAATGTCTTTTGCTACTCCAAAATGTTAATGGTGGAAGACAAAAAAAAAATGCACATGATGTCCTGCAAGAATGACGCTAGCATACTGTTGTTTTTTATGCATTACCAGATCAAAGCTGAATGTACTAGGTCAAAATTCTATCCTACCAATACAAAAACAGTATACTGGCTGTACCAGCTCACAGTGCTTTTAAAAGTTTCACTTATCTCATTGCTATTTAAGCCAGCATCTTAATTGCATGCACAAAGACTGGGTCAAAAATACTTTTGGGCTAAGTTAGCTTTCTAAAGGGGACTTCAGAAAACCACTGATAAAACAGATCTGGGGAGGAAAAGCAGGGAAAAAAACCCAGCACACAGGACTCAAACAAGCCGATGGCCTGATTTGCAGGCTCAGTTAAGGCAAGCAAATCTGAGCATTGTCACTAGTCCAACTAAGAAAAGTAACTAAGACTCCTGAGAGAGAACAGCTCAGTTGCATTTCTTGCAGAATGCCAAGTTCTAAACTGATAACTTACTGGTCTTTAGCTTGGGGCAGTGTTTTTCAAAACTGGTGTGGGGAAGGTAAGTCCTGAGCTAGTGTAGCCAGTACACTGTTATAGTTTTGTGGTGGTAGGATAGAATTTTGCCCTGGTACATTCTTAGGTTTTATTTTTTGTAATGTGTAAGCAACAATGGCTTTATGCAAACTTTTTTTCTTGCAGAGTGGGTTGCATAAAGAGAACTGTCTTGGTCACTGAGAAACATTCAAAACCAGCCCTTACAATTTTCTCCTATTTTAAACGTATAGCGAGCAAAGCTTTATGTGCCAGAAATATGCCATCTATATTACTCTGATAAACAACTTTCTCTGTTCCCTCTTTTTAAAATTTCAGGTGACTGTTTTCTGCTAAGAAATACATTAGTACCCCATCCCCCCTATTACTATCTCAGCTTTAAAAGCCAAAGTTCATGGAATAGTCTTGGCTTTGCCCCACTGCCCCCTCTTCTTCCAGAAAGCAAGCTGATAAGAGCCTTGTAGACGTATATGGTGGTTTTATGGATTGCTGATATATTGGGGAGGGGGGTCATTCCTTTGAGAGCTTTGACTGGGTTCTGCATTTGAGGAATAAATAAAGGCAGAATGGGTAGCTCTCATTAATGCGGCACTGCTTGTCAGCTGGAAAAGAATGCCCTGTGCTTTTTAGCAGTGGTGTCCTCTTGTTTCTTGTTCCTCTTCTGTCTTTTGTTTTTAGCTTATCTGCACTGTGAGTTTTAATTGAACCCTATTTTGTGAGTCTATAGGACTGAAAGGGGGTTTAAAATACCACAAATAAGTAAATAATGTCTACAATTGCCACCAAACAGCCCTCTTTTCAACAGAATTGTATTATTGGTGCACAGAGAGCTGTTTCTCGTCCGTAGTTACAAGTTGTAGGGCGAGACGGGGGGGGGCGCGGAAGTGCTGTTCATGGGACTAGAGCAGCCTCCACAAAGCAGCTCTCTGAATCGCAGCAGGGCCTTGGACTCTACCTCTGGGATGCATTCTCCTTCTCCTGTCTAAGGCTAGAAGAGAACTTGCCTGGAGGCACACTACCACTGGTGACCAGAAAAGAGGCTGTTGAGACCATGTTAATGTGATCCAGTGCATTTTGTGAGTTCTACTTTTTCTTGCCTTGATCTCTGAAGGACGTCATGTACATAGCTTAGCACAACTCCCCCAGTGGATTGCTCTCAATCTACCAGCCAGATTTTCTAAGGTTGTGAACCCTGGCCCATAGATACAATACAGTTTGACTTGTATGCTGGACTTGAGCACTTGTTTGTAGCTAGGCAGTGCTTTACCAAGGACCTGCTTAACTGATCTTAAGGACTTGTTTATAGCCTGTGGCAAGGGAATAGAGTTCCAGTTTGTGGAGTTACCTGTTCTAGATGATCCAACTCATTGCCTCACTGGTACCTAAACCTTTTTGTGTTGATGAGTGTCTTAGAGAAATTACTTTGCTTCAGCTGCCTTACGGTTTGTTTTTTTTAAAAACCTGTCTGCTAAATTTAGGTTTTCTTGTTGCTCCTGCAGCTAGGCTTGTTAATTATGGTTTATTATTTTGTATTTGAACTGTGGTCCACCTTGAAGTCTCAAAGGAATGGAAAAATGCAGGCTAAAAATATTTTTATAAATAAATAGCACCAAAGTTATTCTTGTTGCCCATGTGAATTCTCCAGCAGATAAAGCTTAGCATTAAACTTGATGGGGGACGGGTCATTGGGCAAGTGATCGTTGGACATGCAGGCATAATTAACCAAGTGCAGTTTTGTTGGTTAGAAAATTCTGATACGATTGCACCAAAAGAGTTGATTGGGGTTACAGGATTTAAGAGAGTTCAGGCATTAAGCAAATTGCTGATTTCATGAAAATACTGGATTATGAAAACGTAAATGGAATAAAGTTAAGCTGCAGTGAGACTGCAAGATAAAAAATGCAGCAAGGCTAGAAGCATGAAAGAAATCTGAATAAAGCCTTTATGGTACTTCTTTACTGTCAATGTGTCTGTTTTGACCCTGCCAAGGATGCACCAGGTAAAGACTTCAGATTCAGAAAATCTTTTGAAAATGTGTGTTCCATGTCCTGATATTGTGCCAGGCTATTCAGATGTTCTGGAGACTGGACTCAAATTCACAGTGCAGCAAACCCTTTTCTTTCTGCTCTAAAGCTGCGGTTTTCAAACTCTTGGAGTTTGAAAGCAGCAGTAAGTGCTTGCAGGTGAGGGGAGGGAGGCAGCAGGGGCGGGAGAAAGGCAGTGACACAATCCCCAGGATCGTGTCACTCAGGGGGCTGCAGGGACTAGGATGCACTCACCAGTCCCTGCAACAGCCTTCCTGGGGTATGGGGAGCCGCACGATAGCATCTGCAGGGCTCCCCGATGTTCTAAAAGTGAAAGTGGAGCGATCATGCTCTACTTCTGGCTTTGTGGAATGGGGGCTCACATCCCCAATAGTCCTAATAAATGACCCTCTCCCAAATTCCCACTGCACACCTAAGGACCATTCACGGCACACCAATGTGCCATGGCACAGTGGTTGAAAATGGCTGATGTGTAGATAAATGTTTGAGGGTCTTTTTCCGGTTATTACTTAAAACTAAATAAATATTATTTCTTTCTTGATCTCATTTTTTAAAAGTCAGGTAAACCTAGGTGGATTCCAATAGAATTTTGTTTTAAAAAGTGGGTCCTAGTGCTAAAAGGTTTGGGAGCCACTGCTGTAGAGCTTTCTCAAGGGAATAAAGTAGAACTCTGGCTTCAGAAGCCTTAGTGATTACTTTTTTCTTTCCTTCATTCTAGTCCCCTGTTTCATCTGCATATTAACTAGCCCATTTTAAGTGAGTAACAGTTGTTGCTTGTTTGCACTCTCCCAAGTGGGTTTGTGTGTAGCATTAGATCAAAGAGCTGTTTCTCTTAATAATCAAGTGTTTTTACTGACTTGGGAGTACTCAGTTGTGTACTTGTTGAACTATCATTTTAATTTTTTATGGAGATGGCACCATGAC
Organism: Tiliqua scincoides; assembly: GCF_035046505.1. Taxonomy (NCBI): domain Eukaryota; kingdom Metazoa; phylum Chordata; class Lepidosauria; order Squamata; family Scincidae; genus Tiliqua; species Tiliqua scincoides. The sequence continues at coordinate 23,730,499 of NC_089828.1, forward strand.
TAAGAACTCTGACAGCTGATACAGAGATGAGACCTTGACTCTGAAAGGAATGGACGTCTGTAGCATTCAGTACAGACCCTGCCTTGTAGTAGCTTTTGATATCAATCTAGCATGACTCCTGTGTGTGTTATGCCTGACTTTGTGTGACACTTTCCTTCTAATTTTTTTGTTTGTTTTGGCCTCCAGAATGGCTCTGGGACCTGGTTGGAAATAGAGGAACTTGCTGGTGGTATTTGCACAGTATTTTCTGCCAGTATGGATCCTGGCTAGTTCATGAGACATCTGTTTGGAGAATGTAAATGTGGGCTGGGATAGATAATGTTACTGATCTAGTAATGGTGCGTGTCCTCCATTTCCTGTGTGAATTCTCTTGGTCTTCCTTCCCCCTCCCCTGCAAGCTTCCTTCAAACATAGGGTTAACTTTACATCTGCGTAGGTGCTAACCATGCGCATGGTTAACCCATATCTACTGTAACCATTGTTTGAGAAGCCACATGAAGCCCTTGTTTCAAATGCTGTTTATGAAGGCAGTCGTGATCAGTGCTAATGCAGACTGAATGCAATTACTGACTAGTTAAAGAAAACATGAAAGACAGTGGGAAGTGCTTGTAGTACAGTTCTTTTTGCCACTGTCAAAAGACTGGGAACAATACCTTGTACTGGGCTTCTAAAGGTTCTAGTTTCTGGATCATTGATGATAGTGCACCAGGAAGCTGTCAGACAAAATAGAATGCAGACAATATGTTTCTTGCGTCTTTAAAATAGAAGACTAGAAAATGCTAATCCAGATCACCTAAACACCAGTTCTGCCTAATAATATTGCCATGTCTTCTATCTCTGAGCAGGGGAAGGCTTATACTGTTGGTTATAAGTTGGGTGGGTGGAATTTTTTCCAGACATGGTAAAAAAAGTGGTAGATTGAATAGTACCCATTTCTGGAAGCAAAACCGTACTTAACAGGCAATAAATTGTGCCTGTAGGCAGTCTTATCAAGAGGCTATGGCTTCTGCACTGAGCAAATATATTTGAATGGCACAGGATTTGCACATAAATGTTTTTCAAATTTAACTCTTGATCTTTTGTAAAGCAACTAGTCACAAGGCATGGTGGTTTGGACCAGAAAGATTTGCTTGCCTTGAAGGGTAGGGCATGTCAGAAGAGTGCAATTGTCTTTTCCTTTGAATGATCTTGGTGAGTAACCACTAAGACTTTAGAAGAGATTAATAATTTTGTATAAATGAGGTGGTGTGGGAGAGTGGGAAATCCTCACCATTGCACTGGCACATGCTGGGCTGAAATTGAACGCTGAACTGTAAATTATTATAATCAAATTTATCCCAATTGCATTTTGGAGAGATCCTTCCTTGTATTTGTTATGGTCTTTATAACATAATCCCAACTCCGTCTGTTCATATTTACAGAATACAGGCAGATTTTGTTCTCAAGCAGTAATAGATAATTGGGGCTGCAATAATAGCCTTTATCTCTTGGTCCGACTGATCTCTGCAGGATTTGCTGGTGAATGGCATTTGTAAATCAGTCCTGATTAAAGCATGTGCAGTTTTGGTGCACAAAGCAATACTTTGCAACAAAGTATTAAGTGGAAATTTTAAGCACTGAAATGGCCTTTTAAAAAAAAAGGTTGTATAATATCCCTTTTATGTGTAACCCTATACCCAAGTTTATCCTATATTCCTGCCCCGTATCTGTAATAAATAAAATTTTAAAAAAATCCCTTTTCTTTTTCTAATCACACCACCTGACTGGTTCAATCTAATGACTTTTCTAAGGGTGACAACATGACTTGCTTGTGTTATAGAATGTAATGTTTGTGCTCAGAGAGGACGGGTTTGCTCAGCCCCTTGCTGGCTGATAAGGACCACATCCCACATTGTGTTTTTTTTAGGAATGGGAGTGTTCTTGCAAGAATGCCAGCCAGCTTGGCTAGGGCTGGTCAGCTGAAAACTTGATGCCTAGGAATTTGAACTATTTTTCCAGCACTGGGTTCATTGCACATCATTATCTTTGAAGTAGCCCTAAGAATAACCCTTTTCTCAAGGGCTTGGGATATGGCATATATGACTAAATTAATGATTATCTTCGGAGTGAGAGAAGGCAGGCAAGCAGACAATTGCTTTATTGACAGTTTTTCTACTGTTTTTGGATGTTAAATTAGAATATGCTATAAAGCTTAATAGGGGAATGCTGGATGTAAGACTGTGAATGGTAAGCCAGCCTTATTAATTGAGGTGGTAGTATTTTTGATAGTGCATGCTTTTTTTCTTGTAGAGTAGAAAATTGGATTTGGAATATCAGTTCTACCATATCATACTTGCATATTGATTGCATGTAATTCTCTTCTTGTTTATGGTATGGATTAAATGTATTTAAAATTCTACAATGTTGAACCTATTCATTTAAAAGGGACAGGTAGTCCAAATGCTTGCAGTAGCATAGCTGAACCCTGTCCCCCATAGCTGGGGGAGCCTTATGATGGCCTTGTTGTAAACTGGCAGGTCTAGAAATTGGCACTGGCTGACTCTTCACTGTGTCTGCTGTGGTTGGAGACAATACTGTGAATAGGTCCTTCACTTGCTTCTTTTGCCTGATACTTGGTATGTGGTCCAGGGTTATGTCTCTGCTATCTCTTTCCATTGCTGACCACAGAGTCAGGATTTCTGCAGGGCTGTTTCTTGAGGTCTAATGAAATCTTAACCCAAGTCATTGTATGAATTTTAATCAATGAATAGATTGATCTGTTTAAACTTGCATGACAATAAAACAGAAGCTTGGAAGAAAAAACATCATTCATTTTCAGGATTGGTATGCACATGTTGCAGGTGCCATCTTGGGCACAGTTCTGTGTGACAGAAGAGAGTGCCTCTAAGATGGTGGTTGCCACTTGAAGTTTTGGCAAGTACTTGTGCTAAAAATAATGGGTAACTAAATAGATGTTTGTAGTTGAGGATTCTCTCATTAGTCTATGAAAACATTTCATCAATTAATGTATTAAGCATTTGCAATCTTAGATTTCAAGCAGAAATTTACACGATTTCTCTATTGCCTTTCTCCAGGCTAAAAGGCTTATATGATGTTAATGTGGATAAGAAAAATATACAGTGTATACTTTAGAAGTTGTATAATTATTCTCTTCCCCCCCCCCCTGAAAAAAGCAGCCAGCCAACAGCTCTCTGGACAACTTGCAGTGTAAGAACTTTGACAGTTGCTGAATTTCCATCTCTTGGGCTGTAATGATGCTGTGTACTCTAAAGCTAAGAGCTGTGGCAGCAATAAGTGCATTGGTCGTGATGCAGTGACTGCACTAACTGCCCAACATTATCCAAGGCTGACCCAGCGCATGCAGTGCCACTGAAGAAGTGTGAGCTTCATGCTGTAGGCCTACTGGGCAGCCTGGAGAGGTAAGTAAAGAGAATTTTTACTTGCCTCTCTGTAGACTGCCTGGTCCCCAACGGGTTTTCATAGGTCTCTTCACAGATCTGCTCTTTGGCTGGAATAAAAGAGCAGGAGCCCAACCCCAGTGCACAAGGCCAGACTCAGTACCCACCATGATCCTTCCCTCAGGTGAATGGAGCTTTCCATTCCACCCACAGGCCTCTCCGTTCTGCTGCAGATCATCCCCCAACCTTTGCAGAGTCAGAAATCCCTGCATGTGCCCAGAAATCCAGGCGCATAACCTGCTGGACCATCAGACTTGGGAAGCAGCTGGCCGCCACAAAGATTGGGAGTGTTCTGCAGCAGAATGGAAAGGGCCCAGGTGGAACGGTAAGTTCTGTCCATGCCAGAGACACCATTCCTGGCACACGGTGGTCCCCACTTTGGAGACTGCTGCCTTAATATCTGTGGCCACCAAAGACCACAGGAACTTGGAGCTGTGTTGCAAGCTTACCTGTGTGCAGTTCCAGGTGTATTAAAGCACCCATAAATAGTCCAAATGCCCCAATCATATGGAGCTGCCCATGAAAATGACTTGAAAGCAGCAAATAGCCTAGCATACTACCACTATTTGGAACTACTATTTGGAACTATTTGGAAATAGATTGGTGAAACCCTATTACAGTTTGTCCCTGCTGCTCTGGGGGTTCAGAACCTATGGTTTTGATGCAATGCAGTTCAGGAGGGCCTCATTGTATCTCCCCGTCATGACTGGAAGAGTCTTTGAGAGGCGACTCTTCTGGTTGTGTCTGGGAGGTACTGTGAGGTCAGTATGATAGTGAGGTACCTCAATATGAAAGTGAGGTACGTACTGAGGTCCAATGGTTGGCAACCTTCAGTCTCGAAAGACTATGGTATAAGCCTGAAGCACCCGGTATTCCCAGGTGGTCTTCCATCCAAGTACTAACCAGGCCTGACCCTGTTTAGCTTCTGAGATCAGACGAGATTGGGAGGTCCAACCGTATTTCAGTATGATAGTTGTGTTACTGCTTCTAGCTTGTTTCTGTGTCCAGGTCAAACTGCAGACTTTGTTTTATGCAGCCCTAAATGGTCTGGGTCCCTGGTATCTCACAGAGTACCTTCTTAAGCTGTGAGGAGTTGCATGCAGGAAACTGGCTAAGGAGACCTTGCTTCAGTTTCCATTTTATTTGGACGTCAAACTGACCTTCGAAAAGTAAGGCCCTACTAAGACCTGTGGAAAGACCTCTTACGGATTGTAGTTGTAGTGCATTTAATCCTGGAATTCCATAGATGTTCGCAGACATACTTGTTCCCGTGTCCTTTTGGTTGTGACCTATATTGTCCTCCTGCTGTTTTGCTGTTGGGTGTGCTTGGTTGCAGTTGGCAGAGATTTTGTTGTAAATGGCTTTGAAATCAGTGGGTGAAAGGTGGTGTAGGGATTCTGTAATATTAACTATGTGCAATCACACTTGTTAAAATGTCATTGGGTAAAGCACTGAACAGATCAGACTGGGTGAGATCATGCAGTTAACCCTATTTATTTGTAGGACCCCATTTCTTTTTGGCTTGGATTATCCTAGATACAAAACTTGATTTTTCAGGAACGTTTAATTACACTCTATAGAAGTGATAAGCCAGGGTAAAACAGCCGAGTACTGAAATGATGGAAACACCAGACTCTAGAGAACCATGCACGTACTCCCATTATGTGGAGAGAGCTATTTATTGCAGAGCGCTGGCCCATCCATGGTGATTAACTTGCAGAAAGCTTTTATGCAGCTGTCTTTAAAAATGCTAGTGCTGCGCAGAGGGGATCTTTAAGCAACTGACTGTAAACAAATTTGTCTGGGTTTGTTTAATAATTCCTTCTCGCACCCCCCCATTTTCCACAGTCATTTCTCTACTTTTTTTACAGCTGTTCATTTATGTTGAGAGCCTTCAAAATGTATGTGTTTTAAAAACAATCTTTGTGTTGCTACTACTGTATTTACAAGCTTGTTCATATATTCATGAGATTTCTACATCCTCAATCTGTTTGCACAATAGTGTAAATGGAAGAAATCTATAGATAGTGCAGTGTTACATATGCCTTGGAGGCATAGATGTTCTCAGAAGAGGTCCATTGTTGGTTGGCCAAATCCCCCTGAAAAGCTATTGCTGCTGCTTGCCTTTTCCTCTTTCCATTGCAATATATTCTTTCTATAACTTGTTTATTCAACGCCAAACTTCTCCCCTCCAGTCACTATTGAACTGTCATTGTTGCAGCCCAAAGCTCTTTGATACCACCACTGGTGAGGTAGTGTGGAGGAGGCATAGCTCCAGATGGTTCCAGGTTGAAACTTCAGTTAAAGGATCAGGTAACAGGTCAGAAAGACCTCTTAACCCAAGAGTGCTACTTCCAGCCCATAGAGACAATACAGGTGTAGATAAGATTAGTGGTCTGTCTCGGTATAAGAGAGCCTTTTGTATTCATGTCAGGCTTCTCCCTGATTCATATGTAAACCATCATTTACCTATAACTACCAAGTAGGAGAGAAGATCTCTGCAACTTTTTCTGAGATTGACGCTGTGACTTGGGAGGGTGGGATATAAGTAGCAGGAATTCTCTTGAGAAGTCCTTTGTTTCTTCTTGTGAAGACTTGAGTGTGTGTTTCACTGGTTTGACCTTGGGAGAGATTCACTATCTCAGTTTGTTTATTACAGTATTTATATACTGCTTTTAGTCGGAGGGCAGTTTACATAGGCAGGCTAGACATAAACCCCATTTTTTCAGTGGGCTTCTTACAAGTATTACTCCATGAGGTAATTTCATAGAACCTTCCATTTCCCCAGATGTCTCTCTTCATTGTGCAGTCGTCATCCTGGCTACACAGGACTTGTGTTTTCCAAGCTCCCGCATGCAGCTATGCCAAGCTTCAGACCAGTTCTCTAGAGCAGTGTTTCTCAAACTGTGGTTAGGGACCCAGGTGGATCGCCATTCATTTCAATATTTTATTTTTATCTAATCTATTTTAATCTATATTTTAATCTTTTAGGCTTGATGCTACCATGGTCTGTGACTGCATTTGGGGAAATGATACAGACCTGTACTTTGAACATAAGAACAGCCCCACTGGATCAGGCCATTGGCCCATCTAGTCCAGCTTCCTGTATCTCACAGCGGCCCACCAAATGCCCCAGGGAGCACACCAGATAACAAGAGACCTGCATCCTGGTGCCCTCCCTTACACTGGCATTCTGACATAGCCCATTTCTAAAATCAGGAGGTTGCACATACACATCATGGCTTGTAACCCGTAATGGATTTTTCCTCCAGAAACTTGTCCAATCCCCTTTTAAAGGCATCCAGGCAATACGCTATCACCACATGCTGTGGCAAGGAGTTCCACAGACCAACCACACGCTGAGTAAAGAAATATTTTCTTTTGTCTGTTCTAACTCTCCTAACACTCAATTTTAGCAGATGTCCCCTGGTTCTGGTATTATGTGAGAGTGTAAAAAGCATCTCTCTATCCACTCTGTCCATCCCCTGAATAATTTTGTATGTCTCAGTCATGTCCCCCCTGAGGCGCCTCTTTTCTAGGCTGAAGGGGCCAAAACGCCGTAGCCTTTCCTCATAAGGAAGGTGCCCCAGCCCTGTAATCATCTTAGTCACTCTCTTTTGCACCTTTTCCATTTCCACTATGTCTTTTTTTGAGATGCGGCTACCAGAACTGAACACAATACTCCAAGTGTGGCCTTACCATCAACTTGTACAAAGGCATTATAATATTAGCCGTTTTGTTCTCAATACCATTTCTAATGATCCCAAGCATAGAGTTGGCCTTCTTTACTGCTGTCGCACATGGAGTCGACACTTTCATCGACCTGTCCACCACCACCCCAAGATCTCTCTCCTGATCTGTCACAGACAGCTCAGAACCCATCAACCTATATGTGAAGTTTTGATTTTTTTGCCCCAATGTGCATGACTTTACGCTTACTGACATTGAAGCGCATCTGCCATTTTGCTGCCCATTCTGCCAGTCTGGAGAGATCCTTCTGGAGCTCCTCACAATCACTTCTGGTCTTTACCACTCAGAAAAGTTTGATGTTGTCTGCAAACTTAGCCACTTTACTGCTCAACCCTGTCTCCAGGTCATTTATGAAGAGGTTGAAAAGCACTTGTCCCAGGACAGATCCTTGGGGCACATCGCTTTTCACTTCTCTCCACTGTGAAAATTGCCCATTGACACCCACTCTCTGTTTCCTGGTCTTCAACCAGTTCTCAGTCCATGAGAGGACCTGTCCTCTAATTCCCTGACTGTGGAGTTTTTAGTAGCCTTTGGTGAGGGACCGTGTCAAACGCCTTCTGAAAGTCCAGATATATAATGTCCACGGGTTCTCCCACATCCACATGCCTGTTGACCTTTTCAAAGAATTCTATAAGGTTTGTGAGGCAAGACTTACCCTTACAGAAGCCATGCTGACTCTCCCTCAGCAAGGCCTGTTCGTCTATGTGTTTTGAGATCCTATCTTTGATGAGGCATTTCACCATCTTACCTGGTATAGATGTTAAGCCGACTGGCCTATAGTTTCCTGGGTCCCCCCTCTTTCTCTTTTTAAAGATCAGTGTGACATTTGCTATCTTCCAATCTTCTGGCACCGTGGCCGTTTTGAGGGACAAGTTGCATATCTTAGTCAAGAGATCAGCAAGCTGCTATGTATATTTTTTTAACAATGATAGTAAATGGGACTTATTCCTGGGTAAGTGTGGGTAGGATTGCAGCCTAGGATTGTTATTTCCTGCTTGATGATGTCACTTCTGGTCATGACATCCCTTCTGGTGGGTCCTGACAGATTCTCATTCTAAAAAGTGGGTCCCAGTGCTAAATGTGTGTGAACCACTGCTCTAGAGCGTTCTTGCCAGCTGACTCCTCCATAGTCCACTCCTTCCTCAGTCTCCCATGTAAGGCAGCTGATCCTGCTTAGCTTTTGGAGTCTGAGAACATCATTTCAAAGTTAGATGTGTTATAAAATGAAGCACGCTTCCGGAAAATTAAAGTGTGTGTGTTTCTGGAAGAAAATGCACAATTTGTTGAAGGTAGTCAAACTATTGAGTACCGTCTAGAGACCACTGGAAAAACAGATGACATTCTGAATAAAGTTAAGTGCTGAAAAGTGGTAATCGGGTAGATTGAATCTTTTAGCTGAAGAGAGGATTGCAAATATCTAAAAATGCAACTTTGAAACTTTTCCATCCTTTTGATCCAAAGCAGGTTTTGAAATACTGTAGTAAGAATATTTTCTTTGTGCAAGGTTGGTGGCTCTGGAAAACAAGTTTCTTTAAGTTTGGTGATTTTTGTATATATAAACTGGGAAGTGCTCGTAGAGGGTTGAAAAATTAGAATGAATTCCTAAGGAAAAACAGGCCTTTTGTGATATTAAGGGAGGAGGGAGAACCTAGTTAAAGACTTGCTCAATTTTTCATAGGGCATTAGACAGGCTTGTTTGCTTTGGAGTAACAAATTGACTTTGACTTGAACCTGCAGTTCTTATTCGTAGGTATTTGGGATCCTTTGATCCCAACAGGCAAAATTAATTGCCTTCATTGGCGAATTCACAAAAACCTGACTGACTGAACCTTCATAAGAACTAAAACGGAATGCCCTAGTTAAGCCAAAAGCTGACTGGTGCATCTGTTAGAAGGGCATATTTATGTGCCCCAGGAGACTGGAGTAGGAGGGAAGGAGCAGGTCCCAGTGGGTTCAGGACATGTTCAGATTCGGTCCATGAGAAAGGGATCTTGAGAAAGCAACCCCCTTCAGATTAGAAGGTAGTTCTCCTGGCTATATCACATCATGCATTTTTAGGTAGCCGATACCAATACCTTCTGCCAGTTGGCTGATACCATTAGCTCCTGCCAAAGGTGCCATTAGGCACCTTTCAGAATGGTGTCCCTCTTACATAGGGGAGAGCAACTATCCCTGTTCAGCCCAGTGTGACGTCCTTTCCCAATGCTGTTGCTGGTGACTTTTTGCATCTTTTTTAAAGACATTGAGTCCTTTGGAGACACGGAACCATTTATTGACGTATTTTGCAGTGTAAACCACTTTGTGAACTACTTTTTGTTGAAAATGGTATATAAATCAGTAGATGTAACTTTGCCAGCACTTCACTTGCTTTTGCTTATTATAATAGTAGCAAGTATAGTTGCAGTATAACATGTTGGGTGGGTCTGTGACGGTTTCTGGGAATCATAGTTTCAGAGCAGTAGTCATGATTCTTGCCCACTGAAATAGCCAAAACTGTTAGCACCACATGTCTGGGTGCACACAGTGCTAAACAAAGGTTAAGGCAAACAAGCAAAAGAAGGGAAGGAATTTTTATTAGGGAGGGGATAGTCTGTTTCTTTAACTAGCTTTACTTTTGTCAATGGTGCTTTGCTTGTCTCCAAAACAGCGTCTGCCCCCAACCCCTGCCTTCAGCCCAGATGCTTCTTGCTAGTGTTTCTATCTGGGAACGGTCTGATGGAACATGTGTTGGCACTAGTTTTGTTTTCAGTGTAATGAGTCTTCTGTTCACTCTTTTACTGTTGTTTACATAGCACTTTGAGTTGTGTTTGCAGCCTTTAGTGGGACAAACAGACGGCACCAGAGGAAATACTGGACACTCTCTTCCCCCACTTCCAGTGATGTGTTGCTGTTTTTGTGTCTGATGCGAGTAATAAGCTTCCTGGACTAAGAGGCTGATGTATTTAAAATGGGTTTTGCTGCTTGGCTTGGCCCCATGTAGTGACAGTGTGCTGGCATGCAGATTTAATCTTGTGAGGGAAGGAATGTGGGGCCAGAGTTTTCTTGCTGTAGCAGGTGCAATAAAAGGCTGAGAGAATGCAGTCAAAATGCATATCCAGATTGTCCACTATGGAATTTGCTTCTCAAATTAGGAGGGAAAAAAAAAGTCTGGAGTTAATTTTGGAAGAAGGGATTAATGGCTCTGCGTTGCTTCCATGGTAACTAGGAGGGTGAATCACTTGTGTATAGCAACGTGTTGAAATATATTAAGATTCTTCCTCTGTGCAAAAAAGTGTGAATTTATCTTGCAGTGTAAGCTTCATCAACTTTAAGGATCAATTTGGTAGTGATATATAATCTCCTGTGCTGATATTCTTTGGGGGTTATTTTTAAAATCAACTGAAGTATACTTGAGTTAAAAACCAGAACTGTGGCACTGAACACAAATTGCTTTTCTGAGTCCAGGGTTTAGAGGATTAAAATTTAGAGCAAGGAGGGACTTGCAAGGCAAGCTGAGTGGAAATAACTGCTAGTTCTGTTCACTCTGGTTACAGAGGTAGGGAGCAGTTGTACTGCAGAAGTTTATGGAATTTCCATGAAGGCAATTAGATAGCCCAGTCTCTACCTAAGCTCCAAACGAGAGGGACACACTGTATGAAATGCCTTTCAGACCCCCTCCTAAACTTTAACTTAACAGTTAAACGTGAAGCACAATGTGGTCTACAAAAGCACCCAGGTAAGGCTGCAATAAACAACACCTGAGGTTCTCAAACTGGAGAGTTGCAGCACACCAGCCTGAGGACTTCAGCCTCTGACCCCTTAAAGAGGAAGGCAGTGATTCGATCCCCAGGATGGTTCTGCTGTGGTGGCAGAGGGGGCTTTTTTTTTTCTAACATGCCCTACCTGCTGTTGGAGTCTAGGAGTGTAGGGAGTCCCATAGTGCACTCCACCGGGCTCCCCATGGCTTCTAAATAGTTTTTAAAAAATTGATTGCGACCTGCTTCCGGTTTTGCAATCACAACCTGGAAGTGGGTCGGGATCAATATTTTTTTAAGCTGCAGGGAAAAATAGCAGCAGGTAGGGCATGTTATGAAAAAACAAACAAACCCTCTGCTCCTGCAGTGACATGATCCTGAGGATCCCAGCCCTCTAAAGACTTACCTTGGGGCTCAAACTCTGAGGGAGTTTGAAAACCTTTATCTACACAGTTACCTGAGGGTAAGTCCCATTGAACTCAATATAATATATAAGATGACTTGCGTAAGATTACATTGCAAGTTGCACCCCTGCTTCATTCTGGCCCTTGAATACTGGTCCAATGAGGAGAGTTTTTTGTAGGTGTTCTGGAAACTATTCAGGCTCAGACTGCAGACACATGGGAGAAGAATTTCACCATTGTGGGGCACCCCCTAAGAATGGCTCCCCACATGCCCTTAGGGTTCAAACTTACCTTGCAGGTAGTATATAAAATAAAGGTGGCAATTTTTTTGTGTCAACTGGACCATCAAAAATCTCCGCTTGAAAGAGATTCTGAATGATGGGTATGGGGGAGTACTCCTGCCTGGGATCCTAGAAAGCCTCTGGGTTAGTGCTGAGCTAGATTAATGAATGCTCTGACTTGGTGTAGGATGCTTTTATATGTTCATGATGCAGTACTTCATCTTAGTATCCTATGCAAAAAGGGAATGATTGCTTCCAATCCTTGGTGTACTTATAACATCTTGTTCCAAGTAAATGAGATTAGTTTTTCCCATTTCTACTTTTTACTTTTGGGCTTCCAGTACCTCTTGAATCATGTTAATTCCTCACCTCTTCCAAACAGCTTCATTTGGAATGTGTCTGTTTTCAGGAGAACTGTGAAATATCAGGTAGTCTAGATTTGCACAAACCTTAAATGTAACACTTGTGAAAGTTGAAAATTCTCTTAATAAGCCCTTTCTAAAACGGGATATGTAAAGTTCTTGGTTCCTATTTATTCTCAAAGGAAAAAGTTTCAAATGCATACATTCTCCCTCTACCCCCCCCCCCCCGCGATTGACTGAGCTGCACATTGTGTATAACAGCAGCTGTGCATTGGATAACTTTCAGAGAGACTGGTATGCAGCCCTGAGAGCATTTGTTCTGGGGAGCAACTCCAACTACATTCTAATGACTCTTAAATGCCTTTTAAAGCTGATTTTACACTTGTCTAAAACATCTTTTACTTTTTTTTTTAATAACTGTCTCTCCCATGAAGCAACATGGAAATGGTTGGGCTTCCCCCTAAACTCCTATATCAATTTGCTTTCTTTTCGATAATAGACTAGATATTGGTTCATGTGTAAACAAAAGACATAAGGCTGCTACTCAGATGAACAGCAGTTCTAGGTTTTAGGATTAATGCAGTTTCTTAGAAGCTTTTCCCTTGTAAGGTGCAGTCACCACTATGAAACTTAGAAGTTGTGTATGATTGCATTTGGGGTGGACTGGTGCCCCTTCAGTCACCCTGACATAAGAACATAAGAACAGCCCCACTGCATCAGGCCATAGGCCCATCTAGTCCAGCTTCCTGTATCTCACAGCGGTCCACCAAATGCCCCAGGGAGCACACCAGATAACAAGAGACCTCATCCTGGTGCCCTCCCTTGCATCTGGCATTCTGACATAACCCATTTCTAAAATCAGGAGGTTGCGCATACACATCATGGCTTGTACCCCATAATGGATTTTTCCTCCAGAAACTTGTCCAATCCCCTTTTAAAGGCGTCTAGGCTAGACGCCAGCACCACATCCTGTGGCAAGGAGTTCCACAGACCAACCACATGCTGAGTAAAGAAATATTTTCTTTTGTCTGTCCTAACCTGCCCAACACTCAATTTTAGTGGATGTCCCCTGGTTCTGGTATTATGTGTGAGCGTAAAGAGCATCTCCCTATCCACTCTGTCCATCCCCTGCATAATTTTGTATGTCTCAATCATGTCTCCCCTCAGGCGTCTCTTTTCTAGGCTGAAGAGGCCCAAACGCCGTAGCCTTTCCTCATCAGGAAGGTGCCCCAGCCCCGTAATCATCTTAGTCGCTCTCTTTTGCACCTGTTCCATTTCCACTATGTCTTTTTTGAGATGCGGTGACCAGAACTGAACACAATACTCCAGGTGTGGCCTTACCATCAATTTGTACAACGGCATTATAATACTAGCCGTTTTGTTCTCAATACCCTTCCTAATGATCCCAAGCATAGAATTGGCCTATATGTGAAGTTTTGATTTTTTGCCCCAAAGTGCATGACTTTACACTTACTGACATTGAAGCGCATCTGCCATTTTGCTGCCCATTCTGCCAGTCTGGAGAGATCCTTCTGGAGCTCCTCACAATCACTTCTGTACCACTCAGAAAAGTTTGGTGTCGTCTGCAAACTTTGCCACTTCACTGCTTAATCCTGTCTCCAGGTCATTTATGAAGAGGTTGAAAAGCACTTGTCCCAGGACAGATCCTTGGGGCACACCGCTTTTCACCTCTCTCCATTGTGAAAACTGCCCATTGACACCCACTCTCTGCTTCCTGGCCTCCAACCAGTTCTCAATCCATGAGAGGACCTGTCCTCTAATTCCCTGACTGTGGAGTTTTTTCAGGAGCCTTTGGTGAGGGACCGTGTCAAACGCCTTCTGAAAGTCCAGATATATAATGTCCACGGGTTCTCCCACATCCACATGCCTGTTGACCTTTTCAAAGAATTCTATAAGGTTTGTGAGGCAAGACTTACCCTTACAGAAGCCATGCTGACTCTCCCTCAGCAAGGCCTGTTCGTCTATTTGTTTTGAGATCCTATCTTTGATGAGGCATTCCACCATCTTACCCGGTATGGATGTTAGGCTGACCGGCCTATAGTTTCCCGGGTCCCCCCCATAACTTGCCTTTTGGATATTGAGAAATGTTGTAGTTAAAGTTCCTCTATTTTTATCTCTGTCTTCATGACAGTCAACTTCTACATGCATACAAAATACATATTACATATGTATTTTCCAGTACATATGGGAAAACCATATGAGAGAACCAGAGCATAGGAGAGTACAGTGTAGGTAAGAGCTGGTTCCATTCTCAGTTCAGTCCCATGGGTAAGGGTTAAAGTGCTGTATTTGCGGACAGCTTTGTGTTGAGACAAACTCTAGCCCAGCAATTTTCAACCTTTTTCAACTCACTGTGTGCTGACAAGGCACTAAAATTGTCAAGGCACACCATCAGTTGTTTGAAAATTGACAAGGCACACTGCTGGTGGGGGGACTCACATTCCCCAATGGCCATATTAATAAATGACCTTCCTCCAAATTCCTGTGGCATACCAATGTGCCATGGCACAGTGGTTGAAAATTGTCTATCATGCCTTCTCTGGGTGACCTGGTTCTTACTGACAAGGATCTTGAACGTGGCAATGTTTGTCTTTGTGCAAACCTTACAGTAGCATTCTCCCCCTCCTGTTAAAGGAGTGTGTATGTATACTGTACGTGCCAATGATGGTAGAGGAGGTTAATGTAACCAACAAATGAGTAGTAATGTGGGTCAAGGGAGAGAATATGTGAAAGGACTTCTGGTATGCTGTGTGCAAGCAGTATTTTATAAACATGGAGCTTGGATGCAGGGGACACAATCCGCTTGTAGTAAGAGTTCTTTCACATAGATCTGCTGTGCTTATATGGTGACTGACTGAATATTATGTTTTGAATGCTAGTTGGTTCTAAAAGCCAGTATTTCCCTGATACTGTGTACCACCTGTGTTATAGGTCCTGTTTACTATGGGTGCACATGAGATTATTTCATTTTGGGTGTTAGTAACTCTCTATGAGAAATGCTCATCAACTGGGCATGGCAACTTGAGAAAATTAATACATGTATTAGACTGTAGATTTTGTTAAAAGGTGAGCTTTTGGCATGAAGAGATCTCTTAAAATAGTTTCTGCAAAAATTGCAGATTTTTCCCTTCAAGTCCACCAGAAGACAGGAGAAGAGGCTGATTAGACAGAATTGGTAGTAATTTGGAAGCTGCTGGCTATGGTCTTGGTACTTTAATGCTAACATAATGAATTACAGTTTTTGCGTACTTAACTTGATTAAGATGGCTTCAGAAAGTTAAAATGAACCTTTTCCAGGCAACTAGCTAATTAATTAAGTAGTTTTTTTGAAAAAGTCCTGGAGAGTTTCCAAAGAGAATCCCATTTGTTGTGATTTCACAATAAATGGCTACAGGCACAAGCTACAGAGAACTTCTCTTGTCCAAGGCTTACTGCGCCAAAAGAAATGTAAGTTGGAGAAGGCAAAATTTTTAGTTTGTTGACAGCCTTACTATCTTGGTAGTATGGATGGAGGTACTTGAAAGCATTGGCTTCTATTTAAACAAACACTCCTGACTAATGACTGAAATTTCTGAGGTCCTTGTTTTACAGTACTGTTGGAGGCTAGCAGATTTCAGATATCCTGCCCCTGGGGATTTCTAGTCACATCAATTTGTCATAAACCTACCATATTTTGGGATGAAATTTAGAGCATACTGTGAGTTCTGGTGGCCGTAACCCTACATGAACTGAGAGTGTACACTGGAATGGATCTGTGCTGCATGGGAAAAATTGGTGTTGTTGGGCGAGACATGCTTTCCAGTTACTGCTTATTTTTGGTTTATCCTCACACATGGGTACGTGAATAAACTAGCATGCGCTCAACTGTTGCTATCTTTGATTGTGGCACTTATTATTCTGATTTCTGAACTAGTTGCTCTAAGGGACACTATGTGCAGGGTTCAGACAGGGCTACTCGGACTTGCACCAGCGATTTTGCTGGCGCAGATCGAAATAGCCCCATTGAGCAGGCTGGAGCTTGACAGGGAGTAAGGGAACAGATGTTCCCCTATCCCAAGGAGTCTTGCAGCCTGTTCAGTTTCGCACTTGATACGTAGTGGTCCACGTGGCCCCACCACCAGCACTGAATAGGATCGGGCTGCTCATCCCATTTAATACAATGGGACTTGCTTCTGAGAAGACATGTGTAAGCTGCCACTGTTACTGTGCCAAAAACATAGAGTAACTGTTGCACAATATCTTGCAAAGCATACATTACGCTTAACTAGTTTGCTAGGAGTTATAAGAAACCTGAAACTTACTGGAAACCAAAGAAGCTGTAATTTAGTGGAGAGAAATGGTAGCAAAAGAAGCAGTTTTGGACCAAACCTAAGTAATTACATCTGTTTGGTTGCTTACCTCTTTGCAACCGCTATTTTAGTAATCTTACGCATTCTTTGCACACAACAAATGAGGATGGGGAATGGTGGCAGGAAAAGAATATGACAATTTAAATGTCTTGGATACATCCTAGGAGAGAACGTTGGATGCGAACTGACTTTGTACATTTACATCAGTCATCTCAAAAAGATGTAGTAATGGAATCATCACATTAAAATCTTCCCGCAGGCAAGAAATAGAAGTAACTTTTTTCAGGTCAATTTAAAATAAGAACTGTCTTGGAGCATCTGTTACCTTGTGTGTGTGAAATCCCAGTCAGATATCTGCCTGGGACTGCACTAGTTATACATTTATTGTCTTCCAGGCAGTAAGACAAATATTCTTGCTTTCGAAGTTATGGATTCCTGCTCATCATTGCACAGGCTACCTTTAAAAATCAAAGTGTTTCCCAAGGTGTTTGAATTGTCTCATACATTTTTATAAATCTAGATTCATTGTCAAAATCTTTAATTGGATACTATTCCAGTGAAAGCAACAGTAGCAGCCATCTATAGTCACCCATTGTGTACACTGCAGCATGCTACGCTTTAAACCAGGGGTGTCCAAACATTTTGGCAGGAGGGCCACATCATCTCTCTGACACTGTGTAGGAGGCCAGGAAAAAAATTAATTTGCATTTAAAATTTGAATAAATTTACACAAATGAATTTATTAAAGATGCAACTTATATGAATGAATGATGGTCTTGCAGTAGCTCAAGGCCTATGAAAGACCTTGTACAAAGCAAGACCAGCCTTTCCTTCGCTGCCACTGCTGCATCACAGACGTGGAACAGCAAGTAATGGAGGGAGCCCTTTTCCCATAGTTCAGGTGAGAGGTCAAACAGTCATCCTCACACTGAGAGCAGTTACATTGGGCCAGCATGGCCTCCAGCAAGTCTCCAGAAGGCCAGAATCTCATTGGAGATTGGGGGCTCCCTGCGGGCCAGATTGGGAGCCCCCAAGGGCTGCAAGTGGCCCCCTGGCTGGGGTTTAGGCACCCGTGATTTAAACAAAAGAGAATATCAGAGTACATGATTCAGAAGGGCCCCCCTTGAAGACCCTGGAGAGTTCCTGCCACATGGAATAGATAATTTCTCCAGTATCTGTGAGAGATAAGTTCCTGGTTGCCCCCAGATACTAGAAAGTGTGGATAAGGGGGAACCCTAACTCCACAGGCCCCTCCCTTCCATTACCTTTGTTTTTCCTTTTTACACTCCTGTGAAGCAATCAGTATCTTGCTTTTATAGGATGTCATAAGCAGAATGCTTCCTGTTAATGTTCACTGAGTTGTCTCCTCTAGCATGTAGGATGCCTGCCTGCTTGTCTATCCACAAGCAGTCTTCTTGTAGCATTCTGTAAAAGCAAGATACCAATTGTTTTGCACAAGTAATCAAGATAAAGTTAATGGGCCAAGGGGAACTGCAAATAACCGGATCTGTGGGGACGCCTGTACCGAGCTAGGTGGACCAGTGATGTTTCTCACTGTAAGATAGGTTTGTTTTAATATGGCATGTCATTGTTCTTTAATAACTTGGCGTGTCCTTCAAATGGCAGCTAAGAGGAAAGGTGTATGCTAGTAGGGAAGGCATGCATCTGCCTTAGACTGTTTTGTCATTTTTCCCTTACAGCAGTGGTTCTCAAACATTTAAGCACTGGGACCCACTTTTTAGAATGGCAGCCTGTTGGAACCCACCGAAAGTAAAGTCATTAACCTGGAAGTGATGTCATGGCCAGAAGTGACATCATCAAGCAGGAACATTTTTAACACCCCCAAATGACAAAATCAAATCTAATGACTTAAGTAAATTAAAAGTTTACAGTAAGTATAAGTTTAAAAATTTATTTAAAAGAACCCTCCTAACCACCCCAAGCAGTGGTTGGTCTGTTTAAAAAAAATTCCCCAAATATCCCAAAGGTAGCAATCCTATCCGCACTTACCCGGAAGTACGCCCCATTGACCATCGTTGTTAAAGGAATATAGTCTGTTAAAAGTACAGATATGTAACATTTCCCCAAATGCAGTTACATACTATGTCTAATATATTAAAAATAAGATTTATTTACTGGATTTATATTCCGCCTTTCTCCCTGAAAAGTACCCAAGGTGGCAGATGCACACTGAAATGAATGGAGACCCACCTGAAAGTGACTTGTGATCCACCTAGTGGGCCCTGACCCACAGTTTGAGAAACACTGCCTTACGGACTAGGGTGGTGGATTGGGGATGTAGGGACTGTTCACTGCAGGTCATTTGTTCTTCAGCAGTAGCAATGTGTGTTCTGGTGGTGGCACTTCTGTGAGTTAAGTTCACTGTGTGCATATGTGAGCAGAATGTCCAATGAATTCATAGTAAGTGGAAGTGTGTTAATACATTACCCTGCACATGCCTGATCTCGGAAGCTAAGCAGGGTCAGGCCTGGTTAGTACTTGGATGGGAGACCGCCTGGGAATACCGGGTGCTGTAGGCTTATACCATAGTCTTTCGAGACTGAAGGTTGCCAACCAAAGGAAGTGTGTTAATAGAAATCTTAAAACCTAAGGCCCATGCAGTATGGTAATACTAGATTTGACTTGAAATATTTATTTCAAGGGATATTTATGACTACTTTCTCTAATACTAAACCTTGTAGCTGTGAATTTCTTCAAACTCCAAATTTCACCCTGATAGATGTTTATGGAGCTGCTTGCTGTTGCCAGTCCCAATAAAAACTAGGGATCTAATTTTAGTTTGTTCATTACAGGAGTGAAAGCATTCATATTTCAAAATGATAGCTTACATAAAACAAATGTTTATTACTGTTGTAAATAGTGAATTTTAGAAGTACTTGTACCTTGTATGCTGATTTTTGTGGTGTTGTGTGTTTTAAAAATTGGGACTCTAGATTTTACCATCATATTTCCCAATAGAATTTTTGATGCTATGGCAGTTTTCAGGGAAGATTGGGGGGAAAATAGTTACCATATAATACAGTGGTACTCAAACTTTTCCGGCCAGTGGCTCCCTTGACCCCTGTGGCTGTTGGCCATGACTCCCAGTCATGTTCCTGAGGGCTGGAAGTGACATCATTAAACAGGAAGTGGCCAGAAATATTAATTATATTAAATATAATTATTATAAATATTAAATATGTTAACTATATTAATATTAATTATATTAATGATTAATTAATTAATGATTAATTATATTAATCATTAATTAAATGCAGATCTTAAAAATATATTAATACACAGCAATATACATGCTTTATAAATGATCAGCTGCTGATCACTGTTGGAGACAGGATGCTGGAGTAGGTAGATTTTGTCTGGTCCAGGAAGACTCATTTTTTTAACTTTGTAAGCATACCAATAGAATTGTTTTATCAAATGAACTTTGTGAACAACCAGTCTGACCAACATTACACACACACACACCCCTGTGGATCCCAGTCCAACTAGTCATTTCTCCCATTCTCCTTGGATAGAATCGAACCCTTTATTAATTTAATGAAATTAAATTTTTCCAGCAGTTGGTGGGGAAAACAAAAATAGACCATGAAAATATTTCAGAGCTGATAAAGGTTTTGTTAGGAAGCTGATATGTCTCCTATACTAGGAGATGCACAGCTCAAGCCTATGCATGTCTACTCAGAAGTAGGTCCCATTAGAGTCAATGGGGCTTACTCCCAGGAAAGTGTGGATAGGATTGGGCTGGCAATCACTTCATCAATGACTGATAAATATTCCCTTCAAATAGCAAGATTCATCACTTAAAAAATACAGCCTCTCCTCTTCAGTCAAACAACAAGATTAATAAATCACTTTAAAAACAGTACCCTTTTTCTGCTCCTGGCCAAGTAAAGTGATTTGATTTTTCTCTGTAAACCGCTTTGTGAACTTTTAGTTGAAAAGCGGTATATAAATACTGTTAATGTTAATAATAAAGTGTGTGCTTGTCTCTCCCCATCCCCTTTGCCAACTGCATGGAAACAACTTTAAGGGGAGGGGGAGGAAAGCGGGAAGGTTTAGAGATCGAAAGGGGGGGAGTGGAAGAGGGAGGGGTTGAAAAGAGAGTTTTCACTTTGATGAGAATCGATCCCAGGCTGGGAACTAGGAACCAACCAGACAAGGATCAGCAAGGGTTAAGGGCTGCAAGCCGAGCATGCTCAGCGGGCGGGTGGCAGCAGCCACTCTTGCAGCTGAGCAACTCTTGTTTCTTCTGCTAAAGCGCAGACAATGGGCAGAAGAAGGGCTCTGCCCAGTATTCTGCCCAGGGGTATGACTGTATCCTGTGAGAGGACATCCCATGCCTCCCCTTTGAGTTTCTGGTGCTGCCCTAAAGAGCCAGGACTCAGTTTGAATAACACTGATATAATAGGTTAAAACGAACATTCTCTCTCTCTCTCTCTCTCTCTCTCTCTCTCTGTGTGTGTGTGTGTGTGTGTGTGTGTGTGTGTGTGTTGGGGGTGTCTGTAAGAGCAAGATAGTCCATTTCTATATTTGAACTTCTTGTGTACAAGCAAAATGCAGCAGGCTGTAATTTAGTCTATTGTGGTTTCAGTGTCTAAGCAATTCAGGGTATCGTTAAACCGCAAGTAGTAGGGTATGTTTCCTACCAAGTATTGAAAACTTGCATTACTAAGACTACTTTTTTTTTAACCTTTCCATTCCTTTATTGGGTTACTGTATTTGAAAATGGTGGGCTAACCTAAATGCACACACATTGTGCAATTCCTGTGCTTGTGTGTTAATCCTAAAGAGTTCTGCAGCCTACGTTACTCATGGCCTGATATGTTCCTAGCTTTGTGGGATGTACATTCCAAAGTGGTGATGAATGACACCCTGAGGTCTTGCAGCGCTGTCCTACATGTGTCTATCTAAAAGCGAGTCCCATTGTGTTCAGGGGGGCTTGCTCTCAAGAAAGTGTGTAGGATTTCAGCCTTGATCAAAAATACCCCTTGGTTTCCTAAAATATTTGACCATCTAAAAGGGAAAAAGAATTTTTCAATAAAACCTTTGCAATTGCATGGGATTGCACTTGTGTGGCTTTACTAGTAAAAGTTAGTCCGTGTACCACCAGCATGATTCTTATTTTCTAATTTACTTACCTGAAAAGAGACTGACCAACCAGCCTCACCTGCCTTCCCCTTTTGACTTGAAACAGAAGAGTAAAGATCTTGGTGCCATCTATTGTTTGTGGTTTTTGTAATACTTTAATATGATTTGCATAACTTGTTCTTCTAAGATGGCTTATTGAAGGATGGAATAATGTGTTGAACTGTAATAACATAGTGGAATGCTTTGAGAGAGAGAGAGAGAGAGTGTTTGCATTTTGCATGTAATGCATCTTTTACAGGAGACAAGCCATATCATCTGAAAATGGCTAAAATGGTCATTTGCTTTGCAGACTCACAGTTTTTGTTTGGCTATTAAGTTATGAACTTGTGTGATCTGTATGATAACCTCCTTCCAAGATTCTTTTGGCTTTCCACAAAGACAAAGTTGTATAATATGTTGTTTGATATAAATGTGATCATTAATCAGTTAAAAACCAGACTGAACTTTTTAAAAAAAAAGTTTTTCAACTAATCTCCTAGACAAGTGGTTCTCAAACTTTTTAGTACTGAGACCCATGTTATAGAATGACAATGTGTCATGACCCACCAGAAGTGATGTTGTTAACTTGGAAGTGATGCCATGGCTGGAAGTGATATTATCAAGAAGGAAAAATTTTTAAACTCCCATATGAGAAAATCAAATCAATTTGGGGCACAATCCTAAGCAGGTCTACTCAGAAGTAAGTCCTATTTTGTTCAATGCAACTTATTCCCAGGAAAGTGAGGTTAGGATTGCAGCGTAAGTAAATTAAAAGTTTACAATAAATATAAGTTTTAAAAATTATTCAAAATAAACCCTCCCAAGCAGCGGCTGATCTGTTTAAAAAAAAATTCCCCAAATGTCCCAAAGGCTGCAGTCCTATCCACATTTACCTTGGGGGTAAGCCCCATTGACTATCATTGTTAAAAGCATATACATCGTAGCCTGTTGAAAATACAGATCTGTAATGTTTTCCCAAATGTGGTCACATACCATGGTAGCATCAAGTCTATTAAAGATAAAATGCACATTGAAATGAATGGGAATCCGCCTGAAATTGGCTCATGACCCACCTAGTGGGTCTCAACCCACAGTATGAGAGACTCTGTCCTTGGCAGAATATTGTATGGAGCTGGCAAGCACGCATTTTCTTTTGAGGGGGATGGAATGATGGATGGGTTTTGATTTATGCTAACAAGCCTGAGAGTATCCTATTCCATCATTCCAAAAATCCACCTAATTCAGTGCTTTGTGTCCCACAGTGGCCAATAAGGTGTCCCTGCAAAACCTACAAGCAAAGTATGAAGTATGTGAGCAAACTCTATGACTGATATTCCAAGGCGTGATGCCCCTGGATGTGGAGGTTTCATACAGCCAAAATACTTAACCTTCAGTGCGCCATTCTGTAATGATTTCATCACTTTTCTAAAGTCATTGAAACTATTGGCTGTTACTGCATCTGCAGCAGTACATTCGTAAGCTGAATTATCAAATTAACAGAAATAGGCCCAGGAGTACAGACTTCTTTTAAAGTAAACAGAGGTGCATCTCCCGTTCTGTCAGTTTGCAGGCTTCCAGCTTGGGGAAGCACAGTAGACACAGCCTGGAACTTCAGATTTTTACAAGGTTTCAGACATTGTAGCTATATGGCAGGTATAAACAGGGAAGGAGTGTGTGTGTGTGTGTGTGTGTGTGTGTGTGTGTGTGTGTGTGTGTGGTGCACTCCCCTGAATAACCTCTCCGATTCACATGAACACAGCTTCTGTTGTGTTTTATTCAAATTCCAACTCTGGAAGTGCTTTTTGTCTGGTTACCAACTGAGGTGGAAGGAAGGTGAAGGATAATGTTAAGACAATTTTACGAGAAGTTCAGGGTTTTTTTTTGTTGACTACATTGTCGCTGCAACTGGTCAACTTCCCAAATTGGGATCATATAGTTTTTGGAAAACAGAAGATCGTGTGGTCAGGGACTAGGTTCTATAAAAGCATAGCTTCCCATCCATCTCTTCCAGATTAGGTAGTGTGCCATATTGGGACAATGAAGGAGCCGTTCTCAACTCAGAGGAGACGGAATTCCACAGTACAGGCACTACCACCAAGAATGCTCTATTTCTGGTCACCATCCCTCTAACCCAGCGATTTTCAATCTTTTTCATCTCATGGCACGCTAATAAGGCACAAAAATTGTCAAGGTACACCATCAGGTTTTTGGCAATTGACAGGGCACACCCTGCTGTCAGTGGGGGGCTCACATCCCCTATTGGCCCTACTAATAAACGACCTTCTCCCAAATTCCTGTGGCACACCTGTAGACCACTCATGGCACACCAGTGTGCCACGGCACAGTTGTTGAAAATGGCTGCTCTAACTTCTCTTGATAGCGGCACAACCAGCAGGACCCTCTCCAGTGACCAAAGAGAACTGCCTTGGGGGGCTGCTGCCTTGGATGTTTTAAGCTAGTGGGTTGAAAATACCTTCAGTAATAGCACTTTGTAGATGCAGCGGTCCTGCATTCCAGATTGGAGAGAGAATAATCTAGGTGGTCAACGAGAATTCAGTAAGCCCCCAATGGGAGGGGAAATCTGATAAAATATGGTTTTGTTGAGTTAAAGCTGAAGGATTGGCTAGCCTCAAACTCTTCAAGCAAAGTTCATTGTCCTAGGCATTCCTCTTGTTCAGTGGTTTCCAACCTGAGGTAGATGTATCCCCAGGGGTGCTTGCCAAGACCTTTAGGGGTACTTGAAAAAGAATTGAATAATGACAGAAAAAAGGCAAGCCTGTAGTAGAATACCTTGTGGGGCTGGCATTAGAATGTCTTGCAGGGCTAATACAAGGGGTACAATTTATGAAAATGGGCTGTCAAGGGAAATGCAAGTGAAAAAATGTTGGGAGCCACTGCTCTAGTCTATTGTATCTTAATGTGTCCCAGGGAGCCCTGTGGCTCCCTGAGACCTCTTCAGGAGCTCCACAAGCACACCAGAAATGGCCATCTGCTTGGCACTGTGCCACTCCGCACATGCACTGAAACTTTGGGGCTCCTGAGTCTCTCCGCATGTCATGGTGAGGCTCTTAGAGACTCTGTTTAGGAGTTTAAAGAGCTCCAGAGACTAAAAAGTCTGAGAACTGCTGCTCTTGTCTATTTTTAAAAAATGTATTTATGTTCTTGTATGTTGCATGTGAGCTTCAGCATTTTATGGGTATTGTAAATGTCTGTGTAGCTTCTCCCTGTTCTTATAGTAATAAGTGGGGAGTGATACGGGGGCCATCCACCTAGCATCTGCTGTCAAAGAATTCTGCTTGTAGGGGTGAAAGTTAAATGTACTACTGGTTGTGTAAATTTTTGCTTTTTCATTTTCCACGTTACATCACACAAATTGCCTGCTGCTTTAACGCTTGGCTTCCTACTCTAATTACATAAGTTATCTGGCAACAAGCATTGTACCACTTTTGGATGACTGCTTCAGAATATCCCAAAGGATGACCCCTTCTCTTATCCTGATTTTAAAAGGAGGGGGGAAGCCTCTAAATCAACTGTTTATTATACAGGATACGTCTTGAAGGCATTGGGGGATGACTGGCATCTCTAAAAATTACATGGTAATGCGAATCGTACCATAAGAAGTATAGAGAGCAAATAAAGAATGACAGTATGGAATGGTGCATAATGTAAGGGTTAGAACCTTTAAAAGTTGTCTATTGAGAGACTAAAGATGATGGACGGTGTAGTCAGAAGTGCACAGGGAAAATGGTACTGACTCTGTCGTTGTACCTCCTGATCTAAAGAAGTTTATAGACAGCAGACTTAAAGATAGATATATTTTACTCTATGCATGTCTGGCCTGTGGAATTTACTGTCATGTAACATAAATACGAATGGCATGTGTATATCCTTAAGATGAGAAAAATGCTAGGAGTAAAAGTAAATCAGTAACTGTGAGCAAAGACAGGAAGGCAACTTTGGTGCCCAGAACATCTCTGAACCTCTGACTTCTCAATTCTGGAGGTGAACAGCAGACCACAAATCACTGGCAAAATGCCCTGTACTTTCCTTTTAAGAAATAGAATTCAGTGTGCAATCTTGGGGTTATGTCACAGATATTCAGTGCTCTGAAAAACCAATGCTTTAAACTGCGTTCTAAGGAATACTTGAATTTTTCTGTGTAGGATTCCTTAGTAACAAACCAATCTTTGTTGAAATGTAGCTTGTCCATTGCTATGGATATTCCATATGCAGTTGCAGGAGAAGCTATCTTCTAGAGCAGGGGTGTCCAGATGTTTTGGCAGGAGGGCCACATCATCTCTCTGACACTGTGTCTGGGGCCGGGGGGGGGGAAGAATTAATTTACATTTAAAATTTGAATAAATTTACATAAATGAATTTATTAGAGATGGAATTTATATGAATGAATGAAGGTCTCGCAGTAGCTCAAGGCCTATAAAAGGCCTTGCACAAAGCAAGGCCAGCCTTTCCTTCGCTGCCACTGCTGCATCACAGATGTGAAACAGCAAGTAGTGGAGGAAGCCCTCATCCCACAGCTCAGGTGAGAGATTAAACAGTCATCCTCATGCTAAGAGCAATTGCGTTGGGCCAGCATGGGCTCCAGCAAGTTTCTGGAGGGCCAGAGGCTCATTGGACACTAGGGACTCCCTGCGGGCCGGATTGGGAGCCCCTGAGGGCCGCATGTGGCCCCCGGGCCGGGGTTTGGGCACCCCTGTTCTAGAGGTATGTGATGTTGCTTTGAATGCCTGTTAGGGAGATCAAGCAGGGTATAAATTTGTAAATATGACACATAGTCATATTCACGCCCTGTGTGAACTGAATGGACCCTAGAAGATGCAAGACATGGGAAGGGGGAGTTCATAGAAGGTAGAAATTTTCCAAACCACTGCTCTGTGGACCAAACGGCTTTGGAGGAAGTTTTGTGATTGGAGCTCAGTGTCTGAAAAGCTTTCTATGTCCTCTTTTCTGAAAAGTAGCTGTAGGGAAAAGGGGATTTAGCACTTTACCCCCATGCCAATTTGACAGTGCAAATGCGTCACCAGGTGCTATTAGCCTTGGAGCAGAGGTTCCCAAAGTATGCATTGCGATGCCCTGGGGTGTTGCGATGTATTTCTGGGGGTGTCGTGGGATCCACGCTGCTGCTCGGGTGACACAACATATAGCTGGTGTAGAAGTTTGGAGCAGTGGGCTGGGCTCTCTGGAGCTGCAGAAGGACCCTCCCTACACCTTTTTGCACTATTTTTGAGAACTTTTTCACCACAACCTGGAAGTGGCAATGACATCATCACACCATCATTGCATCATAGCCACTTACTTCTGGGTCTGGAACAGAAGGAGGGCATTGTGGTCTGGCTACGTTTGGGAAGCACTGCCTTGGAGAAAAAAGTATATATGTAAGAACATAAGAACAGCCCCACTGGATCAGGCCATAGGCCCATCTAGTCCGGCTTCCTGTATCTCACAGCGGCCCACCAAATGCCCCAGGGAGCACACCAGATAACAAGAGACCTCATCCTGGTGCCCTCCCTTGCATCTGGCATTCTGACATAACCCATTTCTAAAATCAGGAGGTTGCGCATACTCATCATGGCTTGTACCCCATAATGGATTTTTCCTCCAGAAACTTGTCCAATCCCCTTTTAAAGGCGTCTAGGCTAGACGCCAGCACCACATCCTGTGGCAAGGAGTTCCACAGACCGACCACACGCTGAGTAAAGAAATATTTTCTTTTGTCTGTCCTAACCCGCCCAACACTCAATTTTAGTGGATGTCCCCTGGTTCTGGTATTATGTGAGAGTGTAAAGAGCATCTCCCTATCCACTCTGTCCATTCCCTGCATAATTTTGTATGTCTCAATCATGTCCCCCCTCAAGCGTCTCTTTTCTAGGCTGAAGAGGCCCAAACGCCGTAGCCTTTCCTCATCAGGAAGGTGCCCCAGCCCCGTAATCATCTTAGTCGCTCTCTTTTGCACCTTTTCCATTTCCACTATGTCTTTTTTGAGATGCGGCGACCAGAACTGGACACAATACTCCAGGTGTGGCCTTACCATCAATTTGTACAACGGCATTATAATACTAGCCGTTTTGTTCTCAATATCCTTCCTAATGATCCCAAGCATAGAATTGGCCTTCTTCACTGCCGCCGCACATTGGGTCGACACTTTCATCGACCTGTCCACCACCACCCCAAGATCTCTCTCCTGATCTGTCACAGACAGCTCAGAACCCATCAGCCTATATGTACAGTATCATATCATAAGTGTATTCAATAACTATAGTGACAGTCTCATGAACACACTTTTATCATAGGAGTAGTGCTTTAATTTCTGCAGGGAGATTTGTAGTATCTTGGAGGAGAAATCAGGGTCCAGGAAATGCATGTTTTGAGGTCTTTAAACTCTCTTCTCCATGCTGTATGGGGGGGGGGGTGTTTGAGGGATGAAGAATCCCATTGACTAGAGCAATGAAGTACTCAAAATTGGGACTGGCAGTGTCGGTTTTTTCTTTCTATCTCTCCTGAAATCTTCACTCACCCTGTTGAGTCCCAGTACCACTGCATGGGTCTTGCTCCAGGCTGACTGGACTCCTGAATAGTATCACTACTGTTAGGGCATGGGATTGGCTTCCTAAAATTTTGTAGGACAGCAGACTCTTGTTTAGACCGGCCTTGAGGGAAATGGGGATGAGATCTCGAGTCATCTGCCTGGAAGGTATTTGGTCTTCCAACTTGTCCACTGTAGACCGAAAGTGGGGGATAAATAGAGCATAACAAGGGAAAGTCAAAAGCTGAGAATGTTGGCCCTGATCCAGGGGTGTGGTTTTTCCCCATTTGGCCAGAAGTTCTCTAGATTTTGACCTCTGTCAAAATCTAGAGAACTGTATACTGACAGCTACGTGCTGTTTTAGGAAAACTCTGCTATTATCCTCCTTGAACAACACAAAGAAGCAATTTCTTTGTGATACATGGGCTGATCCCAAAGCTTACTAACAAAACTACTATTCATGATGATACATGCAATACTGATGAATACGCTTAAAGCAGACAAGTGATCTTTTTGTATTTAGTAAGAATTTTGCTGGTGAGTTATTGGGTCATCCAATACTTGTATAAATAAGAGTGCCATAATAATAAGGCATGGTACCAAACTACAATTAAAAATACTCATCCCTGGTATTTATAAAATTAACAAAATGAGTCCTGTATGAAAGATCTGTCTGGTCTAGCATCTTGATTCCCACGGAGGCCAGTTGGATGCAGATTGCTATGAAGCCTGTAAGGCAGCGATTTTGCCGTGGCACAGAGGCATGCCATGAATGGTCAACAGGTGTGCCGTGGGAGTTTGGGGAAGGGTAATTTATTAGTAGGGCCATGGGGGAAATGAGGCTTCTGCTGGCAGCGTGGTGTGCCTTGACAATTCTAGCACCTTGTTAGAATGATGTGAGATGAAAAGTGTTGAGAATCACTGCTATAAGTAGAGGTGTTTGAAAATGGTTTTGTTTACATACATACATAAGATCTTTATGGCATAGATAATAGAAATACAGAACAACAAACAAACATCCAGAACACACACACACACACACACACACACACACACACACACACACTAAAATAAAACAATCATAATAATCTAATACCCCCTCCCCCCCATTCACCATAATATAGCAGAAGACCCGGTGTTGTTTATTTTATTTAGAAGTAAACCCATTGTGTTTAGTAAGACTTAGGCTGCAGTCCTATCGTACTCATTGGAAAGAAAACACCTTTAGCTATAAGGAATGAACAATATTACTTTGTAACTGATGCCCTCACAGTCTGTAAATACACTGTTATACACCTAATATCAGTGTTGACAATAATATGAACAAACATGAAGCAAGTAGACATATAATGTGAAAATGGCTTTCAGAGGTGCTCTTAAGTCCACAAGATTATGTTCCTCTGCATTTTTTATTCCCACCTCCCCCCAGTGTTCTGTTTTTCCTGTCAACTCTCCCTGAGTTGCATCTCTCCTTGACCCCCCTTTGTATTTTGTGCCTCCCCAACTTTTCCCAGCATTCGTTACAGAAATAGGCATTTCCTTATCTTTTAGGCTTACTTAGTTCCAGCTGAGTTAATCATTGATCAAATGAGATTTGGCTTTTCTATTGCAAAACAAGTTATCTTTTTCTCCCCTCCATTACACTTCTTGTGTTTTGGGGCAGGTAGAGTGAAGTGGTTTCTTTTGCAACCTGTACACCCACAGGTTTTGGGAGTCTGCACCCCTTCCTGCAATATATTCATCAGCTGGGATGGTGCTGAACAGGGTGTGGTTTTATTCTATCCTTGGGTCATAAGCCTGGTAGATGCAGGAATTTGTACTCCTCCCTTCCAGATATAACTAAGCTATTTTCTAGGTTGTTGCAAAGGTTTTTAGTTTGGGGAATCTTTATGGAAGTATTAAGGGACGCCACCACCCCTCCCCCCCAAGTAAATTGCAAGCCTCTTTTTCTTGGCAGTACCTTGCCTGTGGGGAAAAAAACACTTGTAAGTATGTTAAAGTGGACAGTAAATAGAACAGCAGCATCCTCAGATTATTTTAATCTACACAGATCTTCAGATAGATATCTCTAGTTTGAGCCCAAAGTGGTAAACAACTTTAAAGCAATATAGATAGCAAAACAACTCCCATATCAACAATCCATACTTGAGTATTTTGCAATCCTAGGTCCAGAACACCTGCTCTTTAGAAGTGGTTCTGGATGCTAACTTAGGAGTTGCCAAAGCTGGTTTTAAAATTGGCATGTCATGTTCTCTGCGCCTTGCCCTAGTCAGTAATTTCATGACTACATTTTAAACCAACTATAGTTTCCGCATGGAGCGTTCTTCAGAATTTTCTGCTGCAATTCAAACATCCTAAACGCAAACGGTTTAGTTGTACAAATGTTGTATGTGGCTTGATGCCTTTGCTGTCCATATGCATTTTGTGAGCTCAAGAAACTAATAGGTGTGAGAGTGTCTGTTCTATGTGCACTTTATTACTATTTTTTTTTTTTTTGCTTTCATGGGAAGAGAGTTTTCAGTGGAAGAAAAAGCATCAACAGCTGCTGAGCAGTAGAGGGGAAATAGCCACTTGTAGGGACTTCTTGGTGAAGGTAGTGAACTTAAAAAGAAAACAGCTCTTCCTCCTTTTTCAACAGCCTGATGGAATAGTTAAAGATGCTTAGCTCTGGCAGGTAACAAAATGTACTGTTCTGAGCTTGGCATATACTCAATAAGGTCGAAGAGAGAGGAAATGTTTGGACTTTGCATATTAAACAAGATGCAAATAAGGCATTGCATAACTTGCAATAAATAAAACTTGCATATTTTGTCTTTCCCAATGAAAGACACTTAATTACAATTCAGGTTGCGCTTTGGTATTGGTTGTTCTGCTGCATTGCTTGGCAAGCTACATTTTAAGCATGTGAGAATCACAGTGGGAAAAGGACTGACCTCACCTTGCTTACCTTTTCAGTTGTAGGTGCCTGTGGCTTGCTACAGGAGTGTGACATGGCTATGTTCACTTTTTCAAGTTTGGTGGCACGCTTTTGATTTTAATTCATGCCTGTGTGTTGCTTAGCAGTCAGAAGGGCTCAGATCCTGTCACTAGATGGAGAAAGATAGCCCAGGCAGGGGCTTGGGGAAAGCAAAGGCCAAGAGAGGGAGGGAGTCTTTAGGAAAGGAGGATTAGAAACTGGGCCAGGCTCAGAACAATGCAGAGAAGAGGACAAGGTCAGAGGGTGGAGTTTGAGAGGGAAAGGAATACAGTACTTGAAGGGAGGGAGAACTGCATATGATCAGGAGCGGCAGAGGTGAAGAAGGCTCTGGTTTACATATAGATTTGAAATAACCAGGCAGATCTTTGAATTTGGACTCAAGTAGAGTCCTTATAATATAGTAGTCTTATGATATAGAGTCCTATTATATTTCTCTTCGATATATGTACTTGCATTTAAACTGAGGCATAACTTTTTAGTCCATTTAGAATTTTCCTTTTATATTTTAAATAAGAGTAGGGTTTTTTTTGAGTGTGACGTGATCCTGACTTAGAAGCTAGGCTTTAAAAAGGCTAGGCATTTTTTTTTCTGTGCCAATTATACGAAAAGAATGCTTGAGCTTCAGCAATATTGCTTTTGACCCACATAGCCTAATAAGGAACCAGTAAGCCTGCTGATCGTGTCTGGGATTATTTTTCGTGTCTGTAGTTGCGTAGGCTTTTCTTGCTTGTCCATTTTGTTGCTCAGTGAGATAAAGTTCCTGGAACTCTGCTAGAAGGAAAGCTGTCATTTGTGTGCAAGGCAAGAACTTCGTTGTGGTGGTTGATATTGCTGCCTGTAATGCTTTCCAAATGAACATTATTAGCGCCTTGACAAAATATGTACACTCTGGGAACTGGTCTATATTTGCCAGTAGCTGACTTGCGTATTTGTTCCCTGGAATTATGGTATAGACACATTTTTTTTTTAAGGCAAGCATCATGCATGTTCGTTATTTTCCACCAGCAAATATTTAAACTAAGATCCAGAAACAGTACTTCCTTCAAAAAAAAATCATTATGTAACCTATTGGGCTGGGTTCCCATGGTCTGATAAGAACTGAATGGGGGTTGTTTGCAAGTGTTTGAACTGTTTTATAAGGCACTGAAAATGGTTTTTGCCTTTCTTTGACTTACAAGATTCTTCTTCTTGCAGACAGCAGCTAAGCAGAAACCTGAGTTTCAAAGAGGAAGTTATTAACAAAACAGCAGCATAAAGTTAATGGCTGTTTTCCTGACAGGACTGGGATAATTATGGTTAACTTTTTGTTTTGTAGTAAATGCTTGTGTGGGTGAGTGCTGAGGTTGGGACTTGTTTTTTAGCCAAGGCTGAAGTTTTTCATCTGGCAGAACGAGGGCATGTGAAGATGGAGAAGAAGCCAGCCATAATAGGTGGTAATTTAGAAAAATAGATAGAAACGGATGCATTCTTTATCTCTTTCCCAAAAACATCTTGGTAGACATTCAGAATAGAATAAGAAGGATTTTTTTGTTGCTATATGTTGGTGTTCTTATCCCTTCCTTCCATGGAGCTCCTCATAATACGTAAGTTTGTCTTGGTCTTCACCCCCCGCCCCCGGTTGTCCTCACTGCAACCCTGTGAGAGGAGACTGGCTAGCTGAAGGTCACCCAGGAAATTTCATGGTTGCAGGGATTTAAACCTGGGACTCCTTGATCCTATTTCAACACTAACTGAGATGACACACTGGTGGTGGTTGAAGGGGGTGTGTGTGAGAAATCCAGATTTCTCAATAACTTTAACATCAAGGAGGAAGAACCTTTTGCATCTTTTTGAAAATAAATCTAGCTCTTTTACAAGTGCTTTCCAACATGAAGTTGATGTGAATTTTGCAACAGTGGCTCATTTTAGTTGTGTATAAAGTTGGGCATGGAAATGAATCTCAGACCCCTGGAACCAAACCGGTATCTGCGCCGGGTACTTGGTATAAAAATTGTCGTCCTATCTGGTTATTTGGTTCAGAACTTTTACTTTCTTCTTCTGGCTTTAACTCTGCTTGCAGCGAACTTTTCTACTGCCTCTCTTCCTTGTGCAATGGTCTTTTTGGTTTCTTCATGGAATGGACCAGACTGCAAGCATAGGATGATTTTAATGAACTTGTAGTAACACAGCTGGAGGCTATGAATTGCTTCCATATGTTTTTCTCCTTCTTAAAATAAAATAAACCTGTTTTGTGTTCCTCCTGAGAGTTTACCCTTCTGAAAGCAGTGCCCCTGAAGGCATGGGTGACAAGTTTGCATTTTAAACAGCTGTCCTTTTCTTTTGTGTTTTTTGTTCTTAAAGCCTTCCTCTCTATACTCTGGCTTGTTGTCTGACATAGAAACCCATTTTGGTCTGCAGTGCTAGTGCTCATGTGATAAAAGGTTAGTGTACGCTGAACTGCAGAGTCAGTTTAACGTGACCTTCCTGCATAGTACAGTAGCTTGTGTGTCATAATCCATAGCTGGTAGACCCAATAACATTTCTCCCACAAAGCACCCAGGTGTATTTGTAATCACTGGAAAGAATAAAGGCATTTAAGTTACCAGCAGTTGTACCTGGGTGGTAGGTTTAGAACCAGGTTGCTAATTGATGATAGCTATAACAGGGCCTCTACCCCATAATCATTTGATTATTCTTTGGACTTAGAAATTCCACGCTGCTTGTGGTGGTAGTGTTTGAGCCAACATTTGAGGTCTTGCAGAATATTTTTACTCTTCCTAGAATTTAGTGGCAGGGGCGGGGAGAAAGTTAAGACTACGAGGATATAAACTGAACCAAATGATCTCTTCATCCGTTTTTCTCTGCCCTATCCCGTGAGAAGGGAGAGCTCAAGGGGCTTTCTTAAAACAGTAGCCCTAATACCATCAGTGCTTAAATTCTTACTGAAATAATCCAGGAAAATGTGGATGTTGCATGTTTATCTCCTTTGAATGCACCATGTAAGATACATGGATTTCATTTGCAGTTTTTGTTTTACGTGATCCAGTTTGTTTTGTTTTGCATTTCATGGGTTGTATTTTAATTATTCTGCCACAAATTTAGTTGTCTTTAAAGCACAACTTCAAGAATATTATGGAATCCACTAATATGTCTGTCTAACCATACCAAAAGTCATAGCAATAAGTAAGGGAAAACATGGGTCATCAAAATTGATGAGATTTTGATAAGAATTGTCAAAGTTGACAAGAAAACAAGTAGAAGAATGGCTTTTTAAATAATTCTTGGAAATACACTGTATATACTTGCATATAAGTCAAAAAATTTAAGCTTAAAAAACAACCTTTAAAACAGCCATTTTCAGTCATTGTGCCATTGGCACACTTGTGTGCTGCGAATGGTCTGCAGGTGTGCTGCAGGAATTTGGGGAAGGGTCATTTATTAGTATAGCCATTGGGGATGTGAGCCTTCCACCAATAGCATGGTGTGCCTTGACAATTTTCAGAAAACTGATGGTGTTCCTTCACAATTTTATTGTCTTGTCAGTGTGCTGCAAGATGTAAAAGGTTGAAAATCACTGCTTTAAAAGCTTGCTCAACTCATAAATGGATTAACACCCATTTCATACCAAAGATACATTTGCATGACATTTAAAAAAATTTTTTGCAACACTTTCAGGGAACCCCCAAATGCACAATGAGGGTCCCAAAGTGAAATCACAAGATACATTTTCATTCATTAATGTTATTAATTTTAATCTTCATTTAAAACACAGATATTACAGATTGGCACTTACATAGTAGTGGTGCTATGGGTGTTAAGTGCCAATTTGTAATAGTGTCTGTGTATCTTATGCTTTCACTTTTTTACTACTCTTCAGTAAATTCAGCTATAGAGTTCTTAGGGGTAAAAATTACCAGTGTTTGCTGTGTGAGCATGACAGCCAGCTTTTCCAGGATCTGGCTGTGGATAAAATCAGACAAAATTAATTCAAAGAATTTCATAAATTCTTTACACCGGTGGTTCTCACACATTTAGCACTGGGACCCACTTTTTAGAATAAGAATCTGTCAGGACCCACTGGAAGTGATGTCATGGCCGGAAGTGACATCATCAAGCAGGAAAAATTTTTATCAATCCTAGGCTGCAATCCTACCTGCACTTACCCAGGAGTAAGTCCGATTTACTATCATTGTTAAAAGAATATACATAGTAGCTTGTTAAAAGTACAGGTCTGTACATTTCCCCAAATGCAATCACATAGCATGATAGCACCAAGTCTAATATATTAAAAATAAAATATTTAAATGAATGGGGACCTACCTAATGGATCCCGACCCACAGTTTTGAGAAACACTGCTTTGTTTTACCCTGCACATGCCCAATCTTGTCTGATTCTCAGAAGCTAAGCAGGGTCAGGCCTGGTTAGTAGACCTCCTGGGAATACCAGGTGCTGTAGGCTTATACCATAGTCTTTCGAGACTGAAGGTTGCCTACCCCTTTAAATGTACAGGTCATAGCAAACTCAATGCCTTTTGGCTCAAAACTTATTTTGGGCTTGACTTAGAAGTGAGGTAGACTTTTATATGTGAGTTTATACAGTAGTTATCAGTGGTATAAACAATAATGGTTTGGTACAGTCTGGTTTGGATAATTTAAAAGTAATAATTGACTACCTGGATTTTGTTATACAATGTGAGATATGTATTTCATACGTAAAGCTAAGTTGGAAAAATATCCTCAACTTGTAGTTACTGTATGCTTCATGCTGCATACTGTGTATTGAATAGGAAAAAGTAAGTATAGTTGGCATTGGTTCAATTTAAAAACACAGGATGTTCTACAGAGTAACTTCCTGCCCATAATTTCAAAACAAAACAAAATGCACAGTCTTTTGCCTCATTGCTATTATTTGCTAGCAAGGACCAAAACAGTTTGCCAGTAACCTTGCATACAGTATTTGTTTGTACTTCGATTAAAAGTTAATTAACTGTTACAAAAACTAACTTGGATTTTTCTCCTCCTTCCTTTTTTAATCAGAGCACAACAATGGAAGAAACAGCTATATGGGAACAACACACAGTGACGCTTCACAGGGTAAGTTTCTACATTTTTAGTTCTGCACCCATAACTCAGGATACTGTCAGCTTTTGAAAACAATAGCAAAAATCCAGATGTCCGGAAGGAACATCTTATGGTAGTTTCCTTTGAAATTAGCATGATTGTGAACTGCTTATAATAGTTTATAACTTCTTTGACCATCTTCTACAGCTGTATTTGGTCTTAGTCGTGGCTGTTATGTTTTTTAAAAAACACAACCAAACTTTAGACAATACAAAAGCAAGCTAACTTTTAAAACAATTTAGCCTTCTAAAACTGAATTCTTGATTCCACAGCAGCATGTGGAGTCATCAATCCGTGGAACTTTCCTTACATAAGTTATGTCAGGATTCTGCTAAGTTCTGTAGAATGCCTTACTAGCCACAGAATTTAACTTCACAAGAATTTTTGGCTGACTTTTTATATAAAGCAAAAAAGGGAGGGGTCCAATTAAAAATTCCAGTGGTCAGATGGCAGAGCTTCAATAGCCTGTGTTGCTCTACCTCGGAACCACCAGAACTACAATATGAAAAATAGGTTATGAAACCTTTTAGAATTTAGACAGGTTGCAAAACTCTTTTCTTATAGAATTTGGCTTTCTTCATATAGAACGTAGTTTGCAATAAGTGTATGTTTTCTTTCTTGCAGCACGTAAACAGCTTCCATACTCACCCCCTGAATTAGTAGAATCTGGGCAGCAACATAATTATATGATGTTGCCCTGTATATGTGTGTACAAAACAGTGTCCCTGCATAGCAGTATTTAGTTAGAGACTTATCTATGCTGTTTTATTTCTTTGAAGTATTTGTATTCCGCCTCTTAGTCTCAATTTCCGAGGCAGGCTAGGGGAGCACAGCTTCCCCTTGTCTTTGGAGGCTTTGTATAGGGTCAAGCTTCACTTGATGTCGGGGATGCCAGTCCGCATCCCTGTTGCTTAGCGACGCAGGACCGTATATTAAAAATAATGAAATAAATGGGGACCTACCTAAAATTGGCTCATGAATCACCTAGTCCAGACTCACAGTTTGAGTAACACTGTGTTTAGAGCATTAAAGTATTTTGGCATTCTGGCATTGAGTGTTGCCATTAATTGGAGTATTAATAACAATATTAAGAATATTTATATACAGGTTGAGTCTCATTATTCCGGTAGGTTCCTTTCCCAGAACTCACCCGAATGGCAAAAATCACACTATAGCAAATTAATTTAAAAAACAAAGTCCCTTTGCTCAGGTGATTTAAAAACAGCCTTGCTGACCTTTGTGATGCCTGAGTCATTAAGACGGACAATCCAACAATCAGTCTTTCTCCAGGCACTTTGAAAGGATTATCTTTGCCCCCTTTCTGTTCAGGGGGAAGGGAGGGGGTTACTTGGAGAATGATTGATGGATTGTTAGCTGGCTGCCCTCTAACTATTGTAAAGGACAATATTGTTTTCCTTTAATTTAAAGGGCCCTTCTCATCAAGCTGAGAGATAAAGCTTGTAGAGATAAAAATCTCTACAACAGTAAGAAAAGCATTTTAAAGGGGTGCATTCTTCCCCTTCTCCAGGGATCAGCACATTCCTTCTCATTTGCAGTGGCCATTCTTGTTGACTCAAATCTGTATATAACAAGGTTGGACCTATACGGCTTGTCTGCAACTGTTACAGCAGGGAGAGTATCTTTCAGTGCAACCTATGCATGCTTACTCATAAGTAAGTCCAATTGAGGTAAATAGAACTTACTTCCAGTAAGCATGTGTAGAATTGCAGCATTTATATTTTGCCCTCTCTGGGTATTTGGATTTGCTGCCCATCTTAGCTGCTAATCTCTGTTAACCCCTGTTTAAACCCCTTATTTCCTATGGGGGAAATTCCTCTTGATAAGTCGTTTCACTTATAAGTCCATGTTTTCCAGTCCCTGACCCCAACTTATAAAGGGGAAATAAACCTTTCCATGCAAACCTGGTAAGGAAGCAGAGGAAAGGTTCAGTAAGTTTATGCACATGTGAGAACAGCTGATCGTGTGTTCCTTTCTTGAGCAGGATGTGGAAAAGCTCTATTCTTGATCCCACAATAAAGGGGACAAATGGGTTGTGCAAGTGTAGGACTGGTTGGTGTGTGTGTGTGTGCGTGTGTGTGTGTGTGTGTGTGTGTACATGCATCAACATGATCAGTTGTGTTTAAAAACAAACTGCAGTTGAGCAAGTTTGCTCAGGATTAGCTGTTTTTGAGCATTGTATGCAACATATACTTAAAAGAAGTTAAACACCAGTCTCGTTGGATTACTTCACTGACTCATAAGCCACAGTTGGAGAACACTGGAAATTCTAGCATACTGACTCAGTTGCATTTCCTTATCCATCTGCAATGTGTGCTTCAACAACCTATTTGCTGCTATTCAGTTAAAAACATGTAATGCATGTTTTTGAGTGTACATATGAGAGAGAGAGAGATTTGATCTAAAGTAAATCATTTTCCTTTTGTCAGTGTGTGTTGTTCAATTCCTTAGCAGTCATTGACTTCAGTTTACAATTGACTGATTTATGGAAATAGACTAGAATGGACTAAAACCCCTCAGGCTGTTTTTGTGTACCTTAGTATCCAGATATTGAACACACAAGAGGAGACCAAAAGTAGTTGACCTTTCAACCATAGTGTGGATACCTGACAACCTGAGGTAGAATTTTGGTTCTAGTTCCCTGGTGCGGCATGATGTATACTGCAGTCGGAGGAATGAAGCTTAAATGGGAGGCTTTCCAAAGTTACACAGAGAGCTATACAGCACCATATGCTCTTAATTCCTGCCTGAGAGAGAGAGAGAGCATTTTGAAGCTCAGAAGCCAGTCTTCTTTCCCCAGTAGAAACTGGACCAGTAAGAGAGTTTGCTCCATCAGTTTCTTATCATAAGGTGACTGGAACGTCTTAAAGAATGGTTTTTGTCAAAGCAAGATTACCTCTATGGTTCTGTGTGAACAAGCATATGTTTTGCTGACTGGATTAGGGAAATGTGGAGAAAGGCAGCACATAGTTTTTAAAGTTTTTTTCCGGAATATGGGGCTGAACTTTGAGATAGGAGTCTTCTTGATTGTGAGTTGAAATGAAATGGCAAGTCCTGATCAGATCTTTGAATTAGAACTAACCAGAAGCCTTGGCAATGAAAGGGCCAGAGAGACCAGCTGTATAGCTTAGTGAACATATGACAGTCCCTTGCTATGTTCCAGGAAGCCTCGTGTAGTGTAGCATCCTCTGTGGCATCTGATATTCAGAGGTGTACTCTTTGGGACATGAATGCTGACTTGCACTCTTAACAGAGAAGTAAAAATACTTGAAAACTAAATATTGTGTTGAAACCCTGAATCTTTCAGGTTTTCTCTTGCCATAGGTCATCCTGGCATTCTAGCGAGAGTGGATTTGCGTACTGGTTGTGGCATGTTTGTAAGGACACACCTTGGCCCGAATTTTCTCTCCCTTCTGCTAGAGACAACTTTGAGAAGATTCCACCTACAAGTTTTACCTCTGAGACCCACAATCAAACTGTTCATTTTAAGAATGTTTTCAAGCTTGCACTAGAAAATTCCTTGTCAAGCTGCCACATAGTGACTGACCTTTTCTGTTCCTGGTATTGTTTTCCTAGAGCGCAGTTTACAGTTGTGAAACATGAAAGCGAGTACTATGCAACATACAGAGAGGCATTCATGCAAGATGGAATGCAGTGTTTTCCCTGCTCCTCTGGGCTTAGACTTCATTCTGAATTATTGTGGAATAAAGCATGTGATTTGACCTCCTAAAAGCTTTCAGAGAATGAACACCTGAAGAAGCTGCCCTTGTTCTGGGAGCGATTGCATTGTGCAAAAGTGACGTGCCCATTGGGGCAGGCATTTAGGCTAAGATTAATTGGTAGTACACACCATTTTAGAACACTAAGAGTTGCCTGTCTAATCTTGATCATGAATGTCACCCAGTGGGGAATGCTGCTCTGTGTCCAAGAATCCGTTCACATTTTACATTTTGGAGTTGTGCTCCTCTTAAGATGGCTTAGAGGCACATCTGTCTCATGCATGTATGCTGGTTTGGGGTCTGGAACTAACTATATTGCTTGCCAAGGGTATACTTGGGTCTCAGTTACATCAGAATGTTCCCTTCCCCCAGTAAGGAAAGTAGCCCCGCAATGGGGCTACTTGATTGTGTGGCAGCTCTGGAGCTGCCGCAGAATCAGAGTTCTGTGTTGGTCCACATGCCCAACATGGAGCTCAGGATCCAGTGGAACTGAACTTCACTAGTCCTGCCCCACTCCCTCTCCAGCACACCTCCTCCCCACCTCCCCCCATGCCCCGATCTACCGCCGTCCGGTGGTTCGGGCGACCATAGAGTGGTGGAGCACTGGCTTTCCACTGGCGCTAAACCAGTGTGAGCCTGTGCTGAGCTAGTTCGGGCGCTAAGCCCTACAAATGTGCCTTATAGCACGTTTGCGACAGTGTGTGTCAGTGGTAAGCCAGTGTGCAGAGCTCAGGATTGGGCTCTGAGGATGTTATCCTAAACTCATTTATAGGGGAGTAAGCCCCATTGAACACAGTGGAACTTGCTTATTAATAAATATGGATGAAATTTCACCTTTAGTATTTATTTCAGTTCCTGCTTAAAGACTCAGAGGGCTTCACACTTCATGGCAGGTTTCCACATTTTCTTTCTTTGTGTCTATGTCAATTTTTCATCTTCAGAAAATCAAGTTCCTAACTTACATGGTTGTGGAAGAATTGTGCGAGCATTTCTTACCATATGCAGAATATAGGACACTAGCAGAAAGTGAATAGGTCGTATGTGATCAGCATAGTCATTCACAGTACCTACCCCACTACATGTGCACACATTGCCTTATCAGGGTGCATTCCTTAACAACTACTATTAACAGGCTCAGAGGTCACTTTAACTTATAAATTGTTTCAAGTAGGAGAGGACCAGGGTTTGTTATCTTGTAGACTGAGGATACTCTGCGCCAGCCCAGCCAACTCTCAAGTTAGTGCGAACATACCTTATGGCACGTTTGCAACCATCCGAGCCGGCCCAAGGACCACTGCGCTGGCTCAAATGCCGGTTTGGATTGGGCTGTTAGTCTTCATAATCCTGTTTTGCATTCTGGCCAGTTGATTGCATTTCAGCTGAAAAGGTTTGAGCTTGTGTAGAGCTGTGACACTAATCCTTATCTGTTTAAAACAACAGTTCTGTGTGTTGTCCGAACTTGGTTGCTGCTGTTCACCTGTAGTCTGCAAACCAGAATGTGAAATGGAGAACTGATCCCATTTCCTGTCCTGGTTTGGAAACCACAGATTCAGATGATATGTGAAATATGTGTTGACAAGATGACATGTGTTTAACAGAATGATTCATAAATATGCAAGGAATTGCCAAGGCTCGCTGCTTGTTTGGATCATGTTTGTGAACCAACAAACCATGATTTGTTACATCAGCTGAATGGTGTGGATAATGTTGGGCGTACAAGTTAATGCACTATACCAGTGGTTCTCAAACTGGGATGTTGCGACACCCCAGCCTGAGGGCCCTGGACTGCCCCCTTAAAGGATGGGGGAAGGCAGTGACACACTCCCCAGGATCACTTCGCTAAGGGGGTCACAGGGACTGGGATGTACTTAACAGTCCCTGCAGCAGCCTTCTGGGGGTGCAGGGAGCCTGCATGACTCTCCGCAGGTCTCCCTGAGCCTTGGAAAGTGAAAGCGGAGTGATCGCGCCCCACTTCCAATTTATGATTGCAAACCAGAGGCAGGGAGCAATCACTCTGCTTTCACTTTCTGAAGGTTGGGGAGCCCTGCAGTGGGTCACGAAGGGCTCCCTGCACCCCCAAGAGGCAGCTGCAGGGACTGGTAAGTACATGCCAGTCCCTCTTAGCAACATGATCCTGGGGATCACGTCTCTGCCTTCCCCCACCCCTGCAAGAACTTGGAGTGGCTCAAACTCTCCCTGAGAGTTTGAGATCTTCCGCCCTATACCTTTAAACATCCACCCTGACATAAATGATCATATGGTTCTTGCAAAGAGAGAGAACTGTCCCTGTACACCCACCAGCCAAACCTTTACCTGAAATGAATACAAGTATCCACAGTGTTTCATTGTCCTTTTAGCACCAATTGTTGGCAACCTGGATAGCCTGCCCCAGGGGTTCCACAATTCAGTCCATTTGTTTACCAGTTGCTGCCTTGTTACCATAAGGCATTGTGGGAGAATATAAACACATACAGGAGTTGAACACCAGTTCTTGTATCTTGTGATGCTTGACTTGTTTGAGTTGAAGCCTAGTTCTGTTGACTTTCCTGAGAAGTCTGCAGGCATGCAGTTAATGACTTTTTTTTTCTCTTGTTGACCTACGGACAGTATTCTGGTTATATGTAGGGAACATGTAATGGCCAAATGTTTATATGATTAACACTGACACTTTGCTCTTAGTATCACTTCTTGAATCTCCAGTCACTTATCTGAGTCTGTCCATAAGTGCCATGACCAGGGGGGAAAAAAAAAGCAGAGAGGCTTGGACCAGTAGTCATGAAATACAGCTGATACATTGTGGGGATAAAATACCTTACTTTTCATCTCTTATATCCAGGCTCAGGCTTTTGGAGCTCCCTATAAGCTGTAAAAAAAAAAAAAAAAAAGGAAATACATTAGGTTTTCTGTGCAGTTGTGTAGACTAAAACCATATTTCTTCTTTAAATAATCATACTGATTTCTACTCAATACACTGAATTCCACTTTCTGTGATTTGATCGTAAACACCCGGATTTCAAGAGCTCCATTCTTCAAATGTCTGTTTGATAGAAAATGTTTAAAAATTGTCTGCCAATTTATATTTAAAACTGGGATGGCCCTGGTGGCTAGTTTAAAAAATAAACACCCAGGAAACCTCACCTTTTACTGTCGCTTTATTAACTTCATATCAAATCTGCTCAGTTTTCAGGTAAAAAAAATTCTGGCTCTAGCTCCTGCACACTCAGCTGAGCTATTTCTGGTTCTTGCTACTTTGTATGCTCTCCCTTCTAGTTGGAATTTAGTTAGGATGCTGATACTTAAGCCAGAGTAGAATTCCTTTGAATTTTGTCCCATTGCTGTTGGGTCAGCAGCTTTTCATCAGGAATAAAGAGGAGGTGCAAAGATGCCTTTAATTTTGTCAATAAAATCATCAGGAAGCTGCTGTATTAAGAGATAAGATGTCACTTTTGCCTAATTGATTTTTCGAACAGCTTGTACGCCATTGTTTTGACATGTGAAAATAAATGCAGTTGTACTGCACTGAGTGAGTAGTCTGTCGTAGTGCAGCAGTATGAGATGAAAGCAAACACAACCATTTCCAGTGAAGGAAAAAGATCTCATGGTGTGCCTCCCTTGCCTCAGGTAATACTTTACCAAATAGAGTGCAGAATTAAGCTTAGATGCTGGAATTGGAAGTCAGAATGCAGATTAGGAAGCTGGAGGTGGAAGTTGGGTGGAGTTTTGGGGCAGATGCCCAAGAGGGTTACTTTCTAGAGACTGAAACAGTCACAGACCAGAACTGAGATACCTGTCAAAGAGATGGTTGGGTGTGGAATGAAATTGCAGGCAAGCAGTTGAAAGGGAGCTGGCAGACTTTGAGAAGAACAGTCTGGCAGGGTAGGTACAAATAAAAATAGCTGAAGCAAAGCTAGAGAGTCACGGCAAAACTAGAGCATGGTTGTCCAAGCAAGGGCAGCTCTGACCCAGAAGTACTTGAACTTCTCCAGATCAGGAGGAGCCATTGGACTGCTAGGAGGTTGGGGGCTGAGCTGTGTTTTGAGAAGCCAGAAGCTGATATTGCAGCAGTTGTACACACCCCTTTGATGTTACTGAGGTTGGCAATTTCCTTTCTTTTTTTAAAAAAAGTCACAAAGTATGAGTATTCTGCAGTGTGACTTTGGATTCTTGGCCAAGATTCAGAGTGGCTGCAGCAATTTCAAGCTGATGGGGGGGGGGGGGGAGGAACATGTTCAGTGCACCTGCCTAAATCTTGTTATCTTGGTTCTTGCAGAAGAAGGGGGTGCTATGCAGGGGGTGGCTGAAGAAAATGAACTTACTCTGTTTGGAAGATTTTTTTCTTCCTCTTTGAAGCAAGGCAGAATGAGAGAGAGATGGAGTCCTTGCCAGATGGCAAAGCTTATCTAACTCTCTTCTCTTTATCTAACTCTCTTCTCTTCTGTTTTGCAACTCGGCAGTTATTTCATATGTGACTCCTGAGATACTTTGTGAGTGCATAGGGGAAATGGAAGGGAGAAATAGCAGCATTATGGCCCATAGTAGGTAAAGGGGATTCTTCCCTTTGGAATGACTGGCAGGTGGCAGGTATACTTGAATCAGAAGCCATAACAAGTTTCTAAAAAGTGTGATTTTAAGACTCTGGAAGTTTACCTATTTGGCTGGTGTATAATCTGCTTTTCAATTGTTGTGTTCAGAGTGAGTTATCACTAAAAGAAAAATAAAATACCAACAAAACTACAGTAATAATTATAACTAGAGGTAGGTGGGAAAAGGCTTTTTTTTTTTTTACGGATTTTGGTGTTTTCCAAAGAAAGTACAGAAAGTGGTGTTATGTGTTTTTATTTCATTATCACCATTTTCTCCCACCTCTAATTATTTATTATTATTATTATTTATTCAGCGTGTAGTTAGTCTGTGGAACTCCTTGCCACAGGATGTGGTGGTGGCATCTGGCCCAGATGCCTTTAAAAGGGGATTGGACAAATTTCTGGAGAAAAAGTCCATCATAGGTTACAAGCCAAGATGTGTAATGTGCCACCTCCTGATTTTCGAAGTGGGCTACCTCAGTATGCCAGATGCAAGGGCATTCTTGTTGTCTTGTGT
This sequence comes from Tiliqua scincoides, assembly GCF_035046505.1. NCBI lineage: Eukaryota > Metazoa > Chordata > Lepidosauria > Squamata > Scincidae > Tiliqua > Tiliqua scincoides. Next base: position 23,775,461 of record NC_089828.1, read on the forward strand.
GCTCTCTGAGGCATTTGGTGAGCCACTATGAGACACAGGAAGCTGAACTTGATAGGCCTTTGACCTCATCCAGTGGGACTTTTGTCACATTCTTATGTTTTTTTATTCTCAAAAAGTAATTTAAAATGTAGGCCCAGTTCATACATCACATCAGTTAAAATATGGTTTAGACTCTTGGGCTCATGCATGAGTGGAGGAAATGTTCTCCTTCAATTGATTAGAACCAACTGTGATTTATTGTTGCATCCAAATTCTACAAATCCTGGCTTGTTCCAATGACAATTTGCAAACAAACATGGATAACAAACTGCTGCTTTGGAGTCTTTTGAAAAATCAATTCCAATTCTGTATCCTGGCTTGTTTGCAATCTGCCATTGGAACAAGCTGGGATTTGCCAGGTTTTGACATTATGGGCCAGTTCAGACACAACACAGAGCCATGGTTTTTCTAAACTGTGGTTTCTTTAAAAAGTCGAGATTGGCAATGCATACAGTCTCCAAATCCTGGCTTGTTCCACCTTATTCTGGTATGTTTTGGCTTTGCCCTGTAGTCCCATGAAATTCCTGATGAAATCACAAACTCCACGCAATGCATTGTTCCACTAGATATGCCCTTGCAATTGGTCAGGAGAAGAAAAGGGATTTTGTAAGCCAATCGCTAGCTTCTTTGGACATGTTCACCTTGTGGATTCTTGCTGCTTCTTCCTGCTTTCTCTGGTCAGCGGGATTTATTCTCTCTCTGCATCTGGAGGGTGTGAGAGGGACAAACAAGATTGTTGAGGGGCAGGGGAATTGGGAAGAGTCTGTGAGAGACTTACATGGTCCCTTCCTCCATCCCTGAGCCACTTGGGTTGTCCCCAAGGACACTGAGAAATCAGAGAATCCCTGGGATTAAGTTCCTGCTCCCTAAGTTGCCCAGCTCTCAGAAAACCTGGTAGCCAGTAAACTGATTTTGTGGGTGGATGGAGAGGAGAACCTGGTAATGAGGAGATGCCTGAGTGCAAGTGTACATAAGGCGTCCACCCTCGTGGCCCACCCAAGGGCCCCATGCAACTTGGAATTACCCCATGTACCTTTTTCTATTTGTGTGTGTGCATGTGTGTGTATCCAGCCTTTCCTCTTAAGAACTAAGATGCCCAAAGCAGTGGCATATCAGTCGATAATTTTAGTGAGTAGATGCCTCTAAAGATGCAGATAAGACTTGATCTGTTCAATGGAACAGGTAAGAATGGATGTGTGTACCTAGAGACCTTACCCCTGGAATCTAGTCCTTATTATGCAGCAGTTACTTTGCTCAAAATGCTGATGCTTATACTTTTTTAAAAATGGCATAAACGTGTTTGGTGTTTCTTGGGAAATATTTGTAAAACTTATAGTGTAAGCATATTTCTCTTCTTTTCTAGGCTCCTGGATTTGGGTTTGGTATTGCAATATCTGGTGGAAGAGACAATCCACACTTCCAAAGTGGTGAAACGTCGATAGTTATATCTGATGTGCTCAAAGGAGGCCCAGCAGAAGGCCTGCTACAGTAAGTGTCTGGTTCAACTTTGGTTTTAAATAAAGAAGTTCTGTAATGATATCTTGGCTTTTTTCTCAATCCTACTACTTGGATTGAGGAGTTCTCAATCCTACTACTTGGTGTCTTGATTGGCACAACACTTTTGTTGCTTAACAGTTCTTGGGAGTGAGGGTTGTAGGGTCATGAGCTTTCATCCCTTCTTGCTTAAGTATGAGATTTCCCAATCACTAACCATGGTTTGCTCCTAACCCTGGTTATTGAAAGTTGCTTTAAACCCTGGTTTTGAATTTAGTTGAAGCTAACTCTGGTTGGTTTTTTGTGGTAATTTTTTTGCTGTAAAGATAAGGCCACAGAGGTTTGCTCCTGAAAAAAAACTCACCTCCAGGCTGAGTATCAGAGTGAGTTAAATAACTATCAGTTGATTTTAATTTTTTCTTTCTAAGCAAGGTTTCAGTGTGTAGTAAAGTATCTGCTTCAGTTTGGTTTCTTTCCTGGGTTGTCAATGGAACAGAAACTGCTGTGGTGATCTGTACCTGGAGTAGTTGGTGGGAGCTGTGACCTTGTTAATTCCCCTGGATATCTCAGCAACATTTGATACCATTAACCGTCTGGGTCACCTTGCTAGCATGGGACTTTAATCCTTTCTAAAAGGTTATATCCAGAAGATAATGCTGCAGTACTACTGTTCTATCTCATGGCTTCTGGGGGTGCCTCCATACTGTCCTCCATGCTCTCCAATCTACATGAAATTGCTGGAAGAGGCCATCGAGAAGTTTGAGCTGAAGTGTCATTAATATGCACATGATGCTCAGATTTTTCCATCAATTGACCAGTGGTGGTGGAGACCCTGAACCCATTTTAGAAGGCAGTACCAGTTTGAATGAGGGGTAATAAATTGAAACTTAATCTAGACAGGATGGAGTTATTATAGAGAATTCCACAGATCTGGGCAGAAGTGTGCAACCTGTTTTGGGTGACTTATACTTCCCTGAAGGAATCAAGTATGCAGATGATGGGATGATTCTGTATCTGGTGATGTCCTTGGATGCCCAGGTGATGTCAGTAGCCAATAGGGTCTTGGCAGGTTTGCAAGTTGTAGCTTTACCTAGAGAAAGCTGACCTGACCCTAGTTAGCCACATGTTGATTGTATTCAGACTGGATAGCTATGATGTCTTCTGTAGGACTTCGTTTAAAAGAGAGAAGACCTAGCTGGTTCAAAACGCACTTGAAAGGAGATCTGGTTGGGGTTTGGCAGTCTTCACATTTTGCATCCATCTTGTACCATTTACACTGACAGCCAGCATAATGCTGTTTTGGTGTGTTTTCTGTTTCGTTATAACTTTGTCAGGTGTCTGGTAAGGATCATATCCATGAAGACAGTTTGTAATGCACACATTAAAAAAATACAAAATTTGCCAGTGGTTGCGTTGGGTAGGAAAGGAGTGTGCAATCTTGCAGCCAGCCTAATGTGGCAATCCTGCATGTACTTTCTTGGGCATGAGCTACATTGAGCACAGAGAGACTTTACTCCTGAGAAGAAATGCAGAGGGTTGTGCATAAGGGGCAGGATCTTGGCCATAATAAATTTTGCCCTACTGATAAGGTAGGGGTGTGTTGTGTGGTTGGTTAAATATAACAGAAGTGCCATAACTGTAAAAAATGACCAGTAAATGTGCAAAGCATGCAAATGACCTTGTATGAGATTTCTGGCTACTATGATAGATTTGCAAAAAAGATTCTTTTTTAAGAACAGATTATTTCTCAAGAGTTTAACAACACATTGCATTCTTTTTATTTGTATGTGTTTTTACCTTTTACCTCTTTCAGGGAGAATGATCGTGTTGCAATGGTTAATGGCGTGTCAATGGATAATGTGGAGCATGCTTTTGCTGTTCAGCAGCTCAGGAAAAGTGGGAAAAATGCCAAAATTGTAAGTGCATACTTTCTACCCCTAGATTTCTGTGCAAGGGTCAGTTCCTTCTGGAAAAGTATTTACATGTTGGATTTGCTTACACAAAAAGAAAGCCAGCCTTGAGGGTGGGTTCAATGACACTTATCGCATAACGGTTCAGAATTCTTTAAATAACTTAGCTTAAAAAGCAGTAGCTCTGCTTGCTGGAATTGCTCTGAGCTTTTTAAGAGGAGAATTGAGATCCTAAAGCAAGTTTATTTCTTAATGGCTGAGGTCAGCAGGAGCAGCAGATGTGTTTTAGCTTTACCCCAGTATTCCTAAGTATGCCTTTATGCTGTGTATGTGAACGGCTGTTGTTTGTTCCTAGGTGGGAAAGTATGGCACTAAGCTTGCAGGAAGCGGAAAGTATTATGGTGGAGGGGAAAGCCTGCTTGCTGTCCCTGGTACTGTGGGTAAAACCCATTAATATTGTCCCTTTACCCCCTCTGAATGTTGCTTTCTGGCCTGGGAAGTAGGAAGCGTTCCTTGTGCCTTCTCAGAACTTGTTGGTAGGGAGCAAGGGCAGATAACTTGTTGGTAGGGAGCAAGGGCAGACTTGTAAAAGCAAACTTCACTCTAGCCCTAGCTCTTCCTGAGCTTGATTTCAGTGGTAAGGTGGGTTAGAAATCTCTAGTCTTCCTTCTCCACTTTGGGTAGAGGGCAAGGCAGTCTTGTTTGTTCTAAAGTGGTTGATCAATATGTGGAAAACTGCCCTTGCTGAAGCTGAAAATAGCTTTGCAAACCTCTTGAAGATCTAAATGCTGGAAAGCCTCATAGAAATCTGTTAAATTTTAGCATTACTAGGAATCCTACAGGTACAAGATGCATAATGATGGAGAGGTGTGGCTCTGCAGATGTGCACATTTTAAACCATTTATAAACACTTCAGAGTTGAAGCAGGAAGCTGAAGCACTGAGAATTCAGGCAGGGGACTGCAAACAGGACAGGAACGTGCTTTGCAGAGGAGGGAGTAGGATTGAATGGTCTGGGGCAGGGATGTCCAGACTTTTTGGCAGGAGGGCCGCATCATCTCTCTGACACTGAGTCGGGTGCCAGGAAAAAAAGTTAATTTACATTTCAAATTTGGATAAATTTACATAAATGAATATATTAGAGATGGAACTTATATGAATGAATGAAGGTCTTGCAATAGCTCATGGCCTATAAAAGGCCTTGCACAAAGCAGGGCCGGCCTTTCCTTTGCTGCCGCTGCTGCAGCATCACAGACATGAAACAGCAAGCAACGGAGGGAGCCCTTGTCCCACAGCTCACATGAGAGGTTGAACAGTTGGCTGTCACGCTGTGAGCAGTTGCGTCGGGCCAGTGTGGGCTCCAGCAAGTCTCCAGAAGGCCAGAGGCTCATTGGAGACTGGGGATTCCCTGAGGGCCAGATTGGAAGTCCTCGAGGGCCGCAAGTGGCCCCAGGGCCAGGGTTTGGGTACCCCTGGTCTGGGGAATTGTTGCTAAACCACAGCAGATCTGGGTTGAAACTGTGCTATGTGCTCCAACGTGGTGCTCCTCAGTGATGTTGCCAAGTGATTGTGTGTGTGCAAAAGCATCTGGAACCTGTATCAGAAGTCAGGTCATGGTGGGTCATGGGCATTCTGTCCCACAGCAACATGTAACAAATCTGGTTCAATGTCCAGGACTTCCACAGAATTCTGAGAATGGAGACTTATTCATAGAATTTCTTCATAGGGATTTGTCCAACCAGATGAAAATCAAATGAAGTTCAAGCTTTGCTTTTATGGTCTGGAATTTGACTGTAGCTGAAAGTAAGGTACTATTAGATCAGGGTATTGTTCCCCTCCCTTTTAATTCTCTGCCTTTGTGGACAGCATGCTTTCCTTTAATACAACCTTGGTCAAGGTACCATGCTTGACTTGAACATTGGTTTTTAATTGAACATGACTTTGAGCAAGATTGCCTAACAGGATTGACCTTACATCCAAGGCTGAAGGAAGCTTTTGGGTGTACCCTAAGTTCATCTCTCATCTGGATGTAAGAGCAGTCCAAACTGAAACATTACTGAGGGCTGAGGCATAAGGGTTAGGCTTGATGTGGAACTATAACAACCTCCAGTTCCCAAACCTATTCTTACCTACCTTAATGTGTCTTCAAATCGTCAGTGCTAATCCATCTGTCATGTTAAAGTTATCTCTCTCTTCCGTCCACATAGTAGCCTGTCCCAGGTTTCCTTATACAGTTTTTGCACAGGTGACTGACAGAACATCAAACAGCATAAAGGATAAGTTCCTTTGTACCCCTTTGTGTCTAGTACAGCGATTTTCAATGTTTCTCTTCTCATGGCACACTGACCTCTATGGTCTTCACATCTTGTGATGTCACTTCTGTCTTCTGGAGACCTTTCCAGGTTCTGCAGCTGTTTCTAGGGCAACTGTCTATAGCAGGGGTGCCCAAACCCCGGCCCTGGGGCCACTTGCGGCCCTCGAGGCCTCTCAATGAGGCCCTCAGGGAACCCCCAGTTTCCAATGACCCTCTGGCCCTCCGGAGATTTGTTGGAGCCCGCACTGGCCCGATGCAACTGCTCTCAGAGTGAGGGCAACTGTTTGACCTCTTGCGTGAGCTGTGGGATGAGAGCTCCCTCCACTGCTTGCTTTTTCACGTCTGTGATGCAGTAGCAGCAGCAAAGAAAAGGCCAGCCTTGCTTTTTGCAAGGCCTTGTATAGGCCTTGAGCTCTTGCAAGACCTTCATTCATTCATATAAGTTCATCTTTAATATATTCATTTATGTACATTTATTCAAATTTTAAATGTAAATTAATTCTTTTTTTCCCCCAGCCCCCGACATAGTGTCAGAGAGCTGATGTGGCCCTCCTGCCAAAAACATTGGGCACCCCTGGTCTATAGTAACAAATTGTCTGACCCTCTTCCTCTTATGGCTCTGACAGCTGATTTGTTAATATTAACAGTTGCCCTAGAAACAGTTGTAGAACCAGGAAGAGTTCCAACATGATTTTCATCCTGTGTGCTCCAAACTCCCATGGCACCCCTGCAGACTTTTCTTGGTTGAGAATGCTAATGTTTTGGGTTACCCACTCTGGTTTCCTGGCTTTCTATAGTCTCTCTTCCTATTAAGGCAGAATGATGGCAAAACTTTTCAAGTGCCTTGTGTACGTGGAATGGTTTTAGTTTTCCTCATGCCTAAGCATGTAATTTTTTTCTTGTGCTCAGCATATTGTCCTCTGCCATTGTACAGCACAATTATATGCCTGCTCCAGTTCCAGACATGCCAAGGGCATAAATAGCTTTTTCTTAAAACTTCAAAGCAACTCATCGTTGACACTTGGTAGCAACTCTGCCTCTTGATAGACCATTGCAGTACCTGAAAAAATCCAGCACACACAAGCAGTTCTCTTTTCAGTTTAATTGACTATCTTTGGTCACTTCACCCATGGAAGTGAAGTGTTGATTATGTTGGCTTTCATTCTAGCAATCCACTACAATCTGTTTAAAACAATTTCCTACGCTGGAAGCTTAAAACAGCTTCCTAACACAACTGCTGTGTTGCCCATTGTCCCTACGGCAGTGTTTCTCAGACTGTGGATTGGGACCCACTAGGTGGGTTGTGAGCTATTTTCAGGTGGGTCCCCATTAATTTCAGTATTTTATTTTTAATACGTTTGACTTGACAGTACCCGGTATGTGACTGCATTTGGGGAAATGTTATGCACCTGTCCTTTTAACAAGCTACTATGTATATTTTAACAATGATAGTAAATGGGACTTACTCCTGGGTAAGTGTGGGTAGGATTGCAGCCTGGGATTGTTAAAAATTTTCCTGCTTGATGATGTCACTTCTGATCATGACATCACTTCTGGTGGGTCCTGACATATTCTCATTCTAAAAAGTGGGTCCCAGTGCTAAATGTGTGAGAACCACTGGCCTACAGTGTGGAAATTTGTAACCAATGTCCCAGAGGGGATTAAAATGGTTCCTAGGAGAAAGTTTAAGTTCCTTGGTTTGAATGGTAAAGTGTTTCCAAAGTACATTTTCCCCCCTAAAGTAGAAAATAACAGGTATTTTGGTGTTGATAGTTCTTCAATTCAGACATTATGCTAGTGACCCTTCAAATTCTAGTTTAGAGAAAAAGGAATGTGCCAATATTAGCATTAAGCTGTGATTTGCATTAATCTTCACTCGAAACCATGGTCCAAAATGGTTTTGTAAGATACAGGAGTGTGATGTCTGAACTGAACCAATAGCTTCAGTTGCTCCATCTCGCTCTTAATGTTGTTTTGTAATGCTTGTGGTGGCTTGTGTAAGTAAAACTCAGAATCACTTTCCAAACTTGAAACCCAAACAGTGTTGTTGCTAGTGAGAGGTATTTAGAGGACTGCAGATTATATGCTAGTAGTCAGGAGTGGTGTTGTACAAATCTCTGTGAAGGTAAATTGTGGCTTTGGTAACGTTCAAAGGTAATGGACATAACCTTTGATGTTCATCTTCCCCCCCCCCCAAATTTGCTTGGCAATCCTCATTCCTGCACATTAGTTTCTTTTTTTATGCTAGCTTACTCCATCCTTTAACCTTGGGGCACATAATGCTTTGAGGATCATTTCCTATGTTCAGGAAATCTTTTTGGTATGGAGGACCAGTACGTTCTGCAGTGTCCCACCTGTAGTTTGAGGCTTAATTTATCAGTGATTGCCTGAAGACGATCATATTCTCAACACTTGGAGTGCTCACATGTTATAACCCTCAGAAATGTGGTTGATGATTAAAAAGAAAGAAAGATCCAACTTCATGTTTTTCTCAAGCTGAAAGAAATGTGAATTTCTCTGTTTGAAGGCAAATCTGCAGCACTGCAACCTTTTTTAATGTATAAAGGTTGCTTGCCAACTACACTAGGAAGGTCTATATCTCATGCCTATTGACACAGCTGTGCTACAAGAAGTTAAGCCACTTTCCACTCCAGCAGTCTTGTCAAGCACTGAAATATTGATGGGGTAGCAGTGCCCATAGATTATAGGGTTCTTATAGGCTTTGCATTTTATCAAACTCTCATTTTTTTAGCTTTTGCCAAAGACAAGAACATTTTTTCCCTTCTCTTGGGGTGGGGGAGAAAAAAACCTGCTGTGTTGATGGTGGCTGTTAGGAAGGTGCCTTCATGCTGCTTTTTAGATGTGCTTACTAGCTTCCTTATTGGGCTATATATTACTTAAGACTGTCTTGCATTTAAAGAGATATTGCAGTGCAGTTCTTTAAGTGTTTACACAGAGTTCAGTGGGGCTTACTCTAAAGTATGTGTGCATTGGATGTGATCCAGTATGCTGACCTGTTTTTTAAAAAGCAAATAAAAAAACCACAGGAATAAGACAGTAGATTTGGCGGACCATCATTCCTTTTTAAATGCAAAATTATTTTCACCTCTAGACTGGCACCCTATTCTGTAACCTTTGTAGTATCTTTGCTTCAAAATAATTCACTGATGTGTTTTCAAGTTGTGGGACATGGCAGAACTAATAGATGCAGTTAGCTCACTACTTGTGCACTATTAACTTATGAAAATTCAAGTATATGTGCCTGTGGGAACACCTGTATATCTTTTAACAATGATAGTCAATGGGGCTTACTCTGGGTAAGTGTGAATAGGATTGCAGCCTTTGTGATGCTTGGGCAATTTTTTAAAAACAGATCAGCCACTGCTTGGGAGAGTCAGGAGTGTTCTTTATTTTAAATTTTTTTAACTTACTGTAAATTTTTTAATTTCATTTGATTTTGTTGTTTGGGGAAGTGTTAAAAATGTTCCTGCTTGATGTCACTTCCTGCCGTTTCATCACTTCCAGGTTAATGACATCATTTCCAGTGGGTTCCAATAGATTGTCATTCTAAAAAGTGGGTCCTGGTGCTAAAATGTTTAAGTATCACTGGTGCAGGCAATTCCTCCCACCTCTGCTTATGCCCTGGAATAAACCTGAAATGAAAGAATAAAGCTGCTGTTCTCTCAGTCATCTCAAATCCTACATGTTTCCCATATTTTGGTTTTAGTTCTCAAAGAGACAGTATGTATTTGGATTTAAGGGAGTTTTGACTGTATGTGATTTTGGCTTCACGTGCCAACCTCAGAATGTACCTCTTGTGTAAGATGCGGGCCAGCTGTAAATGCTATTGTCTACCAAATGTAATGAAGCAAGTGAAAAAATTCTTTGTTTGTACTATCTCATGCTGGAGGCAAGTTTTTAAGCTGCAAGTGCCTGCTTAGGCTAGGCAGCTGCAAGTGCCTGCTTTTTGCTCAGAGCAAAAAAAAAAAATGCTTTCTACAGTAATATCATTTTTTGCCTTGGTGTTTCAATGTTTTGTTGCAGGTGGGCTGCAGATGTACTGTTCATGATGACAGCTGATTTTAAGTAACGTCCTGCTCCACTATCCATATTCATAGTGGCTGGTTGTCTTGAGTTCACTGCCTTCTTAATAGGTATAGGGACCATAGCATTTATTTATGGATTGCATTTGTTGTGAGGATGGAACCTATTCAACTCCTGCCTTCATAAAACAAAGGCCAGCAATTGGGCTGCCATAAACAAACTGCAACACAGTCTCAAGGGCCTTCTCCTGCACAGCTCCAGAGTTCATTTTGACCCAAGCAATTTTGATCTTAACTGTAGCCTGTGGTTCCATATGCACACCTATTCTGTGTATTGAAGGCACGCCACTTGACTATGGAGTTCTGTGGTCTTTTTAATCCATCTTCTCCTTGTTGGTTCTTTGCTGCAATAAGACATTAATTCAAGTAGTGTCAGAAGCATTCACAAACCTGTGTCGATTTTAACCATCATATAAACGTGTGGCAGGCAAAAACCCTTTTATTCAAATTTTAGATCAGTAGTCATAACATTTATCTGTACAAGTATGCTGAGAATTATGATATCCTGTTGGCATCTAGATGCAATAAAAAGTGTTCCCAGCTTATTTTTGTTTTTGTCTTTGCATTGAATAAGAAGGAAGCCTTTTTTTTCTTCCTTGAAGGAATTGCTCTACTAAAATATTTCTTTGTGGGAGGTCACTTGTGTGATGCAATCCAGGAAACCTCAGTGCTCTCTTCTTTTTATAATGCTGCTTCCCCAGAATGTTTGGAATAGGAAAGTCTCTGACCTTTAGTAAGCAAGTTAAATCTCTTTGCTACCAGCCTTTTGTAATGTAGGTCTGCTGTTTTTCTCTCTTTGATGTTGGCCACTTTTCCCTGTTTGTATTTTCGCTGTTTTAATTAATGTTTTCTAAGTTACCTTGAGTGCACTTTGGGGCAGAATAGATTAAGTAGACTTTCCTCCTGGTTGGTAAAAACAAGCAACATTATAACAGTTTTACTCTTACCAAAGTAGGAAACATGCAGTTGTGTTAAACCCAAAGGAAACTGCAGATGTCAGCACAGCTATACATTCTGAAGTACAAATCAATCGGTATGGTCCACAGTGTGATATATTCTGGATTTACAATATTGATAGCCAGCCTGCATTGACTGAGAAACTAAAGCATTAATATTGCTTATTGCAGACCATCCGGCGAATGAAAAAAGTTCAGATTCCTGTGCCTCGGACAGATCCAGACCCGGTGTCTGAAAACGATGAGGACAGTTATGAAGAGGAGATGCATGATCCACGAAGCTCCCGTGGGGCTGCGAGCGTGAGCAGACGGCACGAGAAAAGCTGGGTGAGGGACCGAAGTGCAAGCAGGGAGAGAAGTTTATCACCAAGATCAGATAGAAGATCGGTAACATCCAGTCAGCCTGCAAAACCCACCAAAGTCACATTGGTGAAATCCAGGAAGAATGAAGGTATGTTAGAATATCAGAAAATCATATGCTGGAGAACCTAATGAAGGGGTCCTCTTACCACCACCCGCGCTCTTGTTTTAACGAAATAAAGGCCTGGGAGCAACTTTACTGTACTGCTTTAGTTCTCTGAAAAAACATGAGCTGGTTATGTAATGGGCTGTTGCAAACTATCTTGGGAGAGGGTGTGATTATTACCACGCTTTCAGCCAACCTTGCCTCCTGTGGAAACAACCTTTAAGTGAACGGGTTTCTCCACCTGTTGGATGATGGGCTTGATTCCCTCAAGCTGCACACATCTTATGACAGAGTCTTAGGAATGACTCTGTTCCTCCATTCATATAAGGGGGTGTGTGTGTGTGTGTGTGTGTGTTTGGACACTCTAGGTTCAATCGCCCATGTAAGTTGGGATAAGGACATTAGAAATCATGGGTAAACACTTCTTCCTGAACCAGTACATCATTAAGTCTACTTAGTTCCTTTCCTTTTTGACCTTGCCTTGGTAACATGGCAAGTTTTCAGATTGCATTGAACCCTTCAGGTAGAAAGAATTGTGTACGGATTGAAAGCTTATTACCCTGTGCTCCCTCCTGCCTTGGGCGTCATCAACACAGCAGTTGTTTGTGCTGAGTAGAACTTTGTAGGAAAGAATGCAGAAGAAACAACTTTGTCCTCTAATTCACATTTCTCTTTTTCACGAGCTTAACTTTTTAATACAAGTTTGGAGTTTTCTGCTTACCTGAAAGAAGTGCGATGCTAATTTAGCTTGCTATATTGCTGGCAAACAAGTTTGGTTATTCTGATTGCTGTTCTCCTGAGAATGAATTTGCAAAGCGATCTCTCTATATAGCCATTCCTCAATTATACAGATGACTGCAGACTCTCTCTTAATGACTGGGAGTCAATCTCACAGCAGTGTTTTGCATACCAGTTAGGGAGAGTGCTGCACTAATTATGTAAATTTGAGATCCAGAGTAATTCAAAACTGAGTATTTCATTGTTGGGTAACAGTATGGTATCTCTGCCTTCTGGTTGGGTGTTATAAAATTTTCTATACGACCCTGTATTGGCAACATCAAAATTTTCTAAACTTTCTTCATCTCTTTCAGTGCAAATCTGCTGTTACATTCCTGTGTGTATGTAGTGCCAGTATAGTGCAGGTTTCTATACAGAGCCCAAAAATCAAATCGTATGAAGTCTGACCAAGGATATATGATATATATGCCCAGAGTTTTGTTTGCGTTGATGAATTTAAAATAAAAGATGCAGTGATGACACCTCTTAGGTGTTCTGGAAGATGAGCAACAAAATGTGTGTGTGTATATATATGTATGTGTGATATTTGTGGGATTCCTCCTGCATCTATAGTGCAGTCTACATCAGGGAGTCCCAATTCATCCTTACTCCCTTTCTTGAGAAAGCACAATTGATCATATATGGTAGAGGTGACCAAGCTTGCTTAACATAAGAACCACATACGTAAATCTTCAGATGTTTGAGAGCTGCAATATTTAAGAAGCATTTAAATTCTTAAATATAAATTTTCTCACAATGTAAACATACACATTTTAATCCAGTGAACTCTTCAGTTTATACCCCATAAATAATAACAAAGTTTGAAAAATTTTTATTTTTATATTAATTATGATGCAAAAAGGAGCTTGGCCAACAGATTTCCACTTCATTATATGTCAAAGAGCCACCATTTGGCCTTCCCTGATATATGGGCAATGGAGGGAGGGATGCAGGGAATTGATGTTACAGGGGGTTTCCCTCCCTTTGCCATGAAGTAGTGGACTCTTGAAATGCTGACTTTTTTTTTTCAAAGCACACTTCAGCCTCTCTTGTGGCCCATTGATGTCTCCCAGCACCCACTTTGAGAATTACTTGGGGTAGAGAGAGATGAAAGGTTGTGGGAATGGGGGAGGGGGAAGTGAGAGAAGGAAGGGAGAAGCTTGCTTATTGTAACAATTCCAATCTTGTTTGAATTCTTTTTCTCTTCTTGAAAACAGAATATGGTTTGCGTTTGGCGAGCCACATATTTGTGAAAGAAATATCACAGGACAGCTTGGCAGCAAGAGATGGCAATATTCAGGAAGGTGATGTTGTACTGAAGGTACAGTAAATATTTGTTTCTTGTGCCCCCCCCCCCTTGACTGTGTGAAGAAGAGGTGACACCTGTACTTCAAGCAGTTTGTGTCTCAGTGACTTCATTATTTTGAAATGTCCCACAGGTATTTCTTCTCCTGCTGCCCACTGAAAAGGGAAGATTAAAAAGAGGATAACCCAATCTTTTTAAAATAGCAGAATGTTAGTGTCTGCTAAGAGCTGTGACTTTTACTCACAAAAGTCCAAAAGTCCTTTTTACTCATTAGTTGCAGATGGATTCATCTGCCTGCAGCATGTGTGCTTTGGAGCTTTAGTTGCGCATGTACGAGAGCCCCAGGTCTCTATTAGGCCAGCTTTCTTTTAGGCAAGAGCTTGGTGATAAATTACCCTGGCTGGCAGATATGAGTCCCTTGCTAACAGCTCATGGACATAACTCTGGATGCTGTTGATACGATTAAGGCACTGAAGTGGGTTCTCTTATTTCTTTGCCATTGACTTATGCAATTATGGTAATTCCTTTTACAGATATTTAAAGGTATTCAGACACAACAAATGTTGTAAGCTACAAAAGCAGAGCTGCATTAATGTTTCCATAAACCAGCAGTGTCGCTTACTACTTGGCTGCTCCCCTGGGAATGGTACTCAAATTGCACCTGCACTTTCTTAATACAACCAGCAGGTCGTCGTCCTCCTAACTCAGCTTTTTCTTTCTTGGTTCTTAAAAGCCAAAAGGAGCAATCTGGAGAGGCCCTTGTTTGCACATGGGAAAAAGGTGCAACTCAATCTTGTGCCCGCTCTGTACCACTACTTTAAAGTGTTGCCAGCAAGATGTTTTGTCTCTAAAGGGGTGGGGTATGTACTTAGGAGTAGCCCTGGGTGGGATGGGGGGAAGTCTAGAGGTAGTTAAATGCCTCCTACAAGTTATTTACAAGGCTGCCATAAATAGCCCCAATTTCCATAATTTGGAACAGTGATAAATTGTAAGTTAAACTCTGGCGTTTAAAGCAATTTCTGTTTTAATTTGTTAATACTTCGGTCAAGTCACCTCAAGCTTGATGTTGGCACTGGAAAAGAGGAATAAGCAGAACAGGTAGTTTATCTAATTGAGGCCATTAATTCTGGAAAATAAATTCCTAGATTCCTCTTGTTGCTAAAGATTTTAAAATATCCTTTTTGCTGACTGTGTTTGCAGTGTCTGCCTCAGTTCTGAAATTCCTAATCTGCTGCCAGCATTTCCAGTTGTCAATAGGAGCAGCTTGACTATTTGAAGAGCAGCATCTATTGGAATTTTAGCACTAATTAAAGAATGTTCTTGGAGTGGGGGTAGACCCTTCCTCTCTCCCCACCCAGTTCTTAATTCTGTTAAGGTGGGACTACTAATTTCTGATGTGGTTCCTATCAGCAGTCCTTTTGCTCTGTTGCAGATAAACGGCACAGTCACAGAAAATATGTCATTGACAGATGCCAAGACTCTAATAGAAAGGTCAAAGGGCAAGTTGAAGATGGTGGTTCAAAGGGATGAACGAGCAACTTTGCTGAATGTTCCAGATCTTTCTGATAGCATTCATTCAGCTAATGCTTCAGAAAGAGATGGTGAGTATGTGGTTTTTTTCCCCCCACCCTCTCTTGAGGTAGAAGCATGTAGTTTCCCAGACCAGTGAAGATTGGAACATGCTAGTTTAGTATGTTTGGGACTTATTAGAAGGGGAGGAAGGGTGGATTTCCAAGTGTTGGTCATTGAAATGTCCCCACAATTTGCACAACTCAGTTGATGCTTTAAATTGATTTCTACAATTAAGTGTAGATGGCCCAGTGCACTTCACAGTAAATTCTGCAAGAGCTTATTTTCATTTTGGGCAGGTCATGCCATCATTTTAATTATAACCATCTCATAAAAAACAACTTTTATTTAACAGACATTTCAGAAATTCAGTCGCTGGCATCCGATCATTCCAACCGATCCCATGACAGGCCCCGCCGCAGTCGTTCACGATCTCCTGACCAGAGGTCAGAGCCTTCAGACCATTCCAGACATTCTCCACAACAGCCCAGCAATGGCAGGTGATGATAGCTTTGTACTGTTTTAAATCAACTTGTTAACGCAATAGTAGACTGACTTGGGGGCGTAGGCAGAAGCAGATGCATGACATCATAGTTACAGAGTTGCATGATACCACAGTTCTCAGATTGAGAGATGTGACGGCACGGATACAGTGAACCTAAGAAATGTAGCCAGCTGCATTCTTTGTATGAAGACTACATAGAGTAAAGACTTAGCTGAGAGTAAGTGAGGCCCAAATCCTAACCAACTTTCTAGAACTGGCATAGCTGTGCCAGTGGGACGTGTCCTGCATCCTGCAGTTGGGTAGCACTCATGGAGGCCTCCTAAAAGTAAGGGAATGTTTGTTCCCTTATGTTGGAGCTTCATTGCCCTTATGTCGATGCTGGAAAGTGCATTAGGACTGCACCCTGAGGCATGTTCTTTGGTCTGACATGAGATTCCCGTACATGGCATAACCCAAGACCAGCTCTCTTGTATAGAATTCAGAAGTGAAAGCCTAACTGTGGTACTAGACCTCTTGCGTTTTAAAATGGAGGGCTTCTAAGTTACTGAGGTTCAGTAGCATGAGCTGGTTTTTTTGTTTGTTGCGTATTGCTTTACCTCAGTAAAGCACACCGGTGCTTGCTTTTCTTTCCAAATTCCAGCCAAAATATTTTGTGTGTGTCAAACATGCGCCTTACAGCTGTTTGATTTCCCTCAAGCATAATCTGATGTAATATACAGAACATTTACAACTTGAGAATTGTTAATTGTTCATGATTTATAAACATTTAATGTCAGGACACCCTTACTAGTTCTGTAACGAGTTGCTTGTCAAAACAAAACACGTACAGAGAGGGGTTTTTCTCTACAGAAAACGTCTTCAAAATCTGAGAACGTTCCACTTGTTAAGGTGGCTTGCATGCTGTGGTGCTACATTGCATGCTGCTAAAATTTTGGATTGACTTTAATACTTATAAAGCATGTATTGTATCTTACCACTATAACTGATCCGGAAATTATGTACTTAAATGTTGTCCTTTAGTTTGTCATTGCTTCCTGATAGCAAAGGTTTCACTAAGGGAGAAAATAGATTAGTTTATGGACTATTGTTCAGAGAAAGTAGAATTGGTTCGGATGTCCAGTGAAACTGTCCAAATTATTTCAGTGCATAGACATACCACATAGTCCAGCAGTCTCGTGTATCCTGTTAAATCCTAAGATTCTATCCAGACACAAGTAAACTTGGCTTATGAGAATCTGGCATAAGTTTAAAGTGTGCCTTTGACAGGCTGTTACGACAGGCTGTGCAGATGACATTTTGGGAAGATCTGTAAAACAAAGTCAGGTTTAGTTTTTGGGAGTTTAAGCCCTCTTGTATTTAATATTTATCTCTAGAGGGAAGGGTCCAAGGGTCAGAATGTTATGTCGCCATACATAAATAGTTGTCCTCGTGGATCGTCCAGCTATATAATAGATGTTGGTGCTAGCTAGCAGGAATGTTTCATAGTTGGAGAGCACATGCACTCTGGTGTAGTTGAAACATTGCATACAAAAGCCAAAGAGATGCAACAGTTCAAAATATTCAGGCAGATTTTTTACTTAAACTCCTTTCTTTAAATTATGGGCGAACATCTTGCCACACGTAGATTTTAAACCTTGCTTAGGAATTCAAGGGGCCAAATCAAATTGGTTTGGAGGTTGACAGGTGTGCTGCCAGCTGGCTGTCCCTGACTTGAATTCTAGCTCTGGTCATGAGCTTAAGGCAGCCATTTTTGGCTACTGTACCATGGCACCTTGGTATGCTGAGAGTGGGCCACAGGTGCGCCACAGGAATTTGGGAGAAGGTCATTTATTAGTAAGGCTAATGGGACTTGTGAGTCCCCCCACTGGTAGCGTGGTATGCCTTGTCTATCGTCAGAAACCTGACGGTGTGCCTTGACAGTTTTAGTGCCTTATCCATGTGTCTTGAGATGAAAAAGATTGAAAATTGCTGGCTTAAAGAGTGGAATGAGTTGTTTGTTTGAAAAAGAAATTAGCACATTAATTGTACTAAAAAAAAAATCCACAAAACGTGTTCAGCTGCTTGACTGGGAAATTTGGGGAATTGAGATTCTACAGTGTGTGACATGTTTGTCAGTCTTGTGAATGGGAGTGGGTGGTTGACTTGATGGCTGTCTATGTGGGGGCTTGACTCAGTGCACATCAACTGTCATTCACTCAGTTGCTAATCAGGATGCTGCTATAGCTTTTTATGTTTGTCAATACTGAAATAGTTGCCTTGAAGCTGCGTTCATGCAACCTCTCTAGCAGCTTATAGTGATGGGGCAGTCCCTCATTCCTTCATGCAATCTAAGTTCTGTTAAACAATCACCTGAATTGGGGGAATGATAGAGATTTATTAGTATTCAAGCTGCACTGAGTGTAGTTGTAGCATGTAGTATCATGAGTGATGGAAACTATTAGGATGGAGGATGTTAATAGCAGCACAAATTATAGATTCTGTCTTGGCTACTACTGTGTGTAAGAAGAATTAGTCAGAGGGGAAGCTACATTAGCAGAGGCATTTAATAGTGATACTTAGTAAGTCTAGGTTATGAGATTGGAATGGGCTAGTAAAAAAAGTTCTGTTTTTAAGCATTGCTGGTCTCGCTGCCGGGCGACGGGGATCTTGGGGTCCTGTGTGTACCAACAGATGCCACCTCAAGTACCACAGATGGTATAAGTGCACTGGTTGAAAAACCCAGTTCAAGAAGTAATTTTTTTCCAGTTTGACAGAATATTTTTTTAAATAAGCTGGGAGTGAGGGGGGAGCATTATCATGATCAGCATTTCATTGTTAGCAGCCTGGCAGTTGATTTAAATTATGAATGCTGTGCAGAAACTGCATAGAGAAATTTATATTCCTCTTAATAAAGGTACATCCAGTGAAGTTGATTGGCAGTAGTTCAGTATAGAGAAGTACTTCAGAAGATGCATAATTAACTTCTGGGATTCACCACTACTGGATGTGGAGATGGCCTCTGGCAAAGGTGACTTTTAAGAAAGATTAGACAAATAGGATGTGTCTGTGACCTATAATAGATGTGGAACATTCATGTTCAGAGGCTGGTAAGCCTGAATATCAGTCCCTTCAATTGAAGTGTAGTGTTCGGAATGATTGGCTCTTGCTGAAGACAGAATGCTGAGCTAGATGATCTTGGCCTGATTCAGCAGGGTGGTTCTTCTGTTTTTAATCTTAAAGTACTTCCTCTTCTGTAGCTAAACCATTCCGAGGGAGCCGACTTTCTCAGGAAAAATGACATCCCTGGCTGTTGACTTCCAGTTGCAAAAAGTCATTGGTGAAGCTTTGCACAGATTTCATGCATTATGAAAGATGTGGAAAGTGTTCTTGTGGGCAGGACTTAAGTGTTTTTATGAGGGTAGAAGTGTGCACAGATAAAAATAGTGTGTTGCGTAGCATAAATGTGTGTCTTTTGATTGGCATAAAGGAAATTGGTTGAGAAATGAGCTGCCGCTGATGAAACAAACATGAAGCTGACTTCACTTTTTGTGACCGAAGGTTATTTTAAAATGCTGCAGTGTTG
The DNA here is from genome assembly GCF_035046505.1 of Tiliqua scincoides. Lineage (NCBI taxonomy): Eukaryota > Metazoa > Chordata > Lepidosauria > Squamata > Scincidae > Tiliqua > Tiliqua scincoides. The sequence continues at coordinate 23,794,461 of NC_089828.1, forward strand.
AGCATCCTTTAAAAAAAAAAAAAGAGCCCTTCCTGACACAGCACAGATGTTAGAGGTAAAAGCAATACTGCCAGAACACATACACAGCGAAATAACACCTTTGATGACTCATGGGAAGCGCAGCTGTAAATTTTCACATTATGTCGCCTAGGAACAATGATGGGATCCATACTTCCTGTACCGCCTTAAACAGTGAAAATTGAATGCTTACTAGAAAGTTCAAAAATTGGGGTGGGGCAGTGCTGTTATTTATATATTTATCTTCAAACTTTTTGCTCTTAGCTCCCTGCTCTTCTCACTCTGTTGCACCATGGCTTTTTGTTTGAAGCTTCAGTGAGTTCTTTTCCAGGGCTTTTAGATCTAGCTGAACCAATATTCTGGTATTTGCAAGTAAAGTGTGTCTTAGTTCGGTCAATTCATTTTTATTGTGTTAGCCAAAGGCCATAATAAAAATCACAAAAGTATCTGTAAAGCATATGCGATGCTGAGGTATAACAATAAAATGAAGCCTGAAAGTAAACATTAAGACACAGTGGCCAGGTTCAGGAATCATGCTGAACCATAATTAAATGGTGGTTTAGTGTTCCTAACACGAGCCTTGGGCTCACACACTCCATCCATGCTGGGAGGAAGTTTTTAATCTCTGTTTGTGGTTGAAAACAAACCAGAACTTGCAGTGTTCAGACACAGCAGCAAACTGTGGCTTGCGTGAACAATTAAGTGAGGGGAGGAGAAATTAGAACAGAAGGGGTAGGAGATCATGAGTAGCCAGACCCTGGCTTGCTATTACTAGCCTGTTACCTAAAGAAACATCATAGTGATAAAATTCATCGTTTGAATTGGCAGGGTTATTGTGGATTTTTGCAGCTTTCAAAACATGTTTTGTGAACTGGGCGTGGGGTGGGGTGGAAAACCTGTAATATGGGTTAGCAAAGGCCAGATTCCTTGAGAATCTCCTGTTGGTTGCAAAGTGAGACTGGGACAGCCCATTATGGACCATGAACGTGAGTTGAGTTGACCATGGCCATGGTTCACAAGCTTTCCATTCCTTCCTTTGAAGTGATTACATACCACCTTTCTCATAGACTCAAGGTGGTTTAAATAGGTATAGAGGCTTAAGGAGTGGAATGAGTTGTTTGTTTGAAAAAGAAATTAGCACATTAATTGTACTAAAAAAAAACACCCACAAAACATGTTCAGCTGAGGACCAGAAAAAACACATCCTCTATTTCTCCAAGTGTTTCCTTTCAAAGTAAAGTTATCGTCCTAACTGTGCAGTTCTTGTGCTTTCCAGGCAGCTGCAAATCACATCCCAGGCTAGTACTTGGTATGTTACCCATTCTTGCCAACTAATTCCTCCCAATTCCACACTCTTCCACATTCCTCTGCTCTTGCCAGCGGCTTCTGGTCACCCATCCACGGTGAGATCCAAGCTGATCAGGCAAAGCAACAGCTGAACCTCAAGACCGCACCTCTTGCCAAACCTCTTGAAATTATGCCTACTGTTCTCCAAGTGTTGTGGTTGCTAGACTGACAGTGCATTTTGCCATATAGGGAGCTTCTACACCAGGAGTGTCCAAGCTTTTTGGCAGGAGGGCCACATCATCTCTCTGACACTGTGTTGGGGGCCAAATTAATTTATATTTCAAATTTGAATAAACTTACATAAATGAAGTATTGGAGATTAAATTTATATGAACCTATAAAAGTCCTTGCACAAAGCAAGGCTGGCCTTTCCCTCGCTGCCACTGCTGCATCACAGATGTGAAAACAGCAAGCAGTGTAGGGAGCGCTCGTCCCACAGCTCACCCATGAGGTTAAACAGTCGCCTTCACACTGAGAGCAGTTGTGTCAGGCCAGAGTGGACTCCAGCAAGTCTCTGGAAGGCCAGAGGCTCACTGGAGACTTGGGCTCCCCGTGGGCCGGATTCTGAGTCCCCAAGGGCCACAAGTGGCTCCCAGGCTGGGGTTTGGGCACCCCTGTTCTACACCATCACAAGATGGAACATGTGGAAGCAAGTGGCCTATGAAGTCATGTTATACAAAAGTCATCTATTCCACACAAATAACATTGTCAAATAATTATGAGGACCAGAAAAAAGCTGAAGTGCCTTTGGGATGATAAAATACTGTTTCAGAAAGCAGCCTTTTGCTTCAATATTTAAGTAATCGCTTAAAGTTGCATAACTTAAGGACACCAGCCAGGACAAGTGCACATGGGAGATGAGAAACACATTGGGGCACATAAGAATGCATCATCTCAATGCAGGGGTTGGCTTTTGTGCTTGGTATGCTGAAGGGGAGACTTCTTTTGATAAAGCACGGGCCCCCTTTTGTGTTGCATGATGTGTTTATTATTCTCCTCTCTTCAGATGGCGTTACTGGACTCCCAAACCTTTTAAGGCAGGGGTGCCCAAACCCTGGCCCTGGGGCCACTTGCAGCCCTTGAGGCCTCTCAAGGCGGCCCTCAGGGAGCCCCCAGTCTCCAATGAGCCTCTGGCCCTCTGGAAATTTGTTGGAGCCCACACTGGCCCGACGCAACTGCTCTCAGCATGAGGGCGACTGTTTGACCTCTCACGTGAGCTGTGGGATGAGGGCTCCCTCCACTGCTTGTTGTTTCACGTCTGTAATGCAGCAGCAGCAGCAAAGGAAAAGCTAACCTTGCTTTGTGCAAGCCCTTTTAGAGGCCTTGAGCTATTGCAAGACCTTCACATTCATTCATGTAAGTTCATCTTTAATATATTCATTTATGTAAACGTATGTAAATTTATTCAAATTTTAAATGTACATTGATTTTTTTCCCCTGGCCCCGGTCACAATGTCAGAGAGACTATGTGGCCCTCCTGCCAAAAACTTTGGACACCCCTGTTTTAAGGGTTGTGAAGAAGAGGCCATTTTGGCACATGCGTTTTGTCATGCTTGGTGAGAGAAGCTGCACCTGCTGAAACTCCCTCTTCTACACAATCAATAAGGACAAAAGAACTCAACCTCCATCCTGTCTTCCGTGAATTTTTCATGTAGGTATCTTACATGTAAATGCGGCAGTGTTGTTGGTCATGACCCATCTCAACTTGGGGTGCAACCCATTTATTGATTCCATGCCTACAATTTAGGGGCATTCTAGATCACCAATATGCAAACTGCTGCCTGCTGCACTTGGGCAAAGCTGTCCAAGAATGGTGCTTTTCATTCCATGCCACAGCCATCTTCCTCCTTGCCCAGTCGTCCCCTAGGCTTGCACTGGGCAGCCACTGCCCCCAGGAAATCAGGGCACAGAGGCATCTGGGGTGACAGGCATCAGAACCGGCTGCCTGGCACAATGCTGGGGGACAATTGGGCAAGGAGAAAGATAGCTGTGGCACAAAACAAAACATGCCATGCCAGGATGGCTTTGTCTGAATGCTGGATACGTCCCATGGGCCGGGGTTTGGAGGCCCCTGTTCGAAATCAAAAAGAAATGGCACAGTCAGTTCTGTAAATGGGGACAGGACCATAGCTCAAGGGGGAAGTGCATGTTTTGCATGTAGAAGGTCCATGTTACCTTTCCCCACATCACCATTCAGGTGATTTTAGATAGTGGGACTGCGAAGGCCCCATGTCTCAAATGCTCCCACCTGGCAGAATGGACGGCGTCAAGTCATAGAGACCAATGGTCTGACTCGGTTTAATGTATCTGAGTATCCTGTATCCTGAATTTATCCTGAATTTGGTGAACTAGATAACTAGGTTGGAGAAGGATTAGAGACAGAGAAGGTTTTGACCGTTGGTTCCTTCAGATTTCAACTACAACAACAGCTTGGTGTTCCACTTCATTCAGCAAGTGACCCCCAACCCTTGCAGATATAACCCCCCACAACATGCAGTATAACTTAACTATGCTCCTGGTGTCTTATTCTGAGTTTCTACACCAGCAGTGAGAGGGGAGAGAGTGTCATGACGTTGGGTCTGTGCTGTAAGTTTATGTGTTGCAGGGGAAGGGGAAGGGAGAGAGAACTTGAAGTTGGGTTGTGGTGTTCGTTGGGTTCATGTTTCCTTGTTCATATAAGTCATTTTGCCCCAAAAACCCAGACCTCACAAACATGCTGAGAACTAGCACATAGGTGAGGAATAATCAGGTCTTCCTTTCCGCTATGTAATACTGATTAAAAATATCTTCTGGTGCTGTTGGACCAAATATCCAAATATTTGGAGTGTTCCAAGTGTATGAATGGAGTGTTCTCCATTCATAATTTTGTGGCTATTAGCATAGATCTGTTCCTCTCAAGGTTAATCTGTTTCTTTCAAATGCTGTTGTGTCTGCCATATCGCACTGAAGTCATAATTCCATGTATATATTATGTACAGTGGTGGTGTGCAGTATTGGAGCATTGATGCCATCTAGCTGCAGGAAGTGGAAATGAGGTCAAGAAAGCACTCTTTAGAATGTGTTTATATGGATGAGGTGGGGGAAGCAGTTTTTAGCATTTTTGTGCTTTCTCCTCTGCTGATCAGCCTTGAGCCAACAGGCAGGATCATGCTGAAGAACTTGTCCAACCAATGCTCTTTCTCTAGGAGAAACTTGGAGCATGTTTGCCTTTCCTGAATGCCAAGAATAGTCTACTTTATTCTTAAATATCTAGATGTCTTTAATCGAGGTATTGTTTTGTCTCTAAATGTAGTTTTGTGTCTTCCCAATTCAGTCTTCGAAGTAGAGATGATGAAAGAATAGCAAAGCCAGGAGCCGTCTCTACACCTGTGAAGAATGCAGAGGAACCTCCCCTCTCCAAATCTGTGGAAGAATCTGTAGCAGAGAGAAACAATAAACAGACTCCACCGCTTCCAGGTAATTATGGCGAGACCCACTTCAGCTTGTTAGGTGGTGCTATAGCAATTGAGGATGTTTCAGCCTATGTAAATGCTTGCTGGTGTTCAGTTTGGAGAGACATTGCTGTCCTCACTTAAGATGAGTGCATGTGAAGCAGAAATCTTAGACTCCAAAGTACAGAAGAGAGAACTTTTTTTGCTTAGATACTATTTAGGGATGCAACTGTGAAAATAAGTGAAGTTTTTGACACTTCTTAGCTACACTAGATGCATGTGAAATTGTGACTTTGAGGACAGGTTATATAGTTCTTCTCTTGCTCCTTAACTCTGAACAGGTGATCTTGTGCCTGATTCTTACAGTGAAAAACCTGTTAAATGTTCCTTGTTCTTTAGAATGTATGTGATTGGGAAACCTCACTGTGTGGTTTCCTTCTGGCTTGAATTAGAAAGCTCATTCTAAAGTTTTCTTGAGTTAACTGCTGCAAGATTGCAATGTAATTCCACATGGTCCAGGATTTGATCAGAAGTTTGTTGTCACTCCTATTCAGTTGTTTGTGCTCCATGGCAGCGTAAATGCGTTAGTAGTGTTTGGACCACTGTTCGGCCCAACCAGGTGTATTCCTTACATGGTGTCCATGAGGAACAAACAAGCTGGACATTTACAAGCACTAAAAATTATATCATCGTATTTTGACATCCGAGATGGACTCTTCTGCAAGAATGCACCTATGTTCCTTTTTAAAAAGTATGGTGTGTGTGTTTAAACAGAACCCAAACCGGTCTACGCTCAGGCAGGACAGCCAGATGTGGATTTACCAGTTAGTCCATCTGATGGCCCCTTACCAAACTCAACACATGAAGATGGAATGCTTCGGTAATGGAATTATTGCTTATTGACTTTGCAAGAAATAAAGAAGTATATAACCCTACCTTTCAGTTAAATGATCCCCAAGGTGACTTGCAACAGATTATAACAGCACAGTGCTAAGCGATGAACTTGTATCTCAGTGCCAAGAGAATTGCTGGGGGGAAAGAAGGACAACCTGATGTTGAAGTCTCTCCCCAGCTCTCTCCTTTCCCTGTGGCTTGTGTCCTTGCAGAACCTGTGATAAGCCCAGGGAAAATAGCTCTCTTCCCCTCCCCTTTGAAAGTGTGCATTCAGGCAGTACTGGATGTAGCTGTCACAAGTAGGTAGGGCTTCTCCTTATGCCTCTCCAACATCCCATTTCTAAGGTAATTTCACCCATGTGGTTTTAACAGTGAGTCCACCACTGAAAAATCCATATAGCCTATGTGGTCATGTTGGAGTTCATCTGGTATGAGCTAGGCTTTCCAACCTCAGGTTGATAAACCAAATATCCCATGGACCACTCACCTCTCCTTTTGTGGCCCTTTTTGGACAGTCCCCACAATCTGCTAGTGACTGCTCAGGGAAGTTCTGCAGCTGCCATATCCACTTTCGCAGCATATTTGTGTGTCCCAATAGCGGGGAAATGTTATAAGCGCTGCATACATATAGCTTAATAATATTTCACAACCTTGCAGGCCAAGCATGAAGCTTGTCAAATTCAAGAAAGGAGACAGCGTGGGCTTGCGGCTGGCTGGCGGTAATGACGTAGGGATATTTGTAGCTGGTGTGTTGGAGGATAGCCCTGCTGCCAAAGAAGGCTTGGAAGAAGGAGATCAGATTCTCAGGGTAGGTTTCAGTCTTAAAAGAATATCTGACATCTTTTTTTTTTTCTTTTTGTCAAATACACACAAGAAAAGTGTGTATTCTAATTGGAATACAGTGGCATGCAAGCCCACTCAGCTCTGGATTTGATCGATAAGTAGCTTGCTTTTGAGATTGGCAGAAAAGATGTGGTCATGGCCATCAGTTTTTTAAATGACTTTTTAAATGGATTAGAAAAAATGCTTTGAGAATATATCTACTAGTAGTGTTAGTTGTGATAGCTCAATGGGCCTTCCAGTGTTCAGAGTAGTATATCTCCAAGTATGATGCTGGGTCCAGGAGGAATTCATGACCTGCCCACATCTGCCAACTCTGCTTAAGAGCTTCATTCTTTCAGAAACTAGACCACCAAGGCAATTTCTCCACCAAGGCAAGTTTCTATGTTTTCAGGAGATTCTGCACTTTTTGATCTTGCAGCATAATAACTAGTTGGCAAAAGGCACTAATAGGTGTAGTGAATTAATTTCTAATAATGCCATTATTTATTAAGAAGTTCAGGTGTTGTCCAGTGGCTAGGGGCTTGGATATGGAGCTGGAAGAACTTGGTTTTTTGGTTCTCAACTGCACTGTAGCTTTGTTGATGTCAGTGGGCACCTCACCATCCTTCAACTACTAGCTGTAAAACGGGTTTAAAAGTGCTTCTCATTCCAGGATTACTAGACCAAAGCAACTGTAAAGTATTTGGCACATAAATGCTGCACACGGGCTTAGTAATGCAGCTGTAGGAAACTGTAGCTGCATCACTGGATTTCAGTTAATTGTGTTGTGACTTTTAAACTTTATTTGCTTTTGCAACAGGTAAATAATGTAGACTTCACAAATATCATCAGAGAGGAAGCAGTGCTCTTTCTGCTTGATCTCCCTAAAGGGGAAGAGGTAACAATTTTGGCACAGAAGAAAAAGGATGGTGAGTAAGGTTTTTTGTCTGATATGCAAGGATAAGAAGGATCTCAGTAGAAGCCATCAGATGCTTGAATTTGAGCTTACCTTGTAGTCTGGTTTGCAGTGGCTTAGGAGCAGGGCACCTTTGTTCTGCAGGTCATTTAATAGGAATGCAACAATTGAAATGTTGATCTCAGTCCCCACTCTTACAGTGGCAGCACCTATCACCAAAAGAGAGTCATTCACATTCCTTGCCTTGGGGTGATGGGTGGAATAATGGAATCATTAGAGGCACTGTCTGGGTAATTTCAGGAATAAGTGCTTATCTTCAACCTTATCAGTTTATTGCTGTCCCTTAATGGCTCTTGAGCATAACACCTTACAGAACATTGAAGAAATTGGCTCCTTTGTGCTTCTCAGTAAAGCACCAAAGCAAGGAGTTTCCAGCAAATGTGCTTAGAATGTCTGCCCTTAGCGATAAAGGCAAATCTCCTGGTACTGCAAGGCAAGATGATTAATAGTCCTGTAAATCAGTCTTGCTAGCACCAAAAACACAGATTTTTGTCTCGTGGCATGTTTAGATTTTGAAGCATGAAAGCTACAGACGGAAACCAAGCTTACTCTCAACATGCTGTTTATTTTTGAAAATTGCTAGTAGCTTGCATAAGCTTGAGAAAGCATTCATTGTGTTGTGTGTTCCATTCTTAACACAGTGTATCGACGCATTGTCGAGTCAGATGTAGGAGACTCTTTCTATATTAGAACTCATTTTGAATACGAGAAGGAATCTCCCTATGGACTTAGCTTCAACAAAGGAGAGGTGTTCCGGGTGGTGGATACGTTATATAATGGCAAACTAGGATCCTGGTTGGCTATACGAATTGGCAAGAATCACAAAGAAGTGGAGAGAGGCATTATACCCAACAAAAACAGGTATTTTGGAATAGTCAGAGGCAGGCGCTACCCTTGCAACTGCTAATTTCTTATACACCTGCATTATGCTTAACATGTTGGACAAAATCATACTGGAACTGGGAATACTTGATAAAAGTGGGTGCTTCAGAGCCAGTTTGTAAATTTAGACCTTCTAGGCCAGTGGTTCCCATACTGTTGTGACTGACAGCTCCCTTGACCATTGGCTGTGACTCCTCATTAGGGTTACAATCCTATACATTGTGTAAGGTGGTGGGTTTTTTGCAAGGATTCCATGGCTCCCAGGGGAGCCATGGCTCACAGTTTGGGAACCATTGTGTTAGGCCTCAAATGAGAAACAGCCTTTCTCCTGTCAGGCACCGACTGCTAGTCTGCTTCCGGACACAGATTTAAGATGCTGATATTTAACCTAGAAGGTTTTAGCCTAGGTTTAACTGTCTTGAATGCCTATTTCTGTATGAGTCCAAAAACCATCTAGATTTGATGGGGTTGTCCTTCTAAAGGTATGCTAGCTGCTATTACTCATTAGCTACCTTGGGGTGGGCATTATGAATATACTTCTTGGGATGATTCAGGATTGTGTAGCATTTTGGGAATTGGACTTAGATATGGAAGATTCAGGTTCAAATTCCCACTCAGTCATGAAGCTTCCTGGGTGATCTGGGGCCAGTCACTGTCTCTTAGCCTCACCTACTTCACGGGGTTGTTGTGAGGACTAAAGGAGGGGAGGAACTATGTATACCATCCTGAGTTCCTTGGAGGAAGGGCGGAATGAAAATGTGAAAAATGAATAAAACTACCTTTTTGTTCTTTCGAAAATGCTGCAAGATCTATTCAGGCATTTTGGTATTTAGGAATAAATGTGTACAAAGTTGAATGAAATGTTCAGCATATGGAATATTACTTAATAAACAGAGTGTCAATCAGTTTGTAAGCCTTTCTCTGACTTCAAGGACATGTGAGTAGAAAACACTGAGATACACGTTGGGTGTTGCTTGTTCTTTTTCGCACAGAGCCGAACAACTGGCCAGCGTGCAGTACACACTTCCAAAGACAGCAGGAGGGGACCGTGCCGATTTCTGGAGGTTTCGAGGCCTACGCAGCTCCAAGAGAAATCTCCGAAAAAGCAGAGAGGATCTTTCAGCCCAACCAGTTCAGACCAAGTTTCCTGCATATGAAAGAGTTGTTCTTCGAGAAGGTGATGTTTGGTTGAAAGAAAACAGCCTCTGACTCATAATGAAAATGACGTGGGAATTCTTTTCTAAGATAAATTATTTTTCCTGTCAATTCCAGCTGGATTTCTCAGACCTGTCACAATCTTTGGACCAATTGCGGATGTTGCACGGGAAAAGCTGGCAAGAGAAGAACCAGACATTTATCAGATTGCAAGTAAGCATCTGGTCTGCTTTCTTATGCCTGTATCTTATTTCCCAGTGTGCATGCACATGTGTCTCTGTATGTTTACTCTCAAAGACATTCATTGGAATTCTAGAGGGGTGATTGAGATATCTATGTAAACTGTAGATCTGCATTTCTCAGTGTTTGCCTCCCACCATGACCACTATGACCACTTCTCATAGTCCACCTATTGGAAGCAACTGGCAATGATGTCATCACCAGCTGCTTCTGGATTGGGAGAGGCTCAGGGTGGATGGGGAGGGTTTTTTGTGCACGAAAGGTGCATGCTGGAGGTCTGCCCACAAAACTTCCTATTGCTGCTTGTTGTGTTGCATTACTGGTCTTGCTACCAGGCAGCAGGGGTCTGGGGCTCCTGCAGGTACCACCTCAAGTACTGCTGGTGATACAAGTACCACTGTTTGAGACACACTACTGTATATGCTTTCTGCGTGTAGGAAAGTTTAGAAAGTTACTTGTAAAGGCAAAAATTTAAAGCACTACCTTATGCAAAGTCAAACCACAGTTCCATCTTGGCCAGGATTGTCTACTCTGACCTAAACAGGAACTGATTTAAAAGGCATGACCTGTTGACCAGCAGTCAATATGGCAAAAGGAAAATAAACCTTAAAAAAAATCACTAAGTCAGGAAGATTTCTCACGGATGGATTAATGTATTGCTTCCTGCAAAAATATGGAAGCAACAGTTTCTGTTTTTACTAGAAAAAATACCTTGTTACTGGGGATAAAAATGTTGTGTATCTAATTGATTTGTGGGTGGTATTAACGACTTTCTCTTTAACAGAAAGTGAACCGAGGGATGCTGGTACAGACCAACGCAGTTCTGGCATTATTCGTCTTCATACAATAAAACAGATAATTGACAGAGTAAGCAATTCTCACTTTGTTTTTTCTGGTCCTGTCAGCATGAACAATAGAGCCTGGGATTCAGGGGCAGCAATACAACTGTTTTAACAAGCACAGCAGCCGCAAATGGTAAACATGTAATTCCAGTAAGAGAAAGTGGCTACCCATAACCACACTTTTCTTCGTATTCAAAAATGCTCTAAATTTATCCCAATCATCCCCAAATGTGTTTAAATCAACCTTCTCTGTCTGGGTACAGAAGTATCAAATGCTCTAATTCCAGGTGACTAAGTCCCACCATTTAGTCAACCAGTACTTTAGCTGAGGGAAACTTGTTTTGTTTTGGATGTTTTGCATGGAGTATTCCTGTGGGCATTGCCCATCAAGCTGGCCAATAAAAACCTTTTAGGATCCAGTGTCAGATTGGTTTTCAGAATCATATATGTTATCAGCTTAATATAGTTTGAGAGCCTTATGGCTTCATTTGTTTCCTTTTGTTCAAATTTTGCAGGATAAACATGCATTATTAGACGTCACTCCAAATGCAGTGGACCGACTGAATTATGCACAGTGGTATCCCATTGTGATGTTCTTGAACCCAGATTCCAAACAGGGTGTAAAGACCATGAGGATGAGGCTCTGTCCAGAATCTCGAAAAAGTGCCAGGAAATTATACGAAAGGGCCCACAAGCTACGGAAAAACAATCACCACCTCTTCACAGGTAAGTGCCTAGAAAGGAATATGAACCAGTGCAAAAAGGTATGGGGTGGGGAAGCATTTCATCCAAGGAATGGATTAAGCAGGGGTCAGCAGCTGGATGAGGTACAGATTGCACCATTTTTTCTTGGCATGCCTGAGGAAATATATCCTAGGAGAAATAGCTCATGCAAGCATCTCCTTATACAGTAGTAGTTTACTTATGCTGACTTTCTTATGTGCCAAGGCCCTGCCAGTAACTGTCCGGGCATGAATCTTTTCTCTTTCCATTTGCTTGTGTGGTGTAGTGACTACTGTGTTGGACTTAGACCAGAAAAACTCCAGCTCCTATCCCTGCTCAACCTCAAAGCCAACTGGGTGACTAGTCTCATGCACTCTAGCTCTCACCCTGTATCAGAGAGGGCAGTTGTAAGAATGAAAAGAGGGTAGGAAGGGGAATGTCTTCCAGAGTCCCTGGGAGAAAGAGCAGAATAAAAATGTAGGTAATAAATGAGGTTTGCTTTCCTGCTTTTCTCTTGTATGGGCAGTAGCAGGTTTGAAATCCATAACACAGGTGGGATCTTGGTATCCACTGATTTGACTCACCAGTAATACCAAGGTGCACCTTTAAATGCCTTGTTACAAGGGAGAAAAGCACCAAATCCTATTTCCTACCTTCACACTGTTAAATTGTAATTTCATTCCATTAGATTCCATTATTTACCCCATCTAGTGGCTGAATGCAGTATAGTGTCTATACCAATGTATTCTGGGGTAATAATAGAGAAGCAGGAAACCTGAAAGTGGGTTTTTAAAGCTATTTTTCCACTGATTCAGTATACGCTGATTTTTTTTATCCACTGAGGTTCCAGAACGGAACCTCCGTGGATAACGAGGCACAACCTATATCTGTAAGTTCTTAAAATAAATTCCCTATAAACTATGTTCCTAGAACTTGTTTGCAAACAATCACATATACTTCCCTGTCTACTCCTGCCCTTTCCTCCTCATTTTGCTGCTGGGAAAAGAATCTTTTTCTTTACTGTGTTAAAACACCATGTACACTGAAGGTCCAAAATAATACACAGTAGTAAGAGATTCATTTTACTTAACCGCTTTGTGAAATTCTTTTTGTTGAAAAGTTGTATATAAATATTCTTAAACATTTAGTCAGCTCATCTTTTTGTCCATAGTGAAGTCTAAAATATCAAATTAGGTCCCTCCACTGTTGACAGTAATGTCTGCTGTGTCAGTAAACACAACCTGAGTTGTACTGATGGAATTCTAGAAAGAGTTCCCTTAATAGTGATGGACTCTATGAGATGCTGCAAGACTGCAGGAGTAATAAAAGTGAAACCCCATTCTTAAACACAAGAAACTATTTTTACATAAGTAACAGGATTTCTGAATAAGGTGACTTTTTAATTGAATTGTTTTATGAAGTTAACAATATTTTAAGGCACCTTCTTACACAACATACAGTATACTAAATAGTTAAAACTGCAGTGTTGAAGTTTTATATGCCCTAGCTCAGTTGTTCTCAAACTTTTTAGCATTGGGACCCACCAAAAAACAAGTTTCACTTTACCAGCCACTCAAGCCTCTGTGGTTCTAATGGTGACTGAGCAGCATGCTTCCCACCCCACCCCCCAAGTAGCAGGTTGTAACTGTTAATGCACATAGCCTAATCTGCTTTGTCAGTTCGGTGAACCAACAAAAATTGGGTCACAACCCACTGCTGGGTCCCAGACCCCATAGTATGAGTGCTGCTACCCTAGAACTCTCAGAAAGTAAGATCTGTTGAGTAATAGTTGTGATTTTATTTTTGCAAACTCACTTTTTATTTTTATGTTTTAGCTACTATTAACTTGAATTCAATGAACGACGGTTGGTATGGAGCTCTGAAGGAAGCAATTCAGCAACAGCAGAATCAGTTGGTGTGGGTGTCAGAAGGAAAGGTATGGAATTTAATTTTGACTTTGTTTTCCTGATGAATTTTAAAATGTAATAGTGGTAACCTGAACTGAGCAGATTTTCCTTACAGCCAGGCTGTGTTCAAGAAATCATGGGGTAGCTTGTCTTGGAATAGTTTAGGGAAGAGGTGGCCCACTGTTCACCTATCTATCTGTATCCACTGCTTTGTCTGTGCCCCCACCCTCCATGTGTATCCTGTTACTCTCAGCTTGAGCATTCAGCATAGCAAGGCTAATCTTGCTCTTGCTTGGTATTCCCGAAGTCCAAAGCTTTCCATATCCTTGAGCTTTTCTTCTTGAAATTAAGCTTCCAGTGTGTCTGGATCATAGAGAGTCAGAACTTGAAGCCCTCTTTGCAATTTGGGAACAGTGCACTTGTCTTTCTCAAATATTCCTAACTCCTGCGGGGGCGTGGGGGGGGGATAGACTGCACTATCCACCTTCAATTGCAGAAATCCACAGATAAAGCTTTTCACATCATTCTGAAGAGTACAAGAGCAAGAGATGGTTTTTAAAAAAGGCACTCCCATTATGCAACTCAGATTGTTTGGTCATTGCAACCCATAAATCTTGACTGTGTTTATGCCAATTAAATGGTGGTAGCTATCCCTGATTCAGCTAGGCAGCTTCAGAAGTGCCTGTTGGAACAATCTGTGGGGGACTGATGGGTAACCTAGCTAAGGTATTGAAATGCTCTCATTTCAGCTATCAGGTAAAAGTACTTGAGTTCTCTGAACATGATGGAATATGGGTAGATGATGATGATTGACTTGTGTGCTGTTGAAGAAAAGGAATAGGGATACAAGTAATACTTTACTTGCTTTTATATCTTACCTCCCCCCACATAGTTCCAGGTTTCTGCAGCTTATTTTTGTAGGTCAAAATTCTGGATTTATGCTTTTGCGTTGAGATGGAAGTAGTCTCTTTGGGGAGGGTAGTAGGAAGATGAAGAGGCATTACACCTCAAGGCCTCTCCCAAATATACAGACTCTTTTTGCTCTAGTTGTTCTAATGCCTCATGCAACATGACCAAGCAACTATTGTGCTATAAAATCCCTGCATTGTCTGTCTACCTCTCTGCCCTTCCAGTAACAGTGGACATTTTGCTGGCTTCTATGTATTATGTAAGGCTTTTTTTGGGTGTCTATAATGAACTGACATTTTCAGGGCAGCAATTCATTGTGATTCAAAAAACTGTCTTGCAAAGTAATAGCTAATTCACAATCCATTTGGTGCAAGTATAATTCCAGTATAGCTGAAATTATGTCTGCAGTGTGCATTTCCATGTGCACCAATTTTATTTGAATTTTATCAAATTTATTTCTTTCCCTGTTTCCTAGTCTTTAGGGGGGCTTTATATTATTTAAGCACCATTGGGCCATATAGAACAAGAAACACAAAGCAAGTACCTTTTTTTTTTTTAAATTTATGAGCTCATTGAGGGCAGGCCTCCTAGTATGTAGAAAAAATAATTATAAGTCGTCTTGGGCACCTCTCCAAGGGAAGGGGAAAGGCGGGTTAAAAAAATTTAAAATAGATTCTCAAAACCTTGTGATCTTTCAAACTGGTTTACAAGTGGAAGGGCTCAGAGCCAAAAATAGTCTTAAAGATCGGGCTTGTGATTACTTTTTCCTGTGTGGTCTGCTGTTGAGACCAAGGGTGATGAAAGAGTAGAAGGTATTTTAATCTTGTTCAGTGTATAAGTCTTGCCCAGAGCAAAGGCTCACTATTAACAACAGATTTAAGTTATTGAAATGGGTGTGTTTAAAAAGTTTAACTTTGAACTGTGAAATAGTGAGGCTTCCTGTAAAAGCAGGAGAACATGGTTCATTTTGAAGATTTATTCTCTATTCTCTGTTTCTTTTGAAAATCTGTATTTTCAAAGGGCGTTTTGAAAATCTGTATAAAAAAGCTGATGCCATAAACTTCTGAACTTTGTGTTTGACACAGGCTGATGGTGCTACCAGCGATGATCTTGACCTACACGATGATCGTCTGTCCTACCTTTCGGCTCCAGGTAGTGAGTACTCCATGTACAGCACAGACAGTAGACATACATCTGACTATGAGGACACAGATACGGAAGGCGGGGCCTACACTGATCAAGAGCTGGATGAGACTCTCAATGATGAAGTTGGGACTCCTCCCGAGTCGGCTATTACACGGTCCTCTGAACCTGTAAGAGAAGATACGTCAGGGATGCATCATGAGAATCAAACATATCCTCCTTATGCTCCACAAGCTCAACCACAGCCAAATCACAGGATAGAGTCTCCTGGGTTTAAACCAAGTGCAGCTCAGCCGGTAAGAAGAAAACACTTCTTAAAAAGACACTTTTGCCATGTTATTCCGTGATACTATGGGGTGTGTGCATGCTGGAGAGTGTGTAGCTCCAGGAAGCTTAACATAAGCATCTCCTGGTAAATTCCTGGTTTAAATCCCCCCACTCCTGTTTTTTGCCCCAAACTGTCTTGAGTGCTCCCCACTACTGCGGTCTTAAACTGGAAGCTATTAATGGCAATATTGTTTGAGAATGTACACTTCTACGGGTTGAGCACTGTATTTGCTGATCCAATTCTTCTTGATGAGTGTCAAGTGTTTCCAAGGCGAGTGCGTGCTCTCCAAGCACACGAGGGAGGGGAGGACTTCTAAAGCAACATAAAATCATTTTTTAAAATCAAACAATATTCAAAAAAGGTAAATCAGATTAGTGTTGTAGTAAGAAATGTCTGGGCTTATTGGTCGTGGTCTATGAAGATTTTTATTTCCTAACATTTCACCCACGACTATGGTGGGCATTTTCAAAGAACAAGAACCACAGGCTGTTCATCTCACCCCAGAACTGGCAATAACTGTCCACTGATATTGTTCACCACGTGTTCCTTAAAGAATTATGTACTTTCTTTCCACAACCCAGTTCTATTCCTGTTCCAAATTCCTTGCATTTCTAAGGGCTGGTAGCCTGTGGCAACCAACAGTACCTCTCATGTTCCTTTACCCTGATTTTCATCCTCCTTCTCATCATGCCTATGTACACTTGACCATAACTACATGGAATTCTGTAAATCCCTACCAAAGAGAGGGCATCCCTTGCATCTTTGCTAATCAAAATTTCTGCTGTATTTTCTGAGTGGGTTTTGAAAATGCCCACTATTGTTGTGGGCAAAAGGTTAGGAAATCTTCGTTGACCGTGACCAATGAACCTGAACAACTTTTACTAAAACGCTAATAGTACCAGCCATGAAAGCCTTAGATTATATGTTAAATCAGATTAGTTTACTATTATAGTGCCTGTCTAAAAGTTGCACTCTAGAGATTTTTGGAAGATGCCTGAAAATTGAGTCAGTTGTTTTTCTAGATCCAGATCCAAATTAGGCTGATTCTCTTTCCATGCCTGATTTTATCACTGAACATGCAAAGAAGCCTCAAAGATACCCTGCATACTAGACCTCCTTTTCTGCTTCCTATATCTAATTTTCCCTGAAAGGGGAACACTTGAGACTCTCAAATAAACCTGAATTGTGCCTGTGTTGGTTGGGGACCATGTGAACTATAGCTTAGGGGCCCCTGGGAAGACTTAAGCTACTTTGACCCTTTTCAGATCTTTGTGACTATCTAGATGCCAATGCAGGTAAAGAAAGAAGGTTTCCAGCCTCACCAGCGCACAATATTGCAAGGTGCTGTAGGGGTTTGCTCAGATTTTACCCCTGCCTGACCATATTGATGGGCGTTATATTTTTCCATATCCATCTGCTTTTGGTAACTAAGCACAGGTGCAGAGTTTGATTTTACCAAACCTAAATAGCAGGCATTGGGTGGTTATGACTAGGACTTTTATGCATTGGCCACGTCTCGACTTTACCAAAAACTATATTTTAAACATTTCACAGAAAGCAGAAGCCTCACCTGCAGTCCCCTACCTTTCCCCGTCGCCAGAAACAAACCCTACAGCCTCATCAACTTCTGCCGTTAACCCCAGTGTAAGCCTAACTAATGTCAGACTGGAGGAGCCAGGCGTAGCTCCTTACAACTCTTACCAACCACAAGCTGGCCCCCTAAGAACACCTGGCACTGAGGCACCCCACTTAATGCTCAGAGATCAAGAGCCGCCATCCTTATCGCCGCATTTAGATCCAACAAAGGTACCTCTGCCTGTGCTATAACATTGCACGGATTCACTCCTTTACATCCTGCCTAGCACATGATCATATTTGCTTTCCCCCCTTACTATAAAGATTTTTTTTGATTGTTTTCTGAGCATCTGTGCTGCTTATGAAAGCGCTTCTGTGCTTTTAAGAATATTTAACTTTGTTTTCGTTTGCATGGTTTAAGTAACATTTCTCACTTTTGCTGGAAAACAAATATATCAGAAGATTTTACAAGCTCATTTCATTTCAAAGCTTTTTTTAAAGATTTGTGCGCAATTTAACTTTCTCCAGCTTGTTAAATTGTTAATGTACCCTTCATAGAAATTCAATCTGTCTTCCAAATCTGCCTGTGTTTGTGCTTTACAGCCTTGCTATACTAAGTAGAAAAGGTTCCCTATTATTGAATGTGTCAGCCTGATACCAGAGATACTCAAACTGCAATTATGAGTCTCTGAAATTCAAGAATAAATGTTTGAACATTAACAGAAATTGGATCCTGAGATGGGGAGTAAACATCAGTCAGATCTGGTAAAGGAAATGGTACGAAGGCAGGAATTTCAAGAAACCATCAAGCAAAATCAAGGAATCACTTCAGTGGCTTTAGTGCATTCATGCAGTCCAATGAACTGGATAATTTATGGTGGCCACAATGACTAATGGAAGAGGAGGTGAAGTTACATTTGACCAAGTCAAGAAGCATGTGCACAAAAGCAGAGGGGTTACAGGGAGGAACTCAGCTGCATCTTCAGCAATGTTTATTTGATGTTTAATGCATCAACACATTTAATTCATAAAATTAGTCACCCTTCATTATATTCCTTAAAGGAAAATAGCAGTAGGTCCATTTGGAGTTAAAATTATGGGTGTAGCATTTCATTTCATCAATTTGAAAAATTTTGCTAGACTAAAAAGAACATGTCTGATCAGGCAGCTGATTTTTCAAAAATGCGTATTTTTTTTTTAATACAGGTATTGTAAAAGCTGCAGATCACACATGTCATCTTAGGAAAAGTGGAATTCCCTCCTGTGTGAGAGACAAGAGGGAATGTGCCTCTGGTGCCCTGATGCAATACCACAGGGTGCTTTTCAAACTGATCTTTTTTTTCTTGTCTGAAGTTTGTGCAACTTCAGTAATCAGTTGATTAACTTAAGTTCATAGGATTAATTGGGTGACAGCTGTGGTTAAAATGGCTGCTGTACAGCATTTTAGTTCTTACTGGTCCCAGTTAACTCATGTGTCCTAAGCAACGCAATACTGTCTTTCTACAGATGTACAGAAAAGATCCATACATCAATGAGGAGCCACCTCGGCAGAACTATGTCTTGAAACAGCCAGCCCAGAGGCAAGAGAAGGAATCCAATCTGACTTATGAGCCACAGGCCCCATACACAGAGAAGCAGCCGAACAGAGATTATGAGCCACTGGCATATAGGTATGAGTCCACAAACTATGTGGACCAGTTTTCTCGTGGTTATGACCCTCGTCTCCACTACGAGGAGCGTGTGCCTCCCTACGATGAACACTGGGGGTATTATGATGAAAAGCAGCCCTACCAACCCAGGCCACCTTATGATAACCAACCTCCCAGAGACTTTGATCCCCGACAGAATGCAGAAGAGAGCACAGAACGTGGCTGCTATTTTCCAGCACAACCTCGCTTTGAAGAACCACCTCCAGTGGCTTATGATAACAGGTCTCGCTATGACCACACATCTAAAAACTTCAATCTCGCGCAGCTAAGGTATGAAGAACAGCCCACTGCTGGGTATGAAGTCCATGGGAGATACAAAACAGAGACTCAGGCCTACCCTTCTGCAGTGCCCAGATCTCCTGAACCCAAGCATTACTTTGAGTCGCAGCCCCGGGGTTATGAACCAGGTCCGCCACAAGGGTTCAGCGCTAAAGCAGGACAGTACGACCCTTCCATCAATACTGCAGGTGTGCATCCTTCCGCCCCATTGCAAAAACCAGAAGTTCTGCCTTCCAACAGTAAACCACTGCCTACACAACCAGCTGAGGAAGAAGATGACCCAGCCATGAAGCCGCAGTCAGTGCTAACTAGGGTTAAAATGTTTGAAAACAAAAGGTCATCATCACTGGAAAAAATAAAGGACTCCAATGAAGTTCCAGTAGTCAAGGTAAATACTTGGTGGGCTATGTTGAGCAGTAGTTTGGTACAGTCTCTTTTTGGGCACAGTCCTAACCCCTTATGTCTGCTTTCCAGCTCTGGCATAGCAGTGCCAATGGGACATGTGCTGCATCCTGCAGTTGGGTGTCACTCACAGAGGCCTCCTCAAAGTTAGGGAATGTTTGTTCCCTTGCCTCAGAGCTGCATTCCCCTTATGTCAGTGCTGGAAAGCACTAACATAAAGGGTTAGGATGGTGCCCTTAGTCACTTAGCTTTTATCCGAAAGCCTGAAGAAATTGGTTAGTACAGTGTAGGGGCAGCAGTCTCACTTATGAGATTGAGTTTCTCCAGGCCAGTCAGCCTTCTGGTCTGGTGCTGACTGTAGAAGGGAAGGTTGCTGCTGAGGCCCAGAATTGCCTTGGAGCTGATCATCTGAGAAGGCGGCTGCGACCATCTTCAGACTTATCAATTGTCACATAGTTTAAACCTCAAAGTTTGCTGCCATATGAGCCTGTCCTTGAAATCTTTTGAAGGCCCCAGTGCAGGACATATCTAAGGATGGATTGTAGCTCAGAAACAGAGGTCATGCTTAGCTTGCAGCAAATTCAGCTCCTTGCATCTCCACTTTAAAAGGGATATCTGGTTACAGAACTCGGAATAACTCTTAGGAAACTGTTACCATTCAGTGTGATACAGTAGTGGGCTAGATGGGCCACTGGTCCTCAGGTGCTATAAGTTGCTTTCAACAGATAGCATCTCTTTTTCATGACTGGATCATACATTTTGGAGAATGTCATATCAGTTTTAGGGATCTGCAGAGGTTTTTGTCATAGACTTCAGGAGCATCCAAAATGGCTTGGACCCATATTAATCCTCTGTTTGGACACTAAAAATTGTGAGACCACCTTTTCTTCCTGTTTGCAACCAATAAGAGTAACCCAAATCCCTTCCTTCCTAGTGGTTCATATCCTCTTTACGTAGCCAAAAGCTCCATTTCAGCATTTTCTTGGGCAGTCGTATTTTGTCGTCAGTTAAGACACTGTAGGGTTTACTTTGACTGTAGATTCTCTTTTGTGTTAAGCGTGTAATCCACACTGATCTCTTAGGAAAAGGTACACATCTACAATGAGAGGAGGGGTTTGTATGTATCTAAATAAATGGTGTGTTTATTTAAATGAGATCTTATGATGATAGTGAGCCAATATATTATAGTAGTTTGGCAATAAACCAGAAATCTCTGGATCAAATACCTGCTCAGACTTGAGCTCACAGGGATAGTTAATATTGGTGTAACATATAGAATTGTAACAGATTTGAGGTGCTTAAAAGAGTGTTATAAAAATACTAAGGTTTTGAACCACCATCAAGTTAAAATCCTGCTGATTTCAATTGTAAGAGTTTCTCCTGTGAAACCTGTTATGGTTTGAAAGCACTAAACTTTGGGTGGGTCAAATTTCTTACTACACAAATTCCCCCTTAAAGATGCTGTTATGTATTCTAGTGCTTATTAAGAATCCAGAGTTTTGTCTTGTGTTCAGTTGTTGAGATTTCTATTATGTATCTTTAGCAACCTCCAGAGCTTGCACCTAAGCCCAACATCGCCCCAGTGAGTGGTCCTAAGCCCGTCTCTCAGAATCAGTATGAACACGACAAACCAGCTTACAGGTAAATGCAGTATAAAATGGGGTGGAATGCTTTGTTCCTGCTAGCCCACGAGATAAATCTCTTGGATGACTGCAGTCCAGCAGTTCCCAAACTTATCAGAGTCACGGTGCTCTTCTTCCCAGCATCATCATCTTAGATTGCTCTCAATCTCTCTCAATCTAAGATCTCTCTCAATCTAAGATGGTGATGGCCAGGAAGATGGGTGCCACCATCTTGGATCGTGGGAGGCCTCATGTGGTCCAAGGTGGCAGCACCCAGGAGAGCTGGCAGAGGCTGTCAGGATATCCCATGGTGCCCCTGTGAATTTGTAGCAGTGCACATTTTGGAAACTGCTGTTGTCAGGGTGACCATGAACCCTCTTCTCCCAGGATGCATCTTTTTTTTTTTTTTTTTAAGCCTCATGTCCTGGAAAAGAACTTAAATGTCCTCATTTTCCCTGTAAGCAGGCAGAGCATAGATAAACCGATGTACAATAGATCATAGCTGTGGTTGGTGGTGGGGCTAGTATTAGATTTACTGCTGGGTTTGAGCTCCATTTGATAACTTTTTAGCTGTGGCAGGGTTGCTGCTGTGAAAGGATCTGGAATACTGTAAAAAGGTCCTCTGGATCACCTGCCGTAGTAGACGAACAGAGTGGGCAGGAGGTCTGGTCTAGAGGGTAGAGCCTCTGTCTGCCTGAAGATAACATCCACAAGGTCGCCAGTTCGAGGCCACTGGCACCGTGCGACCTTGAAGCAGCTGACAAGCTGAAGCCGAGCTATTCCATCTGCTCTGAGCGTGGGAGGATGGAGGCCAGAATGTGAAGCCAGATCAGAATGAAACACCTTGAATGTAGTGGTTCTTGAAAGAAAGAACCTTCTTTCAAATTGTAAAAATCCCTATTTAATAAGGGATTTAAATAAAGCCTGCCTATGTAAACCGCCTTGAATAAAGTCTTGAATAAAGACCAAGAAAGGCGGTATATAAATACCTGTTGTTGTTGTTGTTGTTAAAGAGTGTAATGCATTTTTATCAGGGATGCAGCAATTTGTTGATTGATTTGAAAACACTTTTACTAACTTAAAAGATGTCTCCAGATGTCTACTACTTATCGGGTACTGTAGTATATTTTTTAAACCAGTGAATGTTTAGGGAAAACTTTCTGATAGGAGGAATGCCTCTTTTGGAATGCCTTCTACAACACAAGTGTGTTCCTCAAAGGCAAAGAAATTGTGCTGGTTTTATCACATGCAAAAGTATTTTTCTGAATAAGCGTTCTGTTTTAAGGGCCCCAGAACCCCAAAGACCTCAAGCGAAGCCTCCCGAGGACATCGTACGGGCAAACCACTATGATCCTGAGGAGGATGAGGAGTACTACCGGAAGCAGCTATCCTATTTTGATCGCCGAAGTTATGACAACAAGCCTGCTGCCCAGGTCCCTGCCAGCCATCACCCTGAGCCTGCTAAACCTGTCCATCTCCATAATCAGCTGAACTACACAAACTATTCTTCCAAGTAAGCCTTTCTTCTGTGTGCCCTCTGCCTTTGATACCAACAGCCGACAGATTCCCATAGGCGTACCATGTCGTTGCCCGTTGCAGCTAATGGTGGGAGTAAAACCCAGTTACTTGTACAAAAGCATATAATGCACATGTTTATATGTGGCATTTGCTTTACCTCTGTGAAGACTCAATAAAATAAAGCCGACTAAACACATACGCTGTAACCCAGGTATCCGCAGATCCAGCATCTTTGGATTTGACTCGCCACGGATGCCGTCGATACTGGGGAAAAGCCACTTTAGGATTTGACAAGCGAACTGCAGATTTGTGTATCTGCGGAGGGTCTTGGAACAGCTCCCTTGTGGATAAACAGGACTGACTGTATGTTTGTGTGCTTTATGCTCCCCCCCCCCCACACCTCTATATTCAGTTTGATTAGGAGCAGGTCTTGGGGCTTCCAAGCTTCCTCACTATATTTAGGAGATAAAAGTGGTCCTATAAATTGATTGTGGGTAGTGTTATCTCTGTTTTTTTGCAACTCCTTTCAAAGACAACACAACAAAGACAGCTGAGCTTTGAGAGCTGCAGGGTATAGCAACTAAACTGAGGGTTTGGAACTGCCCTGGTTTGAATCTCATTTCTCTTTTGAGGAGAGGAATTCAAACTAAAAACTTGTTTAAAAAATAGACACAACTTTTGAAGTTTTCATTGAAGCCATCACATTGGCATTTTGTATCATTCTGCGTCCCCCCAGATTAGAAAATTTCTTACCATCGCTAGTTCAAATAAACATAAAATGTAAACTAAAATAACCTAGCATATTGGTTCCCAAACTTTTTAGAGGCCCTAGAGCAGTGATTTTCAACCTTTTTCATCTCATGGCACACTGACAAGGCACTAAAACGTTCAAGGCACACCACCAGGTTTTTGACAATTGACAAGGCACACCATACTGCCAGTGGGGACTCACATCTCCCATTGGCCCTATTAATAAATGACCTCCCCCCAAATTCCTATGGACCACTCATGGCACACCAGTGTGCCACGGCACACTGGTTGAAAATGGCTGCCCTAGAGTAAGATGGTCCAACTTTGGGCAGCTGGGGGGGCACATGACCCTTGCGTGACCTCTGGCTGGACTGACCCAGGCCAATGTGGAAGCAATTGGCAGTGACATGATGATATCACTGCCAATTCTGTAATTGCCGGAAGTAATTTGGCAGTCCCAAAATGGAGGCAGCAGCAACGGAACTTTACATTCTCCCTGCTGCACTGAAAAACCGCCAGCACGCCCTCTCCGCTCAAGCTGATGAGCTCATCAGCTGGAGTGGGACAGGGCAATGCTGTGGAAGGGAGCTTTCAGCCTCGGGAGAGCTCCCTTTCGTAGCTTTGCCCTGCTCCAGCAGACAAGACAGTGAGGAGTGCTAGAAAGACAGCAGAGTTGGCGGCTGCCCATGGATCACTGGACTGGGGGGTGTTGGGGGAGGCTGCCAGAATTGCCCTCATAGGCTACATGCAGCCCGCAGACTGCATGTTGGGTCACACAGCCCTAGAGGCTGCTGCCTGATTTACAAATGCCAAGAGGCATGGCTATAATGGTTTTGGTCAGCAGTGCTCCCTCCCCAGGTAGCAGCTGTTTAACCCTTGATGCACATAGCGTAATCTGCCCTGTTGGTTTCTTGTCTAATCCAATATTGAGTCACAACCCACTGGTGGGTCCTGGATCTACAGTTTGGGAACTGCTGATCTAGCATGTATTTAATATAGTGTGTTTGCAGTACAGATAGTCCCCAAGCTACAGATACCCTTCCTGTGATCAGCAGCACCTGCACTGCAGGCGCAGTCTGTCCAACCTTGTACTTCTGCGCAGGTGTGATAGCACTGTTCTGACTTCACGTAAATCGAGGACTTGCTGTACTTCACATCCATTACCTCAGTAATTCTTTTGTCAGGAATCCTCCCCATATTGCTGAGGAGGACTGTGGCAAGATTTAAACCAGAGATGTCCCAGTGGCCATGCTCGGCTACTGTGCTGCACCAGGTCTTGGTCCTTTTAGTCATTGACCTCGAGGGAGCAAGCATGAGAACAGTGGCTGATCTCGCCATGTATAGAGGTGAAGGGGGAAGAAGTATCTGAACAGGCCCTGTATCTTGTAATTGGTTTCTGTATCTCGTCATGGCAGATGACTTAGTATACCTTTGGACAGCATTAAATGCTATCTCAGTGGGATTACCTCTCCAGTAATCCCTGTGGAGCAATTTTGTCTTCCAGAAGGCTGTGGATCTTGGAACACACAGACTTCTGCAGCTGATTATTTCATGAGAAGCAGAGAATTTCTACAGCTAGCATACCTCTTTGTTCAATTGTGGTCTACTCAGACCTTCCTAAAATTCTGTGTTCTGGTTTTAAAATACCCTCAAGCTCTCATTGGAAGTTTCTCAGTTTGGGACCCGAATTCTTTAATTGTGCTGTATCAATTTAGCGCTGCTGACTAAATAGTTAAGTGCAGCGAAACCTGGCTATGTTGCAAAGAGAACCAGCTTACCCTCTGTGATCTGTCTTTTGGGGAGCCCAAACCATTCTTTTTGCAGGTGAGCTTAGAAAGACCCATATGTGTAGGCTTATGAATGCAGATCTCTGTTAGGTTCAGAGTTTTACTGATTTGTTGCAAAAGGCTGTTAACAAAGTCCATGAAAACCTACGTGGGGATCTCTTAGGGGTTTCACTGAAAATCTATACACTATGTGCCTGTGGCCGTAGAGCACTAAATGGAGAACAAATTCCATTTTTGTCAACTTTGTAGCATTTTTAAATACTTCCTGCCCTATCCCTTTCCAACATAGAGTTGATTTTCTACCCAGTTAAAGATTTTTAGATCCATTTGTCAAACTTATTTCATACAGAGGGCTGAACTTAACATTCATGGTGCCTGTTGAGGGCCAGAAGTGACATCATTAAGCAGATGATGGTCAGAAATAAGCAATTTGTTCTCTCATAGACACTCATTAGCTGCAAATGACAGAAGAGAAATTGTGTAAATCTTGTTCCTATTTGTAAGAGGAGGGAGCCCAATTATCATGCTGGGATAACACAATTATAGTAGGGGCTGGATATATTGGTTCCAGGGGCCACATTCGGCCCATGGGCCTTATGTTTGACACCCATGATTTGAGATTATAACATTTGCTTTTATGTTACAATTTCCTATATACAAAATTGTAAATTGTGTATTGGAATCTTGTTGATACACAATGACTTGCTTAAAATTGAGATGGTTTTAAGACCTGTTGAAAAGTGTCACCACTCTTGGTCCTCCTTTTGATCTTTGGCAAAAAACAAAAAACAATGCATTTTTGGCTCACCTAGGGAATCCGCTGAAAGGGAGGGCACACATCTTTGAACCGGAAACTTACCAGGCCGAAGCTCAGTCCTGGCCCAGTTAGCTTGCTCAGACCCCATAGCTCTTTTCAGCCACCAAAGTGATAAGCAGCATTCCATTTTATCACCTGTGATTGGCAAGTATCTGGTGAGGCATGATTAGCAGAGCAAAAGTTACTCTGCTGCAGCTCCAGCTCAAACTACTACTTCTGGTTCCAAGATCTGGATTCGAAGAACACAAAGTCTGACTCCTGGCATGACTGCCTGGAACCTCAGACCTGTCCTGACCCAGCCTTCGGGTATCACACAGGGTTGGTGTGAAGCTTAAATGCTACTCTGAACTTCTTGGGGGGCAGAAGGGATAAAGTATGGCCAATAATACCCCTCTTCTTTGGAACCCTTTTAAAAAAAATAATAAAGTTTGATGGAGCAACTGAGTCTTTGCTGCCGTGGCACTGAAGATGAAGCTAGACTCACCAAGCCCTTGATCCAGTTCATCACATTTATTGCAGAGAAGAGAGAAGGCAGTACAGAGAACTGGTGGGCAGGAGAGAAATTCCCAGAGCTGCTTGCTGTGTAGAGATAAGAGATAAGAATTATTGTCATGCTGTTGCCGCCTTTAGTTATATTTCTGGTCTGTTGAACTAGTTTCCCATTGTAACATAGAATTCAAGGTATAGGTGTCTTCCATGGAAATGCCACAAGTACAAAAGTCTCCCTCAACAGAGAATTGTGACCAATGGCAGCTTTCAGTTTTTCATCTGGAGTTCAGGTTGTGTGTAATTCTGAGTCTCTTTCTGCAGCTTGCTTTCTTGCTTCTCTCACTCTTTACTTGTTTTGCAATAGCGCCATCTACCACACTTGAACAATAATAACAGGCAGCATCAAGCTAATTTAATTATGAGTCTGTTGCTTTGGAAGGAGCTCTCCTTACTTTCTGTTCCTTTTAGTCTTGAATCAGTACTAGATCTCCCAGTGTTGGTAGCAAGGAGGAGGAGAGGTGTGTTAAGCAGTTGAATGGGAAGTGACAAATGTACAAATGCCCTGTGAATGGTCTTTAGAAGCCTTCAGGTCTTCAGTTTACATTGAATTATTTGACCCTGTAGAATGAGTTACGTATTAAGTGGCTTTCTTTGTGTGTGTGTGTGTGTGTGTGTGTGTGTGTGTGTGTGTGTGTGTGTGTGTGTGTGTGTTTTTAAAGCATTGGAGAACGTTGGTAACCCAACACAAGTTTCACCTCTTGTAGGATGAAATCTTCAAATGGGAGCACTTATCAGTCTAATAAGTGCCTGTACCAGTGTGTGTATTCCAAACTTCTTGTACCTTATATGTAGGACATGTGCATTTCTTTGTTTCTGGATTAAAATTAGAGGGCCGCATTTACTCTCAGAAAGACACATACGTAGGCATGCTCCGGTATCCATGGGGGTTCTGTTCCAGGACACACACACACACACACACACACACACACACACACACACACACACACACAGGGTATCTGCAGATATCAGGAATGGAGATACCCTTTGAAAAGATAGGGAAAGTGAAGGAGAAGAGAAAAAAATGGATCGTGATGAATTCTAGGGTGACACTGAGTGAAGGGAGGAGCTTTGGCACAACCAGGAAGAGGCTGCAGACAGCTCAGAAGACTGCCTGCAGCCCTGAAAACACAGTGGTTTCACGGTGCAGAGCAATTTTAAAAATTCTCTTTCATTTTCCCCTCATTTTTAAAGAGCATCCCTGGTATCCTCTGGATCCATAGGCAGTTGAAACCATGAATGGATTCCCAGGCCCACCTGTATTTCCTTGATCAGCTCAGAATAATGGGCCTCCTTGCAATTGTGAAATAGCTTGGTTCAGGTGGCCTCTCAGCTTCCTTCAGTAGCCTTTCCTAGTAAACACAGTCCCACCCCAAGACTTGCCTTTCTGGGCAATGTAATTCCTTGGGGATCTCCTTGCATCTCAGAGAAGCATAAGAGAATCCTGGTGTGTCCTTGATTTCCTCCTCCTTGGGATGATGTAATTGTCCATATATTGGCTGGATGGGCGGGCAGATTAATGCCTCATGAGACCCCCCCCCCCGATCTGGATGCAGCCCATTAATTTTGTCAAGTTGCACCTCAGCCCCTTTTTTGAAGCACACCTGTGAAGCCCACCACAAAGTTTGGGAATCGCTGGCCTGTAGAGTGACTTGTCATATCAGTAGCTTTCTCTTTTCTTTTTGAGGACTTGTGCTAAAAGCGAAGAATTATGCTTAAGTTAGAATGACCATTTTTCTTTTATTCTATTGCCATTTGCTTTGCCATCACCTAGATTTCTTGGTTCTTACACTAGCTACTTGAAAAGGAACATCAAGTGGTAAGAAAGTTGTGAATGTGAGGATGTTTTAAGGTGCCCTCTCTCTCTCTCTCTCTCTCTCTCTCTCTCTCTCTCTCTCTCTCTCTCCTGTTACATTCTGTCACAGGCATTATGTGCAGATAACTTGAAACTGCATCCAAAATTTTGACTTGAACCCAACATTTTAGGTATTGGCCATTATCCTAAGGCGGAGGGCTTAAAAATCTCAAAAATAAGTTTGGTTTCCCTTTTTTAACTTGTGTAAATTATGCACATAAAGCTAGTGAAGCTTACGCCTATTGCTTTTTTGCATTGCATTGTAGATATCCAACGGGTGCATTTAGGAGTGTTAGAAATTGCGGCACATCTAATTTCAGGGAATGCTTGGACTGGTTTGGCCCTCATTCTTCAAGACTTGACTGTTCAGTACTTACCCCTTTTAATTATATTGTTTTTAGCAAACAAAAAAATTGAGTAAAATTGGACAAGAAAAAGTAGAGGTGATAAATTCAACAAACAAAAATACATCCCAAATGTCATCTGCCTCTTCTCTGCTCTCTTTTTGTTTGTGTTACTAGTCTTTCTAACAAATGTTGTCTGACATTCTCCTGTGCTTTTAATCTGACTCTATTATGTGAATGAATTTTTCTTCTGTCTGTGGAGGAGGGAGAGAACCTCCTTCTATGTCACTCGAGCACACTTGCCCAAATGGGAAAAAGAGCAGAATCAGGCCTTTATGTTGGTTTTCCCTCTACCTTGGTAGAACAGAAGCAATGCTGAGCTATTTTTTGAGAAATTTTTTGAGAAATTCTGAGCCTTGTTTAGGGAATCGCCAATTGACTCGTGGAAATTGACCCAGAAGGGCTGTTTTCAGAGAGGTATAGGGCAATGGTTCTCCAACTTACCTGGGTCTGGATACCCCCGCAGCCGCCTTTTCTGGGGGGTGCCCAAATCTCATAAAAGTTTCTGAGATCCAAGATGGTGGCACCCAAATCTTGTGAGATTTGGGTGCTGCCATCCTGGATGTCCCAAGATTTCACGAGATCCAAGATGGAAGTGCCCAGGGGAACAGGTAGAAGGGGTCTACGATAGACAGTTCGATCGGGGTCATCCCATGGCATCCTTGTGTGTGTGCCGTGACACCCCTAAGGCATCACAATGCACACTTTGAGAACCCCGGGTATAGGGCATGACCAGAAGTAATGCTAGGAAGGAAAAGGAACTAAGCAAGGAAAACCTCTGAAGCTTGACCACCTACTTTTTCCTTCATTCCAACAGGGCGAAGTCACTAGACGTGGAGTCTATGGATAGAGCTGTTGGAGAAAAGCGTTATGAGCCTGTTCCGCAAGTGACCCCACCTCCCCCTGCGCCCCCAGTGCAGTACACCCAACCTCAATCCATTAACAGCCCAATTGTGTCTCTTCAGCCCAAACCTGCACTTACTGAAGGTAAGAGTCTAAATATTTGTTTTGTTGTATTGAGAAGTTTTAGGGGACTGCAGACTCTACATGGTAGCGAACATAACTAGACCTAAAAGCAGCAGTTGAGGTATAACATGAGCCCAGTCTAATCCATTGGATGCCAACAAACAAATTCAGCAGAAGAAATTTAAGAAGAAACATAACCACTACAGAAAATTGCCTAATCTTGCACCAAAGGAGCCCTGATTCTCTCTAATTCTAGTATTAAATTGTAAAAAACTAATTGCATAACCTTCATCTGCTTGGCAGTATGTAGGACTCTGAAATCCTAATCACCCTTTCCTGCTTCTAAGCTCATGCTTCTAAGTACCTCTATAGGCAGTTAGGTCTAGCAATTCAGCCGTTTCGTTGGGGACCTTGAGTAGGGTAAATGATGGCATCCAATATCCAGAGCTGTGTTTCAAGTGTAGTGCATGTTGGGCACTTTAAATTACTAGAAATAGAGTTTCATTGTCACTGAGGTAGTCAGCTTATGTCTGGACTTCAGAATATGTGACACTTCAAAATATAGGTAGGGGATTACAAGACTGAATGTTCCTCCATTCAGGAATTTCCCTGCATGTGGAAGGGTAACCCTAGAACATTGGGGTTCTAGCCTAGTTTCAAGGTCCTGATCAGTACTTTTCTTTCAAAGCATCCAGTCCTGAAGCCTGGAAGTGATATACCCCTGATCAAAAATGTAAATTCTGGGCTGTATAAAGACACCCTCTATATGTTCCATGTGAAGATTAAAGCCCCGTGCCTAAATTCCGCAACCTCCATACGTTTATGCAAATATACGTGTTTCTTGTTTTAGATAACTTTGATAAAATTAAGTTGGGCTAACTGTGTGATAGGGAGTGGGCCACAAGCTACACAAGGTGCTGAGACCGTGGACATCCAGACCATTGGACAGTCTTGTTCAGCGTCAGCACCACTTCTACTATCCCAGTGGCTCCTGAGAATTCAACAGATGTTGTCCGCACACTTCAAAGCATAGCTTCACAGTCTTTTTAAAGTGAAAACTGAACTCTTAGCTGACTTCTACAACCCAGTACCACATTCTATGGTTTTTCTGTATCATGCCATGCACCCAACCCTATCTGTGAAATCCTATGAAAACCTAAACATGCTGTCTTGGCATGCCATTTGTGTTTATCTTTTTTCGTATTCCATTGCAGTCAACTCTGTGCCAGATTTCCAGAACTCCACCCTGTCCAAACCTGAGCCACCTTCATCTCAAAACAAACCAGCAACTTTCAGGTCTTCTAGCCGAGAAGACACTGTGCAGTCCACCTACTATCCTCAGAAGAGCTTCCCTGATAAAGGGCCGGTGAATGGAACAGACCAGATTCCGAAAACAGTCACCCCTGCGTACAACCGCTTCACGACAAAACCTTACACAAGTGCCGCCCGGCCATTTGAACGCAAGTTTGAAAGCCCAAAATTCAACCATAACCTCCTGCCGGACGAGAATCAGCATAAACCAGAATTGCCCTCCAAATCTCAGAATTCTCCCCAACCACTTTTAAAAGCACACAGCTCATCTCAGCCTGACTTTGACAGCGCCGTGGATACGTTCTCTGTACAGGCGGACAAGCTTAAATATCAACCCAATAACATCAATGCTGTGCCTAAAGCCATTCCTGTAAGGTAAGGCAGCTTCTCTTTTACATGAATGCATTTGTGTCCTAAGGCAGACAGTTCAGCTGTAATGGATGGGCTAAACTTTAACTCATTGGTAGGGGCCATGGCTCAGTGATAGAGCATACAAAGTCTCTGGCACAATCTAATTCAAAAGGATTACCAGTAGCAGGCCTTGGAAGGATCCCAGGGAGAATATCGCCTCCCGTATTCTTCTCCCAGCAAGTGTTTAGAGGAGGTGATGTGGGTGGTGGGAGTCTGGGATGTTATTTGGGCACTACTTCAGCTTGGTCGAGCCTGGCAAGTGACCTGCTTTATGAATCCCGAACTGGTAGGCATAATATACCCATATCTTTCATTAACAAAACACTAAATACTCAGTGTAAGTTGGCTGGTGTAGACTTTGCTGACCACTAGAAGAGTAACGTATTTGTTCCGAAGGAAAAGAACAGCACTCTGCATTCCTTCTCCATGAATGCACAGTGTTTAAGTAGATCCAGAGAGACTACTTTCAATGTAAGTAAGTGTAAAGTAATGCATATTGGGGCAAAAAATCAAAACTTCACATATAGGCTAATGGGTTCTGAGCTATCTGTGACAGCTCAGGAGAGAGATCTTGGGGTGGTGGTGGACAGGTCGATGAAAGTGTCGACCCAATGTGTGGCGGCGGTAAGGAAGGCCAATTCTATGCTTGGGATCATTAGAAAAGGTATTGAGAACAAAATAGCTAATATTTGCCGTTGTACAAATCGATGGTAAAGTCATACCTGGAGTATTGCTGGAGTCCAGTTCTGGTCACCACATCTGAAAAAGGACATAGTGGAAATGGAAAAGGTGCAAAAGAGAGCAACTAAGATGATTACGGGGCTGGGGCACCTTCCTTATGAGGAAAGGCTACGACATTTGGGCTTCTTCACCCCAGAAAAGAGACACCTGATGGGGGACATGATTGAGACATACAAAATTATGCACGGGAAGGGTAGAGTGGATAGAGAGATGCTCTTTACAATCTCACATAACACCAGAACCAGGGGACATCCACTAAAATTGAGTGTTGGGAGAGTTAGAACAGACAAAAGAAAATATTTCTTTACTCAGCATGTGGGAGTTCCACAGATCAACTTGCCACAGGATGTGATGGCATCTGGCCTAGATGCCTTTAAAAGGGGATTGGACAAGTTTCTGGAGGAAAAATCCATTACAGGTTACAAGCCATGATGTGTATGTGCAACGTCCTGATTTTAGAAATGGGCTATGTCACATGCAAGGGAGGGCACCAGGATGCAGGTCTCCTGTTATCTGGTGTGCTCCCTGGGGCATTTGGTGGGCCACTGAGATGCAGGAAGCTGGACTAGATGGGCCTATGACCTAATCCAGTGGGGCTGTTCTTATGTTCTTAGATTTTGAATTCATTTAAACAATTCTCTGGTGGAAGAGTTTTTCCAAAGCAGATATTTAATAAATAATAATAAAATAATAAAACTTTATTTTTATCCCGCCCTTTTCCCTAACGGGACCCAGGGCGGCTAACAACATATTAAAAAAAACAATAGATTTTAAAAACATTAATACCAGCAGATAAAAACATTTAAAAACACACTACAGGGCCATAAAAACAGTAGTCAGATTAAAAGAGTAAAAGAGCAGATCACCGAGGAATCAAGCTGTAAAACTAAAAGATGTATAAAAAAGTTAAGAAGGCCAGAAATCAGAAGGCTTGTTTAA
The DNA here is from genome assembly GCF_035046505.1 of Tiliqua scincoides. Classification (NCBI taxonomy): domain Eukaryota; kingdom Metazoa; phylum Chordata; class Lepidosauria; order Squamata; family Scincidae; genus Tiliqua; species Tiliqua scincoides. Next base: position 23,827,710 of record NC_089828.1, read on the forward strand.
ACAACAGTGTTTTCAGGCCTCGCCAAAAGCTCTCAAGAGAGGGAGCCATTCTCAAGTCAAGGGGAAGGGAGTTCCATAATGTTGGTGCCACTACCGAGAAGGCCCTATTTCTTGCAGCCGCCCCCCGGACCTCCTTGGGTGGCGGCACTTGCAAAAAGGCCTTCTCTGATGACCTGAGATGGCGAGCCGGATTGTACGGGAGTAGGCGGTCTCTAAGATATCCTGGCCCAGAGCAGTATAGGGCTTTAAAGGTCAAAACCAGCACCTTGAATTGGGCCCGGAAACGAATGGACAGCCAATGTAGCCCCCAGAGAAGCGGGCTGACAGAGTCAAACCGCCTGGCTCCAGTGACCACACGGGCCGCTGCATTCTGTACTAATTGTAGTTTCCGAACCGTCTTCAGGGGCAGCCCCACATAGAGCACGTTACAGTAATCTAACCTCGATGTCACCGTGGCATGGATCACCGTGGCCAGGTCTGCACGATCCAAGTACGATCGCAGCTGGCGCACCAGCCGAAGCTGAGCAAAGGCCCCCCTAGCCACAGCCGCCACCTGGGAATCCAGGAGCAGCTGCGAGTCCAGGAGGACCCCCAAGCTGCGAACCTGCTCCTTCAGAGGGAGTGCAACCCCATTCAGAGCAAGTCGATAATCCAGCACCTGCATCGAGGATTTCCGATCCAGGAGAGCCTCTGTCTTATCCGGATTTAATTTCCGCTTGTTAGCCCCCATCCAGATCCTCACTGCTTCCAGACAGCGCTCCAGGCCCTCGTCATTATGCACTTAACCATAAACCTATTGGTGCTTTATTGTGTCTGTTCTGAGAAGCAGAACAGATGTATATTTATATAAAATTGATTGAATAGGATTTTAAAAAACCAGTTTGCTTTCTTTTCATATTGCTTGCTTTGCTCCACTCCCATTAATGTTGCTTGAGTGGTGGTCTTGAACACATGCAGACACTGCTGAACTTTTTAAAGGAAACTGTCCTCCACCCTCCTTTTTCATTAGAAGGGGAGAACACTGTAGCATATTAAAACTTAGTGGACTGTGGTAAGTTTTTTTACTGGATTCCTTGTTTGGCCGATGAAGGAACCACGGTTGGAGGCCATTTTAAGGAAGAGGCAAGTTATTTTAAGATACCTATTTAGAAGAATTTCAGTATTCAAAAACATTGCATGGGTTTACAGAAGATTTTATCTGTAAGCAATGCTGTTTATAAATAGCTTTCATGCCTGCTCATTCATTAACAGGTTTTGGGTCTAGTGTTTTGTAGAAGGATCTATGAATGTCGGTGACATGTGTATACACACGGCACATATGTACACACCCCTTCCGCTGTACATTGCCTGATTTTGTGAAAAGGAGCATTTTGGAATATATACAGTGGGCACTCCTTATCCATAGGTTTGGCATCCATGGATTTGAATATTCCTGAATGCTGAGCCCATGGCTGGAGGGCCTCAGAGGACCTCCCAGGCGCTACTGGAAGGTGCTTTTGGTGCAGAATGGAAGTGCCTTCCAGTTGTGTCTAGGAAGCTTCTGAAGAGGTCAGGAAGCTGCACGCGTCCCCCCAGGTAAGTAATTGCAGTGTGGGCCCCCCACAAATTTCATTATCTGTGGAATTTGGTATCCACGGGGGGGGGGGGAATCCCCTGCAGCATTGTATGTTTTGTTAATAGTTCAATAGCATTGAACTATTGTTAATTTCATGCTGATGTTGCACTAAGGGTGATACACTGTTGATACAAAGGTTGTAAGATACTGGACTATCAATAACTTTTAAAGGTGTCTTCTGCTTGCCACTTTGGTTACTAGTTGTCCAACATGTAATAGTGATTTGCACAACCTAGTAGATGCGTCTGGAAGGTGTTTGGTTGGATGCTTTGTAGGGCTGGCATGTGGGAAAATGGATAACCTGACTGACTCTGTGAAAAAAGCAATTGGTTTTTTGGGGGGGTTGTTTTTTTGGGAAGGCCATGAAATTGGTGAATCTAATGTTCCTCTTGCAACCTTCAACTAACTTTTCCCTTCTTGTAATAGCAAAAATAATTCTGTGTATCTGATTTTAGTCCTTCTGCTTTGGAAGATGACGACGAAGAGGATGGACATACAGTAGTAGCCACAGCAAGAGGAGTTTTTAACAGCAATGGTGGTGTTCTAAGCTCCATAGAGACTGGTGTTAGCATAATTATTCCACAAGGAGCCATTCCAGAGGGGATAGAGCAAGAAATCTATTTCAAGGTCTGCCGAGACAATAGTATCCTCCCGCCTTTAGACAAAGAGAAAGGTAAGAGACTCCTTGGTAATTCCTTCTCTTTTGCTCAGTCCAGTTATTGCTTCAGCAAGAGAATATTCTCTGTCTCTCTTTTTTCAAGGGGAAAACTTACTCTTGAAGAATAGTCTGAACATAGTAGTTCTCTCACATGAGCTGGAAGACAGCTGAAACCTTAGGGGGAAGACATCTTTCCTCTGATGATTGGAGTCATGACTCCAATCAGGAAACACACTCATCCTGACATCAGGGTGAGGCAAAGCGTCCCTCTCTTTGCTCAAAGTTCCCCTGAGAACATGAAAAATTGAGCTTAACTCACTTTTGACATTAACAATCAGAACAATGGAAAAATGAAGAATTGGAGACATGAAAATTCACAAGGAGAAAGATGGACAAAGCATTTCTTAATGCACTGGCACTGCTATGCAGAATAACCTCCTTTTTTGTGCCACATTGTCGGAGGATAGGGCCATCAATTCTGAGGAGTGGTCTGTGGTTAATGTTGATACGTCCATTTAATGGCATCTTCTCAAGTAGTTAGAAGACTTACATCCTCAGAAACGTTGCCCAAGGTCCTCTCCCTTTCACTATGGCTGTAAACTTGAAGATTGCAATAACAATGCAGTAGTCCCTCTGTATCCACGGGGGTTTGGTTCCACTCCCCCGAGGATATTGATATCCATGGATACTGGAATCCCTTTTAAAAGCATTTTTTTTAAAAGTGAAAATCAGTGAGGAAATAGCCTTCCCCTACCTTAGTGCTGCAAAATTGTGCCATTTGCAGTCTTGTGTGCTCCTCTAAGCCACTTCCGGGTCATGCAACCCCTCCCTTGGCCCTGACTTGCCCCAGAATGCATCACGTGACCTGGAAGTGGTTTACAGGAGCACGGAAGACTGCCCTGTGAACAGCATGATTTTGTGGTGAGAAGGCAGGGAAGACTATTTTCTTACTGATTTTTACTTTTAACATTTTTTTTAAGGGGACCCAAGCATCCACGGATAGTGAATGTGCATGCCAGACCCGTGAATAAGGCTGGTCCACTGTAAATGCTAGAATCTTATTTCTGAAAGGAACCTCTGAGTGAGTTTGGCATTAAATGAAAATGTAAAAGCAACAATTCTGTCCCCCATGCTTCTTTTTCCTAGTAACATGTTGCAAATCTAGACTGTACATTTTGTATCTGTTAAGCACATGTTTGGAGTTTTTATATGTACAACTGCGGCAGGGTGTGCATGGAGAGAAATTCTGGACTCTGGTTACCATGAAGGACTAACAGGAGCTGAGCACTTTTTTTTTTTTTTTTGCTGGAATTTTCCAATTTCCTCTCTGAAGTTGGTTCAGTGAAGGATGTCTTTCCTCCAGGGTCTCATTGACTTCATCAGCCTTAAGGATCTTGGCTCTTGCTGTGATGTGGTGTGATGTGCAGCCTTGTGTGTAGGTGCTTTTGGGTCTGAGAAGTGTTCCTCTTTTAACATTTGTCTGCCTTGCTCTTTTACCGCAGGTGAAACGCTGCTCAGCCCCTTGGTAATGTGTGGGCCCCATGGACTAAAATTCCTGAAGCCAGTGGAGCTACGCTTACCACATTGTGCGTCTATGACCCCTGATGGTTGGTCTTTTGCTCTAAAATCCTCCGACTCCTCGTCGGGTATGCTGTCCTCCCTCTGTCCTTTTGGGGCTTTTGGGTGCTATCGTATAATTTAAACTCACCTGACTGAGGGTGACACTGTAATATAAAGATATTACTAAATCACTGTATTTGTGTCAGCTCTCCATTTCATTTTCATTACAAGTGTCTTTCTCACACTGACTCATGATGCAAAGTCATTGCAGAAAATCATGACTGATAAACCAAAATAGCAAGGTAGATAATATAGTACTGTACTTTTGTCATTGGCCCATTCAATGGTACAATTATCTACCTTGTTTCCGATCTCTCACACTCTTTCTGTCTCTCTCTCTCTTTCTCTGTCTTTCCCTCTCTCAAGGACTAATACTGCTGCAAAACACTTTAAGATGAGAAAGTCACACTCTTTTTTGTAAATTGTGTTTAAGAAATTGCAGTTGGGTTTTGTAACCATTTTTGTTTGTTTACCATAGAACACTGTAGCAGTCCCAGTAAATTGAGCCAAAGCACTTATATTTTGGGCAAACTTTTTAATGCAACAGCTGTTGTGTATAAATTTGACCGTTCAAAGAAATGGCAGCCTTTCTTGCAGAAGAGTCCTGTGCAGCTCTCTCTCTCTCTCTTTTTTTTACACATCTGGACTTGCCATACAAATTTGGGCTTCCTTCCATTAGTTCCTTCTAAATTCTGAAATGTGATGGAGAGATGGTCCTTTTTTTACCCCATAGTTGAGAACTAGCTGCAGATTGGTATACCTGTGCTTTCCCTCCCCAGTAGCTGCTGTAGCCCCCGTTCGACTTAAGGAGGGGAAGCGTGGTTGGCCAAAAACCTGGTGACAAAAGTGTTAGAGAGTAAGAATAGATGTCTTGTGTAAATTTCAAGCAATTTCATGAAGTGGCTGCAAAGTTACAGCCTTGAGCAAAAAATGAGGCTCTTCTGCATATTGGACATAAATGTCTTAAGGGTGTGTGTTTTCAGCCACTTAACACTAATCTCTTTGACACCCTTAATGTATACATATCTGTATATGGTATATAAAAGCAATGTACTTATGTGTACAGTATTTAAAAATGTATTCTATTTGTCACTGATGTATCTATCATTTTCAATGCCACAATGTCAACGCAAAACAAAAAAAATAGAGCATCAGACGCTTCTCTGATGGGGATCCATTACTTAGAGAAAACTTGGCCGGTTGATTTTTACTGGTATTCTATGCATGTGTTGCATGCAGCTATTTAACTGTGTGTAAAAAAACAAAAACAAAAAAATGAAAGTGCTAGAAAATGGACAGTTTCGAGTGAAAAGGATCCAGAGTTTGCCACGTATAACCCATATATTGCCTTCAAACCATGCTTTTCAATTATTTTTGTAACTGATGAACCTGTTCATGAATTTACTTGAAATGAAAGGAAAAAAAATTATGCTGGTCCTTCTGAATTAATCTCTGCTACCATGAGAGAGAACTACTTCCTTTTCCAAGTTAGAGTATATTTGTGTGTGCTCCTGCGCTCAAGTGTGTTAAGGGTGTCATCTGTCTGTCTGTATTGGAGCTATACATCCCTTGCTGCAGCTAACATTATTAAATGTGGTGTTATATCAGTAATCTTGCTCCTTGAGACAACTTCACAATTGGCCAACTCTGTCTTCTGATGTGTAAGCCATACTGTGTCTTAAATAAATACTTGTTTTCTCTCTTTTTAACAATTAGTTGGTTATGGGATCTCTTTCTCGCTCTCTCTCTCTCTTTTCCCCCTTAAGCTTTTTCTAACATGTTTTCCATGTTCTCTCCTTGAAATGAACATTTGATTATACATACTAACCTCTTCTGCAACACATTTAAAAAAATCAGATGTACTGGCACACTTGTTTTTAAAATGGATTTTCTTAATTCATCTCATCTCATTGGGCAACTAACTCCCAATTTCTAAATGGGCCACAGGACAATTTGGTTAAGTCCCTGAGTGCATTGTACGGTTTTAAGTTGTTTGGTATCTGCTTATTCTAACTGCAGTGTCCACAAGTTGCACTTTTCAAGCTGTGGAACAAAAGTTGTAAATTTTTCAGACTATTTCACTAGACATGAGGAAGGTGGTCTATGAAGCACAATGCCTCACCTCTCCAAGGATGCCTTCCTATGTTTACAAACTCCAAGTAAATCTATCTAAAGCTTACAGCTTTCCCCAAAGACAATCCACAGTCTGAAAGCATATTTTAAAAGAACCGACAATCTATTTTTATGCAAACAAAATGCCGTTTTGGTACCTGGGATAACGTCACTGGCTATCTTAACTTAAAGCGCAAACCAGGATATCAGCTACACCAACCAGTTCAAAGCTGTTCATAATATTTAAGTCTCCACTTCAGGTGTCGTCATCACTTCAGCATATCGGTCATTGTGTGCATCATGTTTGTTTCCATGAGTTTTTCAAGAACTGTGGAACTTTGTCTTCTGTAGAACCGCATAATTGTATCTCTGTGTGAACGTGACTGTTTTTATCTAGCCTTGGCTAACCTGCTGCTTAATACTGGAGGGATCATAAAAGCATGCGTGTGCATGTGAGAATGTTAACCGAAGAGTCACAGAAGTGGTGGATCTACACTAGTGGCATTACTCTGTGATTGTATTAAATGACACATGATATTTTCCAAGTGGAATGACAGGAGGAGGCGATTAGGGTGATGTGGAATTAATGTGCTTAGGAACCTAGTCAACGTGGCTCAGATTATCATCTCACCTGTTGCTTAATCCTATGAATCTTTATCAGGAAGTAAATCCCACTTCATTCAGTGGGACCTGCTTCAAGTAAGTGTGCATAGGATCACCACATTTAGACTTGTAGCACATGGCTCATTGTGGCCACAGTTGCTGCTGCACCCATGGTGCTGCAAGTCACTTAAGGTGCAATCCTAACCCACTTCCCAGCACTGACATAGCAATGCCAATGGGACGTGTGCTGCACCCTGCAGTTGGGTGTCACTCACGGAGGCCTCCTCAAAGTAAGGGAATGTTTGTTCCTTTACCTCAGAGCTGTATTTCCCTTATGTCAGTGCTGGAAAACAGTTTAGGATTGTGGCCTTAGCTACCCACCTAAATCTTAAACGCCAAAATGTTCACTTTTCAGTAGTTAATCTACAATACTGAAACAAGGCCATATATGTTTAAAACTGTTGTTTAAATGAGTTTCAACAGATAAAAAAAGGCAGCGTATTTGTAGAAGGAACCAGGGGAAGTTTTAAAGAACATAAACCCAATTACAAATACCAATATTAACCAAATATTTGCTGAACGTTTCTAACATTGGTTCATTCACCTCTCCAGTTGAAAAGGGGCTTTCCAGGGTTTCCACCAATTTCCAGCTTTTTTTCCCCTTTCTTGGTTTTTTCTGCATTTCGCCCGGCACTGCTGACAAAAGCAGCTGCTGCTAGAGAAAAAACATGGAAAAGAGGAGAGCTGAGTCAGGGCGGATTCTCTTTGGAACTCTGCTGCCCATGTGGATAAGTGAATGGAAGCAGTGATGGTGTGACTGTGTTCATCTGAACATATTCCCCATGTGCAATGAAGTCCAGAGTCAATTCTCTGGAGTGGTTGCAAGTGAATTTGCATGGTGGAGCTAGGTCTGCAAGACAGCCTAGTTCCACTTGAATCCCACAGTTTGGTGGTTATTCAGGGCTCATTGGGATAAAACGAGTATCTAGAATTTCAATTTCTGAAGTTTTTCAACTGATTGCTTTTCCAGTTGCCTTCTGACTTTATCCTTTGTGCATAGACTGCATGAAGCATTCCCCACTATCTCAAACTTCTACACATTCAGCTGAACCTGGAGGTAGTCTGTGCATTCGCAGTACATTGCAAGCACTGTTCCTTGTGCATGTAACAGTAGCTGTGTGCTGACCCCATTCTCTTCTTTAACTGAAGGTGCAGAGGTTGAGGGATGGATAAATAGAGGTTGCAAGCAAGACCCGGTTCACTGTAACCACCCCTCTGGTAACAGGTTCAGTCTATGTTGAAGGGTAACTTGAGAACAGAATTTTGGTCTCTTAGCTTCTTATATCTTAAAATGTGAGCAGCATAAGAACATACGGCCCTGCTGGATCAGGCCAAAGGCCCATCTAGTCCAGCTTCCTGCATCTCACAGTGGCCCACCAAATGCCTCAAGGAGCACACAGGATGTGATAACTGTATCCTGCTGCCACTCCCTCACATATAGCATTCAGAGAGACTACCTCTGAAACTTGGAGGTTGCATACAGTCATCTTGACTTCATTACTGGTGATGAACCTTTCTTCCATAAATCTGTCCAATCCCCTTTTAAAGGTACATAGGCCAGGTGTCATCACCACATCTTGTGGCAGCAGGTTCCACAGATTAATTACATGCCGAAATAAAATTACTATATGCAGTCCTGCAGGGTGAGGTCACAAGGCCAAAGGGCCTTGTTGGGCTGCATTAATGCAGCCTGCTTTTGAGTTTCCCCCAATAATCAGTTTCCAGTTTTTTAATTGAAATCCTATTCCCTAGGTAAATTGTACATTCCTGGATAAAAACAGAGGAGGCCAGTCACAGCACAATACATTCTTGTTAGGCTTTAAAGGTTGTATTGTCCGAGTTGTTCAGTTTTTGATGACAGATACTAAACTACTACATTGTTTTCCTCCCACAGGTGACCCCAAAACCTGGCAGAACAAGTCTCTTCCTGGGGATCCAAACTATCTTGTCGGAGCAAACTGTGTCTCAGTTCTAATAGATCACTTCTAACCTTTAACATTAGCAGACTGACTTAAGTGTGAAACCAAGATAAAAAAAACCTTGCCTAGAAACTGAACCACTCGTTTCAAGTATTAACAGTTCTCTTAGTGTTAAGCAATCTTTGCTTGTACTAACAATGGTTAGTGAGTACATTCTTGAACCATGGTCAGGGTACATGCCATTGAGCGGCAGAGCAAGGGCCAGATTAAGGTTCCTGTGGGTTCCCTCTGACTTTCCTTAAACCGGACACTACTGACGCATTATAGCTTGAAACTCTTACACTACCACAGAAGCAATGCAATTTTTTTTCCAGAGGAACTGACATTTTGGTTCACAATCCACTGCTAAATTGGACCTTTTTTCATACAAAAGGTTTTTTGTTCGTTTTTTTCTTTTTTATATATATTTAAAACAACAAAACACCTTTGTGTGTTCAGAATATGCAAAGACTTAATGTGGTCACTGTTTTTTTTTTTAAAGAACTGGCAAATTTTTGATGCATTTTGCCCATGACGTGGAAATAAAAACTTTTTTTGGCTAGCACAAATGGAGAAGGTACCCTCCCCACCCCTCTGCTGGGGGGGGGGAGGCAGGGGGAAGAGATACATGCATGTCTAATCCTACATGAAGAACACTTTTTTTTTTTTCCTTTTGGTCATGGGGGAGACAGAGCAAGCAAGTGCATGTGGTATGACTATGGTTCATTTGCCTCTTGTGGGATCTGTAAATTAACCACATCTACTACAGTCATATTAACCAGCAGGGATGCCTTACCCTCATGTTTTTACTAGACTTAGCTATCATCGTAGTTCTCTGTACTACTAAGTTTGTATGGCTTCTGTGCTTACTTAGATAAATACATCTCGAGACAGGTTGAGAAACTGATCCATTTTGTAAAATTGTCAGTCCAGAGAGAGGGAGGAAAATACAGTTGGGGTTTTTTTTTGTGCTGATCAACCCGAGGAGAACCTGAAGATCATGATGGTATGTTTTCTGCTATGCATTTTGAAAATTTATAGATGTTATAGATGGCTTGTATATAACTCGTGCATACCACTTTTGTTCTTGGTTTGTAAATTTAACTTTTATAAGCTTTACCTTTTTTATATATATAAATATATATAAAAATACAAAACAAAGTTTTCTTAATATCTTTGTACTCTCATACCTTTTGAGCCTTGAACTTTGACATCTTGCAGCAATAAAGCAGCATTTCTACAGTACCTGAAAACAAGGACTTTTTTTATTAAAAGAAAATGCACAAAAGTTGTTACCTTTTTAAGTGCTGCATTTAAAGACTAACTCGGAATTCTCTAGTTTGATTACATTCTTGAAGAAAAAAAAGTATCCCTACTGTAATTTGTGATAAGGATGCTGTACTATGTGCCCGGAAATGTATTTTTTTACTAATAGACAATTTATTATGGCACATCAGCACTATTTCTGTTTAGATAATATAGCACTGCATTCTGTTAATCAGTTATTTAGCTATTCGGGTGTGGCTGATTTTTTTTCTTTGCCGTTATAAAAAATTACACATTTCTAAATATACAGAATAAAACCTGTTTTTAAAATAATAGATTTCCAGTATCTTGTTGTTCCTAAAACATCTTTCTGCACACATTGGAATAGCATGAGGCGCTGATGACCTGGCTGTTACTCTGACATCAAGAGTAAGAGCTTTACCCAGCTTGAAATATGTTAGAGGCCCAGGGCTGGAGAACATGGGGAGGGAGTCAGGTCATTGGCCCATTTAACCCATTTCTGCCCAGTCTACAGGCATACTCATTTGATCCCTGTTGCATATATGCAGCATTGGGCAAAAATGGCTTAACTCATTGTCAACACAGATCTCCAGGATTTTGAACACATCTGGTCTCTGCCAGCCTTATCTGGAGAGGCCGAGATTGAACCTGGAGCCTTTTGCAAGCAATGCAGGAGGTCTACCACTGAGATACAGCCCTCCCTGCACAGGTGTGCATCGCTCAATGACAGATATTCTGAGGAATACGTTAAGACAGTTTTGTTATGCGAATATTCTTAGTGCACAACACTCTAGTGGCATGATCTGTTATTGCCTGTTTCTCTTAGGCTACAAACCTCCATTATAATCTTAAAGGACCACCATCCATAGCCCTTGTGGTATATTGTTGGCTAGAATGTCATGCTGCACATACCTACACATGGTTGGGGCATGGCATCAGGACTGTAAACATTTGCAAAATGCATTACAGTCTGCAACATCTTTGCATGCCTAGAGAGATTAAGAGGCCTTTGAACATTTCCAAGGACTTTATTGCCTAAATTGTTTTGGGCCACGTTTATGAACTATTGTTTGTCTAAAACTGCAAAATTATTATTGGATTAACTCTTCTTAAAAGGAGGCCGTGGCAGCTCTTTTGTCATGGAGTGTGTTCTAAACAGATAAAGAGCTTGCTAAGCTCTGCCCATTATGTTGCGCATTCCTATACTATCCAGATGTGGCTTAATTGATTTTAAAGCACAAAGGTTGTATTAATAGGGAGCCTTTGTTCCTGCCTTACTGGTATATACTGTGTGTACAAAGCAGTAAAAGGAAAAGACAGCAAGTGTTTTCAGGGCTGTTTTCAACAATTCACCTGCTACCATGCTTGGGAAGTTTGCAATAAATGCGTTTATCTAGCATTTTCCTGCAAATGTGACTTCCATATCCTAAGTATGCACCTACTGTCCTTCGAAGCAACAAGGTCTTCTTCTTGCCCCATTCTTTCGAATGTGGTGTTGCAGTACAGGTCAGTATCTAGTCACCTTTCTGGGACAAACCAAGCAAAGTTATCAGCAGAACAAGGAAGTGTGCAGCTCCCTTTGAACTTAACCTCTTTACACTGCCAGTGCAAAGAATTGTATGTTTGAATGTTCTCACAGAGGGGTCCATAAATATCAGCTTGGCTTACTAGCCAAGCTTCTTACAAGCGGCCTATCTCATTACCGCTCCTTTGACATGTTCAGAGGACTTACAGAAGAGGCAAGGATTTATCTAATGCTTGCTACAGCATAAAGCTTAAAAGGGAATCCTGTCTACCAGGTGACTATTTTGCTGATCTATGTAATTTGGCTCTCAAACATCTGAGGACAGAATAGAATGCATGATCTTCTTGCTGACTGGTGCTCACTTCCTTACAACTATTGAAAACTAGGTCTAATCCCTCTATCTAATCCCTGTAGATCATACCCCAAAATCAGTTTTGTTGGGCTGCTAGAACGTCTTGATCATTTCTATGTTCAAAAATGTTTCTAGCAATACTTCATTCAAGCGCGTGACTAGAAAAAAAATGATGCAGGAGATCTTTCTGTGATAACTTGGCTAATATAGCCTTCTGCACAGCATATAAAAATGCAATGAATCCCTACCCAGTGCAAACTTTTCTGGGTTTGCAGTCGGGCTTAAACTACAATTCCATGAGCAAGACCTCATTCTTAAAGGAGATGGAAGGCTTGCTGTATCTTCACACAGGTGTAGAATATATCTGGGGTTCAGCTACCCTGGTTGTCAAGAGCCCTTCCTAAAATTCACAAGATTGTGCATGATGAAGTGTCATGAGGGTAGAGTTCTCCAATAGGAACAGGATACACATTGCTGCTAATAGGCTCCTTTTTCAGATTGTCTTGGAGAGTTAAAAACACGAGCATCCTCTGAAATAGAGGTTGAGTACAAAAGTAGTGAAAGCAGTATAGATAAGGTGGTGAGAAGCAGGATTTTGTTTGCTAGCTGTGATAAAGCAGCAGCAGAGGAGTCATTGGCAAAAGCTTGCACCTAGGTCAGAGGAGAGGGAGAGTTGTGATGTGAATGTCTGAAGATTTTGTACACGGGATGCAGTTTTCCAGTACAAATGTAACTACGGCACCTGATCAGCACCCAAATATGCAACATTAGGCTTATGTTTACCCATAGAAAAAGGCTGCAGGAAAAAGTCATTGCAAGGTAAGCATGTTGTCCCATATGAAAATGTATGAATAAATCTTGTGTTTGGAAATGTAGGCTAGAAGAAAAACCAATGTGTGGGGAATTGAGTTCCATAGGTTCATAGTACCAATACAGCATTGGGTCAGATCTCATGACTGGGGAAGTTGGCTTGCTTTGGGTGCGGAATGCAAAGAGAAATGTTTGTCCCTACTACCCCAATCAAAGAAAGAACTGTGATCTTCACCAGGAAAATGCATGTTCATTATAACAGTGGTGATCTAAACGGCAACAATTTGGAGGGTGGTGTTTTGCTGATAGTGCTTTCTGAAGATGGTATACAGCATGGTGTGGGGGGGGGGATGAGGGTTTAAGTATTAACAGGTGATGAGGACATATTTGGGGAAGAGCAACACATTTTTAAGTTTTTTACTTAAGCCCTCAGGTGAGGGCTGAGCCATTTTTGCTCAGCCCTCAGGTGTACATATTCGATCCCTGTTACAACATTGGGCAAAAATGGTTTAATTCTTCTCTGTTGTGAGGCACTCAAAGTGGCTTACAGCCAGCAAAATGAGAATGATGCCATAAAACTTGATGAAATGCTGATTAAAATTAGCCAACCATAATTCTTAAACTAGTACACAGAAACTAGCTCAAATAATGTGTCCCATGTGGAAGATGCTTTGGTTCATTGAAGGGTGTCATGTTTCTACCTACAAGTTATGTACTTGATCCAGCAAAATAGCTCTCGTTATTCCTTGCACACAGGCGCAGTTCAGATGCTATTTTCTAATTCCTCAAACCATAGTCTGATTAACCCATTTCTGCCATGTGTACACATTTGATCACATGTATATGCAACATTTGGCAGAAGTGGTTTAATTGGGTAGCCATTGAGGGTTTGTATGGTTCCCTCCTGTCCTGCACACCAGTTTTCATTTCTGAGCATCCCTTAGCTATATGATGCTTTGGCACCCAAATTTGGCACGCCCAGTTTGGGTTAATGTTACCTTCCAAATCGTACTTTGCAGATTCACTTCAGACCATGGTTTGAATGTTAGCATTAACCATAGTTCACAAATGTGGACATCGCATCTCAAGGTATGAATTGGGGAAACCTGAAAATTGAAGAAGTGGAGAACAAACCCATTCTATGTTGCTGATTTAGAACCAACATGAAAATGAGTCAGTGAAGAATTAGGAAGTTGCAAGTTATATCAGGCTGTTACAGGACCTGAAAGAAACATTAACTTGGAATTGATTCTCATTAGTTTGTGCTGATCATAATGTACCAGCTGCCCTTCAAGATGGAATGCTGCTATGTGAGCGGTGAGGTTGCTTCTACCTTGTTTCCCCGAAAATAAGACACTGTCTTATATTTTTTTCAGAAGTCAGACCCTTTATAGTTAATGACACTTACTACCTGGAAGGTATGGAGAGGGTGTCTCCTCAATGCCCAGGAGGATGCCTGCCTGCCTACTCAGAAGTCAGTCCCTTTATAGTTAATGGGACTTACTCCCTGGAAAGTGTGGAGAGCCTCAGAGCCCAGTAAGCAGGGTTGCCTCGCTTGCTGCTTCCCACCTCAGCTCATCCTCAGCTTCCCCTGCCCAAGGTAGCTTTCCAGCAGGCACTTTCTAGGTGGCGCACACGGGAGTACAGCATTCCTGGTCACGTCCACCCGCCCCCGCCAGAGGACACCTTCCACCTGCCTGCCCCCCCCCATTCCGGGCTTGATCACACCTAGGTCTTATTTTCGGGGTAGGTCTTATATTTCGGCAATTCTCACAAAAACACACTAGGTTTTATTTTCAGGTTAGGTCTTATTTTTGGAGAAACGGTATAAGTGCTGATGTCATCTAGCCTTATCTATAGAAAAGTTCTGTAGTATGATTGATGGAATCTTCGCATAAGGAACTATGGGGTCATTGGATGCTTTAGCAGAGGATTCTGGAACTGTGACTGATCAGCAAGCTTGATACACTTAGAGGAGAACCACTGAGTTGCATCTTAACAGACCTGTGTACGTGTACATCTCCAATAAAAGTGGAAACTGGGTAGTTTTTGGATGTAGAAACAGTGCTAATACTGTATTTCAGAAGCTTGAATATAGTGTGCATAGAGGGTCATTGTTAAATCTTGGGGGTATTGTATTCTAAAATGTGCCATATTGCCCTGAATTAGGAGTTGGACTCCAAAAAGTGTACATGGTGCCATGTTGAGATCTTGTTTGTATCATAATGGTTTTTTCCCCCAGAATGACTTTTTAAAGGGACAAAAAAGCACAAGGATGCTCAGTTTTCTCTCTCATTTGCTGCGTCAGCTGAACAATTGTCTAGCAAAGAGATGAGGATAACCAGGCAGAGAATCCGGTGCGCAAGCAAGACATCAGTTGATTCCCCAAAGGAGGACGGTGGCAGAGGCGACCTGGCAACTTGCGCTTGGAAATTGTCTCAATGTAATGATTTTGCACCTTGTCTGAATTGCAGCGCATGGGTGGGGGCCAGATGAATAGACACACCCATGCTTTCACATAAATACACCGTGCTTACAGATCTTAAATGCTCTGTTGTTCAAGTGGTCCAGACAGCAATGACATTCCTCTTGCTTTCCCTTTTCACCAGTGTATGTGTATGGATTTATACACATGTATGTACTGATCAGGTAAGTGTTGTGAACTTAATCCAGTGTGTCAACATTCAGCATTTAGGCCTTTGTTGGGTGGATTTGGTGTGATCCTTACACACAGGTTTCCCCCTGCCCCTACAAGGGTCTCTACCACATGTAGACAACCTCTGCCCCAGTTTGCCAGTTTTGATTCTTTTCTTTCCGCACATGAACATTTCTGTGTGTGCGTGCACGTGCATTTGGAGTTGCATATGTAGGCCCCTGCCCCAAGGAGGTTACAGTCTAAAACTTCTGAGTAAAATAAGTGAGGGAGATGAGGGTAAGGTGTAAAGAATGCAAGCAACTGCATGCACCTAAAACGAGCTCAGTTTGGTATGAGGATCAATGGAAATGAACCAAAAGGACCTCTGGGATTTGTGAATTTTGAGGAGGGATTTGGATGAACTTCAAAATGGAGAAAGTAGGAACCTAATAAGATTTAGCACTGGATGGAAGGGGCAGGCAGAAAGGACCGAAGCAGGTATGACTCCTGGTCTCTCTCCCTCTACAATGTCTTTTCTTGCATTTCTCCCAAGGAGGAGTAAATTAGTGTGACACTAACCCACCCACCCCAGCTCATCCATTGTTTGTAGGAAAAGCAAATTCTCCATTATACTGTCCATTGGGAAGCAGGATAGAGGTATTTGTAGGAGCCACTTTGTGTCTTCAAAGAATGAAATCTATCTATAAAAATGTTACAGCTTTTAAGCCGCAAAAATAGATGGCAGTAGCCTTGGCTAAATGTCAAATTTTTACAGGTAAGTCCCATATCTTTTGGTCCCATAGTTTCTCGTGTCTCCTGGGGTAGCTTAAAAGCACTGTTTATTGCAGCGCTGGATCTGCTTCTGAACTAAGCCAATGGTGTTAAAGGAACCAAACTGCAGGATTGCATCCTGGAGCAACCGGGTCACCTTAATCATTTCCTTGGCGCCTTTACTGTTTTAAGTGCCTCAGTGAGATGCCCATCTCATTTTGTCAAGCTACGGGCATCGATGATCACCTGTCCATTTTGTCGACCGCGACTGTCGTTGACATGAGCAGTAAAGGATGTAAAAGCTGACATTAAGAGAAGTTAACTGATAGTTCTTAAAAAACAGAACTGAGGGCATCGCATCAAAATGACTAGTGCTCTTCTAAAGCCTCTTAAACCTAGCTATGATAATTTTGCAAGAAGAAAATAACAAGTGCTTCAGACTTTGTTTTTTTGTAATCAGTTTCATCATTGCACATTTCCTTTTTTTTAACTCACCTGGTTATCTGATCTTTCCCCTGTGTTCGTGCACACAAAGAACCAGCTGCTCACCCCATAGTAGTTCAAACATGAATCTTGAGGACAGGCAGGGATTATTGTGGGCTTGAAGCATCATGGCTTCTTGGCAGGACTAGTGGATAGTTAATTACAACTGAGAAAAGGAATGCAGTGTTCTGATTGGCATGTTTATGCCCAGATGATGAAAGTTAAGCAGGCTGTACTGTGGATGCCCTAATATGGAAGACCTTCATAGTAAATTGTGGGCATGGTTGGCAACCTTCAGTCTCGAAAGACTCTGGTATAAGCCTACAGCACACAGTATTCCCAGGCGGTCTCCCATCCAAGTACTAACCAGGCCAGACCCTGCTTAGCTTCCAAGATCAGACGGATCTTTTGAGATGGGGCATGTGCAGGGTAGTAAACTGTGATACTTATAGATAATAGAATGAGCAGGATCACAGTCATGACTGCGAGGCTGAGACAGGGCAGGTGTAGGGAGAAACCTGTCACTGCATGCTGCTCCTGATCTCTGAATTTGAAGTATGGGGCAGAGAAGAACGCTGTGCTAGAATGTCCTGACTCTACTTCCCACTTTCTCTTCTGTTCTACTCCCTCTTTGAAACCAGAGAGCCACTGGCATGCCACAAAGTCCATAGGATGGCATTTACTGGCAGGAGGTCTTGGGCCAGCCCCAAGTGGGACATTCAAGATCCTGCTTGGCTAGGCATGATTTTAAACCAGATATATTTTGACATTGGGAAGGGAACCCTCAACAATCCAAGATTCATAAAAGGATTTTTGCCTTCTGCAGGTGTTAAGCTCTTAGGGCACAAGCCTAACCAGGTCTACTCAGAAGTAAGTCCTATTTTGTTCAATGGGGCTTACTCTCAGGAAAGTGTGGTTAGGATTGCAGCCTCAGTTTGTTCCCCCTCTAAAGGATGCGGCATTGACAGCTACTTTTGTCTGCAGTCATCCAGCCTATACCTGCAGCCACTAAGGGAGAGTGTGAGAATTCACATCAGTGCACCTGTCTCAGGTCAATGTGTGTCAGCTCATGTCAAAAGGTGGTCGCAGCTTTTGTCTATTTATATAGCTATTGCTTTGATAAAATTCCGTGTGCCTGACCTTTCTGAACAAATATCTGTGCTGCTGTGGTCTTTAGGCAGCCGCTTATGAAGATGTGAAAGCATATTAAAGTGCATAGGATATTGCAATAAACCTAACAATAATCAAAATGCAAATCGTAGAAAGATGTTTAGGTACCAAACAAGAAAAAAACTGGGAGAGGGGTGGTTTAGAGAACAACCGCCAGAGAAATAATGTACTGATCACAGTGAAATCATTGTTTTTAAACCTCGGAAGTTGAAGGTGAAGATGTATTCTGGAGTGTCAAAAGACTGGGGGGGGGGGCAAATATATCCTATCCTCTCCAGTTCTTATTTTGTTCTGTTGTCCTCTTCCTTTTAGAATCCTGGGATTGAGAGCATTGGAGACTGAGGCTGGCACAACAAGCCCGATTAGAGGGAGGTCCAGGGGGTAAATTGTACCTGGACCCAGGGTCCAAAAGGAGGTTCAGGAGCCCAAGGACCTTGAAGCAGCTGACAAGCTAAAGCCGAGCTATTCCATCTGCTCTGAGCGTGGGAGGATGGAGGCCAGAATGTGAAGCCAGATCGGAATGAAACACCTTGAATATAGTCGTTCTTGAAAGAAAGAACCTTCTTTCAAATTGTAAAAATCCCTATTTAATAAGGGATTTAAATAAAAGCCTGCCTATGTAAACCGCCTTGAATAAAGTCTTGAATAAAGACCAAGAAAGGCGGTTTATAAATACCTGATATTATTATTATTATTATTATTATTATTATTATTATTATTATTATTATTATTAAGAAAAGGGCCCAGAAATTTCCTGGGATCTTACATTTTCTGATCTCACCAGGGCTCATGAGTGGGGAGTGCAGGCGGTATATTGTATCTGGGCCTGGAGTCAAAAAGGGGGCTTGGGAGCTGAAGGAGAGGAGCCAGAAATTTTTCTAGGATTTCAGAAGATGTCAGCAACTGTTACCCTGCACATGCCAGATCTCATCTGATCTCGGAAGCTAAGCAGGGTCAGGCCTGGTTAGTACTTGGATGGGAGACCACCTGGGAATACTGGGTGCTGTAGGCTTATACCATAGTCTTTCGAGACTGAAGGTTGCCAACTGTTGCATATGTTGTGTGAAGACTAGCGTTCACATTTTGTATAAGCCTACATTGTTTTATATATCATAATTCATCGAAATTATGATCCAATGGAGAAAGGAAGGGGCCCCAAAGAAACTTTGTACCCCTTGATAAAATTCCTCTTGGAGGCCCTGCGGCCCTGAACAGGAAGTGGCAGCATTTCACACTCCGTCCCAGGTGGACGATTTTGGGCTTGACTTGCACATTCAGTGCCTCTTGCTGTGAGCAGCCGCTTCCGGCAGGCTTTGTGCCCGGATTTCTTGGCAGAAGTGGCTGGATGCAACGAAGACTGGTGGCGCGTGGAGGTACTGTGTGGCGGCTCCCCTATGGAATGGCAAGCGCCATCCAAACTGGGGAAGCCTTTACCAGTGCACAGCGGTCTTCACTTTGGAGACAACTGATCTATTCAGATGCTCTGAGGCAGGGTTGGTCCAAGAGAGTCAGCACTGCAACAGTGCTCCAAATATCACGCCCTCCCCTTTGCTCAGTGCCTTGCATAGCCAAATAGTGCTTCCGTGGGCCTACCTCCACTCTTGTTTCCTGGATTCTTAAAGGAAGTGGGGAATAGAGCAGAAGAGGGACTGGCGTTTCCTGTGCTCTCTCCCATGCTCTAGCCTGGGGTGTTGAACATAAGGCCTGTGGGCCAGATGTGGCCCCTGGAAGCTCTTTATCTGTTTCCCCCCATTATAATTGGGCTCTCTCAGAGCTACCCTTTCAGCAGAGTGTCACTCCATAAAGCACTTCTCAGTTCTTGAGCTGAGAATTTTGACACCTCAGCAGAAGCGGTCCTGCTGAAAAAGTGACCATGCTCTCCCATATCTTGAAAACATATGCATATTTTCCTTTGTCATTTGCAACCGATGAGATCCTATTTGAGAATGAAGTGCTTATTTATGGCCATCATCTGTTTGATGATATCACTTCTGCTTAGTGATGTCACTTCCAACCCTAGCAGGCGCCATTAATGCTATTCAATCTGCTATACACAACATGTTTGACACCTCTTCTCTAGCCTGTCAATCTCCTCTCTTTCATACCCCCATCTGGGCTCAGTGTAGTTCCAGGGAAAGGTTGCCACAATCAATTCACTGCCTATGAACCAGTTGTGCTGTCATGGGTATTTCTTTTAGGTACTTGGAGAATCAGTGAGGTATAGTGGTTGAGGGCAGCAATTTTCAATCTTCATCTCGCATCACAAGGTGCTTAAATTGTCAAGGCACACCATCAGTTTTTGGACAATTGACCAACACACCATGCTGCTGCTGGAGGCTCACATTTCCCAATGGCCCTACTAATAAATTACCCTCCCCCAACTCCTATGCAGCACACCTGCTGACCATTTGCAGCACACTAATGTGCCACAGCACACTGGTTGAAAATTGCTGGGTTGGATTAGGTCCAGGAAACCTGGGTTCAAATTCCCCTGCTCAGTCCCCTCTCTGGCCAGCATCAGGCTCTGCTTGAGCATATAAAGACTCAGTTGAACTTGGGTCCTTCATGGGTGGGCATCTATCTTCCCTGCCTCTGTAAACCTTGATGCTGGCAGTTGCTAACTGGAACCTCATTTCTGCCTCCTAATGACATCTTGCTGTAGCTGGAGCAGAACAGAGAATAAGGTTAGCAACTCTGTGAATGAGTGAAGGGGGGGGGAGATTGGTACAGCCTACTTCCTTTGCCACTTTCCTTAGTGCCCTCTCCTTAATCCTGCAAACCTGACACTGAGCTGCTAAACCTCAGCTATCTGGACAATGATTGTCAAGGGCAAAGAAGACATGCCCCCTGTATTGCCAGAAGGATAAAGGTTCTTTTTGGATACAGAGACAAAGAGCAGACTAGTGGGAGATGGAGAGAAGCCAGGATTTATTACCCTGCACAGGCAAACCATTTCCCTTAAAAAGAGAACAAAAAAGCTCAGCATTCTTACATCCCATCAGGTAGAAGTGACCTTATTATACCAGACATATCCCTCTCATGAGCAGGTTTCATGTGGTTCATCTGCAGTTGGCTGCATGAACTCCCTGAAGAAAACTATCCATGTTACGTTTCCCTTCAGTGAGCTCAAAACAGCATACATGTCTGTGGATTACTTCGTCTATCACTATTGCTAAGCCATCTACATGTATGATGCTTTACATGGTAAGGGGGGAAAAAACAGATCCCTGCCCCAAGGCGCTTGCAATCTAGACAGACTTTTCTACAGCACTATGTATTGGAATAGTGGAATTCCACTATGTATTGGAATAGTGGAAGATCTGGCGAGGAGGTAGGATGTGGTGTCAGCAGTGGCCCCTTTAAGGGTAAGGCCTGGGCATTCAGCAGAGTGTGCTGCACTCTTGAAGGCCATAGGTCCCTCAGGCATAAAAGCACCTGATGAAGGGAGGGTTTGGTGTGGGCAGTAGGAGGAGGAAAGCTTTAGAAAGGAGACTGCAGACTGGACTGAGGAACTAATGGCTAATGGACTGCTGAAACTACTGATGGACTGATGTGTGAATGGACTTTGGAGGCTGCTGGAGCAGAAACTGCTGGAGACACTGAGATTGGTGTTTGGCTGCAACGCCCAAGGCTTGTGGAGGACCAACATGCTGCTGTAGTGGTGGGAGGAGGTACTGGCAGGAGAGGGGAGGAAGGAGTACCTCTGCAGGTTGTACAAGCGAGCTACCCTGGTGGTGGGGTCCAGTAGTACTGCAGGGCAGAACCAGGGTCATTTGGGGGGGGGGGGAGAAGGGGAGCTAATTAGCATAAAGTGGGTATAATTCTCCAGGTGGAGCTTGGACTGGGAATCTGGCAGAACACACTGAGACAGAATAGGTTGAAAACAACTAGCCCAGGAATGGTCATCCAGTGAGTTCTGGAGAATTGAACCCTGGCCTTCTCAGCCAGACTCTTACACTTTAACCCAGGGGTGTCGAACTGGTTTCATATAGTTGGCCAAATAGCTTCATGGTGCCTGCTGAGGGACAGAAGTGACATCATTAAGCAGCTGATGGCCAGAAATAAGCGCATAGGAACTCATTAGCTGCAAATGACAGAAGAGAAAATGTGCAAAACCTTGTTCATAATTTCAAGATATGAGACAGCCTAATTAACACGCTGGGAGAGCCCAATTGTAACAGGGGCCAGAGAAACTGCTCCTGGGGGCCTCGTCCAGTCCATAGGCCTTATGTTTGACAACCTTGCCCTAACCACTACGCCACACTGTCAATTGTTGCAAGTGTAAAGATAAACTAAGGTCCGGTCATCTCGTTCCTGGCAAGAAACCAGCCTTACTGTTGCTTATTAAAAGAAAATGAGAAATAAAGCACCATCCTGTTTGCAAGAGTGAGAAAATATGGAATGGATCTATTAATTAGACCCAAGTAGGTGACTTTTCCCAGAGGGTATTGTAGCAGGTTTGCAGCATAGCAAATGGAAGTGTTGACGATGTACACAGATTTCAATGTGCATATTTTACTGGAAGAGCCACAAGGGGACAGTGTGTAGCCGTGTGCCTCTCCAAAAAGAGTCTGTACAGCTCATGACTCTAAATTAGGTAGGTTCTCTTCCCCCCCCCCCATCCAGAAGAATTCTGGACACATCAGTGATTGATTTTTGTAGGAAAGGTCTGGTGTGCATTTCTAGTTGGGAGGAAACATCATTTTCTCCTTCCTCCCCTTTTTTGGGAGTGGAGAAGAGAGCTGACTAATGTTCCCTTCATATAACCATCTGTCACATCCTCACTGTGAAGGATTCAGTTGGTTTCAGCTCATCAGAAATGGCTCGCGAGGAAGCTCTGGCAGCCCCAAGAGTGATGTTGGCTGTCTTGAGAAAAGCGAATCGTTTTTAGCAATTCTACACGAGTGGTTGGTTGGCAACCTTCAGTCTCGAAAGACTCTGGTATAAGCCTACAGCACCCAGTATTCCCAGGTGGTCTCCCATCCAAGTACTAACCAGGCCTGACCCTGCTTAGCTTCCAAGATCAGACGAGATTGGGCATGTACAGGGTAACAGTGACTGTTTTTGGAAACTACCATAACCAATTGGGGTTAGGGTATATTGGCTCCATCTACAATTTGGTCACGACTGCTTGACGGAATCTCTGTATCGGAGGCAATGTACTTGGGGCCAGCCCATCCATGAGGCTAACTGAGGTGCATGCCTTAGGCAGCAAGATTGGCAAGGAGTGCCTGCTTCTAACGCTTCTTCTCCTGCTGCTCCCTGGTTTTGAAAAGAGAAAGCAGACTGGAGCAGAAGAGAAAATGTGGAGGAGAGAAGAGCGATGGACTAGAGCAGCCATTTTCAACCACTGTGCCACGGTACGCTGGTGTGCTGCAGGAATTTAGGGAGGGTCAGTTGTTAGTAGGGACGTTGGGAAGTGCAAGCCCTTCACCAGCAGTGTGGTGAGCTTTGTCAATTGTCAAAAAACTGACGGTTGCCCTGACAATTTAGCACCTTGTCTGTGTGCCATGAGATGAAAAAGGTTGAAAATCGCTATGTGCATACACAAAACAGTAGCAGCATCTAGCCCCATGGCATTGGTAGAACAGCAGGTTCAGGTGAGATCTTGATTTACCAGAAAGAGAGAGGGCGTAAATCCTCCTTTCTCAGAATTTCAATTCATGATTTAGCACAGATTTGGGCTTGAGTGCACCTAAAGCCTCTCTATGTGGGCTACAACTCGTCCAGAATGCTACCGTTCAGTTACATCTTGGGTGTGAGAAAATGCAATGCAAGTTTAGTGTGTTTGTGCTGAAACAGCTACTTTGGTTATGGGCATGATTCTGCACCCAATCCAGGGTGCTAGTCTTCACCTACAAAGCTTTCATCAGGCTGAGCCTCTCTCATCTGAACCACCTCATAGTTTAAGATCTGGCAGAAAGGGCCTCGCGTGCCAACATTTAGACCTTCTCCTTCCTCTTTGATACCCCATGGTCAAAATGTGCATAGAGCAAGTCACATGACAGACATAAGCTGGCTTAGCCATTGTTTCTGTCCTCCGAGGTATCATGGGAACTGTAGCTTGGTGAGGAGGGGCTAGAGACCTATTCAGCTCCCTCCCTGCACAACCATTCCCTGGGTTCTCCGGGGGGCATCTTGACTGATGAGAAATGGATACAGGTTCATAACGTAGATGGGACCTAAATAAGAACTGATCCTTGAAGCGCTTGTGAGATTTGCTCTCCACTCAGCTGTGCTGGAGCTGCCACTTCTCATTCCGCTGTGTGAGGCTGAGAAATTCAGCACAGCCTTGCTTCCCCAAATTGCTACATTGCCTGCTGCACAGAGAGCCATTCATGCTTCCCTTTGACAACAGCAGATGACACATCATGAATCAGGCGGAGATCCAGCTGTTCTTCTCCATGTCGGTCCAAGGTCAAGGGAAGATGGCGCGTCCCCGCAAGTGGGTGTGCCTTGATTGCCTCCTTTGATCATTTCTCAGAGGTACAGAACATTCCTTCCTCCTCGATGCTCCGAATCTGGCCTCCCAACAGAGTCCTTTTCATTAACTTACCTGTTGGATGAGAAATGAATCATGCACTTTAGAAGCAAGTTCCATTTTCTGGGGAAAGGGAGTCTTCTCCAGTTAATTCAAGAAGATATTCTTATTCCTTATAACTCTTATAACTGTAGATCTCTTGCATGTTCACACACACCCTCAAGCCAATGTTTCAGTCCTGATCATTATAGCCATGCCACAAAACACAGATCAACAAAGTCACAAAAATATGGGCAAGTCACACTGTAGGTTGCTGCCTGTTGAAGACGATGGGTCTTCACAAGTAAAAATGTGCTTCATGGGCTCCTTCAGTAATCTTTACAGGAATCCTAGAAGGTAGACAATTATTGTTATCCCCATATTGAAGATGTTAAAAGAGAGATTGAGGTGGTGAAAAAGAGGTCATGTCTGAAACTGGAATTTCCATCTAGTGCAGGGGTCTCCAAACATTTCAGTACGAGAGCCACATAGTATATTTTACATATTATTGTGGACTTCGCTCTTTGCTCACAACAGGACTCTTCGCTCACAACAGGAGAGGAAACTGAATGCTTTCCACATGCGCTGCCTCCGACGCATTCTCGGCATCACCTGGCAGGACAAAGTTCCAAACAACACAGTCCTGAAACGTGCTGGAATCCTTAGCATGTATGCACTACTGAAACAGAGATGCCTGCGTTGGCTTGGTCATGTTGTGAGAATGGATGATGGCTGGATCCCAAAGGATCTCCTCTATGGAGAACTCGTGCAAGGAAAGCGCCCTACAGGTAGACCACAGCTGCGATACAAGGACATCTGCAAGAGGGATCTGAAGGCCATAGGAGTGGACCTCAACAGGTGGGAAACCCTGGCCTCTGAGCGGCCCGCTTGGAGGCAGGCTGTGCAGCATGGCCTTTCCCAGTTTGAAGAGACACTTGGCCAACAGTCTGAGGCTAAGAGGCAAAGAAGGAAGGCCCATAGCCAGGGAGACACACCAGGGACAGACTGCACTTGCTCCCGATGTGGAAGGGACTGTCACTCCCGAATCGGCCTTTTCAGCCACACTAGATGCTGTTCCAGAACCACCTTTCAGAGCACGATACCATAGTCTTTCGAGACTGAAGGTTGCCAACAACAATATTGTGGACTGAAAAAGTCAGTTTCATAAATGAATGAAATTTAAATGAATGAATATTACTTATATTTGTTTTTTGTAACCAACATAATATGACTCAGAACAAAAGAGCAATATGACAATGAAAGAAACAATGTCAGGCTTAAACTGAGAAATGAGTTAAAATGTCAAACATTAGCAAATGCTCTGACCAAAAAAGTTGCGAGGTGCCGAATAAAATCTTGTGGTGAGCCGGAAGTGGCCCTTGGGCGATAGTTTGGAGACCCCTGATCTAGTGGTTCCTGTTTTTAGGCAGTTCCGAAGCAAACTACTTCAGGGTTGTCTGCCATTTTACCCTGCAGTATCCTGGCCTTGGTGGGCCCTGGATCTACCACAGGCGATGCAGTGAGTCACCCCAGTAAGGAGCTTGGGAACTTCAGCACAAAAGTTTACAAAATGTGTATATTCCCTTGGAAAAGTAATCAGTAGCTAAACCACTTGTTTTAGTGACTGTGAAATGATTTAGTAAAAATATTAATTTTATTTATACCTTAGAGTGGGGGGGGGGGGTCCCTTAGGCACAGGGCTCATTTGGGAGCAATTGGTCCAAATGGTTGGATAGCCAGCCCTGGAGCAAGGCTTTAAAGCCGGCCCTGGAGCAAGGCTGGATTCCCTCTAAATGTTTTAAGGCTGCTGTACTGTTTGGGATTTTATTAATTAGTCTACTTCATCAGTGTAGATCTATCTTTTGATACATCACTAAAGTTTGAACCTTTTATTTTAGATTCTGAATCTTATTATATTTGCCTTCAGTCCCAGCACCCACCCACACTCTCTATCTGATCTATCTGATTCTCTCTCTCTTCTGTCCTCTCTTACCTTATTCATATTTCTCCTAGAAACCCATCTTTTCCCTTAAGCTTTTGACCCAATCACCTACTGCCCAGATGATTCTGTCATCAAGCTGAAGCATGTCTATGTAATGTATTTTCATGTTCTTCCCCTCCAGGTTCCCCCTTTTTCTGTTCTCATTTTTGTGTGTCTCTTTTACCTTGTGAACCTCTTTGAAATGGGGACCTGTCTCTTCTCTTCTTTGTTGTAAAATTCTGTGTGCACAGATGGTCCTATATAAATAACAATACATTAAATCTAATAAATTTTTTTTAAATCTGCTGCCTGGAGAACGGGGGTGGGCTTTTGAGTTAATCAATGTAATGCATTTAAATTCTGTGTGTGTGCCTGTGATTTATGATTTATTTTGATTGAATTGTTACGAGATGTGCTTTTGTGACTATTTACATTGTTGTTGTTAACAGTTTAGAAAAGTGGTACTGGAGGAAAAATGAAATGAATAACTTAGCACTAATTAACAAGAATAGTAACAATGAGAAATGAACTTTTTTTTTTTTTTACAAATTCTGAAGAACTGTTTGGGGGGGGGGCAAGACTTAAGCAGTATTTTTAAGGTATAAAATCCCCAGCAATTGTGAGTAGTATGCAGGGGGTTGATCTTGTTGATGATCTGCCAGAACC
This sequence comes from Tiliqua scincoides, assembly GCF_035046505.1. NCBI lineage: Eukaryota > Metazoa > Chordata > Lepidosauria > Squamata > Scincidae > Tiliqua > Tiliqua scincoides. The sequence goes on from NC_089828.1 coordinate 23,854,536, forward strand.
AACACCTTGCACACTTGTACCCCAATACTGTGTGTGTATGCAAAATCAATTAAATTTTTATGGTGCAATTGACAGCTCAGTCACATTGGAATAAATGGTTTTTATGTCCTCTTCTATCAGAGCGAAGGTGAACTGGTTCTATGAAGAACAGAATGAGCGCGCATGGATAGAGAGATAGTCAAACTCCTGGCAATTCTTTCCTGTTTCACTCAAATGAATGGCATCACTGCCTCTTCTTGGCTGGCAACTGCCATTGGCATGGATCAGGTGTGGGGACGCTCACAGGTGTAGCTCCAATTCAAGCCACTAAAATAGTCCTTCTCTCTCTCCCTACCCCAAGCTGATTACAGCACCTCTAATGTAGTGAACTATAAGTTAGCTTACAACCGAAACTCTATCAGCTGAAGCCTGATGGCTGCCTTAGATCAGTGTTTCTCAACCAGTGGTGCTTGAGGTGGTGTCCAACCCCCAGATCCCCACAACCTGGCAGCAAGACCAGCAATACAATACAAGAAGCAGAATTAGGAAGCTTGGTTGAGCGGGCAGAGCTCCAGCATGTGCTTTTCACACACTTGAAAAAGCCACCCTGAGCCTCTTACCAGTGTATATTGTATTGCATCTGGCCTCCCAATCCAGAAGTAACTGGCAATGATATCAACAGTTACTTCCAGTGGTACTTCCAATAAGTGGACTGTGCAAAGTGGTACAGCAGGGGGGCAAACATTGAGAACGCTGCCCTAAATGATCACTGGTGCACATCCAGCTCAATGACTCTATGATAGTGCCAGGAATATTTTTGTTGCACTGCATACGTGAGGGCCAGTGGATAGTGAAAGGGAGCATCTGATTTTATGGGACACTTTGGAAGAAATGAAAGAAGGTTACTGCCTGTATACAGCTTCCCTTGCCAATGCCATTACTTTCTCTGTCTCCAACCGCAGCATTAGAAAGGGCCTTAATTAAGTCAATGGCACCATGATTTATGGAAACGCTGGATAATAGTCCAGTCCTTCTGTAGCTCCCTCTTGAAATTCCAAAGCCACAATGTGATAATGTAACTAAATGGAGGATGCAATCATCACGTAGCCTGCCCCCCCCCACACACACACATCCACCTTTTCCCCCTTGATGTTTTTGCAATCTCAGTGCTTACAAAAGCTATAAATTATTTTGTGTACCAAGCGCAGGACAAACAAGGATGTGATCAAAGTGATTCTGGGGGGAAAAAGGCGAATAGCATTGCGTTCTCCATTTCTGAAGCCAATGGTGATTAGTTATCCCCTCTTGTATCAAAAAGCAATTATTTTAATTTGATGTGTGGTGTTTGCTTGTGCGTGAGACAAGAGTATTGCTTTTGTGCTTCTCTGAACATTTAATTATTTCTCATGGCTATGATGATCCGAGTAATGTGATTTTCTGCACAAGTATTGTATGAAGGAAGGACATGTCTCACCTTACATACATGGGAGGACATGGCTGCATGTTTGTGTTTAGATTTGCATATATCTAGCAGATGTTCCTCTAGCCCAGCGTACCATGGTTCACAGGTGTACCATGGGAGTTTGGGGGAATGTCATTTATTAATTAGGGCCATTGGGGGATGTGATCCCCATGACAGCAACACAGTGTGCCTTGTCAATTGTCAAAAAACTGATTGTGCATTGACTATTTTTAAAGCCTTGTCAGTGTGCCATGGAATGAAAAATGTTGAAAATGTGCTACTCCAGTATATAAACTTCTCAATGGCAACATGTCTCCAGAATGGAGATTTGTCCTTATTTGTTTGTTTATATACCACTTTTCTCATAGATTCAAGGCGGTTGACATTGGCAGGCTGGTCATAAAGCCCATTTTTTCCCCAAATGGAAAAAAATGCAGGTACTGCATTGTTCTATGAGGAAACTTGCGATTCTACACAATTGTGAAACCTAGGAAAGGAAATAGATTATCCCTTCTTGTCATTTGTTAAGTCCATGCGCTTTTTCATAAGCTCTAAGCTCCTTGGAGATCACCTCTGTGTGTGTGTGTGTGTGTGTGTGTGTGAGAGAGAGAGAGAGAGAGAGAGAGAGCCAGCAGGTTCTAAGTGAGAAGAAATCAAGTGACGTATCGGTAGTGTGGGTAACAGTCCTTCCACTTAAACAGAGCCCGGCTTGACCTCCGCTGGGCTTTCAAGTGGGATTTCCTAAAAAAGGGATATTTATAGATGCCTTTTTAGATCAGATCCAAGATGGTCAACCTATGCTTCAATTACACTGGGAGAATTAATTAAAATCTGCCTTTTTGAGTGGAGTGACTCTCTGCAAACACTTTTTAAATTATTTATAAGGGAATTGCTGTAGCATTTCAACTCCGCTGCCAAGTTTCTTAAAAGAGTGAAATGCAGTCTTGACAGGCTGCACATTGAAATGACTCAGCCAGCATTTGCTGTGTTCAAAAGGTACTGATTTTCAAAGTGTTTTCTAAGGGACTCTGGGGTTCCTAGGTAGCTTCTTGGGGGTTTCTCTCAATGAGAAGATTAGTCCTGGCAGGTAAGCTTGATGAGGGCTTCAGTTACGGGAAGGAGGTACATTCTTAATTTCTGTAGGGTGAATCAAGTCCAGTCTGTATCATCAGTGTCAGACAGTCAGATGAGGTGGTAAAATTCTGGGCTCCCACCCTTTCGATTGCAAAAAGACCATATTTAAGAATACTGCCCCATGCAACCCTACCCAAAACAAAACATGGAGGTGCGTGATGTAGATAGGTGCATTCCATCAATCTTCTGCTGAACCACCCATCTAGTTGGCCTCAAGGATGGGCTAGTCCTGACCAATGGCCAGACCCAGATGGTTGTGGATCACCTAGAGAGTCACAACCCATTACTTTGTGCAGTATATCAGCACATTAAAGGAAAGTTTTAGTGCAACCTTCTCCCTGATTTGCAGGTATGGAGCAGGGCAAAATTGTGTACCACCTCGCTCAGTATAATGTGTAGTATGCGTTTTGATTTATAAGCTGCACGTGTGATGGTAGCAGCTAGCTTAGATGCTTTTTAAAAGGCGATAAAGCAAATTCATGGAGAAGGAGCCCATCACTCAATATGTCGACTGAATGTCCCTCCAAGTTCAAAGGCACAAGATTACTGTATACAGTACTGGCTTCTTGGGGAAGGGGAACAATGGTGGCTTGGAAGCATCTGATGGCTAATGTGGGCAAGGGGATGCTGGGGCAAATGGAGCCTTGGTCTGGTTTAATGCTTTTGTAATGTGTGAAAAAGATTCCTGCATATTTGACAGGGTGAAATACAAAGCAGTGGCGTAGCTAAGGAATCTAGCTCCCGAGGTCAAAGAAAATTTTTGAGCCGAATGTCCTGCCTCTCTATGAATAGATTCTGTTGAAATCTCTGCCTTTTGCTGGCTATATCCCCTCTCTTTGCTCAGGTATTCCCTTACCCTGAGCAATGCTCCAGTCAGCCCTGTGGGCCTGCTTGGATCTGCGCCCATGATTTTGCAGGCGCAAATCCAAGTGGCCCAAGTAACACTGTTTGGGACAGGGGTTGGGATCCAGCCTGTGCCACTGTGGTTGGCCCCACTTCCCTCCTGGGGCCAATCTGCCCCTGGGCTGCCCTCCCCCTGCCCAAAAATGCACCCTCCCAGCCTCCGTTCCTTCCGCCCTCTCCCACCTCCTGTGCCAGTTCGCTAGTGCCAACACAGACTTGTGACATCCAGGCACCTCTCCAGATCTACTGGGTCAGTCTGCTCCCAAGTAGCCGTGAACGTGTTTTATGGCACATTCATGACAGTCAGGAGCTGGCACAAGGGACTTGTGCTGGCTGGGGGGAGGGTAGGATTGCGCTCTTAGAAAAATTAAAAAGGGGGGGTGGGGTTGCATCAGGCAGGGAACCATGATGCAGTGCAGAAGTAATTTGAGTGCAAACCCCAGGGAGGGGAGAGCCCACGTGGAGCTGGGGAGCAAGGAAAGGAGCCACTTCAGCAGGAGCGAAAAGTGCATTCTGAATTGGCATGAAGCCTGGGGCAATTGCCCCCCCCGCTCCGCTTGGCTATGCCACTGATACAAAGCTCTATAGCAGGAGTGGCCAAATGTCCTTAAAGTAAGCACCACATACAATAAATGGCAGATTTCTGAGAGCTGCAAGAGAGATATTTGAGAGCCACAATATTTAAATTCTCAGATATACTGTATTTCCTCACCTGCACATGCCTGATCTCGTCTGATCTCAGAAGCTAAGCAGGGTCAGGCCTGGTTAGTACTTAGATGGGAGACCGCCTGGGAATACCGGGTGCTGTAGGCTTATACCATAGTCTTTCGAGACTGAAGGTTGCCAGCCAACCATATTTCCTCACCATTCACCTTGTGTTTTAATCCAATGGACTCTTGGTTTGCACCTAGCAAATAATTATAAAGCTTGAATTTTTTTTAATTTACCTTTTTATATTAATTGTGATGCAAAAAGGAGCTCAGCCACCATGTTACGGAGAGCTGCATATTGTATGTCAAAGAGCTGCATGTGACTCGCAAGCCGCCGCTTGGCCGCCCCTGCTCCACGGTAAGCATCATGAAATGAGCGGCAATTGTGCAAGACTGTTGAGTCATGTTCTATATTATTTTAGCCAGGAGGCAAAGTATCATTTGGATTTTTCTATCTGACATCAAAATAACAGTCTTGGATTTTTGGGGGCCAAACTTTTCCTCGGCTCTGTTGTAAGTTGTCATTAGATTGGATCTGTCCCTTGCAGCAAGATTACCCTCGGTCAAGCTTTAGGTGCCCCAGCACACTTGCGTAACCCATAATTGCAGCAAACTTTAGAAATGGGCCACTTGGAAAATGCCATTCGGAAACAAGAATTTATTTAGGTCAGGTTCTTTGGCGGCTGGACCTTTCTGCACCCCCGGCAGAGGAGAGGAACATTTCAGAAAGTGGGTTTCATCTACCTTTAGCTGTAACAGCGAAAGGACCAAGATGACAATGACGCTGATTTCATCCGCGCAATTAGCTATTATGAATGAAATGTGTCATTCTCAAAAATCAACGGTCCGTTCTTCTCGTTGTCAACCAAAGATGTCAACCTGCCAATCTTCTTGCAAACTGGGCAGCTCTTGGGGTAGGGCCATAGCTCAATAGTAGAGAATCTGTTTTGAATGCAGAAGGTTCCAGGTTCAATCCCTGGTAGCGTTGCCTGGTATAGCTAAAATCCCAGAGGGCCACCACCAGTCTGTGTTGACAACACTGAACTAGACATCCTGACTCCAAATCTTGACATCTACCTGGCCTGCAAGGGCCACATGTGAAACAGCAAGCAGTGGAGGGAGCGCACATCCCACAGCTCACATGGACGTCAAACAGTCGCCCTCACACTGAGAGCATTTGTGTCGGGCCAGTTTGGGCTCCAACAAATCTCCAGAGGGCCAGAGGCTCATTGGAAATTGGGGGCTCCCTGAGGGCCACATTGAGAGGCCTCAAGGGCCGCAAGTGGCTCCACGGCTGGGGTTTGGGCACCCTTGCTGTATACTGATAGTATCTGATAGTATACTGATACTATCCAGGATGTTAACTGGATGTACACTTTTGCAGCATGGTTCCCTTGAGCCTGATCCTTCTTGGCTCCTCCCCAACTTTCCCATCCAATTATTTGAGCCCTAGATTGGGGGGGGGGGGAGAGACTCATTTATCAGGGGCTTAAATTAGGTAAATCTCAATCTGATTGATTAAAATCAAGCGGGCAAGACCTCTAAACGAGCCGGTTTTACAGCATATTTTACAGTTCAACACCCAAATGTTAATGAACATGAACACTGAGATTTATAACCCTCTTCATCCCAGTACTTCAAGGCGGGGAGAAGATATTTCATCCCCATTTTATCACTGTGCTGGGGTGAAGAAGGGCAGTTATTCTCCTCCTGCTGAATATAAGAGTAGTCCCAATTGAAAAAGTGTCTCTTTACTCGGTTAGCTGGGGTAATTGTATTATGATGCATGGAAATGAGAGCTGACTCATATTGACACCTTATTGGTCCGATGCAGTATCATAATATATCATTGGCTCTCAGAACAATCAGTCTCATAGATCTGTTCTCAGTTATGAAAATCCATTTTTTGTTCCATAAAGCAGTTGTGTTTTCATTTTCAGGTTAATTGGCCATAACTTTTGATAGAATACAGATATTCCAATGGGGTTTGTTGCATTCTGTCCCTCATTAAATTACCTTTCCAGTGATTTATAACATGTTGGTATTATTCATACATACCAATTTTTTTTCACAGTTTTGGCCACTAGGGTCAAGCTCAGCTTGTTGCCCTCCTAAAGCTTATTGCCCAGTGCAACTGCTACCACCTGCACCCTCTTAGCTATGCCACTACACTGTTCCTTGTTTCCTCTGAGCATTGGTCTGATGGAGACATAGATGCTTCTAATAGATATTTTCAGCTGAGTAATGACAGACTCAGCCTGTGTTTTTCTTGCTTGCTTTGGGGAGGGGTATGTTAGACATGTTGGTCATATTGGAGGGCATCAGGCATACATCCAAGTATGCTTAGAACAGGATGGGGGGATTTGATGTCTGCAATTTGCTTCTTGCCATCTCAAAACAAAGATAGTATTTTGTTCCCTTGCAACTCTTTTTACTCATACATCGTTTTATGCAGATGATTGTAATCCTGTTTACAATACAGGCGAGCCCCAAGGTCTGCTTCTGAATAAAGGTGAATGGCCTAACTTGGTGAGAAGTCATATGATTGATTGACTCAGCAACCTTTAATCAGCTGATAATTGGTGTGTGTATATGTATGTATGTACAGGGTTACAGGGCAAAAGAGATTAGACTCCAGTTACCCAACAGGCCCTTGGCTTGTTCAGTTCAACCTCCATATTCCAGGTGACAACGCATCTGTGAGCCTGAAGCTTTGCCAAGTGTGAGTCTTCAACTCTCCAAAGGCTTTCAGCAAATGCTCACCTGATGCGCCAGGACAGGCATCACATATCTGTTGGATGCCAGACTTCATCAGGCAAGGTAGATTTCATCCTGTAGGGGAAAGGAGTCGAGAAGAGCAGGCATGGCCCACAGAGGACATCTGCACAGGCTGTCATGAAGACACATGGAGGTACACTGATCTTTTGTGTCCCTGCCTTGGGGAAAATTATCAGCCACTCTGCTCAATCAAGATAAAGATCTGATGCGCTCTCTATGGGGAATGCTTACCTGACTAGAAATATAAGAGAGTGCTTGAATGACATTTTAGACACGTTCCAAGGGCTTGGCAAGCAACCTGGGACAGAAACGTCTTGGCATTGTGAATAAAATGTTTGTTTCTTCAGCTTTGGCCACTTGCCCTGTTTGAGAGCTACTAGGGAAGAGTCATAGGAACAGCTCTGAAGCTGAACCAATGCATTTCTTTGCAGAAGGTCCCAGGTTCGATCCCTGGCACCTCAAGGTATGATTGAGGAAAAATTAAAACCCTGAAGAGGCCAACCAGCATGAGCAAGAACAGAGCTGCATGTACTGCGGAATGGATTCAGGTAGCCTCCCCTATCTCTCCTCTCCTCCTCTCCCCCCAAAAGCTGCATTCATTTACACTACAATTGCTTGCCTGCCCCCATCTCAAAACCCAAGAGGGGGCTTGTCCTTTTGCTTCAAGGTATACTGTAGAAATGAAAGTGCCTTCAACAGGTTATCAGCAGTTGCAAGCAGACCCTGGAAACTATAGGGTGTGAATTGGAAATTGGCATGCTGCCTATAGGGCATCTTGTATTCATGCACACGCATCAAAGTGTGTGCATGGAGGAGATGCATTCATTCCCCCCTCCTCCTAGATTTAACTTCTAGACAACCTGGGAGAGAAATGAACCCTGAAGTGAAAGAAAAATGGAAGGCAATGTCTGGAGGTGGGGTTGGGAAAGAGCACTCTCTGAAACCCTGGAGAGCCACTACCAGGCAGCACAGGCAGCGCTGAGCTTCATTGGCCCAGGGTCAGACATGGTAAAAGGCAGTCTCTTATCTTCAACTTGGAGAAAAGACTGCTCCAGCAAATTGCACTAGCAGCATTTTAAGAAGGCTATGTTAACTCAGAACTAAGCTAATGAAAGACAGACAAGGTATGTCACCTGGGGCAGTGAAGACCAGGAAAGAGAAGCTGTTCCTGATCATCCAGGATGGTTGACAGTACTGCTCTGCGTGCTGTCATTGACTGAGTCTTGATCTGCACTGTGGCGTAGCTAAAGGAGGGCAGGGGGGTGCATTGTCCTGGGTACCATGCCAACCTGCACCCCTGATGGCGGATCCTGAGGCAGGCCCTCCCTCTACCTCAGACCACCTCCCAGACAGCCCCAGGGGGTGTTAAAAATTTTTGTGCTCCCAGGTGCAAGATCCTCTAGCTATGCCACTGGATCTACATACATGAGGGACAGGGCTTTTTCTGGTTTTACTCTCCAGATGTGGAACTTCCTGCCGCAGGGATATGGGAGGCCCCTTTTTCCCCAGCCTTTCTCCCTCCTACCTGTCTGTCAGGTGTCCAGGTTCTGTATCTAGTGTTGGCTTGGTTGGCAACCTTCAGTCTTGAAAGACTATGGTATAAGCCTACAGCACCCAGTATTCCCAGGCAGTCTCCCATCCAAGTACTAACCAGGCCTGACCCTGCTTAGCTTCCAAGATCAGACGAGACCTGGCTTGTGCAGGGTAACAGTTGGCTACTCCTGTGGTATATCATTTCAACCACCTGTGATTGTTTGTGGTGGCGTTTTTATTATCAGTTGCTTTTATTGTCTGAGATAGTTTCCTTGAAGCCATCACTGGTGCAGTGGAATTGGACATGCAGGAGCTGAGTTAACAACCCTGCCCTGCCGTGAAGCTTCCTGGATTACGTTGGGCCACTCTAACCTACTGCACAGAGTTGTTGTAAGAATCAAAAAGAGGGGAAAGCACCATGTACACTGCCCTGAGCTCCTTGGAGGGAGGACAGTATATACATGGAAAAAATGGATAAATCTTGGTGAAACATGAGACTAAAACGGAATTGATGCATAAGTTTATGAGAATATGCTGTATTCTGGCCAGGTCTTTGATGCAGATGTGCCCACACTTGTAGTCCCAAGTAGATTCTTGTTGTTATAGGGAATTGATCACACCACATGGTGTGATCACTGACCCCGTTTTGGCTTAGTGGATCACAAGTTGTGTAGGTTGGCTAATGGTCAAACAGTGACAGCCCCCAAGTGGGTTCAGGAAAAAACTCCTGACGGTAAAGATGGTTCGGCAGTGGAACAGATTGCTAAGGGAGGTGATGGATTCTCCTTCAAGCAGAGGCTTGACAAATACCTGCTGGATATGCTCTAGGAGGATCTCTTGTTACCATGCAGGGGGTTGGACTAATAATAATAATAATAATAATAATAATAATAATAAATAAAATAAATAAATAAATAAATAAATAAATAAATAAATAAATAAATAAATAAATAAATAAAGGTATTTCTATACCGCCTTTCTTGGTCTTCAGATTTCTCCTTAGACTTTATTCAAGGAGGTTTACATAGGCAGGCAATTTAAATCCCCGTAGGGATTTTTACAATTTGAAAGAAGGTTTCTATCTTTCAAGAAACCACAACATTCAGATGTTTCTTTCTGATCTGGTCACACATTCTGGCCTCCATCCTCCCACGCTCAGAGCAGATGGAATAGCTCGGCTCAGCTTGTCAGCTGCTTCAAGATCGCACGGTGCCGGTGGCCTCGAACTGGCGACCTGCGGATGTTATCTTCAGGCAAATGGAGGCTCAACCCTCTAGACCAGACCTCCTGCCTCCTAGATAAAAAGTTATCTAGTGCCTTCCAACTCTAGGATTCTATGATTCTGTGTTTCTAACATTGAACGAGCAGAGAAGCCCTATATCTACAGAAGGGGCAGTAGGTATCGATATCTCTTGTCTTGAAAGTTCTGTTAAGATTTTCTATGGTGATTCAGATCATTCCCTGTTTGCCAGGAAGAGGTCTGTTTCTCAGCATTAACCCATACAAGAAGGTAAGCAGTTACTGTATATAGCTCTGATTAGGAGTGACTGCCCATCCTCCTGCTCTGATTCTTCTTTCATGGGCTCTAATTGTTCCTCCTTCTCCTCTCCCTATTGCCATCCCCCCAGCTAAATGGTTTGCAATTAATGAGTGGATTGCTGCATTTGTTAGGATGCAGTGATATTGTGGAAGGTCCTTTATGCGAAACACATGCTCACCCATTATCTGCTACCCTGTAATTTAGCAGAATGGGATAGAGAGAGAACACTTTGACATTGTTCACTCTAATGACCCGGTCATTAACAATGCCCATAATTATTCCATTGCAGAACGTGAACGATTTATTCATTGTTCCATAATAGCCATTATTAGTAGTATTATTATTATGGGCCTTTCCAAAAGTGTTTTCTCTGAATTATGGGGTCTGTTCTTAAAGTACTGGATTTTGGGGTAGGTGCCTTCATCTTTCTTACCCTAAGGCAGCACTGAACTTGTGTTCACCATGCAATGTTCAAACTGATTGGGATAAACTGTCCTCCGATATTGACCAAATATGATCACCTAGGAAAATATGTGTAACTGATGGGGCAGATTCAGAGTTACTGTCAGGACCATCACTAGGTAGGGCTGGGAAACACCCTGTGTGAACTGACAGCTGGTGTAGACAGCACTGAACTAGATGGATGGTATGACAGCTTCCTATGTAAGATTACCCCATGCTTGGGATCTCATGACATGCCCCCCCCCCCATAATTGCCTCTGGCACCTCCCAGTGTAATGAAAATGGAGAGAAGCTGTCATGGGAAAGGCAAGCACTCAGCTGGCAACACAAGGTCTCCTTTCACCAAGTCCTGCTCCTGAAGATGGCCCAAATATAAGTGCTTTCAGGACCAGGGCCCCCCATGGGTGTGCCAAGGCTGGTAGGGCTTCATAGCTTACTATAAAAATACTCAGTCTCCATTTAATTGGTGCTACTACAACTCCAATCCTGCCCAACTTCTTGCTTGATATCCCAGCTAACTTGTGGACAGCTCCCCTTTTTCAGCAATTCTGCACTGGAGCCTTTCTGCAGTGCTATCATCTCTCTTAGCTGGACAGCTCCTCCATCTTCCTTGCAAGCCTACAACTCCAGATGTAGTTTTCTGTTTGGTGTGCATGACTATTAACTAAGACAGGTGGGAGAAAATGGTTTTAATTTTTTGCTGACTTCAGTTGGCCTCATAGATGAGCCAGCCCTGCTCTAATGAACCATGCATACCTTAGAGTTAAACGTCTGTTGGTTTTGTACCATGAACTATCATAGTACATGGTTTTGAACTATCATGGCTTCCTCCCAAAAGTTTCTGGGAGTTATAGATTGGAGAAGGAGTTGAAACTTCTCTGTTAAGAGATCCTTAGGCCCTCTTGCCAGTGCTACAGTTTCCAGAGTTCCCTGAAGACGGGATGACTGTCAATCAGTGCTTTTTGTTTGCTTGAATGTTAACCAGCAGAAGAGGCTACACTAGGAGTTTCAAGTCATCACTGCATACTGAAATGCTTTATTTGCATTTTGCTGCCTTGCTTAGCATGAACATGTTGAGTCTCTGGGAGAAAAGTGGACACACACACACAGCTAACTTGTACTGTGTCTGCACTGATTGGAAGCAGCACAATCAGATTTTAGACAAGTCAGATCTGGATATCCTATCTGAGATCAGAGTCACCGGAGCTGCCAGGTTTTCAACCTGAAATCTTCTGCATGCAAACCATGAGATGGACCACTAAGCTACAGTTCTCCCCCTCCCCATGCAGTGGTGTAGATAGGGCAACTGGCACCTGGGCACCCTGTATACCCTCCCCCAGCAGGCCTCTGAAAGGCACTTCCAGTTTGCAGAAGGTCTCTTGATGCAGCCTCAGGCATGGTACCTGAGGCTGTGAACTCCACCCCACCTCAGCTATGCAAGTGCAACCACGATGCTGTGAACACAGTATGAGCATATCGTGACATAGCCCACTGATCCAGCTAGCCCAGGCCTGCCAAGGAAGATTGGCAATGGCTATCCAAGGCCCCACACTTGCACCCCTTTTCTGTTATTGGGGGAGTGAGTCTGGGGCTTCCTGCAAGCAAAATCATGTACTTTACTCCTGAGTAGTCGCCTCTTCCTGCAAATGAAACTGTTGCCAGCTTCCTTTGCAATTCATGCCTAAGAAATGACTACATGCTTTGGCGTGGAATGTGTGTTGTATTTGGGTATTCATGCCCGGAGTACAACACACACACCCCCAGAACTCGTGAGAGTTCACTCCGGGAGAAAAAAACAACCCTGCAAAAGTTAAGTGCTCCATGAAAAATGACCTGATTCATTCGTTTCGGCCATGTAGCTCTTTCCCTGGCTTTCCTCCTGGCTTGTGAGCACTTTGCTGAGGTTCTCATTCCGCCGCGGAGTGATGCCCTTGGCTGACATCTGATTGGCTGGCTCATTAATAGACATGCAGTCGGATGCCTTATCACCCACTTGGTACCCTGGGACCAGCACTTCACTCTCATCCATTATTGTTAAGGAGCAGATAGTACAGTGCTGATTCAGGCTAATAGTGTCTGCAGGGACGCATGCCGTGGTGATGGCCCCAAAATATCTCATTTCAATATAGTAATAAGTCAAAGAGCCCTTTTATCCTCAGGATGTAAAAGGCAAAACCCAATGGCTCTTTGGACTGTAAATTATTCCAGCCCATTTTAAGCTGACAGCGAGCCTTTTCTCTCTCTCTTCATCTCCGCAGTTGATTAAGTTACAGAATGAATTCAGGGGCTGTATTGATTTGAGTGTGGTCATGAGCATTGAATATATTCCAGACCTGCTTTTAATTGGCACCCCTGCTATGAAGAAAGAGGAGATGAACTCCAAAAAAGGTGCTCCTCCAAAATGGAATGTAATACAAAAGTGTGTCTCTAGAGGACCCAACTAGAGTTGCCTTCTTCAGGGCCACAAAGACAATTTCTTCAAATGGCATTGATTCTAAGACCATAAGAGGAGCCCGTTGCATCAGGCCAAAGGCCTATCTAATCTAGCTTCCTGTATCTCCCAGTGGCCCATCAAATGCCTCAAGGAGCTCACAAGACAATAAGAGACTGCATTCTGTTGCCCCTCCATTGCACCTGGCATTCTGAGGTAGCCTTCTTCCAAAATCAGGAGGTTGCACATACCCATCATGGTTTGTAATCTGTGATGGACTAGAAATCTGTCCAATCCCCTTTTAAAAGAATCTAGGCCAGATGCCTTCACCAAACCCTGTGGCAAGGGGTTCCACAGACTAATTACACGCAGGGTAAATAAATATTTTCTTCTGCCTTGTCTAACTCTCCTGACACTCAGTTTAAATGGATGTCTCTTGCGACACACAGCAATTCTGCATTGATTCTGCTGCCACACACCTGCCAGAATAGCCTCAATTTCTTCTCTGCCATTGGGAGAAGGTATTTTTGGGCTCCAGAAGAAGGCCACTTACAAAATGTGCCAAGTCACGAGGTAGAGAGTTTCATTAAATGCCATACATTTTTTGTGCCTGTCTGGGGTTTGCTTCCTCCTCGGCTTATGGCCACCCACCCACTAGTGTACAGACACACTAGTGTCTATCACTTATGTCATTCATTCATTCACATTTTTAAGCCACCCTTCCTCAGAGCTTAGGGTTGTATACATGGTTCCTCCTCTCCTTTTGTGAGGTTGTCCTCACAACAGCCCTGTAAGGTAGGTGAGGCTGAGAGTGAGTGACTGGCCTAAAGTCACCCAGGAAGCTTCTTGCCCGAGCAGGGATTTGAACTGGATCTTCCAGGTCTAAGGACAACTCCCGAACCACTACCCCAGGGGTTCCCAAACTGTGCATCTCAACACCCTGGGGCATCACAAGGCATGCCCTAGAGTGTCATGGACCACCAGCTAGCTGGCAGCAAGACTGCACAGGATGTTTGTATGCTCGGTCCGATGGGCTGAGCTCCTGTGCATAGTTTTCATGTGCTTGGAAAGGTCCCCCTGCCTGCCCTAAGCCTCTTACCTCCATTTATAGCATTCTGTGTGGTCTCCAAACCTGGAAGTAACTGGCAATTATGTACTCACCAGTCACTTCCAGTAGCTTGCAAGGGTGTTGCAGGATGCCAAAAATTGGGAAGCCCTGTGCTACACCACCCTGGCTCTCCTTTCTTACTTTTTCCTCTCTTTCATGTATGAGAGAATGGGTGCCATTCACTCCTATGAGGGAAAAGTAAATATACTCATATGACAAGTGGGTCACTGTTGCAGTGAGGAAATAAAATACCCCTCAATACAGAGTTATTGCCATGCCAATGAACAACAGTCCTGCAAGGGGATGAAGTACCAGTGCTGGCCCAAAACCTCTCAGCAGTTTGAGACAGAGGATCAAATGCTCCCCTCCTCCTACTCAGCCATGTAGCAGCTTCTGCTTCTCATTCCCCCACTTTCTGGTATCAAAAGGAAGAGAAAAATGAACCAGAAGAGGAAGTGTGGAGGAGGGAAGGCGCTCTAGCCCACCACTCTCCTTTTCTTTACACTTCCTCTTCCACCCCATTTCCCTGTTCCTTTGAAATCCAGGGGGTGGAGGGGAAAGAAGCAGCAGTGGTTGGAGGTGGTTTATCCATCACATGAGGCAATTGCTTCAGTTGGCGTCACGGTTGGACCAGTCCTGGGCGCCACAGTGTATCTATCTACCTATGCAAAATGTGCACACTGAATTCTGCCCCCCCACCCCCACCCCAGCTCTTTGCAAGTCACCAACCTTCTTTTTGCACGCATTCCACCCATTGTAATGACTGACATTTTGCTAGTTCTATAATAGAGCCTATTTTGGCTACCCTTCAAGGGGAGAACACACTTATGAAATTGTATTGGTTACTTTCTGATTATGACCCATCGGTCACCTATAGCGAGGCGCTGTTTGCCAAAGCTGCCAGAACTATTCGTGCCAACTACCTGGGGGAAATAGCGGTAGATTGTAAAGGAGATTCCTTAATATGATGGGTGTAGGTGCCTTTTGTGCTTGATTTTGACCTCATTTTATCATTTTATCATTGTTTGTATCTTTGATGTATTTTTGGATTTACATGTTTTATCTTATTGTGATGGCTATTAGCTAATACAATAAACAATCTTTGACTTTAGTTCTATAATAGGTTTCTCTCCGTCGTTAATCCCTGGGATGAAAGTACAGCGAAAAATGCTGAATGTCAAAGTGATGTATTATGAGAATGAACATGGAGGGAGCAGCACTTCTGTGCAAAGTGAGCCATAAAAATCTCATGAGCCCATGGAGGAAACTAAGTTATCCTCTAAGCTCTTTCTCAGCAAGAAATGTGGGAGGTTAGAAATGAAGTTCTGGGGACGTCACTGCGGTTTATTTGATGCCTCTTGATTTATGAGATTGTAGGTTAACCCGACATAAAGGGAACAGGAGCTGCAGCTATAGCATACTGAAACTGAAGATTCCAACAGATCTGACTTTTCCAGGCTGGATGACTCCTCATGAGAACAAAAAAGAACTCTGCTGGATCAAGGGGTCCATCTAGCCCAGCATCTTGGCCCGTTCCCCCCCCCCATGGCCATGTAAATATCTCCCCATTTTGGTCACCCTTTTCTTCACATTTCCCAGCTCTACAATTTATTATATATATATATATTTAGATGGGACACCCAGAACTAGTAGACATAATATTCCAGATGCAGGCGGATTATAGTTTAGCAGGAGGACAAGACAACACCTAACATCTTCAGTCAAAACACAGATAAAATACCAGCTTCGTAACAGATTCACAAGCAGAATCATTCAGAAAGATTCAGTGCAGCAGCCACAAAAGCTGGAAGGCCTGCTGTAGCAGATTGGGCTCAAGTGTTGATCTAAGCACCATTAGAAGCCTAGTAATTCCCTTCCTTCCCCCCCCCCACCATGGCATGATTTCCATGTCCGCGTAGAAAATGTCCTTCTCTTATGCTTGCCCACCATATCACTAACTGCAGTGGGGCAATGAAGGGGGTCCATGAAATTCATCTCATGTCAGGGCTCCAGCAGGTACATATGGGGGAAATGGGAACATTTCATTTTATTTATTTTAGAAATTTATATCCTGCCTTTCTATCCAATGAAGGACACTCAAGTCAGCTCACAATTAAAAACATAAAAGACATTAAAAACAATAAAATACAATAAAAACCTGGATCCCAAATTAAAATACATTCAAAAAAGCCATGCCCCCTGGTGTCAGCATAAAAGGCCTCCCTAAATAAAAAGGTTTTAAGCCCCCATTGAAAGGCCTCTAAAGAGGGAGCTGTTCTCAATTCCAGGGGGAGGGAGTTCCACAGATGTGGAGCCACCACCGAGAAGGCCCTCTTTCTTGCCGCCGCCCCCCTCACCTCCGCTAGTGGCAGCACAGTTAGAAAGGCCCCTGTGGTGACCTAAGAGGACGGGTTGGATTGTATGGAAGGAGGTGATCCCTCAAATCATCACTTCGTTATAGCCCCTGCAACTCCCTTGTAGCCGAAATGTGCCATACAAAGATGGGTCAACCATGTTCCCCATTAGAGTGATGCAATGGCACCTGAAAAACCACCTGATGCAATGGCACCTGTATGTATGTGTGGAAACACTGGGGTAACAGCTGCTCTGGTTCCAGCAAGCAGGGTGGCTGGCTTATTGAATCAATTTCTACCCTGCCGAGGTCCGTGGTTTTGATTATCCATGGGTTTCAGCATCCATGGAGGTTCTGGGAACAGGACCCCTGTGGATGCCAAGGCATAACTGTGTTTGTGTGTATGTGTATATGGACGCAGCCAAACAAAGTCCAATAAAAGAAGATGTTCGCTGTCTGAGCTCTATATTCATTTCATGTCTTGACTATTACTGAAAATAATTTTGTCATGGAGGGTGCCAAATAACCCGGGTGCCAAAAGACCTTGGTACGCCACTGGACTGGTCTGTTAGGAATATATGGTTAGGATCCTATCATAAATTTCAGTGAATGGTGTAACCAAGAGAGAAGATGCTTTACAGCAGTGATTCATAAACATTCAGGGAGTTCAGGAACAGAGGTATGTGTTTGCGGTGGAGGGGGGAAGGCTGCAACATGATCCCCAGGATTGCACCACTGCTGGGGACCGGAGGGGTTTAACTTACCGATAGCAGTGCTGGCCTCCTGGAGGGTGCCGAGAGCCCGCGGATGCCGCCACAGGGCTCCCTGAGCCTCACAATGTCTAAAAATGATTGCGACCCACTTCCAGCTTGTGATTGTGAAACTGGAAGTGGGTCATGATCATTATTTTTAGGCATTGTGAGGCTTGGGGAGCCCTGTGGGGGTGTCTGTAGGCTCCCCACACCCTCTGGGAGGCCGCAGCTGCTATCAGTAAGTTAAACCCTCCCTTGGTCCCAGCAGCTGTGTGATCCTGGGGATTGTGTTGCTCCCTTCCCCCCCTCTCTGTCCCTTTAGGGGACAGAGGCAGGGCTACCCTGTGTGGGGTGTCACAACACCCCAATTTGAGAATCCTTGCATTGCAAGCTTCAAAGCTGCAAGTTAGAGATGACATGATTACTGGAAGTGGGCCCCAAATTTCAGGTTTGCCGCTGAAATTTTGAAAGAGCCATTTCAGTTTGAAATTTGAATTTGTTTTTTGCATATTTGGCTTTCCCTCGGAGTGCCTGGGAGTTGCCGGCATCTCCTATTCATGCCAGTTTTGACAGATTGGGCCTCGACTGCCGTACAATGATTATTGCATGTCCACTATCAAAAGCTGTCACATGTTAACCAGATGGGAAAAGAGCGCTAGCAGATGCTGTCAAAAACTATTGGATGTCAGCGACAGATATCAAATATTCAGCTGACTTTTCAGCAACTCTGGGAGTAGATAGGATTAGCGGAATACAGTATTTCACATCAATATTTGCAGAGGAGAGCTTTGAGAGAAGGTTTATGGAAGCACATTCCTTTCAATCATCTGATGTGCTGGTCTGAATTCATTGATGGTGAATTATTTGCATAGGCCTTGAGGTGAGGACTTTGGAAGACAGCTATGGCTGGGCTCCAGTCAGCTTTCTTTTTTCCACCTGAGACTAGAGGCCTGAATAGAGGATGCACATTTCTATTGCCATGAAATAAAATAAAAATTAAATTGAAAGTAACTTGGAGCACAGTCCTCTGCGTGTCAACTCGGAAGCAAGTCCCATTGGACAGGCAAAAGAAAATATTTCTTTACTCAGCATGTAGTTAATCTGTGGAACTCCTTGCCACAGAATGGCAAGGGATGGCATCTTGCTTAGATGTCTTTAAGGGGGGATTGGACAAATATCTGGAGGAAAAGTTCATCACAGGTTACAAGTCATGGCAGGTACGTGCAAGCTCCTGGTTTTAGAGGTAGGCCGGATGCAGGGGAGGGCACCAGGATGCAGGTTGTTGTTTTTTGTGCTCCCTGAAGCATTTGGTGGGCCACTGTGAGACACAGGAAACTGGACTAGATGGGCCTTTGGCCTGATCCAGCAGGGCTCTTCTCATTGTTTTCAGCCAGGCTTATGCCCAGGAAAGTGTGCAGAGGACTGCAGCCTCAAAGTACCGTGGATGAAGACTGCTATATACATATGCAGCTATAACTGCTGTGTGCATGACTTCCTGTTGCAGGATCAGTCCAGTTATGGATCTTTTTCTAAAATTCTTTGAACAGCTGCATAGCATTCATACATTGGATGGCAATTCAGGGCACGTCCAGTCAAATGAGATATCCACTGCTTTAGCCAAAAGAAAAAAGGAATAGTTTCTATACATGTAATTCAACTTTATCTTTGAGTGACAGTGATGGCTTATCAAGGTCACCATTGTGTGCAAACTTGATTCATAACCTTTTTGTATACTTTTGCCCTAGATCTGTGCTTCCCAAACTGTGGGTCGGGACCCACCAGTGGTCACGACCTGATTTCTGAGAAGTTTCTGAGAAACTGAGAAGATAATAGCTAACAAGGAAAATGTATTGAGTCAGATGGAAAACAAAACTGAACTAAATGTGTGTGTCTACTCATGAGTAGGAGATTGTGCCTCAGTCCCACTGGAAAGGGAACATGCCACCAGAATGGTCTTGAACCAACGGATATGGAGCTCAACAAATGTCCAAGAAGGCAGCCCCCCCCCCCCCCAAAATAGGAAAAAGGATTAAAAACAGACTTTAGCAGCTGGTAAAGTGAAACTTTTTTTTTTATACTCTTATAAAGCTATGTGGGTCCCAATAGAGAGTTGCTTTAAAGAGTAGGTCCTGGCACTAAAAGTTTGGGAACCACTGCCCTAGATCCATCTTTCTGGACCACAGTGCATCTTCATTGAATGTTCCGTAATTGGTTATTGGGTCAAGCAGAATAAGGGCATTTCCAGATGGGCTTTTTGCAGAACCATCTTATCACTGATGCAGTCACACTGGAACTGCAACATTCTTTGCAGTAAATATAGCATGTTGGGTACATGTAAGTGCACACAGTTGACTGACCCTCCTTTCGTTACCCTTCTTGTTTCTCACAGATGAGCAACGAACCTTGATGGCGTCAGGTGAAGCGGTATCACTCAGAGGTAGCAACACATGCTTTCAATGTAGGAGGTTCCAGGTCCAGTTCTTAGCATCTCCAGGGCTAGACTCACTCGGCAGAAGGCAGCTTCCCATGTCCATGTGAAATGGCCTCGCCCACCCAGTAAAGAGTGAGTAAACCCAGCATGACAACACCCCAGCTGGACGTGCCCTCAAGATTCCTAATGACTCATGTGTTTCTTTTGTGGTTTGGATTGAAAAACGGCTGCAGCCTTGGCTTTTACATCGCTCATTTTGAGCAAAGTGGCTTTTTTCTATTTTTAGGAAACCTGTCTGCGGCTTTGTCAAGCAGACGGATGCACACTCCTCAGGTCATTTTTAGAATGATATGCTTTTCATCTGCCACCAAACAAGAATTATAGACTCGACGCCCTGAACAGAAAATGGAATGTGTGAGTGAAATTGCATCAGTGGTAACAGTGACAATTCCATTTTTGATGATCCAAGGACAGGTCCCTTTTGTGAGAAATATTTGGGCCTTGGAGAAGGCAATGATAATGCCCCCCCCCCCATTCATCCTCCTCCTGCAAACCCCAGGCCTCACCCACTCCATTGCCAGGTCCCATCGCTTCAGAAGAAGCTGTGACAAGGGAGTGATTTGTGGTAACTCCATTTTTGTCTTCCTGCGCCTGAGAATCGAGGGAGGGAAAGGTGGAAAACCACTTCTCAATAATCCTCCTCCACAAATTCTGCTTTTTTTCACAGTGCCCAAAATGAAATTGGCAACCCCATGCACAGAGCTGGCCCAGGGTGGTGTATGCCACCCTGAAGGTGGCATACCAAATGCCTCTGTCCCCTGGTGGTACATGCACAACTACCTCCAGCACTGCTCCTCCTACTTCCTTGATTTTAAAAGGAAGAGGGGAATGAAGTGAAATAGGAAGTGGGGAAGAGAGTGGGGCTAGAGTGTCTCCAACTTGATGTATCTTTTTCTGTGTTCCTGTGCAATGTCAGTGCATGCAGCAATTCTGAGGAAGGTCTGAATCCGCCTGTTCTATCAGTCATTGGCTTGGGGGGGGCATGGGGGGGACGAATTTGGAGAACATGCTTCAGAATCAGCACCCATCAGAACAATAGCTTTGGCTGAATGCCTTTCTCCATGTTCATCTAAGGCCACTTGAGAAGCTTCCTTTTGTGTTTGTGGTGAGACAATACCTATCTTTAAAAATGGGGTTGCAGACAACAACAACAACAACAATGCTGTTCTTTCCCAAATGAATATAATGAACTAGAGCAGGGGTCTCCAAACCCCAGCCCTGGGGCCAGATGTGGCCCATGGCAAGCCTCTAACTGACCCATGGCCAGCCTCTGATCCCAATTGCTCTGGCCCAGTTGGCCAAACACAACCAGAGTTGTGCTTGTGGGGTGGGGGAATGGGAATCCATTTAAGTGTGTGCTTTATTTCTTGGGCTGTGTTGGTGCTTGGAGAAATTCTGGACATTTGAGCCCATTCATTTATTCACTCCTCTAAGTTCCATCTCTATTTATTTAAATGTTATATTTAATTTCTGGCCGTCGACACTGTGCCAGATATTTGATGAGGCCCTTCAGCTGAAAAGTTTAGAGACCCCTGCACTAGAGCCTCTATTACAGTAGCAGGGGTGCAAGGAACATAGCTGTAGGGCCATGGTGGACCTCAAGGCTGTTGTAGGTCCTAGCAACAGGCCTGAGGAGAGGGGCCAGGGGCATAATCTCTCATAATCCCAAGCTTCCAGGGGGCCTGGGCTATGACTAGATGAGGGAGAAAATGGTTTATTATTATTTTCTTTTAGGATTTTCTAACTTTCCCAAAAGTTAGACGTGCAGAAAGCAGTGTTATGTGTACATTTATTCAATGTACATTATAATTATAAATTATAATTGCTTTAAAAGTATATTAGGTAGGTGATAAAGGTAGTATAGTATTTGCAGATGCGACCACAGTCATAATTAAATAGTCAAATAATTAAAAAAAATGAAAGTTTTATTTTTTCACAGATTTCAGGTTTGTTTTTTTTGTTTTTAAATGAGGAGTACAGAAAATCGTGTTATGTGATCTTATTTTGTTATCGCCGTTTTCGCCCACCTCTAGCTATGACGAAACAAACTGTACAAGTACAAAACAAATTGATCACAAAATAAATTTGGGTACCTCAATCTTGACCAATCCAGGGCTGTGTTTTCACTATAGCTTAATCCTGTTTCATGGCACTTGTTTAGGAAAGGGGAGCTCAGTCAGGTATCTTGCCGCAAGCCCAATTTTCTCAGTGGTCCTGCCTAGAAATCTGCTACTCCAGAAGTTCCACACCCAGATATGAAAAATCAATGATGAAAAACTGATCCTTTTCAAAATGATTGGATCTAGGCCAGCACTCACCTCTTCTCTATACTTCTTACATTCTGTTCTTCCATTCTTTTTTGAATGCAGGGAGGAGAAGGGGGTGGCAAGAGCCAGCACTCCACTACCACCAATCTTTATCTAGAGGCAAAGACCTCATTCACTCTCATGGAATGGCCCTGTACATTCCACTGATAGTCCATGGAACCTTCCCTCTCGTAAAAGTGTTGAGCATAGCCTTAATTTGGAGACCAACACACCACTGTGTGTGTTTGCTATTAAAACCTTGGCTGGAAAAAAGTTTCTCAGTTTTACCGCTTGTTGGCAATCTTTCAAAATAACTCACCGCCTTCCATCTGTCTTAAAGTTTTATCGCCTGGAAATTTTACGATATTCTCACCTCTTTCTGCCATTACTGTATATTTCACAGCACCCAGCAGTAGCTCAGCTGAGCAACAAGGAGTTGTTATCCGTGTTATTGAACAGTGGAAAAAAAAATTGCACTGCTGCGAGGAGGTATTTTTTCTGCTGCCAGAAGGATCCAGAGGGACATTTGTCCACTTTGAGATCATTGCACTTACCACATGCTATCAGATGAAGCTGAAATATTGAGAAACCGACTTCCAGCCATGTATTATGTATCTTGGTTCTGGACCTTATAGAATTCCTTAATTTTAGGTTTCTCCTACCAGCCTTTATTTCTCTTACAGCTCAATTCTATGCTGGGCAGGGCTTTGCACCAGAGCACTTTGCAACAGTGGTGATGATAGGGTTGCCTGGCCCCTCCCTGAGGCCAACTGAAGTGGCCACCTCAGGTCATAGATTGTTAAGGGTAGTGCCTATCTCTGCCTGCCTACTTCAAGTGGGTCCCCATTCATTTCAATATTTTATTTTTAATATATGAGACTTGGTGCTACCATGGTATGTGACTGCATTTGGGGAAATGGTACAGATCTGTACTTTTAACAAGCTAGAGTACTATGTATATTCTTTTAACAATGATAGTAAATGGGACTTACTCCTGGGTAAGTGTGGGTAGATTGCAGCCTAGGATCGTAAAAATTTTTCCTGCTTGATGATGTCACTTCCGGTCATGACATCACTTCTGGTGGGTCCTGACAGGTTATCATTCTAAAAAGTGGGTCCTGATGCTAAATGTGTGGGAATCACTACTTCAGATTGTTTAATTTTATTTATGGTTTTATTACTCCCCCCCCCCCTTTGGAGTGTTAATGGCGTATGTTTGCCTTTATGTGAATTGTTAGGATCAGTAGTGGAGTGGGGGGGCAGAGGTGTAATTGCTGCACAACTCTGCAACTCACCGTGTAAGCTGCCCCTCCAGCTTGCTCTTGGGGCCGTACCAAGGAGCAAAAGCAACATGGAGGTGTGTCCTCCACATTTCTTTCGCCCCCAGGCAGGCTCCAAGAGCAAGGAGGAGGGGCAGCTTACATGGTGAGTTTGGAGCCGTGCATCACTTACAGCTCCACCCCCCCCAGCTCTGCTACTGGTTAGGGCCCAATCCTATCCAACTTTCCTGTGCCAATGCAGCCCCAAGGTAAGGGAAGAAATGATTTGTTGCCCTGTGGAGGCCTCTATGACTCCCCCCACTGTGGGATGCAGCATGTGCCCTGTTGGCACAGCTGCATTGGTGCTGGAAAGTTGGATAGGATTGGGCCCTTAGCCACTTTGGGAATCTCCCTATTGGGTAGAGAAAATCAGGATACAAATATTTAAAATAAGTCCATAGGACGCTCTGTGCAGAGAAGAGTAAAATGTATCTAAGAACATGTAACATTTCTGCTTAATACATTGCGCTCTATACATTCCACTGAATACACTGTGCTCTACTGTTTCAGAAAAGACACAAATACAAAAACGTGGAGCCCTTCTTTGCTGGAATAATGGAAGCTCCCAAATCTATCTATTCTGGGGGTAGATGGCTCAAGGATAGGAGCTTTGTGGCATTTAATCTCCCGGCCGATGTGCCACTGCGAGATGTACGCGCAATTGTTGATCGTTGCTTTAACACGCAGGAGCTAGCAAGAGGTCACAAGTGAAATCCATCTGGCTGCTTTAATCAATAAGAGATTATTTTCATCCTGACAGCCAGTAACTGGCATTGTAGTAATCTATGTATTGGCAACCTTCAGTCTCGAAAGACTATGGTATCGCGCTCTGAAAGGTGGTTCTGGCACAGCGTCTAGTGTGGCTGAAAAGGCCAATCCGGGAGTGACAATCCCTTCCACACCGGGAGCAAGTGCAGTCTGTCCCTGGTCTGTCTCCCTGGCTATGGGCCTTCCTTCTTTGCCTCTTAGCCTCAGACTGTTGGCAAAGTGTCTCTTCAAACTGGGAAAGGCCATGCTGCACAGCCTGCCTCCAAGCGGGCCGCTCAGAGGCCAGGGTTTCCCACTTGTTGAGGTCGATCCCTAAGGCCTTCAGATCCCTCTTGCAGATGTCCTTGTATCGCAGCTGTGGTCTACCTGTAGGGCGCTTTCCTTGCACGAGTTCTCCATAGAGGAGATCCTTTGGGATCCGGCCATCATCCATTCTCACGACATGACCAAGCCAACGCAGGCGTCTCTGTTTCAGCAGTGAATACATGCTAGGGATTCCAGCACGTTCCAGGACTGTGTTGTTTGGAACTTTGTCCTGCCAGGTGATGCCGAGGATGCGTCGGAGGCAGCGCATGTGGAAAGCGCTCAGTTTCCTCTCCTGTTGTGGGCGAAGAGTCCATGACTCGCTGCAGTACAGAAGTGTACTCAGGACGCAAGCTCTGTAGACCTGGATCTTGGTATGTTCCGTCAGCTTCTTGTTGGACCAGACTCTCTTTGTGAGTCTGGAAAACGTGGTAGCTGCTTTACCGATGCGCCTGTTTAGCTCGGCATCGAGAGAATGAGTGTCGGAGATCGTTGAGTCAAGGTACACAAAGTCATGGACAACCTCCAGTTCATGCTCAGAGATTGTAATGCAGGGAGGTGAGTCCACATCCTGAACCATGACCTGTGTTTTCTTCAGGCTGATTGTCAGTCCAAAATCTTGGCAGGCCTTGCTAAAACGATGCATGAGCTGCTGGAGATCTTTGGCAGAGTGGGTAGTGACAGCTGCATCGTCGGCAAAGAGGAAGTCACGCAGACATTTCAGCTGGACCTTGGATTTTGCTCTCAGTCTGGAGAGGTTGAAGAGCTTTCCGTCTGATCTGGTCCGGAGATAGATGCCTTCTGTTGCAGTTCCAAAGGCCTGCTTCAGCAGGACAGCGAAGAAAATCCCAAACAAGGTTGGTGCAAGAACACAGCCCTGCTTCACTCCGCTTCGGATGTCAAAAGGGTCTGATGTGGAGCCATCGAAGACAACAGTGCCCTTCATGTCCTTGTGGAAGGATCTGATGATGCTGAGGAGCCTGGGTGGACATCCAATCTTGGGGAGAATCTTGAAGAGGCCGTCTCTGCTGACCAGGTCGAAAGCCTTTGTGAGATCTATGAAGGCTATAAAGAGTGGCTGTCGTTGTTCCCTGCATTTCTCCTGCAGTTGTCTAAGGGAGAATACCATATCAGTGGTGGACCTGTTGGCTCGGAATCCACACTGCGATTCTGGATAGACGCTCTCTGCAAGTACCTGGAGCCTCTTTAGTACAACTCGGGCAAACAGCTTTCCTACAACGCTAAGGAGAGAGATGCCGCGGTAGTTGTTGCAGTCACCCCTGTCACCTTTGTTCTTGTACAGCGTGATGATGTTTGCATCCCTCATGTCTTGAGGTACTCCACCTTCTCTCCAGCAGAGACAGAGGATTTCATGCAGCTCAGTGACGATGATCTCTTTGCAGCATTTTAGGACTTCAGCAGGGATGCTGTCTTTTCCAGGTGCCTTGCCAAAGGCAAGGGAGTCCAGGGCCACGTGAAGTTCTTCTAGGGTTGGTTCACTGTCAAGCTCTTCCAGCACAGGCAGGCACTCAATGTTGTTCAGCGCTTCTTCGGTGACTACATTTTCTCTGGAATATAGCTCAGAGTAGTGCTGCACCCAGCGTTCCATCTGCTGCGCCCGATCCTGGATGACCTCGCCTGTGGCAGACTTCAGAGGGGCAATTTTCTTCTGTGTTGGACCTAGGGCCTGCTTGATACCATCATACATCCCCTTGATGTTGCCCGTGTCAGCTGCTATCTGTATCTCGGAACAGAGCTGGAGCCAGTAGTCGTTAGCACATCTCCTGGCAGTCTGTTGGACTTTGCTGCGAGCAGTTCGGAGGACCTGCAGGTTGCGCTCACTGGGACAGACCTTGTATGCTGCTTGAGCTCTCCTCTTTTCCTCAATGACTGGTGTCAACTCCTCAGAGTGGGCTTCAAACCAGTCTGCCGCCTTGTTGGTCTTCTTGCCGAATATGGACAAGGCGGTGTTGTAAACGGTATTCTTGAAATGTTCCCATCTGTTGGATGCGTTTGCGTCGGCCGGGCCTGGAAGAGATTCCTCAAGCGCTTGTGCAAATTCCTCCACTTTTCTCTGATCCCGGGTCTTGCTGGTATCAATGCGAGGTCTTCCTTCCTTTTTCGTGTGATACAGTCGCTTTGTTTGCAGTTTCACTCTGCTGCACACCAGGGAGTGGTCAGTGTCGCAGGCAGCACCATGATAACTGCGTGTGATCTTGATGCTGGGAAGGCTGGAGCGTCTGGTGAGGATCAGGTCGAGCTGGTGCCAGTGCTTTGATCTTGGATGTCTCCAAGAGACTCTATGTTGGGGCTTTGTGTTGAAGAATGTGTTGCTGACACAGAGACCGTGATGACAGCAAAACTCTAGCAGGCGTTGGCCATTTTCGTTCATCCTCCCAGTGCCAAACTGACCTAAGCAAGTGGGCCATGAACTGTTATCAGCACCAACTCTAGCATTGAAATCGCCGAGGATGAACAATGGCTCTTTTACAGGGATTTTCTTGACAGTGGTGGCCAGGTCATCATAGAATTTGTCTTTGGCTTCTGCTGGAGACGACAGAGTCGGTGCATAAGCACTGATGAGAGTGATAGGTCCTGCTGATGACTGGAGCTGCAGGGACAAAATTCTTTCACTTCCCACAGTAGGTGGGATGATGGATTTCAGCAGGGTATTTCTGACCGCAAAGCCAACGCCATGTTCCCTGGTTTCGTTTGGTGGTTTTCCCTGCCAGAAAAATGAGAAATTTCTCTCCTTGACAGATCCGGAATCTGGCAGCCTCGTCTCTTGAAGGGCGACGATGTCCATCTGCAGTCTGCTCAGCTCCATGTCGATGACAGCTGTTTTGCGTGCGTCGTCTATTTCTTGCAGGTCATCAGAGAAGCCAGGTGTCATTGTCCTAACGTTCCAGGTGCCCAGCTTTAGGGCAGTAGTTTTCTGTTTTCTGTTGCATGGTGCAGAGTTGTCGATCCGCTTGTCGGTTTTCACCCTAAACCCCACGCACCCCATGAGGTTAACGGACCGTGGCGAGGCAACACCTTACTGGCTGGGGACTGCCCAGCTTAAGGCGGGCGGTAGCTGCCCAATGAGATGCAATGATCTCTCCCACCGTCGGAAGCAGCCCCTGGCGTCATGCTCTACGCCAATCGAGCAAAGACTTATAACCGGTAAACTGCTGCTTCCCGTGTTGTGCCGACGCCGTATGGCGAAGTTGGAGTGTCCTCTCCAGTGCGCGAAGCCTGGGTAAAGAAGGTATGGAGGATAGGCTGTTACCCATGCAGCAAATCCCCCCTCTCCACGTTGCTGGAATGGTCCAATGGAAAGGCAGAAGCCAATACGGTTGGTTCCAGCGGCGTCGCAGGAGTTGCCAGAACGTGACTGTGTTCAGCCATGAACTGCCTAAGGGACTCCGGCTCCTGTAGTAATCTATAGCAGCATAATGCATAAGGAATCCCATTTTTCAGGTCTGCACTGCAGGTTGTTCGCTTTCAAGCTGCATTTTAATGCCTGTGGTCAGAACTATAACCTTCTTGCCTGGCACCCAGTGATGACCAATCATTAAGCATTGCTCCTGCTAGGTGGGCTGTTTCTGTGCCCCCCACAATAGAGACCAATCCAGACCTAGGCTTATTACATCAGCAAACTCTTCCCCAGCTTTCTGTAATACTGCACCGTGTGTCTTTAAGTGAATATGTCTCCCTCCACTTTCTTTTATTTTGTTGTTGCTATTGTGAGGTTTAGGGGTGGTTCCACAGACAGGACCTGGGCCAGGGGCTCAGGACCACAGAGTGGCCCACAACCATTACCTGGTCAACCCCTAAGGCAGTGAGAGTCTATCGCTGCCATGCTTCCCACCCTTGCATGGTTAGCCAAGGATTCGGGGACAGGGCTGGCTTTAAGGCAATTGGGCCCTGCATCTATGGCCCCCTGCACTAGGATTAAAAAAAAAAATTAGTATTTTTACTAAATCATTTCACAGTCACTAAAACAAGTAGTTTTGTTACCATTTACTTTGCAAAGGTCATCTACTCATTTTGTTTGTTTACTTGTAGGCTTACATGTATGCAATTTTATATTAAAATGTGCTTATATTCATTTGGTCCATTAACTCACATGTGCTTCTAAGTACACATTTTGATGGCTTTCCATTCTGCTGGAGAGATATAAAGCCCATGCTTCTACAGACCTTGGCTGTGAACCTGGGGCCCCACAAAAATGTTTCCAATTGGGCCCCGTAGCTCCTAAGCGTGGCCCTGAAGCCCTGAAAGCATCACAAGCTTTCTATTGCATTCTTGGTGAGAAGTCTCTCCTCTGCACCCTTAGGAAATATGGAACATTGGGTTTGGTCCACCTGGTCCTTCTGCCAGGTCAGAATAAGCCTATGTATGTACAGCTGAACACTTTTTTATGTTATCAGAGAACCATGACAGCAGACCCAATCCTGCTTCCCGACAAGCACTTACTCAAGCAGTCAGCTACAGGTTTAAGGTGACCTTGCATAAGGTGTCTTCCAGTGGGGCCCCTCCTCTGTGGGTGTGTATTCCCTAAGGTTCATGGGAAACTCATGGCTGTCATCTGTCCCCATGATAGCCTTGATGGTAAGGGTTATCCTGGGACCTTATCAAGGGGGAGAAAACGGTGGCCATGCCAAATGGCCACCATTTTCCCACCCAATGACTTCGATAGCAAGTGTCATTTAGTCCATTGTCCACAAAGATGGCAGCTGCTAGCAAAATGGCTGCCAAGCCTTAATGTGCATGGGTAGTTGGTTGGCACAGTGATTACCTAGACCTTGTGGCTGGTTGCAAAGGGGCTCCATACCAGTTCAAGCGTTGGGCTCCCCAAAAATGTAGGTCTGCCACTGATAACATAACAGAAGCCCTGCTGGATCAGGCCAAAGGCCCATCTAGTCCAGCATGCTGTTTCCCGCAGCAACCCATCAGTTGAGAAGCCCTCAAACATGCATGCTCCTCTTCCATTGCTCCACTGCAGCTGGTATCCAGAGTCTGCTGCTCAACCTGGAGGTAGTGCATAGGCACCAAAACCAGTAGCTATTGATAGCCCTGCCTTCTGTGAATTTGTGCTTCCCCCCTTTAAAGCCATTCAAGCCACAAGTAGTCCCAGGCAGCAGCTGATGCCAGGCCTGAATATGAAAGGGCTCAGATCATGCACCAGTGCTCTCCTCACATGGAATGTGCAGAAAGGGCTGCTGGGATGGACTTAATACCTGTCTATTAAGAGAGTGGGAGATGCCTCCATTCATCCATGTTTCTGCCCCACACCCTTCCAAGTGACACTTCTTGTATCGCCTTATTAAAAATGAAAAGCACACACAATATAACTGGCACATCCAGCCTTGCAGCCACATCCCGCAATCACATTTGAAGTCAGAGGTCCTTCAATGGCAACATTAAAAGATTATGTTATTAGCTGCTGGTGCCTGGGCTTCATTTAAATGGGTGGCAGCCCATTTAGAGTCCAATTCTCGGCGGGATCAATTGAAATGGGTTTTGATGGAATCCTATGGAGCACACAATGTAAAATTATACAGGGCAAGGTGGGATCAATATCAACTGAAGGGCTGCCTTAGGTGCCTACTTTTCGACTCCCTCAAGCACGCAAACGAAGTCTGATGACCGATAAGAGCACTGATGGAGTGATCTGGTCTATTTCTCTGCTACAAAAAGAGAGGAAAAATAAGCAAAGAAGCACCATTTAAGTTTTTTTTTAAGAGGCAGTCAAAGACTCTGTCTCAAAAAGGATACTAGCAGCAGGACACACAAACAATCACTGAGCCAATCCTTGAACAAAAGAGGCAGGCAACATCGCTTTCTGCAGCTTTCCAGATATTATGGGATTGTTCAGATCTTTTGCACACAGCCATGGGGGATGATTAAAGAAAGTGGAACTATAAGTGAGAACCCTGTTATGATGGGAAGAAAAAAACAAACCCCTTCTACTTATTTCCTTTGGTACTTTTTTTATGGCCAAAACAGACACGATCCAGGAGAGCTGAGCTCAGACTTTCAAGAAGCCATACAGAGCTTTAATTTTTAAACAGCTAGCAGAAGGGCTGGCCCATCCATGAGGCCAACTGAGGTGGTTGCCCTCATCTGGTTGATTGGTGGGCAGACTGGAGTGCCCGTCTTCATCTGTTCACCTGACTCCACCACCACTTCTACTCCTCCCTGGAGTCAAGAAAAGGAAGAGGGGAATTGAGTGGAAGAAGAGGTGTGGAGAAGAGGGTGGTGGGAAGAGAACTTCAGTGTCACGGAAATAAATGGATGGGAAGTGGCCTCAGGGCAGGCAAAAGAAAGACTGAATTGATGGACTGTGCTGCCCCAAGATATGATGGTGGCCACGGGTTTGCATGCCGTAGAAGGAGAGTAGACAAATTAACAGAGAATAGAGCAATCCTGTAATGGCTACTTGGACCACCAGCTTCAGAGGCAGTATACCCCTGAATGCATCAGTTGCTGGGAAGCAACCACAGAGAGAAGTCTGTTGCCTTCGTCCCTTGCTTCTGAGCTTCTAGGTTAGAAACATCTGGTTGGCCACAGCAAGAAACAGGACGCTGAACGAGGAGAACCTTTTTTCTGATCCAGCAGGTGATCCTTAAGTTCTCTTCCAGAGGACAGTAGATGGAGCTGACAACCCTACCTTTTGACTGCTGCTTCCTCTTCTCACTATCCATCTTTAAACAATGATGCTAATTGCTATTTACTTGTTTTTAGTCTATTCTTTTTGTGCAGGTTTCCTCTTTGGGCAGAAAGGCAACATAAGCATCTAATAAATAAGCAAGCACCACAGTCTTTTTGGCCTAACTCTCCAGTTTGGTTTGCCCTGACTGTGTGTTGTGGTTTCTGGCTTTGCTCATCTGCGTCTCAGAGGGCAATGAACTGGGACATCACATGATTTATGATTCCCTTCTGCTTTTATATGAGGATGATGATAGTAACAGTCTTCTCTCCCCCCCCCCCCCAATGTATCAATGTAGACTCCTTTTTTTTTTTAAACACTGGCTTGAGATCTCAGTGGCTGGTTTTTCTTTTCTTTAAGAATGTGCCAGGAAATGACCCCACAGCATGTGATTGGGTCATTTCACGGCCCTTTCCAAAGTGGGAGGGAAAAGGTGAATGGCAGGAGAGATCAGAGCTGAAACTGCTGCTGCCTACAGGCATGTGGCAGACAAAAGGGGAAAAGGCTGGAGGACAAAAACCCCACTGCAGTCACTCTCCTGTGCAAAAATTCAAGGTCGCCAATGGTGACTGGCTGAGGGGTTGAAGAGAAGACTGCATGGGCCGAAGGGGAAGGGGCAATGGTTTGGAATGGGATTTTGAAAATCAGAATATTGAGCTTGTGTAGCCGACTCCAAAGAGGTCATGTAAATGACAGTGAAGAAAGAGACAGGCATGCAAAGAGTTCTTGGTTATGGCAGTCCAGAATAATGCAATGGCCCTTTTTGTTTGCTGTCTTTCATTTTATGACACTCCTTTGATAGATCCCTAAATCAAATCACTGGAAGGAGAAGCAAGAACCTCACTTCCTTTTCCTTTAAAAGGACAAAGTAGAAAATGTGTGCAAGGGTGGATGTATTGGCAACCTTCAGTCTCGAAAGACTCTGGTATCGCGCTCTGAAAGGTGGTTCTGGCACAGCGTCTAGTGTGGCTGAAAAGGCCAATCCGGGAGTGACAATCCCTTCCACACCGGGAGCAAGTGCAGTCTGTCCCTGGTCTGTCTCCCTGGCTATGGGCCTTCCTTCTTTGCCTCTTAGCCTCAGACTGTTGGTGGATGACGCCTGTCAATAAAATGCCAGGAACTTGTGTCAGAGGACTTAAATAGCAATGATGTGCAGGGAGATCCAGCTCCTGGGAGGCACAGCCACATGAATCCTCTCTCTCTCAAAACTCATCTTCCTCCATTCAGAGTTAGGGAGACGTCAGCGAAATGCCCCCTGAGGCAACTGGATAGCTGACTCCCCTGGTGCTATAGAGAGCTGGTCCCTTTGCACAGGCTCCCTGCTTTTCTCATGGCTTTCTTAGAACAGAACAGAGACAACTCTGCCTGCTTCTTTCCCTCTTTCTTTTCTTATTGGAAGTCAGCCACCCTGCCTGCATTTGATTGGAAGCCGGCCATGATTGCAGCCTGACTGAGGCAACTCTGCTTGCTGCCTCCCCAGCGATTGCTGATGCTGGCACCCTGCCTGTTTTTCATTGGAAGCCAGTGATGATTGCAGCAAATTGGCTGCTAGCTGCTTTCCTGTGTATTGTAATATAAGTGTGCATGCTGCTTAACTCACTGGCTGTGCTGGTGATAAAGGGAACAATAAGGAAAGGCAAAGTACTTTTTCGTTTTATTTGTTAGTTCATGTCAGTTCATGATCCCGTTCACCCTTGTATTTTTTTTTTAACTTGTTGGGTCTGGTGAGGCTCTGCCTCCCCTGACTGCACATCCCTGTTAAACAGGTGTTTATTTCATTCCCTGGCCATTCCCAAGGATTAATTGTTCATATCCTACTCTGTTCCCTTCTGCCTTTTCAAACCCAGTGACTGTAGGAGGTATGGGAGCAGCAGAGGTCCCTGGTACTTCTCCCCTACCCACCAAGCAACCTCCCCAGCAATGTAGCTAATGATCGTGTAGCCCAGTGCCAAGTTCAAAATGTTGCCCCCGAAGTGACATCAAGTGACATCATGCCCAGGCTTTTAAAAAAGAGAAAATTGGGAGGAACCCACCTCCTCCCCCCAGCAGCTCACCACCCACTTGCTTTGCTGCCTCCCCCCAGTTAGTGGCATAGCTAAGGCATATATCTGCTACCTGGGGTCAAAGAAGATTCTGTAGCCCCCCCCCCACGACAAAATCAAATTTAATTAAGTAAATAAATAAAAAGTTATTGGTTCAATGCTGTATCATAATAACATCTCATGGGCACTCAGAACAATCAGTCTCATAGGTCAGTTTGGTGTTAAGCAAATCCACTTTTTGTTCCACAAGGCAGTTGTGTTTTCATTTTCTGGTTAATTGACCATAACTTTTGATAGAATAGTGCTGTTTGTTGCATTGCATTCTGCATTAAATTACCTTTCTAATGATATATAACATCATGATATTATTCATACATACCAAGATTTTCACAATTTTGGTCACTAGTGTCAAGCTCAGCTTGTTGTCCCCCTAAAGCTTGATGCCCGCTGCAACTGCTACCCCCTGCACCCCCTTAGCTATGCCACTGTACCACCCTCTGTCTAGGCTGGCCCTGTTTGAAAGTCTACAAAATGCCCTTTCCCCTCCCCTTTCACAGATAAACTCTTCTGCATGGAGCAATATTGTAGAAGTAAGGTAGCCATATACACAGTCAGTGGCAGAGTGGAGTATATGATTCCCATGTCCTCAATAGAGTATACTTCAATGTGCTCCTTCTGGAAGAGATGAAATTAGCACCGTCAGCGGTTGGAACAGTCTCTGTTTTCATAAAGGATGAGTTATAAGAAAACTTGATGGTGTCTGGCGGATCAGAAGCTAATGAAAATTTGGTATCATAAAGACTGGACTCCCTGGCATTGTGCATTTGACGACTGTATGCTTAATATATCTGGAGTTATTTTTTATTATCTTTCCTTATTACATTCTGTGCTGTTATTTCCCAGGGAAAGTAAGCCAAGCAGCCAAACATTCAGAGTGAAAATTAATAGGATCAGTTCGAGATAAGTAATGGGGTAGTATATCAATATTCCTCAAAGAAGCATATCTGGTTATATGGCTCTCCTAATTGGAGAGTCAGTTCTAAGCATTTACTGGTATTCATTTCTGATTTTCTTGAGGAGAGGAAGGTTAGACTGATGTTCCTGCTTTAATAGAAAAGAGCAAGCCTTATTAATTTTTTTTTTGTCTCTTAACATAATTAACATCTTCTTCTTGGAAACTCACTTTCTCTCTCTCTCTCTCTCACACACACACACACACACACACACACACACGCACACGCACACGCACACGCACACGCACACACTTTTTCTTGGTCCAAGCAATCACAGAATCTCCTGCAAGTGAACTGCATGTGAGTATTTTTCACATTTTTGTACCACCCTTCTTCTAAGGAGCTCAGGGTGAAATATGGTTCGTTCCTTCCTGTTGTCTTCACAACAACCCTGTGAGGTAGGTGAGGCTGAGAGAAAATGACTGGCCCAAGGTCACCCAGGAGGCTTCATGGCTGAGTGGGGATTTGAACCTGGCTCTTCCAGGTCTAACTCCCATACCTCTATGGGTGCAGGATCAGTCCATGATCTCCCACTGCCTGAGATGGCACATTAAATGCCAACTGGTTGTGTGCCAGCCTCCACTCCTTCCCCTTGGATTTGAAAAGGAATGGAAGAGAAAACAAAGAAGGGATCCAAATGGTGGCAGGAACCCAAGAGGGTGACACTGAGCACTGTATACCACTGGGGGAGAATGCATAGCATATGGCACCATGAGACTCAGGTGCTGAAAGATCTTGCACTGCCCCTGCCATCAGATGCTATTAAAAGGCTGGAAGAACTTTTCCAGGTGGACTTTTCCTGGCACCTCCAAGTTGGTGAAAATTATTGTTATTTCTTAATTGCAGAAGAGGAAAATGCATGAGGAAAAGAGAGGACAGGGAGAGGACATAAAATAACTATATTTTGTGTGTGTGTGTTCCATTCTGTGAGGTTTTGCTTTGTTTCTCT
This sequence comes from Tiliqua scincoides, assembly GCF_035046505.1. NCBI lineage: Eukaryota > Metazoa > Chordata > Lepidosauria > Squamata > Scincidae > Tiliqua > Tiliqua scincoides. The sequence continues at coordinate 23,889,569 of NC_089828.1, forward strand.
GTGTGTCCTGATGGTGGGTATTTTAGCCTTCCTACAGCAGAGTGCTCCATAGAGCCTTTGTTTGCTGAACTTCAATTTGCGTGGCTCTTCCTGTTTAAAAACCAGGAATATTTGAGTTAAGGATGGGGGATTTTGTTTTTGCCTACATTCCCATAGCGGAGTATTAACAAAGTACATTGCTATCTCATCCGCCATCTTTACAGAAAGCATTTTAATACAAATTTATAAAGAAAGTTGTAACCAAATCATCAGAAAGGCACACTGGCAGCAGAAGCAATGTCACCTTGTGTTGGACAACAGTTTCTGTAGCTGGAGGGCTTAAAAGAACAGCTTGAAACTTCTGCTGGCAAGCAGTGACTCATGAATGTGATCTCTCTGCCTACAGTACATTAGACTAGAGGCCTGCTGCCAAAAGGTTGGGTTGGCTGGTTCCACTCAATATGTGAACTTCAGTCTTCCCCACCCAATTCCTGGCTCAAGTCTCTCCCCCAGTTTTCCTTTCTTTCTCAGACTGCCTTCCATCCTTTCCTTCATTGCTGCCTTTTAGTGACCCCTCATTTTTTTTTATTTTTTTTTGCAGGATCTAAATAATGAAGCCAAGGGCAGCCAGAGACCCTTCATTGTAATCCACTCCTCTGTGACATCAGGGCAGCTCAGCCAATCAGACCTCATTGCCATACTGCAGTACAGTGTAGCTATTCAGGCGCTGCCAGTACCTGAATAGTGCTTAGTGTAGTGCTAAATGACTGGACAATCAATCAGTAAGTCTTACCTTCAGATCTCACTTTTGCCATAAACTTCCCAGGTAGTCTTCCAACTCTCTCATAAGAAGAGCCCCGCTGGATCAGGCCAAAGACCCATCTAGCTCAGCTTCCTGTATCTCACAATGACCCCAGCCATTTTCAATCACTGTGCCATGGCACACTGGTATGCCATGAATGGTCTTTAGGTGTGCCATGGGAGTTTGGGTGAGGGTTATTTATTAGTAGGGCCATTGGGGGTTGTGAGCCCTCTGCTGGCAGTACAGTGTGCCTCAGTGGTGTCACTAGGGTTCGCGTCACCCGGTGCGGGATGCCAGTGCGTCACCCCCCATGCAGTGGGCGGGGCAACACCCCAGGTGGTGGTCGTGGTGATGTACCATCACTCTGCCCCTACTGGTTTTTTGGCTGTACCTTCTGATAGAACAAAGATAGAACACATTCTGCATGAAATTATGCACTGACTGATATATAACGTGCTGGTATTATTCTTCCAAACTGTGAGTTTGGTCACTAGTGGTGTCACACACACACACCCCGCGTGTCAACTTACTAACACCTTATTGCAGCAGTTCTCAAACTTTTAGCACTGGGACCCACTTTTTAGAATGACAATAAATCCAAGACCCACCAGAAGTGATGCCATGGTGGAAGTGACATCATCAGGCAAATTAAAATAAATAAGTATAAATAATTAAAGTAGAACAAATAATTAAATAAGCAGAAGCCAGCCCTGTTCCACCAAGTGAATTTCCACTGTAGCCTGCCTGCAATAACAACACCTCCCCTCCAAAACCAGTAAGGTTTTCAGCCCTACCCATGCAATTTTAGCATGTCACCCCCAGTGCATGTCACCACCCCCCGTGCACATCACCCGGTGCGGCCTGCACCCCCCTAGCAATTCCACTGGTGTACCTTGGTCAATTGTCAAAAGACTACTGGTGTGCTTTGACAATTTTAGTACCTTGTCAGTGTGCCTTGAGATGAAAAAGATTGAAAATTACTGCCTCAGGGAGCACACAAGATAACAAGATACCAACATCCTGTTGAGATACCTCCATCCTCTTAGCCCTGCCTTCTCCATACAACGCATTCTACAGGCTAGTTGTAGGGATTGCCATAACATAATACATTTGAAGTGGTTTAACAACTTAAAAGAGCTACACAAATGGTGGTCGTCATCATCATCATCACCATTATTGCCTTTTCATTTCAGTAGCCCAAGGGGAAAAAAATATCCTGAAATGTCTGATGCTGAAAAGAAAGCAGAATGTTTTATTTCCTAGGGTCCCAATCCTATACCAACTTTCCTGATGCAGCCATGCCAGTGGGGTGTGTGCTGCATCCTTTGGTGGAGGGGGGGGGGCAGCAATGGAAGACTCCTTAAGGCAGTGATTTTCAACCTTTTTCATCTCATGGCACACTGACAAGGCAATAAAATTGTCAAGGCACACCATGCTGCTGGGGGGGGGGGGCTCACATCCCCATTGGCCCTACTAATAAATGATCTTCCCCCAAATTCCTGTGGCACATCTGTGGACCACTCACAGCACACTAGTGTGCCACAGCACAGTGGTTGAAAATGGCTGCCTTAAGGTAAGGGAATGTTTGTTTCCTTACCTTGAGGCCGTATCACAGCTGCATTGGTGCTGGAAAGCTGGATAGGATTTGACCCTTAGTCATTCTGAGAAGTGAAGGCTGCAATCTTATGTTTTATTATGATTTATGGTTGTTTGAAAGTTTTAGGTTATTTTAATGTTTATATAACCTATGGTTTTAAATGTGGTTTTTTGTTGTAAGCTGCTTTGGATGTCTCTCGGGAGAAAAGTGGGATCTAAATATAGTAAATGATCCTACACACACTCTCCTGGGAGTAAGTCCCATTTGCACACACTGGGACTTACTTTGGAGTAGACATGCATAGGATTGTGCCGTAACTCTGAGAAGGTAGAGTTATCACTGAGAGTCCTGCATTGAATATCCATGGGAGACCTGTGGTATTGGGGGCTGAATCACAGGAGGGCATGGTTGCAGTGAATGTAATGCAGACTCTCATCTTGGAAAGTCTCCTGGGTCTTGCTTAGGGTTATAGCCTGATGTTCTGAGCCATCACATCAACCCTTGGAGCATCTGCCCTGGGGCTGTGTGTTTTTCCTTGGGGCAAAAAGCTCTGAACCTGCTCCCAGCAGATTTGTTTGTTCATTTTTATCCTTCTGAAATATGTATTGTATATCCTGCCCTTCAGTTCCGGCAGAACACCCAGGGTCCTTTACCATTATTAAGATAGAACAACATGTCAAATTGCAATACGATAAGAGGCTGCAGCAATTAACCCTAAACACAGATAAAGTTGGCATATCAGTAACAAGCTGGTGTATTTTTATCTGTAAAAACAGATCGAGCTGGTGGGACCTGGCACTGCAGAGTGGCTATGAGACTGAGCTGCAGATTAAGACATCCCCATTTTGAATATACTTCAATGAACTCAAGGGGTTACCTTACAGAAGCCCTGGTTTCTCAGCCTCAATCTTCCCAATCTGCAAAATGGGGATAATAATACTTCCTTACTGTACAGCATTGTAAAGGTTCCATCAGAATAATTCAGGTGGAGCATGCACAAAGTGCATTTTTTTGACCCGTGCTTCACAAGACAAATTTTTTTTTGTTTTGCTTTGGTTTGTTTTAAGGGGAAGATCTTCATGTCAGTTTATGATCCCTTCCACCCTAGTAAGGGGAGGATCTTCATGTCAGTTCATGATCCCGTTCACCCTAGTAAGGGGAGGATCTTCATGTCAGTTCATGATCCCCTCCACCCTAGTAAGGGGAAGATCTTCATGTCAGTTTATGATCCCGTTCACCCTAGTAAGGGGAGGATCTTCATGTCAGTTTATGTAAGTAAGTCCCATTGTGCTTGTTCCCAGGAAAGTGTGTACAGGATTACAGCTTTCAAGCTCCCCACTCAGCATCCCCCCCCCCGTTTTTGAAATCCTCAGTACAGTATGTATGCCTTTAAAGAGCACTTAATAAACACTTTGTAAACCAAATTTGACTTTGTTCTGACTTTTCTTGCCCATAGGAACGCATTAATTAAATTTCAATGCATTCCTATGGGAAAACGCGCTTCGCAAAACGAAAAACTCGCATAACGAAAGGACTCGCGGAACGAATTAATTTCGTTATGCGAGGCACCACTGTAGTGGAAATGGAAAAGGTGCAAAAGAGAGCAACTAAGATGATTGCTGGGCTGGGACACCTTTCTTATGAGGAAAGGCTAGGGTGTTTGGGCCTCTTCAGCCTAGAAAAAAGGCACTTGAGGGGGGACATGATTGAGACATACAAAATTATGCACAGGAAGGATAAAGTGGATAGAGAGATGCTCTTTACACTCTCACATAACACCAGAACCAGGGGACATCCACTAAAATTGAGTGTTGGGAGGGTTAGGACAGACAAAAGAAAATATTTCTTTACTCAGCATGTGGTTGGTCTGTGGAACTCCTTGCCGCAGGATGTGGTGATGGCATCTGGCCTGGATGCCTTTAAAAGGGGATTGGACAAGTTTCTGGAGGAAAAATCCATTACGGGTTACAAGCTATGATGTGCATGTGCATCCTCCTGATTTTAGAAATGGGCTATGTCAGATGCAAGGGAGGGCACCAGGCAGGATGCAGGTCTCTTGTTATGAGGTGTGCTCCCTGGGGCATTTGGTGGGCTGCTGTGAGATACAGGAAGCTGGACTAGAAGGGCCTATGGCCTGATCCAGTGGGGCTGTTCTGATGTCCTTAAGTAAAAGATTAAATGTCTAAGGGCCAAATCCTATCCAACTTTCCAGTGCCCGTGCAGCCGGAGCATATGCTGCATCTTGTGTTAGGGGGCAGTCATGGAGGTCTCCTCCAGGTAAGGGGATTTTGTTCCCTTATTTCAGAGCTGCACTGGAAAGTTGGATAGGATTGGGCCCTAAGTTCATAAAAATATCTTTGCTTGGCACCGAAAGGGCAAAAGCCTCCACTCTGAGGGGATAATTTCACAGGCCACTGTTGGAGATAAGGATCTAAAGGCCCAATCCCATCCAACTTTCCAGCACCAATACAGTCACAATGCAGCCTTGAGGTAAGGGAACAAGTGTTCCCTTATCTTCAGGAGGTGTCTGCTTACCTCATCCCCCAGTGCAGGATGCAGTGCACACCTCTTTGGCAAGGTTGCATCAGTGCTGGAAAGTTGGATAGCACTGGGCCCTAAATCAGGCAGTCACAACATGGAAGACCCTCTCTTTCCAACTCCACCAGCCCCCTGCTAGTTTGATGCTAACAATAAATCTGCTCTCCTTATGGGAAGAAAAGCAGCATAAAAATCAAGTAAACAAAATAAAAACAGGAGCAGAGGCAACAGAAAGGATTAAAAGAAAAAAAATGCCTTACTTACAGTCCTTTGTGTTGGAAGATCAGGAGAGGTACAGTTCCAGGTAGGGACACATCCCCACAGACCAAAGGACAAGAGTAAAGGTCCGAGACAGGTAGTCTGAGTCATCTTGGACAACACACTGCCCTCTAGTGTCCTGCAGGCAGCAGTGTACGTACTTTCCAACAGGCATCACTTACTCTCAGTTGCTAGTTGCCACTTGCCTTGGAAGGTGAAGCCTTAGGAAAAGACATCTGAATCCAATATTCATACCTGGGCAGGGTCATGTGGCACTCAGTGGTCTCTCTGCCTCAGGCAGTGGATGTTGGATGCCTTAGGGGGGAACTAAGTGGGAGATAACAGAAGATCCATGGAGCACAATCCACTGGGAATTTTCCACGAATCCCATTGATATTAATGGGAATAGAAGCTGTCATTTGGATACCTGAGCACTTTTTGGAACTGTGGCTGCCTTCTTGAATGTAGCAGGGGGAGATAAACTGCCCCATTCATCCCAGCATGTGGCCTCACAATGCGTGATCACTGCTGGTATCTATGGGCACAAGCCTAACCAGGTCTACTCAGAAGTAAGTCCTATTGTGTTCAATGGAATTTACTCCCAGGAAAGTGAGGTCAGGATTGCAGCCTATGTCTCTTTAGATCAATGATCTTCAAACTGGAGACAGCTGTGCAGGTGACCCTGGCATGGCTAGTACTTACTGTTCCACCAGGGAGCTGTCCTTCCCCAGCATCGATCTCCCCCAAACTGTACTCCAACGTGCTGTGGCTGCCCAAAAATCCAGGCACAGTAGCTGCTGGGGTGATGGAACCTGGAAGCAGCAGGCTGGAGCTCAGTTTGGTGGAGATTGGTAGCGGGGAAGGATGGCTTCCCTATGGAACGGTAAGCGCCATTTATTTGGGGAATGGAAAAGCCAGGGTGCTTGTTCTGGCCTGTAGGACAGGGTCTGGAGAGCCCTGTTTTAGATCATGAGTCCCTCTGGAGCGTAGGAAACAATTTTTGCTATGGTTTCTTGTTACTTTGCTACATAAACTATTTTTTGAACTTGTTAGTTGAATAAGAGATATATTCTCAATAATAATAGTCACTTTCCAGCAGAGGCGTTGTCTTGGGCCAACCCCAAGGGCTGCCATCTCTACCCTCCACAGTCTCCCATGCAGTGGGATCCATTGTGAATTGTACTAAGCAGGAAATCCTCTTGAGTTGGTACCTTGAGACTAGGCAAACATGGCTAGTTTGTAGACTTAGAGTCATGTGACCGTTTTTAGAAGCAAAGAACAGGATGTAGGGAGATAAACAAAGTGAAGGATTTCTGTGCAAACTGTGCAACTCCTTAGAATAGAGCTATTAAATGTTCTCCATACTATACATTTCAGGGTGTTTTCTTTGTGTTACAGAAAAAATGATGGAGGTCACAGCAGCCTGGCTCTTGTGTGGCTCCTGCTTATTCCAGTTCACCGGCCCGGCCCATCCATGAGGCTGACTGAGGCAGTTGCCTCAGGCAGCAATTTGGCAGAAGACGCTCATATCCACCCACCCTCTTGACCCCTTTGCTCCTCCTCCTCCCCTCATTCCATGGCTTGGAAAAGGAAGAATAAGACAGAATAGAAGAGACTGTGCAGAGGAGAAGTGGCCACTCTTCCTCTTCTGCTTTGCCCCCTCTCCTGTTTCCAAGCCAGAGAGAGGGAGAACAAAAAGTTGGCACATCAGCAGGTAAGTGGGTGATGCAGCACTTGAAATCCATGGTCAGGAGGACTTGGGCAGATGAACTTTTGCATTTGTCACCCCCATCACTGTCAGCTGTACAGGGCCATCTAGGAAGATGCTGCTTTACAACCAATGAGAAGACAGGTCCCTGCTCCAGTGGGGCAACTTGAAATAGATGTTTACTGTTAATAGGATCCAACACTTGCTGTTGGCAGTAGCCTGGCTTTGCCACGTGGTCAGGCTGTCTCTGAAAACTGGCCTTTTACAGCAGTGTTTTTCAAACAGTGTTTGGGAAAGCCTGGAGTGCCTGACTGAGAGGATCCATCACAGGAGACAAGCTTCTGCCAGACCCATGAAATACCTGCTGCTATTGATCTTCCATGTCAATGATCAGCCAGAGGCGAGTGATGGCTGTGATCTAAGTTCACAAGGGGCCAAATGCCCGGAGTTGTTAATGAATCTGTGTGAATCCAACAGCATTTCCCAGAACCCACAGGGGGCTCCATTACGGACAACTCAAGCAGATATAGAGCTGCATCAAGAAGAGCAGCCCTGTGCATCTGTGGCAGCACAAACAACAAAGCATCTTGTGGCAGCTTGAAGATGGCCACGTTTCTTGGAGCAGACGTTTGTCTGGACTGTATCGGGTGCAATCAGATCAAAAGTGTGTGCTATGACAGATACATTTGTCATGTGCCACCCCTAGCTCGCCCACTGGTCTCATCTGTTGTGTCTGCCTTCCTGGCTGTTCCCAGAGTTGCCCTTGGTTTTGTCCTCCAGGGGTCCTCCATTGCTTGTGTGCCTCTCTTCCCCCCCTTGGGCTCCTTCCAGGTGCCTGAAGCCAGAGGTGTAACTTGGGTGGAGCCTAAGGGAGACCTACCCCGGGTGCTAAGCAGGGGGGGTGCAACATGCAAGCCAGTCACTTCCGGGTTCTCCCTGGAGGAGAAGGTACTGGTGGCTTTGGGAAACCTTTACAGGAGAAGGAATGGAGGGATGGACTTGAAGCCACCAGCACCTCCTCCTCTGGGAGAACCTGGAACGGAGATCACAATGTGGCATCATGATGTCCCAGCTCCTGGGCCCTGGGGCTTCTAGCTACGCCTCTGCCTGAAGCAGTAGATTGTTTCCCCCTAATGTTGAAGCCCATATACCTGAGAGTCTCCCCAAGCAGCCACAGCGAACTCAGAGCCCCATCCTAGGCATGCCTACACAGATGTAAGTCCCATTATAGCCAACGGAGTTTACTCCCAGGTTAGTGTGGGTAGGAATGTAGCCTCAAAGCCCAACCCTATGCATGCCTACTCAGAAGTAAGTCTCATTATAATCAGTGGGGCTTACTCCCTGGTTAGTGGGGCTAGGACTGCAGGGTCAGACGTTGGTCCAGCCAGGAAAGTTGGGAGGGGGGTTCAGCAGCTCTTTCTGCACCTCTCCCGTCCCACGCGCCTTCTTCCTCCGCATTGTTTGCTGCCTCCTCCTCCTCCTGGCGGCGGCTGCTCGTCGGCTCGCCTGGTCCCAGCGGCGTCCCCTCTCCGGCGGCGGCAGCAGCAACAGCAACAGCAGCAGCGCTCCTGGCCAGCCTCCCGCCCCCTCTGCACGGCGGGAGGAGCCGATCCGGCCTCGCGGGCCAGGCGCAGTGCAGCTCCGGCTCGGGCGCCCGGGCGGGCGGGGGCGGAGAGGGGAGGCGCTCTGCACCTGAGCCGTCCAGCGCGCGCAGCGCAGCCTGGAGGGAAGGAGGTGCTGGCGGGGGAGGCGGCGCCTGCTCGGGCTGGGAGCAGCGGCTGAGCCGTCCTGCCATGCCGCCTGCGGAGCTGCGCCGCCCGCGCCTGGGAGGGCTCCGTCCGCAGCCCAGGGCGCGCTGAGGGCGCACGGCGGGCATGGCCCGGGGTGGCGCCCTGCGGGAGGGGACGCTCCGCCGCCCACAGCGCCTGGAGGCTCGCAGCCCTTAGGAGGCTCGCAGGTGGCGCGCGAAGATGCCTCTGGCCGAGCGCAGCGCCGCCGCGATGCTGGGGATGCCCGTCGGGGGAGCGCGCTCCTCGCTCAGCCCCGCCGCCCTGTCCCGCAGCCTGTCCCGCCTGCGCGAGTACCGCACCCGCTCGCGGATCATGCTGGCCCTCGGAGTCACCCAGATGGTCCTCGGATGCCTCATCGTGGCCGTCAGCTTCGCCGCCCTGGCGCTCACCACCTCCGCCCGCGTCCGCCACTCCTGCCCCTTCTGGGCCGGCTTCTCGGTAAGGCGAGTCCTGGCGTGGCTGGCACCGGGAAACTCGGAGCCCAGTCCTAGCCACGCTTTCCTGGCCCATTGAACGCAGTAGCACTTACTTCTGAGTAGACAGGCAGAGGATTGTGCCCTGGCTGACTGGCACCGGGGAAACTCGGAGCCGAATCCTAGCCCCGCTTTCCTGGGAGTATGGCCCATTGAACGTAGTAGCACTTACTTCTGAGTAGACAGGCAGAGGATTGTGCCCTGGCTGACTGGCACCGGGGAAACTCGGAGCCCAATCCTAGCCCCGCTTTCCTGGGAGTAAGGCCCATTGAACGCAGTAGCACTTACTTCTGAGTAGACAGGCAGAGGATTGTGCCCTGGCTGACTGGCACCGGGGAAACTCGGAGCCCAATCCTAGCCCCGCTTTCCTGGGAGTAAGGCCCATTGAACGCAGTAGCACTTACTTCTGAGTAGACAGGCAGAGGATTGTGCCCTAAGAGCCCAGTCATAGGCATGTCTACTCAGAAGACCCAGCAGAGTCAATGGAGCTTACTCCCAGGTCAGTGTGTAGAGGACTGCAGCATTAGAGTTCAATCCTAGGCATGTCTACTCAGAAGGAAATCCCAGCAGAGTCAATGGGGCTCACTCCCAGGTAAGTGTGGAGAGAATTGCAGCCTAACTCCCTGGGTGAAACTGATCAGTCGTCAAAGTTTGCTGGCTTCGCAGTGCTGCTGCAGGTGGTGGTGGGGATTTCTTCATGCACTGTTTGGGGCTTCTGGGGTGGGGGGAGGGTAGATGGTTGGCCACTGTCAGAAACAGCATGGATCGTGCTCCATGGACAGGTGTCAGGCTTTCCTCATGGTCTTATCTTATGCAGGGTGCTGTCTATGGGATGGGAAGTGCAGGCTGAAGGGTTCCTGATTAAGAGCTCAATCCTATGCCTACTCAGAAATAAGCCTGCTTATAGTCAGCGGGGCTTACTCTCAGGTAAGTGTGGATAGGATTGCAGCCCAAAGGCTGCAATCCTATCCTCACTTACCTCACATTGAGTATAATGGGGCTTACTTCTGCGTAGACATGTATAGGATTGGGTCCCCAGGCTGCAATCATATCCTCACTTACCTGGAAGTAAGCCCCATTGACTATACTGGGGCTTACTTCTCAGTAGAGATGCATTGGATTGGGCCCTGAGGCTGCAATCCTGTCGTCACTTATGTGGGAGTAAGTCCCTTTGACTATAATGGAACTTACTTCTGAGTAGACATGCATAGGATTGGGCTCTTAAGAACATCTGATGGGCACTTCTGCCTGAAGCAAGGTTCTGTTGTTACTCCAAACCTTGCACCCTTACCTGGTTGACACAGTTGGTCCAATAACCATGGTCTTTGAACAATTTGGGGAAATCCTCTTTCTGTTTCCCCCATCTTGATTTCTGACTTTCCTCTTGGTTGTGTCGCATCACAGGCCGGTACCTAGGACAATAGACTAATTAAGTAGAGGCAGTTTTAATCTTTGGAAATGCGTTAATTTTGCTGTAGACATTGTGTTGATAGAGTCCTGGTCTAAATGAAGCAGTGTGGATGTAAGTTCCACTGAAATTGATGGGCATTTTATTTCCACCAGTTTCTCCTTGGGATGAGAATGCTGCTGTTGCTGCTACACGGTGTGTACATGCTTGTGCTTTAATGGTGCTCTCTTTAAGTAACGCTTAAGCACATAGAAAATTCAAGATTCAGTAATATACATAGCTGTTAATTCAAAAAGTCAGACACAAATGAGCACAGTGAGGGGTGTGGACACACAACTATTGTTTCCATACCCCTTCCTTCAGAGTTGATGGTTGTGGCTGCATCTTTCTTTGGGCTCAGGATGCAGTCCTTTGCACACTTGGGTGGCAGTAAACCCCACTGTCTTCCATGGGACTGTTGGAGGGCTTCCTTAGGCTTGCACTGCAAAATTTTGGGCCACACTGAGAAAAGACAAAGATTGTGTTTTAAGAGCCGGTTGCAGATCCCAGTTTATCTCTGAAAGTACTCAGCTCTGGACCATCAGTTCCATTTGGGTTTAAATTCACCTGTTTCAGCCTTGTGGAAGGGGCTGTTGCATTGGACTGAAATCCAGCTTGGTGGCTGCCCTGGTTTGCTCTCAGTCTACTACCATGAGTAGTTTGGGTTCCTGGGAGTTCTCTCAATTTATTCATCTTTCCTTTGGCAAATCATTCAAGTTAAGTACCCTAGAGGGTGTCTTCTTCTTTTTGTGGTTTTTTAAAAAAAATGACTGCCGTATGAATTTCCAGAAACAAATGCCTGTAGACTTAAAAAAAAAAAAAGAGTTGGAAAAGGGGAAGCACATTTTTAAACACTGGATCCTTTGGAAATGGTGCAGGGAATAAATTGGAGTGTGCTTCTTCAGTTCTACTGGGGATGGGCTGAAGTAGCGTGGAGTGGCTTGTCGAAAGAAAACACACTTGATGTGTGTTGTCTCAGAGATGCTGCGATGCAGGCATTCTTTAAGTTGTAGAGGTCACCCCTGGGGGCTGGGGGATAAGAATAGGCCCTCAGTTTGGCTGTTCTTGTCCTAAGAGGCGACTGAACAACCACCCGTTAGATGGAACTAGATAGCCTGGGAAGGCAGCTCATCTGAGAGAAGGAAAACTCTGATCCTAAACCTCCACTGCCTTGTGGCTACATCCAGTTATGGAAAAGGCTTCAGGAGTCAACCTCGAGGCAAAATCAGGAGCCGGAGTCCCTGAGGCAGTTCATGGCTGAACACAGTCATATTCTGGCAACTCCTGCGACGCCACTGGAACCAACCATATTGGCTTCTGCCTTTCCATTGGACCATTTCAGCGACGTGGAGAAGGAGGATTTGCTGCATGGGAAACAGTCTATCCTCCATATCTACTTTTCCAGGCTTCACGCTCTGGAGAGGACGTTCTGTTCCAGAACCACCATTCAGAGTGTGATACCGTAGTCTTCCGAGACTGAAGGATGCCAATGCCATGTTGTAAGAGCCATTGGGAAAAAAGGAACAAGAGGTTGCCCTGGGGAGGCTGCTGTTCTTAACCAGAGCTGTGCTTTGTTTTCTTTCCACTTTTCCTCCCAAACAAAAGTCAACCTTGGAAAAGAAGTGAAGTTCAAAAGCATGTTTGGGCTGGAAGCATCCTTTAAAAAGGACCCCCAGCTTGCAGGGCACCTTGCTTGATTGCACCTCCATCTTTGGAGAGCTGTTGATCCAGGCTATTTTTAAAATGTTTCCTATTGATGAGGGCTTCGCAAATGCCCTGGAGTGTGTGTGTGCGGGTGTGTTTTTCCATTACCTAATTATTGTGAGGATTAGAAATGCCTTGTTTTGATACCATCTTCTCCCGTGTGCTTAGTGAATGGGGGACTCGGCTACAGCAAGGTAAAAGGAACAAAGGCAGTATCGGAAAGAATTGGGACTTTGTTTACAAAAGGGTGCTTTTGCACTGGCTTTGAAATTTCCCAGTGTGGTTCTAGGTGAGCTTCTACTGAGTCAGACTGTTGATCCATCTTGATTGGTGGTTTTCTGGCTCTACCTGAAGGTGCCAAGAACTGAACTTGAGGTACCCCAATGCAAAGCATGTATTCTATTCTAGCTCTGAGCTGTTGGTCCTTCCTGCCCCCCCTTTTCTGTACTCATCTGATAAGAAGAGTCTGAACAATCATTGGAAACCACCTGAGCCTCTGCCTTGCATGTACAGTAGTTTACAGACAGGATAATGCCTGTCTTAGAGGTCAACTGGACTCTCAAACCATAAACTGTGAAGCATTTGAATTGAGGGTGCTTTAAGGAAGAAACCATCCAGATTCCTAATGGGCTTAAGCTGCAGGAGGGGAGATCTTCAGTTGAATACCAGGAAAAATGTCTTGGTGGCAAGAGCAGTTCAGCAATGGAGCCAGTAACTGATGGAAATGATGGCTTCTCCCTTGCTGGAGGTCTTCAAGCAGAGTTTTGACAGTCACCTTTTGGAGATGCTCTAGAGCAGGGGTGTCAAACATAAGGCCTGGGGGCCGGATGCAGCCCCTGGAAACTTTTTATCCGGCCCTCAGGCTCTCAGCTGCTGAGTAGTGCTGATGTGTTACTGCTGAAAAGCAACCTACATGAAACTTGGGGATCCCCATATCTTGAAATATGATCAAGATTTGGTATTTTCTCTTCTGTCATTTGCAATTAATGAGTTTTTTTGTGAGAACAAAGTGCTGATTTCTGGCCATCAGCTGCTTAGTGATGTCACTTTCTGCTTAATGACATCACTTCTGGCCCTCAGCAGGTGCCCTGAATGCTAACTTCGGCCCTCTTTATAAAATGAGTTTGACAACCCTGCTCTAGAGAGGCTTTGCCTGCTTCAAGCAGGGGGTTGGACTAGATGACCTTGAAGGACCCTTCCAACTTTATGATTCTGTGCTTCCTTGGAAGTAAGTTTTAATTGAAAACGGGGGGGGGGTATGCTTTGGAGGCTGTTGTTCCAGTCCAGCAGGGAGAGTTCAAACTAGCTGATTAGACACAGGTGCACATCTCAGTTGCAATATGGATTTGGATGAGTTGGGAGTAGGTCCCATGAAACAAAGCAGAGCTTACTTCTGAGTTAATATACATGGGATCCCATTGTGCAGTTGGTATTTGTTGGTGTTTGTTGTATTAATACAAATACTATATGTATGTTCTGCTTGTTAGCCAGAAGTTCTGAGGTCTCCCTAGCAAAATGTGAAGAGTCCTTTTCTCATAGGGGCTCATTTACCAAAAGGGCACACAGTTCCTGAAAAACACACTATGTTTTGATGCAGAGGGACTTGGTTTGTGTGGGCATACATCCCTGTCTGGGTCACAAAGGATGTGTATATCCCTGTACACCCTTTGGCAAGTCCCGAGGAGCTCCTTCTGGCATGCGACCAGAGCCATAAACCTAAGTCTCTGGGACATCCCCTCCGTGTAAGGGTTTGTGGAGTTACTTATTGCCCTTGACTGTAATGTGTAGCTGACTGTTTGATCCCAGTGAAGTAAGTGGTGAAATTGGATCACACTGGACCTCTGTTAATGTGCAGCACTGTGGAACTGAGAGCGGTTGTGCTTGTGTTGTCCCCAGGCGATGCTTTCGTTAAAATGTTCTGCTGTTCAGGATACCCATTCTGACTAGCTTGCAAGCTGAAGAGCTTCCACCAAGGATTATCCCCTGTGAAAGGTGTCTCCTCTAGAATGCGCAGTGCTCTGTGGCTGTGCGGAGCAAGGGAAGGACTGTAGCTCAGTGGACTCTCACATGCTTTGTGTGCAGAAGGTCCCAGGTTCAGTCTCCAAGTAGGGAGGTGAAAGACCTAATCTGAAATCCAGGAGAGCTGCTGCCAGATTGTGTTTAGGCTATGCACTAGATGCCTTAATGGTCTGACTCGGTATAAAGCAGCTTTCTACATTTCTGTTACTGGTGCCTTCATGCATGCATCACCCAGAGATGCCCTGCTCTGAACACTCTTATGGCTGAGGGAATGCTGATGAAGGCTCACCCTAGAGCTTTCCTTGCAGTCGCAGCCAGACTGTGGCATTCCCTCCCCGGGGATACTTGCCTGGCTGCCTTGCAGTCCATTTTTTAGGAAGCCCATGAAGACCATTCTTTCTTGTAAGGTATATGAAGAAATAGAGAGTGGTATCATTCTCTTTTTCCTTACGGTCTCTTGTATGTTTGTTCTTGATTATCTTGTTTCCTTTTAATGGTTGTGCTGCTTTTATTCATTTAGCTTTTTGACATTTATTGAATGTACTGTGTTTTATATTACTGTACACCACCTTGGGTCAGTGGCATAGCTAAGGGGTGGGTCGGGGGGTACATTGTCCTGGGTACCATGCTTTGAGGAACCAGTCCTTTCCAACTTTCCATTGCTGATGCAGCTGCACCAACAAGGTGTGCATTGCGTCCTGTGGTATGGGGACACTCGCAGAAGCCGCCTCAAGGTAAGGGAACATTTGTTCCATTGCTTTGATGCTACACTGCAGCAGCATCAGTACTAAAAGCTGGGTAGGACTGGGCCTGTAGAAGCCTCTAGTTTTCGCTGAAAATCTAAAGTGTCTTTTGCAGGTCCCTGTGATGTCATTTGGGAGGGTGCTAAAAAAATATGTGCCCTGGGGTGCCAGAAGCCTTACCTATGCCACTGTTATGGGTAAATTGTGTAGACAGGCAGTCTTCTAAAAATTTATTATGAATATGATACAAACTGTCTTTCAGGGCAGTTTGAGGAACCACTGATAATGTGTTTGGGATTCCACTGGGACCCAGTTTGAAATCTCCTGTATTATTGGATTCTAGTTTTTACCTCCCATCTCTAGAGTGGCTCTCCCCCTAACCTGGGGGATGCTTGCCTTGGGGCATCTGCTGAATCTGTACTGTTGTTAGCTGTAAATAGGTCTTATTGCATTGGGTCTGTCTTGAAACCTGGCTAGAGTCAAAGTTTATGCTAATGTTTCTTATTCGCTGTGGAGGGTCCATTGCTGGGCAGGAGTGCGTGCTGAGAGATTGGAAGATTGTGTGTGAATAAGCAGCAGTTTGGAAGAGATGGACAACGGCCAAGATGACTATATGACTGATGGCACTTTAGGGGTGCAGAGTCTGTCTTGGGGGATCGGATGGGGGGGTAGAAGAACTGCTGCATTGTAGAAGTGTATAGCTGATATATCCAAGAGACTGACCTGCAAATCAGAACTATCCTAGTTTGAATCTTAAGCCGCTCCCTCTTAGCCTCAGCTGCAAAATAATAGAACTTATTTACCTTCCAAAGTTGTTGTAAGGGCTACATGAAGATTATATATGTAAGCAGTTCACGCTCTCGAAAAGCCCTCGACAAATGTTAAGTGTTGTTTTTCTGCTGCACACGCAATCCCTGATTGGATCTCCTGCCTTTTCCTTTTCTTACCAGAATACAGTCTTTAAACTACCAGTGAAATATTTGTCTTTCCCTGTGAAGTTCGAGAACTTGGTGCATGTGATCAGCGCTGCTCTGATGAAGCCATGTCTGAAATGCATTTTAGGATAACATGTTGCTTGAAAAAGAATTGCCCCTGTCAGAATATGCAGTTTGGGAGTTGCATAACTGGGGCTGCCTAGTGCTTTGATGGATCAGTCTTGTGTGTTGGGGGAAGGGAGGAGGTTGCCTTGTGTCTGGCCATTGGCCGATCCGACTTGAGATTGTTTATGTCGGCTGGTGGTGGTTCTCTGGGGTCTTGAGTAGGTGGTCTTTCTCACTTCTACCTGGAGGATGCAGGGGGATTGAGCCTGGGCCTGCACCACCAAGCTCCGGTCCTTCCCCAAACACCTCCCAGAGTCCTTCAGGAGATCTGTATCAATATACAGCCTTGCAAATACGTTGGCAAAACGCACGCATCCACATGCATGCCAGCTCTGCTGCCAAATATACTTTGGTCATCTTTAGTGACCTAGAAAAGAGCCTCTTCTGGGAAAGATTCTTTAC
Organism: Tiliqua scincoides; assembly: GCF_035046505.1. Lineage (NCBI taxonomy): Eukaryota > Metazoa > Chordata > Lepidosauria > Squamata > Scincidae > Tiliqua > Tiliqua scincoides. The sequence continues at coordinate 23,906,129 of NC_089828.1, forward strand.
CTGGTCGCCTGAAGGCAACAGACAGAAAGCACAGTATTGTACTCCTTTCTGTCAGTTACAGCATGTAATTGATGTAAGAAGTATAAGGGGATTAGACACACTCCTCGGGGATCAGACTATCTCAGGATTGACAAATTGTGCTTCCGTGTTTTGGGGCAGTATACCAGTCGATGGGGTATACTAGGGGGCTTCTTACGAGCATTGGCTTGGCTACTGTGGGAAACTAGATAGACTTTTCATCAGTTCCAGGTAGACTTTTGGTCTGATCCATTCTTACGTTTATCACCCCAGGTGAGCGACTGTTTGCAAGACTCTCCATGAACATCTGTGAACATGAGTGATATCAAGTGGCTGGACACCGCTGAGAAGAGTCATAACATTTGTGTCTATTTCTGCAGCAGCGGAGGGATTTGGGTTCCCTTTTGTTTGTGCTTTGCTTTCTTTCCACTAGAAAATTAACCGCGGTTTATTGTTCAGTCCAGGTGTTGTTGAGTCTGGAAATACTTTTGCAATGGCTGCAGCCAAGATTCATTCTGCTGCATTGTCCAGGTACTGAATGTCCTTGATGCAGTAGTTTAATGCATGATAGCAATGTGTCCTGCAGTGTCCCTGTGACTGTTTACCCTAGAATGTGATGCAGTATTTTTGCCAGAAAATTTGGGAAGTTGTCTGTACAGGACTTGGTCACTTTAAATTCACAGGGAGAGACCCAGCCAGACGGGCAAGCGGAGTATTCAGTGTTTGGCTACGTCTGAATCAGGATAATGAGATTTGTTCAGGAGTCAGGCCTCACGATGGCTTCCTTTGACAACGTGCTTCCCTTTTGCCTTTGTATTCTTCCTCTGCAACCCACTGGGGTTTCTCGAGTTGATTTCACAAGCGCCACTGGGAAAAAAAATGTATAGAAAAGAGAATCCATCTGGCTCTCCAAAATGGTGCGAGGAAAGGAACCGTGAATGGTATCTTTTCTGAGGTCACAGCCCTTGGGAATTGCCATTGAGCTTTTTCTCTCTGCCGCTTTTCTTCTCTAAATCCGCTCCTCATTATGCTTTGGCCCATTTCACAGTTACCAAACAGCAGGGGGGGGCTACTTCTTTGTGTACCTCATTGCCCTGTAAACACTGCAGATGTAGAAGGAAAAGTTGACAGGACTTTAGACTGTTCAGCTCTCTCCATCGCATTTTTAGCAGGGATGAAATTGTTGCATTGTTGTGGGTCTTCACCTTTTGGGGGGGGGAAAGGTCAGGGACCCCTCTGAGAATCTGATGAAAGTTATGGGCCCTTTCCCCAGAAAAATGCACACATACAATTTTCTATGACCTGGTTCATGGACCCCCAGAAGCCTGTCCATGGACCCTAGGCTAAGAACCCCCTGTTGAAGTTCTTTGCTGTTCTTTGTTGAACCCCCTGCTTTGAAGTTAGTGTTGCTGACCAGGACAAAGAATCCATCCGGTCTACTCTTCCTCTTGTTGTTGTTTTGTATAGCGCTGTTCAGTGAGCTTGGCACTGTACAGCGTGCAAGATGACAGGTCCCTGTCCTGAAAGGCTTGTTTTCTAAAATCAGAGGCAGGGTAAGTAGGGCAGAAATATGCATTTATTTCAGACACACATTTAGGATTGGTTACTATCGGGGCAGGAATCCTCAAAACTTCATGACTGCTGGTGGTGGTAGGGCACCAAGGGAAGTGGGACAGGACAAGTCATGTACCTTGTACTGCTACTATACTCCCTGAAGCTGTTGCTGCCTCTACCTCCATTCTCTCTCCCTAACAAGGAGGAAGCAGAAAGGAGGAAGAGGATTGCAAAGCAATCTGCCCCATGGTGCTGTGTTAAAGGATTAATGGAAAAGGATTAGTTTTGGGGAAGACGTGTCTTAACAGCAGCTTGATCTGCAGAAATTAGTAGACCAGTCTTTTCACAACATGGAAATATAAACATTATTACCTGCTAATGTCTTACAGCTTGAGCTGTTGCGAAAGGCACAAGAGCAGGGGCTGGCAGAAAAGTTGGCAGTGCAAACAGTTTTGGATATTTTTTTTCCCTGCCAAAAGGAGAGCTCATTATGGAGTCTTAGCCTTTTGCTGGCAGTGGGTTGTGTGCCTTGGAGCAGCTAGGTAGTTCAGTAGTGATTGAGCTTTTTTGCTTTATTTTTGGCGGTGTGGGAAAGGTTGGCATCCTTTCCACATGGCTTCCAGGTGCTTAGACATCGTTGGAGGAAATAAGGATCTGGGAGTCTTCCTATGTTTCTGGGGGCTTCTTACTGTATCCATAAAGAAATACCAAAGGATCGTGATACATCTAGACCAGGGGTGTCCAAACATTTTGGCAGGAGGGCCACATCATCTCTCTGACACTGTGTCGGGGACCAGGGAAAAAAAAAGAATTAATTTACATTTCAAATTTGAATAAATTTACATAAATGATATATTAGAGATGGAACTTAGGTGAATGATTGAAGGGTCTTGCAATAGCTCAAGGCCTATAAAAGGCCTTTCCTTTGCTGCCGCTACTGCATCACAGATGTGAAACAGCAAGCAGTGGAGGGAGCCTTTGTCCCACAGCTCATGTGAGAGGTCAAACAGTTGGCCATCACACTGACAGCAGTTGCGTCAGGCCAGTGCGGGCTCCAGCAAGTCTCTGGAGAGATTGGAGCAGGAGGGCCAGAGGCTCATTGGAGACTGGGGGCTCCCTGAGGGCCAGATGGGAGTCCTCAAGGGCCGCAAGTGGCCCCAGGGCCAGGGTTTGGGCACCCTTGGTCTAGACTGTTTCTTAGTTCATATTGGAGAAGCCATGTTTTAATGCCCTCAATGAAAGAGTTAATGGAGCACCTGGAGCACATGTTTGCAGCTTCTGTGCCCAGGAACAGATGGTCCAACAGTACTTGGAATGAAATAGAGTCAAGCCTTGCATCTGCACCATTGTTAGGTGCAAGGCCATGCCAAGGTATGTTTTTTTTCTGGGGGGTGGGGTGGGGCTTCTTACTGTAGTGGGCACTGAGACCAGTTTCTAAATACTTGCAGTTGAATATATGAGTGAACTTGACTCTGTGGTAATTACCTTCAGAGGACTAAAGCTCCTGTATGGTATGCTAAGTTTTTATCTTACAGTTGAACTCTTGCAAAGCTTATACTGCTTAACTTAATTGCCAGTATATTTATGAAATCCTTCACTGAAGGCATACCGTGAACCACGAACCTTTTAGATCAGTGCTTCCCCAACTTTTTAGCATCAGGAACCACTTCTATAGTGACCCTCTAGAAAAAATATTTGTTTTATTCATTAATAATAATTAATAAATTATTAATGAATAATAATCAGAGTCTTGTGCTCCCAAGGCTGCTAGCGACCTTACATATTATATATCTGTGTAGACATTTGCTAGCCTCTCCTTAGTACTGGAGTTCAAGGACTGTTCCCCCAAATGTTTACAGTCATTGCAAGGTACCTACAGGGCTGACCTGGAGAGCAAGATGTGCAGTTAGGCCAGACAAAAGTCTGAAACAGGGTTCACACATGATCTACGGCATGCCAATTACTAGATAAAATTGGAAAGTGTGACATTTTAATTTGGGTTTGTGTGTGAAATTGCCACAGGTTAGCATTCCAGCTAATGATTTTCTTTTGCAAACCAAGTAAGAGTGCTTGCAAAGTTCTTTAAAAAAATATTTTGGAACCCACCAAAATTTGGCCAGGACCTACTGGTGGGTCCTAACCCACAGTTTGGGAAACACTACTTTCGATGAAAAGCAATAGTGAGCAAACAGCTGATGGATAAAAGTCTGCACATGATCGGGGACTTTATTTATGTAGTGCTCTCACTGTCTATGGTGCTTTCCATAGAATGAAGAGGCAGTTCCCTGCCCTAGGCGGCTTCCAATCTAAGTAATGACATGAGAGAGAGAGAGACATGGGGTGACCCATGGAAGCATATGCAATTGTTTCAGTTACGTGTACTTAAACTTAGTCATCTAGTGCCCACAAAGATGAAGCTGATCTGCACGCATGGAAACTATAAACACAAGTAGTGTATATGTATTTTTCTCTCCAAATGGCTAATCTCTGGTGAGGCATCAAGAGTGCTTTAGCTATAAAGAAACTCCAGGACTAACTGGAGCCTTGAGATTTGCTGTCTGCACTCTGAGTGTGTGTGTGTGTGTGGAGGGGTGGTGGTTCAATGCTTAGATAGTTCATGGAAGCCAACTGGACTGGATCTTAGAGACCAGTTAAAGTGGTGTTCCTTTTTCCATTCGAAATATCTCCTGCAGATGGAACCTCAGAGGAGTACCGAGGGGTCGTGCAGGTTGATTTGAAAACCTGCTCCAGCGCATCGCGGGTGGCGCTCCTGTAAAGGAAAAGCAATAAAGATGCGTTGGGCTCAGCATCCCAGCCGTGTTGTAAATTACGCGCATTGTCAAGTTCTCCTGGTTTTATAGGCAGCCGCAGAGGAGACGACAGAATTGCATCCACTTTGTGCTGGGTGTAGCTGTTTTCACTGGAGTTTGTTTAATTTTTTTGACGCTCTATTGCCCAGTGGAATTTGGGCTGGATGGTCCAGGCTGTCAGATTAAGCATTTTCCTTTACCTTAATTTTAGCTGCCTGAACTCTCGTACATGGACTGTGCCCCTACCCAGGAGATATGGCATTTAAAACGATTCTAAATGAAAAGGCAAACAGTTGCACTGTCAGTTCTTGAAATGGTAATAATCAGGGTTGTATATAGGCCATGATTGCGTACGAGCACAGAAGAATGTAGCTTCTTCTACATTCTTATGTAAAAATAAGTAAATGTAGCAAGAACATTTATTTATTTTTCACATTTTTATGCCACCCTTGTGCCAAGGAGTTCAGGGTGGTGTATGTGGTTCCTCTCCTCCTCTTGTCCTCACAACAACCCAGTGAGGTAGGTAAGGCTGAGAGTTAGTGACTAGCCCAAGGTCACCCAGGAAGCTTCATAGCTGAGCAGAGATTTGAACTTGGATCTTACAGGTCTAAGTCAGACTTCTGAACCACTACAACATCCTGGCTCCCTCCAAGATGGATGGCAGCATCAAAGAATATGCTTGAAGCATGTGGCCGGTGGTTTCTGGGACCTCTGCAGGTGAAAGGGCTACCGAATGGTGCCTTGTGCAGCTCTTTGACTTGTGGAATCAGAATAAATCATGAAGGTGCTAAAAATGGCAAGTGACATTCGTCACCACAAGGGAGATCATAAAAATGAGCAAGTTTTGTACAGCCTGCAGAATCCAGCCCTTGAGAGGGAAAACCTGCTTTTCTTGGTGGTTGGGAAATCCATCAAATGAAGTTTGAGAAGTCTTTTTGGGAAGGCAGGCCTATTGCCATCATGGAAGTGGTGTATTCTTTTTCCATGCTGCAGAGCTAATCTTGGTTTCACATGAGAGAAGCCACCTATTTCCTTTTCTGAATAACAATTCAGAAATCAAGAAGCCCGCTTCTTTGGCAGGCCCTAGATCTCTGCGGTGTCCTTTGTTGATTCTCCCCAATCTACCAGCCTGTGCTGGGTGTAGAGATTGCCACGCTTTCTTAGGCAACTGCTATGTCAGCAGTTTCCTATCTGTACCACTGCAGTATTTTGCTGTGTGCATTTGTGTAAACGCGCATACATTTCTGAGTGGCTCTATGGAACAGCAATCTGATACTTCCTGCAATTTGTCAAATACCAATCTCCAGCCCTCACCCAGAAATGCAAGTAGAGTTTGGCAGCACAGTGTCTCTGTTCGCTACATTTTATCGTCCAGGAGTTTATTTCACTTTATCCTTCTCCCCCTTCCAACAACCCTGCGAGGTAGGTTATGGTGAGAGATGGTTGCCTAGCCCAGGGATCATCAGGCTGAGCCAAATTCTTGCCTCTGACCCAGGTTTGAAAGGTGCATGGCACTTTTCTTCCCCACTCCAGAAAGCATCAGTCCCATTGAGGTGGCTTGTTAGATTTGCCAAGCTGGAAAAGACTCAGTGCCAACCTGTTGTCTTGAAAGGTGTTCAGCCTAAGCAAGCAGGTGCCATTTATTTTGCAGGAATAGTTTCTGCTCTGGGTCATCACCCTGATTTCTGTCCCTGCCAGTTTGATCTTAATGGGTTTCCCCCCTCCATTATGTTGCTCCTAATGGGCAGCCATACAGCCAATTGCCAACCTCCTGCCCATTACTTGCAATGAATTATGTATTAAATGCAGCCTTCCAGCCACTTACTTCAAGGTAGTCACATTGACTTCGAGTGAGTGGTTTGAAGGTTGCAGCCAATCTCCTGCAGCTGGGGAGATCCATTTTATTCCTCCATAAAGTTGAGGCCTATTATTTACCATCTCTCTCTAGCTCTCTCTTCTTCCCCTCTCTTGGCCACATTCTTCTACGGCAGACTTTGGCTATTGCAATCCAAAATAACATTGCAATAGAGCAGCATTCCTTAACTTTTGTCATAGCAAAGATGAGGTATAGAAGGGCAGCATCCCCAGCTATTTTCAGGAGACACACACTCTTGCAAACAATTTGAGTGTACAGTATTCTGGCTGCATTGACCAGGTTCTCTTCAGGAATCCTGGGAGTTGTAGTTTTGGGAAGGTGAATCATAGCTTCTTCTCCTTCCTGGAACTCTCTTGGGAGAGGAAATTACACTGTTAAGCCTGTTTAAACTTGTCATATAGTTACATTCTCATAGGGCACTGCCTTATGCAGGTTCAGACAATTGGTCCATCTAGCTTAGTTTTGTCAGCACGAACTGGTAACAGCTGTCCAAGGTTTCAGACGGAGATCTCCAGCCCCAGCTGGAAATGCCAGGACTTGAACCCCGGACCTTCTGCATGCACAGCAGAGGCTCCTCCACTGACCTACACATCATCTCTTCCTTATTCTCATTCTTTGTTGATTTGGGCCATGCAAAGGGGCAGGGCAGAGATGCTCTAGTCCACATTCCCCTCTCTGGGAAAATAATTTGTTTGCAGATCTTTTGAAGATCTGGGTCTCCATGGGGAGAGTGTTGCACAAGATTGGCACCACCAACAAGAAGTCCTTACTCCTGGCAGAAGCCTGTTGTGGCTCTAAGGGCACAACAGATTTGGCTCAAGAGCAAGGTCTGTTTTGACATGCAGAGCATACAGGAAAGCACCTGTATGAGGTGGTCCTTCAGATTTCCAGGTCCTGAATGGTTAAGGGCAGTGGTTCCCAAACTTTTTTGACTGACATTCCCCTCTCCTCTGCACTGCCTCTTGCACTCCATTCCCAGTTCTTTTTTTTTTTTAACTCATGGAGTGGTTGAAGGAGCAGCAGAAGCCAGTCCACTGCCTGTCAGCCTCATAGATAGGCTGGTCCTGCAAAGGGGTTATTCTTTGAATCTTGTTTATGAGGCCCTGAGCATGCACAAACGTGGGGATAGAAACTCCTTGTATGTATGGCCCTCTTCTATCTCATCTGTGGAACTCCTTGCCACAGAATGTGGCAATGGCATCTGGCCTACATACCTTCAAAAGGGGATTGGAGACATTTATGGAGGAAAAGTCCAAAAGTTACAAGCCACAATGGGTATATACAACCTCCTGGTTTTAGAAGTAGGCAATCTCAGAATGCCAGATGCAAGGGAGGGCACCAGGATGCAGTTCTCTTGTTGTCTTGTATTTTTCTGAAAGCATCTGGTGGGCCACTTTGAGGTACAGAAAGCTGGACTAGATGGGCCTAAGCTTGATCCAGAAGAACTCTTCTTATGTCTTCAAGGCTGCAATCCTATCCATGCTTTCCCGGGAGTAAGTCTCATTGAACTCAGCGGGACTTACTTCTGGGTAGACATGCATAGAATTGGATTGTAAGGCACTGTCTGAAGACATTTTGAGGTTTTTCCCCCTCTTGTTTTCTGGAAGGTATTCCATGATGAATATCTTGTTACTAGCAGGGAATACTGTACCCTTTTCCAAAATGGCCTCATTGCACATTCTGCTCAAGCAGTTGAAGGACATCGGTCAGTGGTATCGCTAGGGGAGTACAAGGGGTGCGGGTCGCACCGGGTGACGCGCGCAGGGGCAGTGAAACCACTACTGGTCAAAATTTTTAAAATCTTGGTATTTTCAAATAATACCATCATACTATATATCATTCGATCATCGAATATATCGAGTATATTGATCATTCGATATATCATTTGATGTGTAATTTCATGCAGAATGCAATAAAACAAACCACGTTGAAATATCTCTGTTCTATCAAAAGTTATAGCCAAAAGACCAGTGGGGCAGGGCAATGGGGCATCACCACACCCACTGCCCAGGGCATTGCCCCTCCTACCGCATGGGAAGGAGGTCCATCGTGGGGGTGACATGCTGGCCTCCTGCACCAGATGCCACAAAACCTAGTGATGCCACTGATACCCGTTGCTTGCCACGTCAACTGCATGTGGTAACTGTCAGAGCCATTCAACCTTCTCTCATGAATACCCGCGCTCACTTGGGGACATTTATCGTTTTGATTGGGTCTCTGCCAATCGAGGATTAGATAGTGAGTGAGACACCCGGATGCTGTGTATCCAGTCAGATTTGGCCATGCACTGATGTTCACCGAGGACAAATGAAGTCAACTTGGAGTGAGGGCAGTGTTTCCTGGATCAGCACTGCCCTCGCTCTGAATGGGCAAACCTCCTGAACAATTACTGCGAAGGGGTGTGTGCATTTTTCACCGTTGCCAAACATTTTCATAAAAGCCCCCCTCCCCTTCAGTGCAGGCATTTCAAGTGATCCAAGTGCTTCACGTATGTTGCCTCAGTATTTTCCTAAAAGGTTTTAATTTAGATTTTTCTATTGTGTCCCACAGGGGCGTCTGCAAATTGTTTTGTAGAGCATCTGCCAACCGACCTGCGTGCCAGTTTTTTTTTTATGACCGCTTACCCTTGGCTGCCTCCCTTCTCCAGTGCTTTTATTTAGAAAGGTCAGGACTTCCCCTCGAGAAAACTAGGCTTCTGGAGAGGGAATGAAAATTATGGGGGAGAGTCACATCGATGACAAACTGTGCGCCCCGTGAAAATGTGTCATACATTTTGGGAAGTAGGAGTATCCACCGCTGAAAAGGACAACGCATTTCTGATGTGATAGCACAGAGCAGAAATGTCAGGATTTTAATTATATTTTAAAACTGGAATGAAATAACAGTACTGGAGCATTAGAGTCATATCGCATGTGATGGTTTTCCTTAATGGAGATAACTCTCAGAGGATGGCAGAAGGGGAGTTGCTGTTCCCACTGCTAAGGGCTTTCTGCCGCAATTCCTCCCACCAGCCAGTGGTCTTGCTCTCAAGCAGGACCCTACATCATCGCAAGGGCTTTGAAAGACAGCACATTAGCTGGTGGGGAGTGTGGGCAAAAGTCTCCAAGAGTCTCATCTGCACACTCCTCCTTCTCCCACCCTTTCCATCAGCCAATAGGAGTATTCCCTGGGCCACTGGTACTCAAACTGTGAACTTGTAGGGGCGCCATGGGTTGTCCCCAGTGGCCTCTTCTTCCAGCTCTCCCAGGCACTGCTGTCTTGAATCATACGAGGTCTTGCACGATTCAAAATGGCAACGCCTGGGAAAGCCGGGAAGATGGGTTCTGCCCTCTTGGATTGTGCAAGATGTCACGCGATTCTTGCAAGATTTCACATGAGCCAAGATGGCAGCACCCGGGAGAGTTGGGAAGAAGAGGCCACCGTGAAAGAAGGGCACCGTGACCCTGGTGAGTTTGGGAACTGTTGCTCTAGGTCCTGATACGATTGTCACTGATGGGGGTCAGGGGGCACTTCCATCACCTGGGGACGCTTCTAAAAGAAAATAGATTTTAAAGGAAAACAAATCATTTAAATGGAATATAATGAGGAATCATTGTAAAGTGAGGGGGACCTGGCGAAACAATGTTGGGGTGTGTTGCAGAAGGGAGGCTAGAAGGGAGAAGCTATAGTCGGGAGGGTGCAAAACCAGAAAGAAGAGAGTGAGCGTAATAAACCACAGTCCCTCTGAGCATGTGAAGACAGCCTTTATCTCCTTATTGAGCGACTGTACCCCCAAGCCATTACCAAAGTGGTACTAGTGCTCTGAACTTGACCACGCTGCTGCTTTCGTCCCTGTCTTTCTCTGTTTCTCTAGGGTAGGGCTGACATGCACTTTTGGGGCATCCAGGAACTGCAGCGTGAAGATAACGCTGGACACTTTGGAGTCTCTCTTCTTTGCTAGGTTTGCTTTAGCAAGTAGCTTCTTGGCTCTCCCTCGGAGGTATTTGAAATAATTGCCGGCTTCCGGGGCTCTCTAGTCCCGCCTGAGCAAGTGCATTTGCCACTTCAGAATTTTTATTCTCCCTGGAGTGAAAAAGAACCTTCAGCTGGAAGAGATAAGAAGGCAGTTGGTGCAACAAGTTGGGAGTATATAGACAAATGGTGGTGATTAGCATAAAAAGCGGTCTTCAGTTGTCCATTAAGGACCTTGCGCTTGCATCCTGTAACCTCAGCTGTGAAGGAGGCAGCTGGAAGCAGAAATATCAGAAGAGCCATTGGGAAGCCAGTTCCCCAGGGATCCTACCTGGCAGTGGTAGATTAGGATTGCTTTAACCATCCGTTTCTCTTGATCTCCCCCAAGGGGTGGATAGATAATGCAAAGTAATTGGCAGGCAAAATACATGAAAACAGTAACATTTGACACTCAGTCTGGAGGCGGGCGGCGATTTTAATTTTATTTAAGACTAGTTCACGTGTTCCATCTGAGTATACGTGTGACAGGAAGCTGCAGCCGGTCCAGGTTTTTGTATGAGTATGTCTGCACGTTGCACAGGTTTTCAAGACGTTTTTGTCTCATTCGCATGCTACGTTCTGAGGTGTGCACCTGGGGAGGGGGTAGTCTTAATTGTGCATCTAAAATGTTGTCATGTGCGGAAAGGGAGCCATTGTTCAGCTGTGTAAACCACTTAGTGAACTACCTTTTTGTTGAAAAGCTGTATATATTTTTAATAGTCCAGTGGGTCCTCCTGATTTGCAGGTTTTGAACCTGCAGATTTGACCTGAGTAACTGGAAGTGCCTTTCAGAGGTGTGGGGAGGCTGTGTGCATCTTCCCTGTGCATCAGAACACCTCCTGACGTGGCCAGAAGGCACCTCTGGAGTGACTGTAGTCCTCTGTGGTCCCACCTGTGGATCTCAGTATCTATGGGTTTGGTATCTGCAGGATGTGTGTCTGGGAACAGCTCCCCTGTGGATACTGAGGTCCAACCAGTAATAACATGCAGTTGCCTCCTAGAGGGTCAGATCATTGGACTATTTAAGGTTTGCACTATCTGTACCAACTGACTCTTTTGGTTTTTGGACAGGAGCCTTTCCAAACCATTCCTGGGGAGGCCAGAGCTGGAACCTGAGACATTCTGGATGCTAAGCATGTGATCTACCTCCAAGTGACAGTCTTTCCTTCAATTGCTTTATGGTAGCAGCATCCTCCCCCAGCCAGCAATGCAATATAGGCTTGTCGGGGAATCATCTTTGTTATTACCTCCAGGATACAAATCTTTCCTGTTTCTTGAGCATTTCAAAAGTCCGTTTGACCAGAGCAGGACCAATAAGTAGGCCTGTAGGCAATGATGATTCTCTTGTGCTGCCTCCTCTACTGCTTTCTGCAGCCGCATTCATCAGCCGACTTCTAAAGAGAAGAACTCTTGTGGGCATCCTCCTTAAGAGCAGAGAGCTTGCAGTGGCTGATGGACAGTTTGGAGGTCATGGAAAGTGCCCAGCATAATTTAGTTGTCATTAGGAGGAAAAGGTGAGCTGCTATTAGAAACTACAGTATACAGCGGACTGCCAGCCTTAGTTCTTATTGTCCTGCTTTGCAGTTGAGAAATGAGAACAGAGTTCTGCTTTGCTTGTATTGTATATGTGTGGGTTTAAAAAATGCAGAAGTAAACTTTAGGGTGTGTGATTTTTAGGAAAAGTTGAGTTGTAGGTAGCCTTTCCGTGCACCAAGGAGAGATGGTCACCAGTATAGGATGGTTGGAGAGAGCACAAGTTGAACTTGAGCCTGTTGCTTTGCGTTGCTGATCTCACTGCCAGGAGGTGGGAGTCCAGGGTTTCCGCGCGTACCACCTCAACTACCACTAGTGGTACATGTGCTACTCATTGACAAACGCTGAGGTGGAGTGTTCAAAGAACACTGTGCAAGTGTTAAGTCACATTTTCCACCTTGAGCACAGAAGGTCTTGGATTAGTTAGCTGATCCTGGTTTAGTGAAGGTAGCCAAATAAGAGTTTCAAGCCATGCGTCGATTCCCCCTATTCATTGACCAGAGGCATCTCTTAAAATACAGTCAATTCTTGTTAACCGCTAAGGTTAGGTTCCTGGACATCCTAGTGCAGTGTTTCTCAAACTGTGGGTCAGGACCCACTAGGTGAGTAGCCATTCAGGTGGGTCCCCATTCATGTCAATATTTTATTTTTAATATATTAGACTTGATGCTACCATGGCATGTGACTGCACTAGGGGAAATGTTACAGATTTGTACTTTTAACAAACTACTCTGTATATACTTTTAACAATGATGGTAAATGGAACTTAGTCTTGGGTAAGGGTGGGTAGGGTTGTAGCCTAAGATTGTTAAAACTCTTCCTGCTTGATGATGTCACTTCCAGTCATGACATCACTTCTGGTGGCTCCTGACAGATTCTCATTCTAAAAGTGGTCCCGGTGCTAAATGTTTGAGAACCACTGCCCTAGCAGATAACAAACCATTGATCCTATGGGATCAATTGGGTTAGGTACAAGGGATACCCTGGGAGGGAGTGGTACCATCAGAATAATCCAGCAGAGACCCTCAGGAAGCCAGCAGAGTGAAGCAGGAAGTGCCAAAAAAAATCTCTGGGTGTTGCAGAGATCTTCCAGAGGTTGCAGGGACCTTCAGAATTGTACCACAACCAGTGCAGATCCCTTTAAAATGACCCACGGAAGCTTCTGTTGGCTATTTTAAAGGGATCCGTGCTGGTCACCGGTGCCCCTCTGAAGGTTCCTGCAGCCTCTGGAAGGTTTCTGCATAGCAGGTAATGAGAATGAGAGATAACAAGAAACAGTTATGTAATAATAGACTTGAAAGGAATAAAAATGCACCTACAACATTTCACAGATGAGAACAGAGGCACCATAGGACATCTACAGCCAGGATGACTACCCAAGGCCTCCACACCTTCCTGCCCAGATTTAAAGCTCTATTCTGCCTGCAGTATGTTTTCATTTGCTCCAGAGGATCTTGTCCTTTTTCTTATTTAAAAGCCAAGGAAATGATCTGGGCCAAAGCTCTGCAAGAAAAACAGGAGAGTCTTAACAGCACATTGACAGTTTGGAAACATAACTTCTGCAGCTGCAGCATTGGAAAACACAGGCTGTGTGCAGCATAGTACTCTAGCATTCATGTTCACATGTTTACACGCATAGGCAGTAGAGAAAAGTTGCTTCCACACACCCAGAGATTTAGGGCCAAATCCTATCCAACTTTCCAGAACTGATGCAGCCATGTCAATGAGGCATCTGTTGTGTTCTGCGGTGGTGGGGCAGTCACGGAGGCTTCTGCAAGGTCAGGGAACATTTGTTTGCTTACCGCCTGGCTGTATTGTGGCTGTGTTGGCCCTGGAAAGTTGAATAGGATCGGGCCCTTTTCAACCCTGCCATGGGAGCTGAACCCCAAGGAATGACTTTGCTAGTACCTTGCGCAGACACGATATTGACAAGGCACCCCCCCCCCAAAGTGAAAAAATGGAAACAACAGACACATTGATTTTTCCAGAGAGGGGTACCAGAAAATAGAACTGCCGTTGATAAACCAGCTCTAGTGGAGTGTAAAGTTCCTGCCCATCCCCCAAATGGAGCATCTGCTTTGCCACTACCTTGCCTCCATCCATCTGTGTGATCAAAGTCTCGGTAGAGAGAGAGAGAGAGAGAGAGTAGGTGAAATGCAGTAGGTCCTTGCAGAGCAACTATCTCTAGAGGACTCCTACAGATGGCTCCTTTAAGGTTGATTGTTTATGCTATTTAAAGAGCACTGTTGGTTTATGGTGCTTTCCAGAGCAAAAGAAGCAAAAAGGCTTTCTGCTCTGATGTACAGAGCTTTCAGAGTAGTGGATCAAGCCCATGTCATCCATCAATCTGACTGCCACAGGGGCAGTTTTCACAGCTGCCAATGTTCCTCCTGCTCCCTGGATTTGAAAAGGAATTGGGGAACAGCACTGAAAAAGAAATGTTGAAAAAAAGGTGGCCTAGAGTGTCCATTCTTTTGTCTTCCATGCTTCTTCTTCCACACTGTTTGCCTCTTTCCTTTGGAATCCAGGGAGCTGAAGATGGAGCAGCTGAGGTGGCCAGCCCAACCAGTAAGGGAACACAGCATGCTGCTTCAGGCTCTAGGAGAACTTGGGCTGGCTCTGTAATGGAAGAAAATGAGAGGGAAGGAAAGAAAGGGACAGGAAAGTGTCCCTTTTGCAGTTGCATGGACTTGAACTTCTTTGTAGATTTGAGTGAGGGCTTAACAGGGGTGCTCAATAGGTGGATCGCGATCTACCAGTAGATCACGAGGCAAAATGAGTAGATCGCAGAGTGCCGACCCCCCCCTTCAGGTGCCTCTGGGAGGAAACGCCGGGAGTAAGGCCCATTGTACTCAATGGGGCTTACTCCCAGGTAAGTGTGGCTAGGATTGCAGCCTCACAGCCTAATCCTAGGCATGTCTACTCAGGAGTAAGTCCTGCTATACTCAGTGGGGCTCAAGGTACACCAACATACATTGTACACATAAATGTTATATGTTATGATGGCGCGAACATTGTAAAAAAAACTCTGGTAGATCTCCGGGCCTTGCTGGGTTTCAAAGTAGCTCTCGAGCCAAAAAAGTATGAGCACCCCTGGCTTAGAAGTTCTGTCAGATTCCTCATAGAAGAGGTAGGATTTGAACTGAAGCTCAAATAGAGAGGTGAAGATGATGGCAAGAAGGTGCCAGCATGGAAAAAACTCTGTTCTTGGGCACCTTGTCCTGCAATTGTAAAGAGGACGATGACAAAGAGCTGTACCTCTGGCACCCACTGATTTGGAATTCCGTCTATAGAGAGAATAGTCACATTATCTGGTCAGTTGGTGAGAAGGATGCCTAAAAGTCACTAGGATCTTGCTTGATGAGGACTGACAGGGAGGGATCCACATCCAACCGTTAAACCCATGTCTATAAAGTGCTGTTTCTGTCGACTGGCTATTTTTTTTCTATCAAGACTTTTCAGTTCTAATTATGTATGGACAGGCTCTGATACTGTTTTGCTGCCCTGGGGAGAATATAAATTTAAGAAATGGAAGTTGAGCTGCTCCCAAAATCATCACGCTGCCCATTTTATGTCGGTCTCTGCACCTTTCTGTCCTGTGAATAGCTCTTCAATGGGTACTATGTGATCTTTCACAGCAAGACAGGTGATATTTGACCCTGTAGATAATGCTGCATGTGTATGAAGCACTGCAGCTGCCATGGGACCATGTGGCAGTGCTCTGCTTGGCTGGGAGCAGAGATGGTTAAGGCAGCAATATGGTGGAGCTCTGTGGACAACACCAAACTTTTTCGAGTGGTGAAGACCAGAAGTGATTGTGAGGAGCTCCAGAAGGATCTCTCCAAACTGGCAGAATGGGCAGCAAAATGGCAGATGTGCTTCAGTGTCAGTAAGTGTAAAGTCATGCACATTGGGGCAAAAAATCAAAGCTTCACATATAGGCTAATGGGTTCTGAGCTGTCTGTGACAGATCAGGAGAGAGATCTTGGGGTGGTGGTGGACAGGTCAATGAAAGTGTCGACCCAATGTGTGGCGGCAGTGAAGAAGGCCAAATCTATGCTTGGGATCATTAGAAAAGGTATTGAGAACAAAACGGCTAATATTATAATGCCGTTGTACAAATCGATGGTAAGGCCACACCTGGAGTATTGCTGGAGTCCAGTTCTGGTCGCTGCATTTCAAAAAGGACATAGTGGAAATGGAAAAGGTGCAAAAGAGGGCAACTAAGATGATTGCTGGACTGGGGCACCTTCCTTATGAGGATAGGCTATGGCATTTGGGCCTCTTCAGCCTAGAAAAGTGACGCCTGAGGGGGGACATGATTGAGACATACAAAATTATGCATGGGAAGGATAAAGTGGATAGAGAGATGCTCTTTACACTCTCACATAACACCAAAACCAGGGGACATCCACTAAAATTGAGTGTTGGGAGAGTCAGGACAGACAAAAATAAAATATTTCTTTCCTCAGCATGTGGTTGGTTTGTGGAACTGCTTGCCACAGGATGTGGTGATGGCATCTGGCCTGGATGCCTTTAAAAGGGGATTGGACAAGTTTCTGGAGGAAAAATCCATTACGGGTTACAAGCCATGATGTGCATGTGCGACCTCCTGGTTTTAGAAATGGGCTATGTCGGAATGCCAGATGCAAGGGAGGGCACCAGGATACAGGTCTCTTGTTATCAGGTGTGCTCCCTGGGGCATTTGGTGGGCTGCTGTGAGATACAGGAAGCTGGACTAGATGGGCCTATGGCCTGATCCAGTGGGGCTGTTCCTATGTTCTTATGTTCTTATACCTTATTGCAGTGATTCCCAAACCGCCTCAGGGTGCCACAGCACACTCAAGGGGTGCTACAGGATGTCCCAGGTGGCTCCACCTTCTTGGTGCTCATGAGATTTGGGTGTCACCGTCTTGGATCTCAGGAGATTTGAGCATCATCATCTTGAATCTCAGGAGATTTGGGAACCACTATCTTGGATTGCTTGAGATTTTGCTCGATCCAAGATGATGGTGCTCGGCTAAGCCAGGAAGAGAGGCTGTGGGGCATGTTGGCCCCAGTGAGTTTTGGGACCACTGCCTTTTTGGTTCGGTGGTGCGGATTGGGAACGGAGCATGCAGGCTTGAGGAAAGACCAGGAGGCAGCCGCGATTGGATAAATCTCTCCCTGGCTCCAGAAGTGACAGCAAGATGGACTGCCCAGTGCCAGTGAGAGCAGCCATGCCTGGAGGTCGTGAAACATGCAAAATACACTACTTGCAAACAAAAAAGATGGGAAAGCCCTACAGGCAGACCAGGGCAGCTGAGCTCCAGTCCCTGTAAGCAGACACCAGAACAAGGAAGGTGAATTTTAACTCTGTTGCGGTTACTTTTCAGCTTGTAGCCTTAATTTCTCTTGTCAGTCTCCTCCTCTGTGTCTGTTACTTAAGGATTTGTTCTCGCCCAGGATCCTCTTTGAAAGGGGAGGAAGTGCACTATCCAGAGTTGGGTGGCTCCGCTGCTGCTTCCTGGAGCAGAAGCCTTGAGGGATTGTGCGTCGATTAGCCTACATCTGTCACTGCTTAGCCCCTTACGAGTTGTGTCACGCCAGCGAGCCCATCCAGTGGTGTTAAACAGAAGAAAAGTATTACTGCTACTCCCTGAACATTACTAGCCGCAAACTTAACTCCTGTCAAGCACGTTCCTTACATCTTTGCTTTTAAGTTTGCATTAACAGGGGCGAGGTGGAATGGGCCAGGTGTATATCAGTATGCTGGGGCCCTTGTAATTGAGACACTCCCAGAGATGCTGGCTTGCATTGGTTGAGAATCGCTGGGATCCAAACTGTATTGCGGTTTCTTTTCAGTATGGGTGAGGTGGGAAAATTTCCACTGCTGCATTTGTCTGCAGAAAACTTTCCATTTTTTTTTCTAAACCGCCCTGTCTCATGAAACTGCAATTAATTCGTCCCCTTACTAATTAATTAATTGATAATACGCACGAATGCAATACCAGTCAAATTGGGCACTTCCAAAATGGGAAAATTAGTTTTTTAAGTGCAGTTAAAATTGAAATTAACTTTTTTACAGATGGTTGCTGCTCTTGTGCTTTGGAAAAGTTAATGATGATATATAAATAAAAACGGATATATGCTGCCGTTCTAATTCTGTGGCATTTGCATTCAGCACAGATAATTCGTGTGCAACTCAGGTACGTCGCCAGGTCTGTTGTCCATAATGACCAGTCCAAAGTTGCCTTATAAGCTTCAGGGTTGAGCAGTGATTTGAATTCGGGTCCAGCACTCTATCCATTGCCCATCAGTCTTGCCCAGCAATTTTCATCTCACAGCACATTGCAAGGCGCTAAAATTGTCAAGGCACACCATCAGTTTTTTAAACATATATTTTATGATTTAAAAAAAACCAGTATTAAGATATAGACATAACAAAATGCATTTGCGCAAGCTTACACTGAATAATACACCCAATCTGAACAACAGCTGACCTAAGAATGACACTGGTTACCCTGCACATGTCTGATCTTGGAAGCTAAGCAGGGTCAGGCCTGGTTAGTACTTGGATGGGAGACCGCCTGGGAATACCGGGTGCTGTAGGCTTATACCATAGTTGTTCGAGACTGAAGGCTGCCAACCATTTGCCCTCCCTCAAACTCCCACAGCACTCCTACTGATCATTAGTGTGCCACGGCACAGTGGTTGAAAATTGCTGCTCTGGCCTCTGGGGTGATATTACTTCTAAGAGAGGGGCACCAAACTTGTGGGGAGAGGTCACAGCCAGGCATTTGCTTTGTATGTGAGCAGTCAGTCTCTGGCATCTCCAGCTCCCCCTGACCCCACACTGCAGCTGTACCTCTGGGGAGCCACAGCCAGTCAGCATTTACAGTAGTGACCTAGATCAGTGTTTCTCACTGTTTGTCCCCCGCTGTGCAACTTTGCATGGTCCATCTATCACCAGAAGTAACTGGTGATGTCATCGCCAGTTACTTTCTGATTGGGAGACCAGATGCGATGTGACAAACACTGGTAAGAGGCTCAGGGTGGACAGGAGGACTTTTCTGAGCACACAAAAAGTACACACTGGAGCTCTGCCCGCCAAACTGAGTCTCCTACTGCTGCTTGTCGTGTTGCATTGCTGGTCTCGCTGCCAGGGTGTGGGTTCCCAAGCGTACCACCAGATGCCATTTCAAGTATCATGAGTGCCACTCGTTGAAAAAATGCCAATCTAGTTGGACCGAGGAAGTGATTCAGGAGAGGTAGCTTTCTGTTTCCATATGCCAACTTTTTTGGTGATGCTTCTCGTACAAGAGGTTCTCCTTTCATTTCGCTGTTGTGTCGGTGTTGTGTGTAGGGAGTTAGTGGACCTAGAAAATACACTTCCAAACATGGCAAGCATTGCTGCGTTTTGGGTGGAGTGGCTGAAGGCTGTATACAAAGTGCCATTTAATTACCTATGTAAATATAGCAAATAAACTGAATTTGGTTTCACAGTAGCAGCAAGAACAAAATAATAATAATTGTACTGATATATTTTCCCATGCCCCATTGTCTGAGATGATCAGGTACATTTTTTTTTTTGGGGGGGGGGATGACTGATGGGTGGATGCTGCAAAGAAACCTCTTGAGCAACAAGGGCTTGTGTAGACCTTCCACGCCAGGGTCAATTTCACCTGGAATTATCTGAATTGCAGAAGCCCTTTAAAAGTCTGTTTAGTCTGGCAAGAATTTCCAGTGCTCCGGTTGGGAGATTGCTTATTGCTCTTCTTTTCAAAGCGATAAACAAAGCCTTGCTTTGTAGAGAATAAAGAGTTGATTCCTAGATTCCGTGTGGATGCTGAGAGCTTGGCAAGATTGTTGCTTGAAAGCCACAATTATTAGAGGTTCTTTTCCTTTATTTTTTTTTGTAATGCTTAGAAAATAACACTGGTAATTTTCACAACTTTAGTCGTCTTTGTGTTTGATCTAGCCCGTAGTGCTAGACATGATAAAAGGACAGAAAATGAGTTTGGTGCGCCGGTTGTGAGCCAAAGAGTCAAGGGCATCATTATTAGGAAGTAGCCAGGTGGGCACTGACTGAGGGCCCGTGCCCATTAGAAGTACTCCCTGCCTGACCTCCGAAGCTCAAATACTCAGCGGCAACAACAGCTATGGGAGTGGGTGAACCCGGAGCCAAGATTTGCATTAGGCTCTACCGCAGCCTGGCTCCAGCGTTGCAAAGAGCTATGCGCAGGGGCTCTGTATGTGTGCTGGGCTTTGCAAAAAGCACATCCTGGCACTGGCCCAGCCGATCCAAAAATTCTCCTAGGAGTAATTTCAGTGACATTCAAGGGTTGTTTTTGCAGGTGATGTTGGGGCGGGGGGGGGGGCTGGTGAGAAATGAAACAGGATAGATTGCAGAGGTGGGCTATAGGAAATGAAGGGAGATTTCATGTAGCTAACTTTATCTGGCTGCCATTTTTTCCCCAGAATGCTCCTGGAAATGTCTCATCTGAACCACTCTGTAAGGTAGTAGTTCCCAAATGTTTTCAACTGGTGGTGCCCTTGACCTCCAGGGCCATTGGCCATGGCTCCCCACTAGGGCTACAGTCCGATGCACTGTATAGGGTGGTGGATTTTTTGTGAGGTTTCTGTGGCTCTCCTGACTGGTTTCCGCAGCTTCCAGGGGAGTCACTGCTCACAGTTTAGGAACCGCTGCCTGTAAGGGTTCGTGGGGAGAAAAACTGTGATGTCCAGAAATTCATCGGACTTTCTCAGACCTTCCTAAAAAATTGAGGCAGCTGACGCCAATTTGGGCATTTGGCATTTGGACATTGGGTGGAAAGGTGGTTTTGGATCACCTCTTTTGGGATTTTGTTGGTTTTAAAGCAGTTTCTGGCTTTTTGGATCTGAAGGTAGGATTGAAAGTGTGTAGGCAATGGCTGCTAAAATCCGAGTGGCTGAGTGAGCCCAGTGATCAGAGAATCTGGAGTGGGGAAAGTGGTGTCGCTACAGTTTATGTCACCCAGCGCAGGAGGCCAGCGCATCACCCCATGATGAACTTCCTCCCATGCTGTGGGTGGGGCATCGCCCTGAGTGGTAGATGTGGAGGTGCCCCATCGCCCCATCCTCGCTGGCTTTTTAGCTATAACTTGATAGAATAGATATTTCAACACTGTTCGTTTCATTGCACTCTGCATGAAATCACACATTGAATGATATATAACTGTATGGTATTTGAAAATATCAAGATTTAAAAAATTTTGGCCAGCGGTGGTATCTCTCCCCCCCCCCCCCGTGTACATCACCTGGTGCGGCCCACGCCCCCTAGCAACGGCACTGGCTGGGGAAAAGGAGGAAGGGTTCAGGGCTCTGTATAGCTCTTAGCCAGAATAAACTGCCCCAGACCATTAATATTGCAGAATAAATTATTCAGAATAATTAAATTTGCAAAGTGTTTGTGATCTTTATGCACTTTTTCAATCAAATTAATTAATTCAGATAGCAAGCAGGTGAATAGTTTATTATTCAGATAGCAAGCAGGTGAATTGTTTATTATTCCATTCGACAGCCTCCGTAAACAGAATGGTGCTATACTGCAGAGAGCAATGGACTCTCATTCAGTGCTCCATCCCATAACTGGGACCAGTGCTTCTATAAGATCTTTATTGCTATGCATATTTCTCTAATAGATCAAAGGGAAGAAAAGTGGTTTGAGCTCCCATCGTGAGCTTCAGTTACCACTGAGGAAGTTTACACTGCTGTTAAAACTTGGAGAGGTTCAGATTCTATTCCTCTTGATTGACTTAAGGCTAGCACTGATTGGTGAGCTTCTCTCTTGGCAGGTATTGCATGCCAGACTTCTGAGGGTGGTCCACATTGTCCTGATTTTTCACGCTGTGGTCCTGAAACTATTGACTTTTAACAGTCCTGAGATATGGGTTGAGGACTAACATGTAGGGAAGTGGATATTCAGTGCTGTGGGACTTGAACGAGGATATCTAAGGATCAGGACTTGGTTGTTTGAACTACTAGGGTTGCTGGTTGGAGAAAGAAATTGTAGGCTGTTACTGCTGGGAGCTTGATGTACTAGCCCCAAATCCTCCCCCTGACATAGGACATCACATGACACTGAAGGGCCAGTTTACTTAGTGCAGTGGTTCTCAAACTTTTTTAGCACCAGGACCCACTTTTTAGAATGACAATCTATTTGGACCTGCCAGAAATGAGGTGGTGTAAGTCCAAGGACTGCCGGCCTAAACAAAAGTTAGGATTGTGCCCTTAGTGATATAAAGACTCAGAGACCTGCTGATATCCTTCAGTCTGGGCCCTTGTCCCTAGGGGAGGTCACCCAGTCTTCCCTCCAGAGTTCTGGTTTTCAGCCAGTTCTTGTTTCTAGACAGCCAACCTGCATGCCTTGAAGCTACCTCATCTTCCTATTGACCTGAGTCATAATCACCACTGCTTATTGTCAAGCCTCTGTGAAACAGTGAGGACTAGCAACTTGCTGGGTTCCCCCCCACCCCAAGGGTGAAAGATGTGACTTTGTAAGATGTCATTGCTTCCTTTCTGGTTACAGACAAATGGTTTTCTTTTAGGGGGGAGGAGTTCATGCTGCACCTCCAAGAAGCAAGTGCCATTGGAACTGCTACCAGTATATAGGACCAACATTTTCATTTGTAAGCCAGCCAGTTGTAGTGGCAGCTCATTTGTCTTGTGGCAGTATTTATCCTTTTTGTCTTCTCTGTGAAATTTTTTGTCTGCTAAATGCTTCTGAGAAGAAAAGGCTCCTTTCCTTTTGTTCGAGCATTTTGAGATAGTTTTATAATTAGAAAAGGCGGTTTTGTATAATCCAGCAATGCTTGGCTGATCAGTGAGCAGGGGGAGAGGGGAAAAAAAACACAGCAGTGTAATTTGGAACATCGAGCATCATGTCTTCAGATTCTTTCTTTTAGGATCAAAATAGAACTCATTGTTCACTTAAGTGAGATGCAGTCCTCCCAAAGGAGGGGTAGGGAATTGTAGGAATGAACAGAAGAATAAAGCCAGAAGAGACTGAAAGAAAAAAAAAAGGACAGAAGACTTGTAGTCTTGGGATGTCCTTGGACTTGGTTCTGAACCGGGTTTTGGCTGTGGATTGGAAGGTCTTGCAACTTCAGCTGTTGTGCCAATTCTGCTCGTTCCTCAATGGTTCAGATCTAACTGTGCAGAAAAAATACCTTGATGGCCAGGGCTGGCCCACCCATGAGGCCAACTGAAACGACTGCCTCAGGGAGCAGATTGGTGGGGGTTGCCCATCTCTGTCCACCTTCTTGCTTCCACTACCCCTCCTTCTTCTTCCTCTCCCTGGATCGGAAGAGGAAGACGGGGAGGAGAATGGCAGGAGCAGAGGCAGCCACACGATCGAGTAGGGAGGCAAAGTTTGGTATGCCACCTCAGGTGCTAGGCAGTCTTCGTCTGACCTATGACCTTTGTTTTTGTTCTTACTGGTGATGTTAAGCAAGCTTGTCCCTTCCTTTTACAGAAGGCTATAAACAGGCAAGCTTATAGAATGGCATGGATGCTAGGACATGAATGCTAGGACACATGTAAAATGTTAAAAGGAAGCTAAAAGCTTCCTGTTAATGTTCTGGCTGTGTCTGTCTAGAGTTCAGGCTGCCTGCCTGCTTTAGGGTCAAATCCTATCCAACTTTCCAGCGCCAGTGCAGCCATGCCAATTATGCTTGCCTTGCATCCTGCGGTGTAGAGACAGCCATGGAGGCCTCCTCCAGGTAAGGGAATGTTTGTTCCCTTTCCTTGGGGTGAGTTGGATAGGATTGGGCCCTTAATCCCCTTTAACATCCCCTGCTGTTAAAGAGACATGCTTATTTGGCACCGCAGAAGAAAAACAAAGATAAGGAGTGGGGGGACATGGGAGGCAGTGAAGATAGGGTTCCCTCTTATCTGTGGTTTCTGTATGGGGTGGGGGCTGGAACATATAACCTGTGGGTACAGGGGACGCATGTATATTCTTTTTTGAAGACACAGTGGCTTTCTGATGAATCTCAAAACAAGTTCTGGATGGAGTGGAAACTTGTCAGAGATGGAGAGCCCAATCCTGTGCAAGTCTACTCAGAAGTAAGTTCCATTATAGTCAATTGGGCTGACTCCCAGGTAAGTGTGGCTAGGATTACAGCCTGAACGCTGGGAGCAATTGGACCCTCTTGAGTTCTTGCTCTCCAACTGCACTTGTGCATCAGTCTTTTCTGTTCAGACAAGACCTTAACAAGTAGCTTGAGCAAATACGATGATCGTGACTTTGGCGGAGCTACTGCAGACTTTTGGCTTCAGGTGAAAATTCAAAGTCATTCCTCTTTTCTGCTGTAGGGACAGGCATTTTAAAAAGTGGATTTTTTCCCCCACTCTCAAAAGAGATTTGCATCTTTTCTTTCAAATTAGGCTTCCATAATTATTTTTTATGGAAATAGGACTTGGCTTCTGGAGGCGAGGAGCCCAAGACAGAAATATAGTACCTATTATAAATTGTTTAAAATAAGGGAAATTAAAAAAATAAATAAATCTCATCAATCAGTGGATTTTGACAGTGGCAGTTTGGAATCCAGAGCACAGCTGCTTTGTGCTGATGTAATGGCTGTAGGGACTTTGTGACTGAATTACGACAGCCCTGTGGAGTAGTAAGACAGATAGCACCATTTATCTAGATCAGTGGTTCCCAAACTCCTATGGGAGAATTGGGAACCAGGTACGTAATTGTGTGGGTGGAAAGGGAAGTGGGGAGGGGGCAGTGATGGCGCTGTAGTGATCGCAAGCACTGCCAAGGGGTTTGTTTTTTACCTTGGGGGCAGCGCTGGCCTCCTTCAGGGTCCTGGAGGCTTGTAGCCCCCTCCTATGTCCTCTGAGGTTTCTGTAAACAGTCCTTATCGCCGATCAGCAGCTACTTCCATTTTCACAGGAAAACTGGAATTAGCTGCTAATTGGAGATAAGGTCTGTTTGCAGAAGGCTTGGAGGACATTGGAGGGGGCTGCAAGGCTCCAGGACCCTGCAGGAGGCCAGCACTGCCCCCAAGGTAAAAAAAAACAAACAAGCCCCTTGGTAGTGGTGGCACTGAGATTGCTGCAGTGTGGTCACTGCCATCAGGACAGGGCCATTCCCCTTGGGGGAATTCCTGCTTCTGGTTCCCCTGGTGGGTCACGACCCACCAGTTTGGGAACTGCTGATCTAGAGGATGAGGCTGTAGCTCAGTAGTACAGTACCTGCTTTGCAGCAGAAGGTCCCAGGTTCTCTCCTTGGCAGCATCTCCAGGTAGAACTAGGAAGACTCACCTGTACCCTGGAGAGCTGCTGCCAGTCCATGTAGATGGTGCTGAGCTACATGAACCATTGTCTGACTCTGTAGAAGGCAACTTCCTTTGTGATAGACAGACAAGATTATTTGTTGGTTGAAAACCTTCTATGATCAGGAGACTTCGTTCCACTTAGCTTTTCTCCTGTCCCTTTCTTCCCTTCCTATTCATCCTCATGTAGTCATTTTGTGGATATTGAAGCCTACAGAAGGAGCCAGACTGTGAGAGATCATGTGGATTAGAGAGGAGAATGGAGCAGGAGAGGGAGAATGGAGGAAATGAGAATAGTGGGCCAGAGCATCATGCTTTTTCTTCCCTTTGAGTGGAATGAAGGTAGATGGATGAAGGAAGGTGTCCCCTACCAATCCACAGCCTGAGGTGACAGCCTCAGTTGGCCTCATGGATGGGCCAGCCCTCAGATTCAAATTGGAATGGACTGCAGTGGCAACTAGGAACAAGTTTGAAAATAAGACAAACCAGAATAGAAGGATGTGAAAGTCCATCATAGAGAAGTCCCCTTCACATTATTTCATAGTCTTTGGATTGCAGTAGAGATTTCCAGCTGCATCTAGGATAACTGGTAGAAAGTGAGTTAAGGTTATACATTCTCTTTTCTGTTTCTGTAATAGATGTATACCAGTTCTACAGTGGCTTTGAAGATCGGTTAGCCAGCATGATGGATGCTATATAAATCTCTCCAGATGTTGTACTAGTGTTTTTCTACAGCACAAATCGTGTATTTCCAATGCTCGCCTTTGGTAAATGGTCTCAATCTCCAGGGATACAAATCTGTGATAAGAAATAAACAATCCAATAGCAGCCTGCTGTAACGAATTATAACACAGCTCACCCCAGGGAGGATTCTTTGAAAATCAATACTCCTTATTACTCATGATCTCCATCAATTTTTTTTATTTTTGCTTCATTGGGGGAAAAAAAAAATCTGTATGTGAATTAGTGGTTAGATGCATATTGAAATCTTATATAGCTCATGGAATATTCAAGCTGTCTGGCAAAGCTCCTGGAAGCGCCGGGTCGATCTAGTTTTATTGCAGCTCTCTTTATCCAGAGACTCAGTGTTTGCTGGTGGTGTTTGTCCGGAAAACCACGGGTGTCCAAAATGCAGCATGGGAGTCTGCTGTGGCTCTAGAACAGGGGAGTCCAAACTTTTTGGCAGGAGGATCACATCATCTCTTAGACACTGTCGGGGGCCATGAAAGAAAAGAATTAATTTACATTTCAAATTTGAATAAATTTACATAAATATATTAGATATGGAACTTATAAGAACGAATGGTCTTGCAATAGCTCAAGGCCTATTAAAGGCCTTGCATAAAACCAGGCTGGCCTTTCCTTCGCTGCCGCTGCTGCATCACAGACATGAAACAGCAAGCAGTGGAGGCAGCCCTTGGCCCACAGCTCATGCGAGAGGTCGAACAGTTGCCCTCATGCCGAGAGCAGTTGCGTCAGACCAACACGGGCTCCAGCAAGTTTCTGGACGACCAGAGTTTCGTTGGAGACTGGGGGCTTCCCGCAGGCCAGATTGGGAGTCCCCAAGGGCTGCAAATGGCCCCTGGGCTGGGGTTTAGGTACCCCTGCTCTAGAGCAGCGATTTCCAACCCTTCTCATCTCACAGCACACTGACAAGGCACTAAAATGGTCAAGGCACCCCATCAGTTTTTTGGCAATTGGCAAGGTGCACTGGCTGCTGGAGGCGGGGGAGCTTGCATTCCTCCAAATAATAAGTGATCCTCCCTCCAAACTTTACAGACCATTTGTGGCACACTGGTTGAAAATCGTTGCTCTAGAAGCTATCCAGCATGTGGGTTGGCATACGGATTGCCTTGAGCTGTTTGCTTTGCAAGCACCTTCCAGTGTCAACAAATATAACTGCTGTTCATCATGTCAGACCATTAGTCCATCTAGCTTGGTATTGTCTCCTCATCCTGGCAGTGTCACTCCAAATTCTTGGACAGAATGTGTTCCCCCCCCCAACACTACTCCGTGAGATCTTTTTAAAAAAGCATACATGTTGTGGTTCCACCCTTCTCCAAGCTGCTCAGGATAGAAATTTGTATTTTTCCCCTCCTAAAAGACAGCAAGGAGGGAGAACTTCAAAGGCCAGTAACCACCCTCTTTTGTGATAGTTTCTTGCCTTCTACTTCCCTGCAGCCTTGCTGTGCTTTTGGCCCCTATTCCCTGCGTTATCCCTGGCCAATATTTTTGTTCCTCCCAAGAAGCCCATGCTCTTCCCCCTGCCACTGGTGATGTCTTATTTGAATGAGTGACTTACAATCCTATGGTTTTCCCCACCATAGCATGCAGCCATGCCAAAATGGGCTGTGTTGCATGCTGTGGTGGTGGTGAGAAATCAGGAGACTTGACAGAGGCAAGGGAACATATTTTCCCTTACCTCTCCGCAAGCCTCCTGATCGCCAGTGGGTCTCCTTGGACCTGCGCCAGCTCTTCAGTTGGCCCACATCTGAGGAGAGGAGGTGGGCGTGTTGGGTGGTTAGGAAGGGGATAGTATCTATTGCAAATCACCTGCTCTGGTGACTGCTGTGATCACCTACTTTGTACCCCCTTCCACCCCTGCCATGCTTCCTGCCCTCTCCCTGCCTTGTTCCGCTCACCCTGCTGACTCCCCTCTTTCAGCAGGCCTCCACCACTGCATGCAGGGCCTCTACCTCACCTCTTGTGGTCCAGAAATGCACAGCTATAAACATTTCCAGATCACTGTTTATGATAGCTGGAAAGTGCATTCTGCTACCCAGAATGCTAGTTTTGGCAGTGGCAATACATGATAGGATTGGGCTATTAAAATAGGAACTTTGATAGAAGATCTTGGGTTCACTTCTGCTTCATCCTTAGCACAAAAAAGATATCTCAGGTAGCAGGGAGGGAAAGGACCCCTCCCTGAGACCCTGCAGAGCCAAGACTTTTCAGAAGAGCTAATAACAGGCAGGGATTGACCAAGACTTGGATGAGTTGCTCGAGTCTCAAAACATGCATTTTTCGTGACTCGTGTGAACTCGAGTTGCCCGTGTCAAAAACATGGGTACTGACTCGTGACTTGGGGTTTTATCGTAAAAATGAAAAGACTCAGACTCGAGTCACAACTTGCTTTTGTGCATGCTTGCGACTCCGTTTTGTGAGTGTGTACTTGCTTGCATGCTTTTTTGCCACTTCCGAGGCTTGACTCGCTTTTCAGAGACTTGGACTCGAGTCAAAATGACTCCAGAAACGGATGTGGATGAGTGGTGATGGCCACTGTTATGACTCGTAGGCATCTTGAGACAAGGTGGGGTAGAGACTAGACTTGAGAAACTCGCTCTGGCACATCCCTGTTACCAGGCAAGGTGAACCAGTGGTGTGATTCATATTGCAGTGTCACACATACACAAATGCCCTTCGGGGAGATAAAGTGGGGAAGAAACTTAGTAAATAAGGTGCTGTACAAATAATAAATGTGAATTCCATAAGGTAATGACGTACAGTTGCTTCCAGGTAAGTGCACCGGTATGTGTTGCGTCGCTTGCTGTTCCATCCGTTTTGCAATCAGATTTTTCAGGAAATGTGCTAATTAGAATGTACTTTGAACATACTTTTGTATTAAATGAGAGTCTCTAGGGAAAACCGCAGAGATGAGACAGTCACAGGACAGATGGGTTCCATGATGTTGGCTAATAGGCATATTTTGATGAGCTTGCCTTTGTCAAGAGGAAGGGAGCACTTAAAAATATCCGTCACTCAAGCTGTCTGAAGTGACTAATGACTTAAAAATTAGAACATGAAAAACGCTGGGTGTTTTTTAACCTGGGTGCCAAGTTTTTTCAGGCTCCACAAAGGAGTTTTGATTTCTTCATGCAGTTTGATTTTTTCATGTGGTTGTTTCCTTTTAAAACCGTCCCCATCATCTTATCTTCCTCCTGTATTCCTGCTTGGAGATGGAATCTATCAGCCAATCAAGAGCAGACCGACATGGTGGCTGCCAGCAGCAGGGGCTTTCTCTAAAGCCAGCTTTAGGAGTACTTCACAGCTAAGTGCTTCACTTACAAGACAGTGGAAACACCAGCTCCTGGCTTGGGGGAAAATTGTTTTGTTTGTCTGCTCCTGGATGAGATTGTTAGCAGGCCCATGTGTGATGGCATATCCGTTTTTCAGAAGACAAAATATTTCGTCCGCCATCCAGCAGGAGGTTCTGTTACCCAAGTTCCATTGTACAAGAATGAAGCTAGAGCAATGTCGGCCTCCAAATTTTCTTCCCCTTATGAATTGCTTGTGAAACTAGAATTTGCCCATTTTTTAATGTAAGATCCATTTTTGGTGCCTCGGCAACGGTGTGGACCAAACGCTTGCTCCTTTTGCTTCTTATCAAATAGGTTTTGTGGGTTTTTGAAGCTCCCTGAAACCTGGCAAACCCATTTGACCAGAGTTGGCAAGGAGGAAATGATGCCAGTTTTACACCACCTGTTTTGCTTGCTGTCTCATTTCATGCCACCTTCAACCTCAGGAGGAAACACACACACACACATTATTGACCAGTCATGGTCCAACTGCAGTCTCCTAGCTTTGCCCTATCCTGATCTGAAACAGTTTGTGAGATGTCATCCAGCACCTTCACACTAAGAACTGTGTGTAGTTGAAATGTAGAGGAGAGATAGAGTTGCAATTCAGGCCAGCAGAAGAGCAGAAGGTACCCACAATGACTGGTGAAAAATGGTACAAGACAGCTGTTTTTCTCCCACTCAGATTCTTTGCTTGCTACATTGAAAGAAGTTCTGTGTAGGAGCCTTCTCTTCTTCATGGGATGCTTGCTGGTAGATCTTTGGCCCTACCAACTAGTTAGAGTTGGAGCGCCATGCAAACAGCAGTGGCCACAGCTATAGTGAGAAAAGTTGTTGCTTCCCAAGAGCGTGCTTTTGGGTGCCCAACAGGCTTCTTGTATTCCGTTCTGAGCTGATTCGCACAACCAAGATTCAGTGTTGCCTCCAAGGACGTGGGCAACTTCCTTTGATAGCGTCAAGAAATTCCAGTGTGTTCAGCATCTTAACCTTATTAGATGGTTATTGGGTTTGTGAATTTCAGCTGCCAGGGGAAAAAAAAACACAACAAAAACCATTCTGCTGGTAATGTGTTACTCCATCTTGAGATGAATGAATGTAAAGTCAAGAGCCTCTAATCTGACCCTGGATTGTGGACTTGTTGGTTCCCTCATTAATCCTTTGAATAATTTTGAGCCTGAATAGAGTTTAGGGGAAACTGTCGCCTGAGCAGGCATCATGAAAGCAAGCCCACCATAGTCAGCTGTATTAGACCACCAAGGAAGATGGTGTGCAAGAACGAAGGCATGCAATTAGGGAGGGTTGCTTCCTTGAAAGTCTTTGGATTCGTGCACAAATGAAAAGATGGGACCAATCTAATGAAAACCACCCAAGATTATATTGTAATGATCGTTTTCCATGCTAACATTCTTCAAATATTTGCTGTGTTTTGAATAGGGGCTATTTAGACTATCATGGTTAATAAGTGTTCTTGTCAAATTTTCAAGCATTCACCTAGCACTTAGTGCTGCTTGACATTTTGACAAGGCATTTAGAATGCAGAAAGGCTTTTATTGGAGTCTGTGGCGACAATGTACATGATGGGAATTGCTTAATGGGTTATTATCTGATTGTTGCGTATCTCAGGAGCAACCCATGAGGAACCTCTCAAAGTAAGCCCTATGGAAATTAATAGGAAGTTTGTAAGAGTGTCAGGGGTGGGGGGGAGGAGAGACTTAGAAAATGAGGTTATCAGATTCTGTACATACCTGCACAGACAAAAGATGAGCGATGTCTACACTTTGAAAGTATAGGCGGTATCTGTAGGTTTGGTGCCCGTGGATTTGAATACTTGCGGGTTCCGAACCCACAGGGTAAGCCACCTCTAGCCCTACAAACCCAACTTAAGCTGTGCTTGGTTGGGTTCAGAGGCCCTTCTGAGGGCTTCAGACGACTGAAAAGCACAACTTTTGGCTTTCAGCTTTTTGGCCCTTTGAAGGCTTCAGAAGGGCCTCCAGACCCGACTGAAGCACATCTCTGGTCAGGGTTAGAGGCTTTAGGGTGCCCAAATCCACGGATTACAACATCATTGCCTGATTCCTAAGATCAGGAGGATTCTTGGCTGTAGAGATGGCCCCAACTTGAACATCCTGCACCAGCAGCCTTGGTGGCCCAGGGGGTTAAGTGCCAAGGTTGTCTTCAGGGCTCCCAGTACCAGCGACTAGCAGAGAGCGATGACTAGTGGACCCAATTCAGTTGAGAACCAGTGGGGTTAGAGCAAGGGTGTCAAACTCATTTCACACAATGGGCTGAATTAGCATTCATAGTGCCTGCTGCGGACTGGGTGTGATGTCATTAACTAGGAAGTGATGTCATTAAATAGGTGGTGACCAGAAATAAGCATTTTGTTCTCACCTAGGAACTTGGTTCTCACTAGCTCCAAATGATGGAAGAGAAAATATGTAAATCTTGACCATATTTTCAAGATATGGGAGAGCCCAATTATATCACGCAGGCCACCCTTTCAGCTGCACAGTTTCTGCCAACGCATCACTTCACAGCTCAGCAGCTGAGAGGTGGTCTGCAAAGTGAAACCTCAGCAAAAGCAGCAGGGCTGAAACCCTCCCAGCTTCTCAGCAGAAGCAGGGCTAATGAAACAGAGGTGCTGGGAGACCCCAATTATTATGTGGGTCGCCCTTTCAGAAGTGGCACCTCAACAAAAGCAGCACTGCCGAAAGGGTAGCCTGTGTGATAATTGGGCTCTCCCAGTGCCACCTTTTTAGCAACGCTGCTTCTTCTAGGGCAGGGGTCTCCAAACCCCGGCCCAGGGGCCAGATGTGGCCCACGGCACTCCTCTATCTGGCCTGCAGCAAACCTCTTGTCCCCTGAAAGCCTCTGGCCCTCTCAACAGAACACAACCAGAACTGTGCTGTGATTGTGTCTAGAGGGTGTTCTGAGGGCCAGAAAAGTTGCATGAATGAGCCCTGTTCTAGGGCATCATTTCACATCTTAGCAGGTGAGAGCAGCTGATGCCAGTGCTGGTAGAGCACAATTATTATGGGGGCCAGATAAATAGCTTCTGGGGGCCGCATCTGGCCCATGGGCCTTATGTTTGACACCCCTGGGTTAGAGTGTTGGACTAAGGAGCATCCTGGGCTCACCCAAATCCTTACTATGAAACGTGGGCCTATCATCATCCCCTTGCTTAGCCCACCTCATAGGGTTGTTGTAGTTTATTGGACCTTTCCAGAGAAGTTACTAGGACCGAACCTGAGACTTCCACATGCAAAGCATGCCATTGAACTGCAGTCCATCTCGAGCGATACGCGCGCCAGCCCTTCCCCAGGGACGGACATGACTGAATGAAACAAAACACTCAACTTAATTTTGTTTCAATAGTAGACCTATAAAAACTTATGTCCTCTGGCAAAGCTGGTATAAAGAGGAAATGTGACCCGACAAGATTATTGACCTGATGTTAAGGTGGTGATTTTTTATTTACTGTGAAAACACAGATCCTTACCTAGGAGAACAGCGGTGAAGATAGTAATCTGGGGAGAGGAGGGAGGGAATAAGTTCTCATTGCTGTAAGTGACATTTTCTGGTAAGCCTGGAGTAGGCTGCGGCTTTTTTGCGGTGTGGCTGGGGTAAGATCAATAAAACAATTCAGAGAGATTAGATGCAGCATGAACATCCAATCATAAAAATCTGTATTGCATCCAATACTGGATGACATCTGTATCTTATACTTAAGGATGGGATTATCTTGCTTATGAAATAAGATACTCAGAGCAAGGAACTTTGGGCCATTTTTTTTCCCTTATTGATTTCTACGACTCTTTCTCTCTCTCTCAAAATTTTTTTTTTTTTTACAGATAACCGGAACCAGTTTTCATCTTCTGAGATCCTATCGCACCTTAGGGAATTTAACTCTAGCTACCTGATAGACTGATCAAATTTTGCACCATGTGCAAACATATTGTTAAGGTCTTCTACTTCCATGACCAATGAGAGACTCCAGTGGCACTGTTAACCAGTTCCTTTTGGACAGGGTGGTCAGAAAACCTCTTTTCCCAGTGCATGTCCTCTTTGTTTTTAAGCCTCGTGTCCTGGAAAAGAACTTCAGTGTCCTCCTTTTCCCTGTGAGTGGGCAGTGCCTTGTAATTAATACATTCTTCTTGTAATTAATACATTCTTCTTGTGAGCAGGTAGTGCCTTCTTGTAATTCTGTGTAATAAATTCTATGTGATACAGTTTTCAATTTAATAATAAGTAATTTAATGTTTAAATTAACCACATGAAATCACTATATGAGTGTTTTTAGCTTTTATTTGACCACGTCCTACATTTTTCTTAGATGTCCTAGCTGTTGGCGGGCCTTGTTCTCTTTTGCAATTATGACATCTGGTCACCCTGCTTTTGGATGAGAGAGTGAGCACTAGAAACGTAGGATGCCTTAGTGAGATTTGATTAATTTACAGAAATGTAGGCAGGGCATAAGTGGAGCCACTCCTAAAAGCAAGAGCTTCTCAGAGACCAGCTTCTACAGCCTCTCCTCAAAGTTACACCCCCAGTTCAACTAATGTTCATCTCTCTCCTTCTGCCCCTCACTTGCTGTCTCTCTGCCCCTGCCTATCAGCTGGAGGTGTGCTGTTGTTGGGGACCTGCAATGTGCCCTCTACATGCTGATCAAGGGGAAGTCTTTTGGAATACCACTGTGGCCATGTCTATATGCCCTACAGTAGTGGTTCCCAAACTGCATCCCAGGGTACCACCGCAACAGGGCACATGAAAGAAGTGTGCAGGGTAAATTTGGGAACTGCTGCCCTGCAGTGTTGCAGTGATCTCTGCGTAGAAGAAAGACTGATGATCCAATCTTATTTGGACCTTGTGCTGCCGAACACTACTTCTGGTAGTGGAAATGGTAGAGGAAATGGGAGCAGGAAGAAGTGCGAACCAGGGCCAGGAAGAAGGGTGGTATTGGTGGCAGCAGTGTGTAGGACAGCAAGACCAGCCTCTCAGCATGGTTTTGTTCTCTCTATTTGTGCATCCTATTGTTTCCTATTGTGAATTTTTGCAAGGAAGGTTGTAGAGGAAGAAGGCCTTTCAATCTGATGCAAATGTAGTGGGGATTGTAATAATTTTAAACATTTCAGGATCATTTTCATGCAAAACAGTAATTGAATTCTGTTGAAGTGCCAAGAGCACTGTTTACTTGCAAACTATGCAAATACAGGTGTTTTTTTTTTCTTTTTGGGAAAATTAATACTTTTTTGGACAATATTTGCATTGATTTACTTTCAAAATATGCTTAAGACTTGCAGTATGTATTATCTCCACCCCCCTTCCTGGAACCGCAAAAGGTTACTATGAATGGATTATTTGTAAAGAAATCTTGATGAAATTCATATCAACCTTGATGGAAGCTTTGTTGTATTTCTGTTTGGCAGTCTAATCCTGTAGATCAGTGGTTCCCAAACTGTGAGCCAGAAACCAGCCAGGGGAGCTGCAGAATCTTTACGAAAAACCTGCCACCCTATACAATGTATAAGACTGTAGCCCTAATGGAGAGCCTCAGCCAATGGCCCAGTAGGTCAAGGGGGCCGCCAGCTGTAAAGTTTGGGAACCAGTGCTGTAGATCAACTTCAGCAGTTTTAAGTTGAATCTGGGGCCTATGAAACTAGGCAGCTCCCCTTCACTCCTGACAGACTAATCATTTCCTATTTAGAGACCAAGGTTATGTTGCTGCATTGCAAACTTGAGTACTCTGGGGAAACTACACATTATCTCAGTAAACACAGAGATGGAGAGCTCATGCTTACTGGGGTAATGTGTAGATAAGGAAAGAAGATTTGATGATGTCAGGGGGTGTCTAGTCTTTCTCAAGCCTGCTAGTGTTTGTTTATTTTTATTTTATTTATTTTTTCACATTTTTATACCACCCTATACCAAGTAGCTCAAGGTAGTGTATATAATTCCTCCCCCCCTTTTGTCCTCACAACAACCCTGTGAGATAGGTGAGGCTGAGCAGATGACTGGCCCAGGGTCACCCAGGAAGTTTCATGGCTAAGCAGCAATTTGAACCTGGATTTTCCAAGTCTTAAGTCCAACACCACTACACCATCCTGGCTCTCAGTACTGCCCCCCCCCCCCAATGCTCCCTCCTTTTCATAGGGTATCTTTCATTTCCTGGGGCTCATGACCAAACTACATCAGATGCAGGAGATCTTTGATGCTGTCCCACTTTATTATTATTATTTTTAGAAGTTAATTATGTGTATGGAGGAATCTAGCAAGCCTTGGGGCAAAGCCCTGCAGTGAGTCCCCCATGGTGTGCTAGGCCCATCCATCCCATGGTGAACCCATTGCCCTCCCAATGATTCTCAGTTGCCTAGAAAAGTTAAATGAGTTATCCCTTTACCACCTCCCCATGCCATCTAATGCTTACAACAACCTTGTGAGGTAGGTTAGATGGGGAGATATGGATGGGCCCATGGCTACTCAAGGCATCTCAAGGCTGTGTAGGATCTGAATCCAGATCTCTCCAGGTCCAGCCTGGCATGCTACCTGCTAAACCACACTGGCTTCTATATAAATGTTTGTGATTGATGGTGGTGTCTTAGGATGAAAATCCTATCTATGGTGGTGTCCTAGGATGTGATTGGAGGACAAGTTGAATCCTAATATCTGGGGATAGTATTGCAGGAAATTGGGACCCGCAGATACCGAGGTTTGCTTTTAAAGTGCTTTAAAAACTAAAAAGTGTCAAAATTGGGGCTCCTATTGTTTTGCAACCAAACTGCGCTGTTTCTGAACTTGTATGTTTTAGCCCTGAAAAACCCACTTCCGAGTCTCATGGAGGTTCCTCTCTTCTCTCAGGCTTGCCCCAGAGTGCATTACAATGCAAAATATTTGCCTTATTTGCTGTGGAACCACGTGGTCCAGATCCTTCTATTTTCCCCCCAAAGCAAGAATCGGCCTCTTGCTGCTGTCATATTTTCTCTGTTCCGAGGAGCCTTAAATAAGATGAAAGTGTGCATGTTTTCCCCACAAGACTTTTGGTTTCCCAGCCTGAGAATCCTCTCGAGCCCACCCGATTCAGGGAATTAATTGAGAACCAAAGCGACTTGAAAGCGTTACGCAAAGTCTAAATGGTGGTGGTGATGAGTGCACTTCATCAGCCCTTCTGTAGTCTATCGCTGCAAAAGCAAAAATCTCATAAATATTTGCTTTATTTTGAAGCCGGGCCCTGTAATTACCCAGCATTCTTGTCAAATTGTCAAATGCTTCTCCTACTGTTCAATGTTAACTTGTCATTCTGTAAAGACACCCACACCGTTGTGAGTCTTCAGTCTGGAAACGGCTTCAGTGTAAAATGAAGAAAGGGCTGACCAGACAAGTTGACCGAGGCGGTCTCCTCTGATGGTGGATTAGTGGGGGCTCCCACTGCTTGCCTTTGCCTGCTGTGCTCTGTGGATTCAGAAAGGAAAAGGAGAATGGCACCAAAGAGGAAGTGCGCAGGAGACTGGTCTCTGACGCTCTAGCCCACCACTCTCTTCTACACATTTTCTCTTTTGCTCTACTCCTCTCTTTAAAACCCAGAGAATGGGGGAGAGGCGCCATGAAGGATGGTGTGCGGCCAAGTAAGGGGGAGAATTTGGTGTGGTGTGGTGTGGCATGGCGCCGCACCTGGTGGGGCATGCCGTAGCATTTCACACATTTCATGGTAGGATGTCTTATGTGCCTGGGAGGTTTGCCCTGGACCGGATACCTATCATTGACCTGTTGTCAAATTGCAAGCACGGCCTTGCAGAATTGTGCATGGAACACTGTTTAAGCAGTTCATTATTGATGTGTATGTGCGTTAGATTTATAACCTGTCCATGT
Source organism: Tiliqua scincoides (assembly GCF_035046505.1). Taxonomy (NCBI): domain Eukaryota; kingdom Metazoa; phylum Chordata; class Lepidosauria; order Squamata; family Scincidae; genus Tiliqua; species Tiliqua scincoides. The sequence continues at coordinate 23,943,153 of NC_089828.1, forward strand.
TATGTGCTCTGTGTGTAAATTGCCATGTACGTAGATGGCACTATATAAATAACTAATATCCTGCCTTTTCATATTCAAGGTTCCTTCTTCACTGCCTTGTGCTTCATTATCTGGGGGAGATTTGGGGGGGGGTATAAATCCATGAAATAAACAAGGTTGCTGACCAACTTGCTACTATACAAAACCTTGACAACTGATCAGTTTAAAGTTAGGATAAATAGCCTGTATAAGTACTAGGAATAAATAAATAAATAAAAAGAGCTAAAGAATTAGCCTATGGATGGGAGGTGATCAAATAGCACAGGAAGAGGGAGCAGCAAGAAGAAAATGTGAGTTTTTAGCCTTTTCTTAAAATGAAAGAGGACATGACCAAATATTAAAAGGGTGGAGAGTTCCATTCAGAGCAACGGCAAAGATAGCGGTTTTGCAGGAACATGATGCAAAGGGCAGAACTCTTTCTAAATTAAGCTGCTGTTTGTATGTGCATTTTGTTTGTTACTGGACATGTAATTAACTTGTTAGTAGGTGGCAATTTTCAAATTGCCAGGTACTGAGTACCACGGTTGCAGGAAGGCAGGATCGGGGAAAGTAATGAAGCGTTCTTGAGTGAGTAGGATCTAGCAGACAGGAGCAGCCAGCAGAGAGGGGGAGGGAGTATCTGATCAGCACTTATCTGTTGATCAGACTGGTGGTCATGAGAGTGTGTATATGGCCTGGTAGCAGGGTATCTTAGGAACTCCCTTCTCCCATGTGAATCTCCCTAAACGTTAAGTTCCTGTGCGGGGCCAGTACTTTGGGTTCCATCGATGTTGGTGGTGACTCCAGAACACTGCCTTTTTTGGGTGGCCCCTGGACTGTAAAACACTCTCTGTTGGATAGACATTTTGCCTCCTCACTGGCTATACAGTACTTTGTCAGTTAGCGAATGCTTTCCTATTCCACCAGAGGTTTGATTACTGGTAGGTTTTTGTTGTTGTTGTAACTTTTTGTACTGAATTTTTTGCCGCTGTTATTTTATAGTTTTTAACTGAATTGTTCTGCTTATTTTCTTGTCATACACTGCCTTTTTCTGGAGCATATCAGCATATCAACCTAATTAGTAAGTAGGAGGAAGCATGAGCGTATGGGTTCCTGATCACTTGAATTTCCTGGCTAGAAAAGGTTCTGCTTACTGGTTTTATGGTACTCTCCTCTGCTATCAGCTGTGTTGGTGTGGGAGGATGAAGGTGAGCATCGCCCACTAATCTGGTGCCTGAGGCAATCACTTCAGTCGGCCTCATGGAGGGGCCAGCCCTGGGAACCAGGGTATCTCAAAGGCTGCCTGTTCCAATATTTGTTTGCCCATTCATTTATAATTGACATCATCTGGAGGGGCTCATCTCCTGGGTGCCTCTGCCCACTAAGGTTAGGCAGCCAGTGACTAATGCTCAGATTTCAGTGGGAACCATGTTCCATCTGAAATGCTCTCCCCTTGTCTGTGCCCCTGGCATCTATCCTCCGGAGCCTTTGGTGCCAGATGGAAATGGCTTGATTTGGCCAGGCCTTTTAGTAACAGGAAGTTGTGTTATTTTTTGTTTGCTGGATGCTTTTAACATTTTATTGGCCTGTTGCTGCTTTCTATAGTGCTTTCAGAATTTTGTGGCTTCTTTTGCTTTTGCCACTTTGGCGGTATTTAATTTGGTGCTTTTTCCCCTTTAAATTTCTCAAGACGGCTTGAAAATAATTGTATGAAAAGGAGCAATTAAAAAGCCATTAAGTAAATAAAAATTGTGGCCCCAGTTTCTAATTTGTAATTGATGGTTTTGTTGCCTCGGTGCAGATCTAAGCACCTTAAATCAGATGCGTGTTGTGGAGCGAATAGAGAGCTCTTGCCTGTGGAACTAACTCTGGAAACAGGTGTGTGAAGTGTTGGATTTGCCCTTAAATGCAGCGCTCTGACAGTGGAGTCGGATCTAATAAGTTGGGTGCAGTAGGTGTTGAAAGGTAACAGCCTGTGAGAGGAATCAGTGCTGATAAGATTACAATTGGTGGCAACAGCAGAGCTGCACATGTTAGGAGAGTTTTCTTTGAAAAGAAATAGCTGCAAGAAATGAGTAAAAAAAAAATGTTAAAGAAGCAAATGACAAAGGGCTATATGCATTAAAGGGCAAAGCACATAAGAAAATCAACCCATTTCTGCCTAGCCCACACATTTGATCCCTGTTGCATATATGCAACGTTGGGCAGAAATGACCTGCATTTGTTCTTATGCATGGGAGGGCACCAGGATACAGGTTGTGTCTTGTTGTCTTGTGTGCTCCCTGAAGCATTTGGTAAGCCACTGTGAGATGCAGGAAGCTGGACTAGATGGGCCTTTGTCCTGATCCAGCATGACTCTTCTCATGTTCTTATGTCTGGCCATCATGACCCAGGTAAGCAATTTGCCATTTCACAGTATCTTCTATGTCATGGTTACCAAAGTGTTCGTTGTGACTCCTTAGGTTAACACGGCACACTCAGCAGGGGTGCTGTGGGATTTCCCTGGTGCCGTCTCCTACATGTTCCCCCAGGCGCCACTATCTTGGATCTCATGAAACTGCATTTGGGCACCACCATCTTGGATCTTATGAGATTTCGTGAGATCCAAGATGGCAGTATCTGGTTGAGCTGGGGAGAAGAGGCAGTCTGGGTGTCATGACCCAGGTAAGATTGGGAACCACCGCCATAGACTCAAGGCAGTATACATAAGCGTGCTGACCAAAAATCTCATTTTTTTCCCCAAATGGGGTTTTTGCAAGTATTATTCCATGAGAGAATCTCATGGAACCCTCCAGTTCTCCAAATGTTTCTCTTCGTATTGCAGTCGTCATCATGGCTGCCAGCTCTCATGCTTTCAAAACTTTTGCAGGCAGTTGCAAATCACACCTGAGACCGGTTCTCAAGATGGTATCCATTTCTTGCTAGCCAAATCCTCCACACTCCTCTGCAGAGATCCACCAGCGACTTTGGTCTCTCATCCAAGACAGCTGATCCTGCTTAGCTTTTTTACCTGCAGGGCAACGCACGGTGTTTGCAAGTGCAGATCTTAAGTTGTTTTAAGATTCTCATTGCAGGAAGTGCTTACTTCCAGGAAGTCATAAGTTAGTTGCCACACACTCAACAGAGTCTTGTGGGACCTTAAAGTTAATAGGTGTGTTTTAGCATAAGCTCTTGTGGACGAGAGCAGTTGTGAACCTGGCCCCTGTGCCACCTGGGGCTAGGACTGCAAGATGCTGACGTCCAGAAATGCCACTTCTGGTTTTCACTAAAACAGGAAGGAACTTTTTAGACCTTCTGGCGACTGGAGAGGCTGTGCTTAGCCTCAGAAGTTGGCCAGGAGGTCTAAAAACATCACTTCTGGTTTTTGTGATGTTTTCTGGTTTCTGGTTTTCATGATGAAGTAATGATCACAAAAGTGATCTCCAGCCCTCAGAAGGCCTAAAAACGTCATTTCCAGTTTAAGGCCTGTAAAGGGGCCTTAAGAAAAACAAAAAGCAAAAAAAAAGGGGGGGTGACAGGGAGGGGGATATGACACCACCTCCTGCTGGGTGGCACCCTGGAATATTTGCCCCCTGACCCCTCCCAACTAAGCCAGTGGATGAAAGCCCATTTCCTCAGAGGTATTGTCATCATCAGTAAGCATGGTGTACACATATTCATACAGGGAAAGAGAGAGAGACTGTAACGTGCAGTCAAATGGCTAAAAGGAAGCAAGAGGTACTGCATGTTCAGTGACCATTGCCATGTCAAGTTCAGGGATCAGAATCACAGCAACAGTAAGAGTAGTTGAAGCGGCATTTCCCTTGTGGCATCCTTAAAAAAAAAAGTAATAAATGGGCCCTAAACATCTAGACTTTGACTTTGGCAGCCATATGATGGACATTCGTGTGATGGGTGTCATTTAACATGCACCTGCGTGCGTGGAGACTTGGCATGTGTATGCGTGGGGTGGAGGGGGGAATCCATTTCGCGTTTCTCCATGAGACAGATGAACATTCCAAAGGCTTCATCTTCAGCAAATGTTGGACTTCCACAGAATATCAATTGCCTCCTTTCTCGAATGACTGTGACATCAAAGCGGGTAATTTTCATCTCCCTAATAGCAAGGCGGTACTTTTTATCATTGTGATTGGACAAAGAGTGTACATCTGGCTGGATCAAAAGATCTAGCTGTACACTCGGAATTGTTACTTACCACCATGAGATGTTATCTAACATCTGCGGCCCATACTTGGTGATGGTGGTGGCAGGGGGGTTTTTCCCTTTCCCAGTTCCATTTCTGGCTCTCTAACAGCCCATTAATAACACAGGAGAGAAGGAAGCGCTGCTAAAAAAGCAGATTACGTAGTGTTTCTCAAACTGTGGATCAGGACCCACTAGGTGGGTCCAGAGTCAATTTCAGGTATAGTAGGTTGTTAAAAGTACAGACCTGTGAGATTTCCCCAAATGCAGTCACATACCAGTTACGAATGCAGTCATATATATATATATGCTTCCAGCTTGATGATGTCACTTCAGGTCATGGCATCACATCTGGTGGGTCCTGACAGATTCTCATTCTAAAAAGTGGGTCCTGGTGCTAAAAGTTCGAGAACCACTGGATTACAGGGTTGCAGGCATGCCGTCATAGTTTATTAACCATAAGCAGAGTACGGATGCCAATTACGGCCTGCACTATGGCATACCAAATACAGCTGACCAAGTATCTCCTACTGTGGTTGAAACCTGTCAGCCCTGCCACAATATAAATATGTTGCCACCTTAAGGTCGAAAGCTGCCATGCTGTGTATGTGTATCGGCCCATCTAACACTGTAAGGTGTGCACTGACTGGCAGTAACTCTCTAGGGTTTCAGACAGGGGTCTTTCCCTGCCTTATCTGATATACCAGTTATTGAACCTCAGACCTTTTATGTGCTAAACCAGGGGTGTCAAACTCATTTCATATAGTGGGCCGAATAGCATTCATGGCTCCTGTTGAGGGCCGGAAATAACATCATTAAGCAGATGATGGCCAGAAATAAGCCCTACGTTCTCACTTAGAAACCTATTAGCTGCAAATGACAGAAGAGAAAATGTGCAAATCTTGTTCATAATTTCAAGGTGTGAGAGAGCCCAACTACTGGGCTGTGAGAGCCCAATTATAAGGGGGGCCGGATAAATTGCTTCCGGCCCATGGGCTTTATGTTTGACACCTCTGTGCTAAACATATACTTAACCACTGAATTACCTCTGCAGTGTGTCTTTCTTTGAGGTCAATGGAGTAAGGATACCCCAACCCTTCTCAGGGCAGGAAATCCAGAATCACTGGAAGTGTTTAAAAAACATTCAGATCTTTTAGATGAAACTGGGTGATGTCACATGACTGTCAAGCCTGGCAAATGGGGAAAAATCCGGTACAGGGCTGGAACTGAGCGACATCCTCCAAAATGGCCTGAGATTGCTGCCCCCTTAACTGAGAAAAAAGAGAGAACCTGGAGAAGCGCATCATTTTTGGCAAACTGGAAATGGATGCTGTCCAGCCTTTGCTTGGAGAGTCCACCCACTTCTCTAGATAACGGGGGGGGGGGGGCGCTCTGTATCCTATTGTATTTTCTTCAACATACACTTTATCAAATTTTTTCCATAAAATCTATGCATAATGTTTTCAGTGTACAGTTCTGGGTATGCTATATATTTATAGTATAGAGCACCACTGAGATTCCTGGCTCAAGCTGTCTGATCCCTGGGCAGTGGTCTTTTTGCAAAGCTGAATTTGATTTGCTAAGTCATACTCTGGGACAACTGTGTCCATGAGGTGTACTGTACAAAATTATGCAGGGAATGGACCGAGTGGATAGGGTGATGCTCTTTACACTCTCACATAACACCAGAACCAGGGGACGTCCACTAAAGTTGAGTGTTGGGAGAGTTAGAACAGACAAGAGAAAATATTTCTTTACTCAGCGTGTGGTTGGTCTGTGGAACTCCTTGCCACAGGATGTGGTGACGGCGTCTGGCCTGGATGCCTTCTGATGCAGTGGGGCTGTTCTTATGTTCTTATGTACTGTATAAATGACATGTGTTCATTGCAGTAGTTTCTGGGGCGATCTTATCTTCAAAGTCAGTGCTATGCTGGAAGCAGCATTGATGCTGGACCATCTCAGGCCACATTGCGGCTACCTTATGAGGCAAAAACGGGCCTCTCAGTTTGACCCTCTTTCCCCTCTGAGGAATTTGTGGGTGTGCAGACGTAAGTTTTAAAAATCTCATTATCTGCACAGAATAGTTATTTTTCCCTGGGGTGCTTGTTCTGCATGGTTGACTCAGTAATGCCTGATGAAGTTCTCTAACAGTGTTTCAAACAATGGCACAGAAGCAAATGTGTTCTCCCACAAACCCCTCTTTCCCACCCTTCTAAGCTTTCCTTTATGAAATGGGGAGAAATGTTGGTTTATGTTGAAAAATTAAGGCATGATGATCGTGTAACTCTTAACCTAGGTATGTTTTGATTTGCACGAAAGATATTATTTCTTCTTGGGAAGAAATGTTTGTGCCAACCTGAACAGTTGCCAGTCCTCTTTTATTCTCTTTCATCGGTGTGTGTTTTTCCCAGACATCTCCCAAGAGAGGACACTGGGGAACACAGAGATTGTGGATGTACAGATGCCAGCTTCCTCCTCCAGGAATCCTGATATTAGATCAGATAGGCTAATGGAGCAGAATGGGCATCTGAGCAATTTGCAGCAAAGCCGGGTTGGGGAAGAGGAATGGTTAACGTGGTAAAAAATCTTGCACTGAAATATAGAACTCTAAACTGAAGATGCTACTCTGCATATCCTACATGAAGAATCATCTTCAAAATGAATTCATCGTTTGAATCACCATCAACTAAAATGGAAAAGAACTGAATTTTCACATCTCCGATATACCTGAGGGTAGGTTGGGCAGATGAGATGGTTTTAAAAATCAAATAATATTGACTTGTTGCTGCACTTGAAGCAGGGGAGGACTGTTAAGTCTTACTGCTTCTGGCCTTATTGGAGACATTAGGAGAGGTTGTAGCTCAGTGAAATAGCATCTGCTTCCTGTGCTCAAGCCCCCCAGCCCCCAGTTCAATCCCTGACAGCATCTCCAGGTAGGGCAGAAAAAATTATTGGCCAAAACCTCTGAAAACTGCTGTTCTGGTTAAATTACTTAAATGTGTAATGAATCAAATGTTTTTGAATGTATGCAGTTCTTGTGACATGGTGAAAAGTCGGTCCCCTTACCCCTTCTCACGATCCACATGTATACATCATGTAATGACTTGGATGCCCAACTCCTTTTTATACACTTCTCCCCCCCCCCACTGCTGAGAGCACCGCAGCATATTTATATATTTCCCACATTTTAATACCGACTGACCTCCAGGGAGCTCAGGGTGGTTTACATATTTCTTTCCCTCCTTTTTGTCCTCAGAACAACCCTGTGAGGTATGTGAGGCTGAGTTATGAATAGCCCAGTGTCACCCAAGAAGCTTCATGGGTGAGCGGGGATTTAAACCTGGGTCTTCCAGGTCTCAGGGCCCCATCCTATCCAAGTTTCCATTGCAGATGCAGCCCCAAGGTAAGGGAAGAAACTTTTTTTTTTACCTTGAGGAGGTAGTCTTCCACCACCACCCCACCACAGGCAGCATCACATGCCCTATTGATAGAGTTATATCAGTGCTGGAAGGTCGGATAGGATTGGACCCCAAGTCCAACACCAGAACCCACTACACCATCCTGGCTCTCATAACATGTGTTATGTGCATGGGGGAGAGAGGGAGAGGAAGGGAGACACTTCTTTCCCCCACCGTCTTGAAGCATGTACATAATTATAAATGACACATAAAACGGTTTTACAGTCGAGGCATTGCAATGTTCTCTCTTGACCCAGAGACTCCAATTAAGAAGCATCTATTGACAATTAAGGAACATTAACTAAGCATTCATGGACTCGTAGCTAGGGACCTCCCTTACAAAAGAAATGACTGAGCAGATGTCTGGAACAAGCTTCACCCCATTTTCATTGGCTGTGAATCCTAACAGCACAATCTTATGCATACCTGTTCAGTAGTAAGTTCCACTGTGCTCAAAGTGTAAGTGTGTATACAGAATTGCAGTTTAAATGGACTGAAATCAGGCATTAGTGAGTTTTGTTTGAATGGCTTTATCAGTTAATTACATTATGATCCCACCCTTCCCAGGCTTAACTCAAGCTGCCTAAAGTGGTGCCACGAGGTGTGGTATCCCCATTATTAAAAGGCACCCCAACTAAACTTCCTCATAGCTCCCTCCCAACTCCATTATTGCAACAACACTGGGAGGTATGTTAGTCTGAGATGGTATGTTTGGACCAAAGCCATCCTCAGTCAGCTGAGAGGAGATCTGCATTCAAGGGGCCCTAATCCTAGTCTGGCTCTCTAACCCAGTGGTTTTCAATTTAGCTATGAGTCTCACAGCACATTGACAGGGTGCTAAAATTGTCAGTGCACATCATCAGTTTTTGGACAATTTGCAAGGCACACCATGCTGCTGGAAGGGGGGGGGAATCACATCCCCCAAAGGCCCTACTAATAAATGACCTAAATTCCTGCAGTACACCTATGGATCGTTAGTGGCATACTGGTTGAAAATTGCTCTAACCACTGCACCCCACTGTCAGTTGGGCTAAAACCTACAACCAAGAAATTCATGACTCACTGTTTGTTGGTTCTCCAGATTGTTGCCGAAGCATAGCCAACACTGTTGGAGGCTTTGTTGCCATAAGCACAATATATGTAGAGGTGCTTGTTTCCGGTAAGAAAGAATTACAGCCCAAGTCTTACTGAACACAATGAGCTTACCTCTGAGTGAAATAAGTAACACCGTTTTCAAACACCTCTGGATATGTGGATTTAACCTTGATTTGTTTCAACCTACGAAGATGTTATGTGTAAGAATACAATATAGCTTGGACTCTCCCCGTATGTTACTCTTTGGTGGGCTGAGATGGGTAGTGGTTAAGTACATCCACAGATTGTTGAGTGTGTGCCCCCCTTGCTTTTTCCATTAAGCATTCATACTCTCTGCCCTGTCTTCTATTGTATCTGCAGATCAGAGTGAGGGTAAGTCCCAATGAGTTTTCTGATGCCCCTTTGGAAAGCAAACATACAACTTTATTTTCCAAAGCAACAAGTTGTAGGCTGACCAGGGTGAAAAAAAAACTGCCAGCCTCACAGCGTTGCGCAGTCAAGCAGCCAAAATACATGCTGTGCAGTGATTTGGCTTGCAGACTGTGGGGTGTATCGGACCAGGCTCAAGCTGTCTTGGAAATTCCTGTGGAACAATGAGCTTGGCTGCACTGTTGTTTTTTTCCACACTAATGCTGCTGTGTTTGTTTGACAGGGCTTTTCTTTTGTGTCCCCAAACACAGGGCTTAACCAGCACTGTGGCTGCGAAAAGTTAGATCCTGCACTCAAAAGATTGTTACACAAATCAAGAGCATGCTGTTTTTTTTTAATTTTGCAGTAAGTTGCTCATGGTTTGCCATAGACCTTGGGATACCCCCCCTTTTTTTTTTACTGCTGCTGCTTTTTGCTTGAATTTTGTGGCAGTGATGATTTTGCAAAGAGCTGGTGTCGACAATGAAAAAATAATGGAAGGTTAAGCAATGTTTCTCAAACTAGGTGGGGTGGGTTGCGATCCAGTTTCAGGTGGGTCCCCATTCATTTCAATGTGCATTTTATTTTTAATATATTAGATTTGATGCTACCATGGTATGTGATGGCATTTGGGGAAATGTGACAGATCTGTACTTTGAAGAGGCTACTATGTACATGCTTTGAACAATGATAGTCAATGGGGCTTACTCCCAATGTAAGTGTGGATAGGATTGCAGACTTTGGAATGTTTAAGGAATTTTTTGAAACTGATCAGCAAATGCTTGAGAGGGTTAGAAGGATTCTTTATTTTAAATAATTTTTTTTAACTTAGTGGAAACATTTTACTTACTTTGATATTGTTGTGTGTGGGATATTAACAATTTTCTTGCTTGATGATGTCAGTTCTGGCCATGACATCACTTCCAGTGAGTCCTGACAGATTGTCATACTAAAAAGTGGGTCCTGGTGCTAAAAAGTTTGAGAAGCACTGGTTAGGATGCAAGAGAGCAAGCATGGGAGGAAACTTATTTATTTAGCAACTTTATATCCTGGCTTTCTTCCATCATTAAACCAAAGTTGATATACAGTGGATTAGCAGTATCCGTGGGGGATTTGTTTCAGGACCTCCCCATGGATACTGATTTCCGCTGATACTGGGATCTGCAGAAAGCCCTCAAATGTATCTGCCAGAGGTGTCTCAAAAAAGTTGGGTTTTGCCATATACTGGAAGTGCCATTTCAATACTTCCAGGGGGGCCTTCTGAGGCAGACTTTCTAGGCCTCAGAACACCTTCCAGGTGCAACCAGAAGGCCCCTCTGGTTGCTCCTGGGAGGTCCTTGAGGCCCTTCAGATGCAGGATCAGCAGCTGAGGTGAGTCAAATCTGTGCGTGCCGAACCTGCGGATGACACAGGCCAACTGTACATAGAATTACCAACAGTCTTTTTCATAGGCACTGACCTTGTGGGGAAGTAGAGACTAATTTCACATTTTCAATTACAAAAGGACAATGGTTGGGTGTGTTCAAGTGTCTGCGCTATGCATACCCCGTACGTTTAGAGAGAAAGCGTTGCACATCCACACAGCTAGCGCATGTGAGACGAGCAGCAAGCCAGTGAACAAGAATGAACTGATTTTGGGTGCTGATATCCCCAAACTGGCAGCAAATGTCACAGAGCTAAATCAGGTTTAGCCTCCTGTTTTCATCAAGGAGGTAAATAACCCTGGGGTCACCAGACCATTAATTTCCACACTCAACAAAACGGCACGCTGGTCAAGTTTGAAACATGGGGACATGTGTTTTTATTAGTCCAGCACCATACATCACTTAGATTTAAGCTGGGGTCGTTTGCATTTTCTGTGGACCATAAACTTCAAGCTGCCAAAGAGCATAAAAGCAGGGACTCCTAATAAAAATGACTGAGTTGGAATGCATGAGAGTTGTCACTTCCAGTCTGCATCAAGATGATTTTCCCAGGGATTATATAAATAAATGCGGACAGGGAGCGAAATATTCCGTTGCCTGGGCTGACTCTGCAACTCGACTCTTTCTGGATGTCGTCTCTTGATCCATGGGACGTAGATCAAAATGGGGAATGTCATTTGTTTCATTTGTACTTCATCCTTAGCGTGGGACTAGACTGAGGGGATGGGATGGTCTTTGGGAGGAGGGGAGAGAAAGAGGGAGATAAATATAAGTATGTATAGGTGTCCCCTTGAAGTATGCAATATATCTCTTCTTCCCTTGTGTAATCTAAAGCTGGTTCAAGTTTTGCTGGTGCCAGAATGATGTCAGACTTATGACAGTATTGCGTTTTCTATCACTCTGCTGCCATCCATGGCACACGGTTGGCAGGCAGACGTCTATGTCAGTGGGGCTGTCATTGCACCAGCATACGTGGAGATACGCCGGTGTACCTTGAGACTACAATTGAGCTCTAACAGTGCGATCCAATATGTGTCTACTCTTAAGTAAGGCCCATTGAGTTCAGCGAGCCTTGCTCCCAGGAAAGTGTATGTAGGATTTCTGCCTGGAAGACAGAGATGAAGGTTGCAATCCTATGCACCGAGGACTTGCGGTGTGGGGGTGGCAGGTGGGGCAGAACCGCTCCACCTGTAAAAAGTGCCATCATGGTCTAAGCTGTGAACGCGCAAAGGGATAGTAATAGAATGCGCAAAGGGTCAGAGGGGTAGTAGCTGAGGTAAGGCTTCAGTCTTGGCAAGGACAAATAGAAATGCAGGAGCCTGAAGGTTGGAGAAAAGAGATGGAGGAGACCTGGAACAGAGGCTATGCTCTCCTAAAAATGGAAGCAGCTGATTCCTTCTGAAGCTGCACCCCCTTTTTTTGTCCCAGTGTTTGCTTCGCCATAGGATCAGACAGTGTTCTGCCAGAATTGGTGGGAGCTTTTGTAATTAGCGCTGCTCCCATGTCAGTCAAGATTCATAGCTAGGGTTGTGCTGCTAGTTGTCATGCCCTGTCTTCTAACTAGATGTAACTAAGGCAGAGCCAGAGGGGCACCTGCCCCAGGTGCTAAGTCAAGGGGGAGCGCATGACTGCCCCTCAGTCCCTAGTTTTGGAGGAGGCCTTGGCGGCTTCACTTCTTCTGCTGTGGAGGCTCTCACTGCAAGTAGTACAAGGCACTTTTGGTTTCTCCCGAGGGGTGTGTGTGTGTGTGTGAACACTTGGTTGGCTTTGTGCTCTCCCTTGCTTCTTCTGTGGAAGCTCCTTTTCAAGGATGGCTTCCACAGGAAAAGGAATGGAGGGCTTGAATGCATTGCAGTGAGTGCCCTTTCCTCTGGGGAAAACCTGGAAATGATGTATGTGACATTGTGAAGTCACTGCTCTGGCGCAGTGCATTACCTCTGAACAGGAGCCACTAACCTGGGGCACCTTCCTTATGAGGAAAGGCTATGGCGTTTGGGCCTCTTCAGCCTAGAAAAGAGGCGCCTGAGGGGGGACATGATTGAGACATACAAAATTATGTATGGGAAGGATAAAGTGGATAGAGAGATGCTCTTTACACTCTCACATAACACCAGAACCAGGGGACATCCACTAAAATTGAGTGTTGGGAGAGTTAGAGCAGACAAAGAAAATATTTCTTTACTCAGCATGTGGTTGGTTTGTGGAACTCCTTGCCACAGGATGTGGTGATGGCATCTGGCCTGGAGGCCTTTAAAAGGGGATTGGACAAGTTTCTGGAGGAAAAATCCATTTTAGGTTACAAGCCATGATGTGTATGTGCAACCACCTGATTTTAGAAATGGGTTATGTCAGAATGCCAGATGCAAGGGAGGGCACCAGGATGAGGTCTCTTGTCTGGTGTGCTCCCTGGGGCATTTGGTGGGCCTCTGTGAGATACAGGAAGCTGGACTAGATGGGCCTATGGCCTGATCCAGTGGGGCTGTTCTTATGTTCTTATGTAACCAGCCCTCCCTCTGCCATCCGAGTCCTCATTTCCTATGCTTACTGACTCCACTAATGGTTGGAGCATAGTTTTCTGGCAGTCCACCCAGCGACACAGCAAACTGTGGGCTGTCTCTCATATCCCTTCTGCCACAGCAGTGTTTGCTGTCACCGCCCTGCCTCTTTCACCTGCTGCTGTGAAGAGTCTTCAAGTCTCCCCCAGCTTTTGAGTTCTAAAGCAGACGGCGCTACAGAAAATGGCTGGAGGCGGTGAGGAGTTTGGGGAGATGTGTCTGGAAGCCAACTTTGTAGCTCTTGCTCTGTAGAAACCGTGTATCCCGAGTGCAAAGAAGTTGTAAGTGGCTGTCTTATTTTGTGTATGTCAGCTCTGGAGGGCTCGTGTGCAGCTGGAGCTTTTAAAAAATGTAAGTTCAGACAAACTCGGAATTTCAAAGTAGTACTGAGGAGGAGAAAAAAATCAAGGGAAGGTTTCTGGAAAAAGCAGCTGAATAAAAATCTCTTCCCCATACTAACCTTGTAAATAAGAGTCATAAATTCCTCTAAAGGTGACCCTACTCTCCGTCTATATAGTTGATTCAAACTTTTCAGTTGCCTTTGTTGGAGTAAACCTCTTGCTGCTTACTCCTGCTTTGAACTTCGTTTCAAGATCTAGCTCACGTCACCCCAAACTCTAGGAAAAACAGCTTAAAACAAATATCCAAAAATTGAACAGTATAATTAAAAAAAAAACCCAGGTAAATATTAAAAGTAGAGTGCTTGCTTATGCATGTTTACTCAGAAGTAAATCCTGCTGTGTTCAGTAGGAACATGTTCGTCATTCCCAGGTAAACATGCATAGGATAATAGCCCTAATGTGACATGAGCTACCTACTGTTTCTTGGGCAGCCTATGGGAAAGATGTTGTTTGGCAACCTTCAGTCTTGAAAGACTATGGTATAAGCCTACAGCACCCAGTATTCTGAGGCGGTCTCCCATCCAAGTACTAACCAGGCCTGACCCTGCTTAGCTTCCGAGATCAGACATGTGCAGGGTAACAGTTGGTATTAACATAGGCACCCCTAGGCAGATTTCTCAGTTTGCCTGCTGCTCCTTCTCAGCTCTCAATTACATATCTGATCAAAGGTCTGGAAATCAGCACCTAAGACAAAAGGTCTGAGTTTAGGATAGAGAAGCAGAGACTGATGGGGGACAGGATAGCACTCTTCAAATATTGAAGGGGATGCCACACAGATGGGGCTTGTTCTCTCCTGCCCCAGCAGGCAGGACTAGATCTAACATTGGGCTTAAGTCACAGGATGGAAGATTAAAGTTTATTAAGGTGGGTCCTCATCTGTGGGCTCAGCATTCACAGATTTGAGTATCTGTGGATGCCAGACCTGTGGCTGGAGAGCCTCAGAAGACCTGCTGGATGCAACTGGAAGTCACTTCCAGTTCTTGCTGGCATACCAGAAGTTACTTCCAGTTGTGCTTGGTTGGCCAGGTTCGAACCTTCAGAGGCCCAAGCATGGCCCCCAGGGTAGTAATTGCAGCACCATGCCCCACGAATGTCATTACCAGTGGAATTCTGAATCATTGGAAGTCTGAATCCAGTGGGTCCTGGAATGGATTCCCCATGGATACTGAGAGTCCACTGTACTAGGAGAAAATTTCTTAATAGTAGGAATTACCAAGGTAGGGGTAGGTGGGCTGCAAGTTTAGCATGTTTAGCATGACTGAGAGTTTAGCATCTGGACCTCTGAGTTTTGGAGAAGGAGAGGGAAGACTCCCTGAGTTGTGAAGAGGAGAGAAGGAGAAGGTAAATGAAGGAGAAGGAGAAGGTAAGTGTACTCTTTCTAACTCGGTCTTCTAAGCAGGGTCAGGCCTGGTTAGTACTTGGATGGGAGACTGCCTGGGACTACTGGGTGCTGTAGGCTTATACCATAGTCTTTCGAGACTGAAGGTTGCCCAACAACCTTAAATCAACCTTAGATCAACATTGAAATTTAGCTTTGCCTAATTTAGCACTTAATCTAACCTGAGGGAGGGATTCTAAGGTCCAGCAAGTTGGGGCACAGGAGCATGTGCATTTTGGGGGAAGAGTACCAGGCAAATCTCTCACAAAAACCCTTGACTTTTGACGAGCGACTTCCCTCAAATGAGGAGGCTGGTTAGAAGGAGGTTGAAAGGGAAGGTAGAAAGAATCCAATCTCTCCAGAGTGCATGGAGACTGCTTAAAACAACAGTAATGGAGGCCCAGCGGAAGTGTATACTGCAAAGGAAGAAAGGCTTGACTATGTCCAGGAGGGTGCCCGCATGGCTAACAAGCCAAGTTAGAGAGGCTGTGAAGGGCAAGGAAGCTTCCTTCCGTAAATGGAAGTCTTGCCCTAATGAGGAGAATAAAAAGGAACATAAACTGGCAAAAGAAATGTAAGAAGGTGATATGGGAGGCCAAGAGAGACTATGAGGAACACATGGCCAGCAGCATTAAGGGGAATAATAAAAGCTTCTTCAAATATGTTAGAAGCAGGAAACCTGCCAGAGAAGTGGTTGGCCCTCTGGATGGTGAGGGAGGGAAAGGGGAGATAAAAGGAGACTTAGAGATGGCAGAAAAATTGAATGAGTTCTTTGCATCTGTCTTCACGGCAGAAGACCTCAGGCAAATACTGCTGCCCGAACGGCCCCTCCTAACCAAGAAATTAAGTCAGATAGAGGTTAAAAGAGAAGGTGTTTCAGACCTACCGTATTTTTTGCTCCATAAGATTCACCTGACCATAAGACGCACCTAGTTTTTAGAGGAGGAAAACAGGAAAAAAAAATATTCTGAACCAAATAGTGTAATAAAATATTTAATAAACTATAACAGAACAACATTTGAACCATGTAAAGTGAACAGCAGTCAACAGTGGCATTAAGAACCATTATCACTGTCATTAACAAATTGAGAGACTTAAAGGTTTGAGTACTCTAGTTTTCTGGAAACCCCAAGAACTCATCACTAGAGTCAGAATTTATGAAGCTCACAAAAGCAGGTGCACACAAATAGGGGATCACATTATCTTTCTGCTACAATGATGTTCTGCTAAATTCCAAACCACTGGGCCTCGTGCCTGCTTAAGGCTGATCAGTCCCCCTTGTGCAACTCACCAGTGCAGCAAGCAAAAGTGAGTCCAGTTCCAGTCCACAGATGCCAGGTAAATCAGTCCCATCAATCAGAGTTGCCAAATCAGAGTCCAGAGCCAATAAGCCAAATTACAGTCCAAGGTCAGTCAAAGCCATCAGGGTATCCAAGTCCAGTCACAATCCACAGTCAGATTCCAACTTCAATAAACCCAGTCAGTCTCCTCTCCAACCTGCACTCCTTCAAAACCTCAGGTACTCCTTATATCCCTGAGGGCCCTATTGCCTTCCAGTGGCTGCAGCTGTGCAGCTCACTCTGCTGAATGCCCAGGCCTTACCCTTAAAGGGGCCACTGCTGACACCACATCTACCTCCTCATCTACCAGTTCTTCCGTGATTCCAATACAAATGAACAAGTGGAAAGTCCAACCACAACTTGAATTCTCAAGACACAACAAACCTCTGGATTTATGGAGAGAACTGAGCCTTACCTGGGGCTTGTGCAATAAGCAAACACTGGCATTCTGACCAAGGAGACAGTTTTTTCTTTGTGATGGGGGGGGGGCTTACATTCAGATGCTGGATGAGGTGAGTGAGAGCGCCCCTCCCCTGCTGTGTGAGTGTGGGGGGGGCAGAGCATCTGTGTGTGTAAGAGAAGGGGGCAGCCTGTGTGTGTGAGAGAGGGGAGAAAGTGTTTGTGTTGCAGAGAAGTTGTGATGCTCCAGGCTTGGGGTGGGGGGGAAAGAGAGGCTATGATGCTCCAGGCTTGGGGGGGGGGAGACAGAGGCTTTCCTGGGAGTAAGCCCCCCTGACTCTAATGGGACTTATAAGGGAGTAAGCCCCCCCTGACTCTAATGGGGAGAGAGAGGCTTTCCTGGGAGTAATCCCCCTGACTCTAATGGGACTTACTTCAGAGTAGGCATGCACAGGATTGGGCAGTGAGACTGCCACCCCACCCACTCTTTCCTGGGAGTGAGCCCCAGTGACTCTGAGACTTAATTCTGAGTAGCCTCTGACTGGGAAGCAGAGCAGAGCGAGGGGGCGGGGCCAGGGCTGGGGCGGAGTTTGTTTGTTTGTTTGTTTTTTTGCAGTATTCGCTCCATAAGACGGACACACTTTCCCCCCCACTTTTTTGGGGGGGAAAAGTGTGTCTTATGGAGCGAAAAATACGGTAATTGATAAGTTAAAGATCGGTAAGTCACTGGGCCCTGATGGCATCCACCCAAGAGTTATTAAGGAATTGAAGAATGAAGTTGCTGATCTCTTTACTAAAATATGCAACTTGTCCCTGAAAATGGCCATGTTGCCAGAGGATTGGAGGATATCAAATGTCACGCCAATTTTTAAAAAGGGAAAGAGGGGGGACCCCGGAAACCATAGGCCGGTCAGCCTAAAATCCATACCGGGTAAGATGATGGAATGCCTCGTCAAAGATAGAATCTCAAAACACATAGACGAACAAGCCTTGCTGAGGGAGAATCAGCATGGCTTCTGTAAGGGTAAGTCTTGCCTCAGGAACCTTTTAGAATTCTTTGATAAGGTCAACAGGCATGTGGATGCGGGAGAACCCTTGGACATTATATATTTGGACTTTCAGAAGGCGTTCGACATGGTCCTTCACCAAAGGCTGCTGAAAAAACTCCACAGTCAGGGAATTAGAGGGCAGGTCCTCTCATGGATTGAGAACTGGTTGAAGACCAGGAAACATCGAGTGGGTGTCAATGGTCAATTTTCACAGTGGAGAGAAGTGAAAAGCGGTGTGCCCCAAGGATCTGTCTTGGGACCGGTGCTTTTCAACCTCTTCGTAAATGACCTGGAGACAGAGCTGAGCAGTGAGGTGGCTAAGTTTACAGATGACACCAAACTTTTCCAAGTGGTAAAGACCAGAAGTGATTGTGAGGAGCTCCAGAAGGATCTCTCCAAACTGGCAGAATGGGCAGCAAAATGGCAGATGTGTTTCAATGTAAGTAAGTAAGTGTAAAGTCATGCACATTGGGGCAAAAATCAAAACTTCACATATGGGCTGATGGGTTCTGAGCTTCTGTGACAGATCAGGAGAGAGATCTTGGTGGAGAGGTCGATGAAAGTGTCGACCCAATGTGCGGCTGCAGTAAAGAAGACCAATTCTATGCTTGGGATCATTAGAAAAGGTATTGAGAACAAAACGGCTAATATTATAATGCGTTGTACAAATCGATGGTGAGGCAACACCTGGAGTATTGCGTTCAGTTCTGGTCACCACATCTCAAAAAGAACATAGTGGAAATGGAAAAGGTGCAAAAGAGAGCGACTAAGATGATTACTGGGCTGGGGCACCTTCCTTATGAGGAAAGGCTATGGCATTTGGGCCTCTTCAGCCTAGAAAAGAGATGCCTGAGGGGGGACATGATTGAGACATACAAAATTATGCATGGGAAGGATAAGTGGATAGAGAGGTGCTCTTTACTCTCTCACACCAGAACCAAGGGATATTCACTAAAACTGACTGTTGGGAGGGTTAGGATAGACAAAAGAAAATATTTCTTTCTTCAGCATGTGGTTGGTCTGTGGAACTCCTTGCCACAGGATGTGGTGACAGCATCTGGCCTGGAGGCCTTTAAAAGGGGATTGGACAAGTTTCTGGAGGAAAAAAATCCATGATGGGTTACAAGCCATGATGTGTATGTGCAACCTCCTGATTTTAGAAATGGGCTATGTCAGATGCAAGGGAGGGCACCAGGATGCAAGTCTCTTGTTATCAGGTGTGCTTCCTGGGGCATTTGGTGGGGCCGCTGTGAGATTCAGGAAGCTGGCCTATGGCCTGATCCAGTGGGGCTGTTCTTATGGGCTTTCCGTTGCTGGAAGTCTTCAAGCTGATTCTGTATAGCCATCTGTTGCGAGTGCTTTACCTCTGGATTTCCTGAACTGAGCAGCAGGTTGAACTTGATAAACTTCAGAGCCCTACCCAATTCTGAGATCTGTGAAATATGTTTGACTCTTCCTGATTCCAGTTTTCTAAAAATGGTTCAAGGTGGTAGGTTTTGTCACTCTTCATTGTAGACAAGATCTGACTCCATGTCTTTTATCACGGTGCCACATCTCTGACAGCTGTGGAGCCTGGCAGTGGGCAGGTTCATGAAAATGAAATGCAAATCATGGTGCATGTAAGTAATATGCAAATGAACAGCTGCACCCAATGTCTCTTTGATAAGGCCCTGGGTACCAAACAAATCTTTCATCACTATCTTGGTTAGACATGACAGATAGGTTAAAAAGCGTGGCTGTCCCAGTGGGCAGCTTTGGTTTTTAAATCGTTGCCAAGGTCTGGAGGAAATCTTCTGGGATCCTCTCTTGGAAATAATTATCCTCCTTTGATGGTGGGAGTTACTTTGCTTTGGATGGAAAGGAATGAAAATTACCCTCCTTGTTATATTAAGGGAGGCTAAAGCATTAACACTTTAAAGCAGGGGTGTCCAAACTTTTTGGCAGGAGGGCCACATCATCTCTCTGACACTGTGCTGGGGGCCAGGAAAAAAGAATTAATTTACATTTAAAATTAGAATAAATTTACATAAATGAATATATTAGAGATGAAACGCTGAGAGCAGTCTCATCGGACTAGTGCGGGCTCCAGCAAGTATCCGGCAGGCCAGAGGCTCATTGCAGACTGGGGGCTCCCCACAGGCTGAATTGAGGGTCCAAGAGGGCCACAGATGGCCCCCAGGCTGGGGTTTGGGCACCCCTGCTTTTGAGCATTGGCAACATATTATAGTCAGTTTGAGATCATGTTCTTACTAGAAATGAGTGGTAGTGCTGATCTTCAGAACTGACCTTTCTTAACTTTCAGAGGATTTCTAAAACACAGTGGCTTTCCATTATTCTTTGATGGGTCATCCCGAAGCATCAGACTTCATGACAAACACAATGCTCAGTGGAATAGCTTGACTTGATCCGTCCATCCTCATCATTTTGCTCTCAATAAAAAAATGTACCTGCAAACCCCCTGAGTTTTATTGATTTCCCTGTTTTTTATCTATGCTTGATGAGTGTGATGCTTTCCTTCTCAGCCTTCCTATGTCCCTTCTAAAACTGCCAATATCTTCACTTCTTTTTGCAGCTCATCTCATTTTTCTTGTCCGTTAATATGACAGATATCCTTTTCTCCACCTGTTTGCATTAACTTCTGTTCCTTGACTGTGTTCATTTTAAACTTCTAAATTCTTGTATTTTATTGCTCCATTCAGAGCTGGCCCACCTGTGAGGCCAACTGAAACAGCTGCCTTACACAAAAGATATGTGTGGGGGTGCTCGTCTCTGTCTGCCTACCTGCCATAGGTTGGGAAAGGGCAGTGGTGGCAAACGAGATGGGATGTGGATACTCCAGACCCTGCTAATGTGCATTTTCCCTACTTGGGATTGATTGAGCCAGGAGTCAAGTCCCAGCATCCCCGGTGAGAAGATTATGTTGCGCTTGCCGTTCTCATGATTAGCGCCGAGAGATCTGGTGTAGCTTGTGTAGCGGCAAAGAGTTTGAATAGTGGATCAGGGTGTCCCTGGCTAAAATTCCATCTCTGCCATGGACTCATTCGCTGGCCTTAAGCAAACTACTTCCGCCCAGCCTCTGATGTGATCTTTGACAGAGATGCTCCAAAAATGGAGGATTGGAAGTTAACACATGATTCTGCTAGATCTCATGGGTGAACGTAAATGTGTAGCTCGGTTTTGCTTTCCTTAGGGCTTGATACATTTTCCTGGTCAGCTTGGAGGGGAGAACTGCCTTGTTGAGAGTTTTGGGCCTATGGTGCTAGGATCGGGGTCATTCTGGTTGTGTTGCATTCCCCTCATCCTGCCTTTTGAAGTGGACCAAGGCATTGTTGCCTACTCATGAGTAAACACACACTTTTGTGCTGGTCCATTTTGGTTTTCCGTAGAGCTGAATAAATTTTCCTTGTCAGTTTTGGGACTCATCAAAGATCAGGTCATAACCTACTGGGGGATCATGATCCATAGTCTGAGAACTGCTCCACTATAACGTTTTCCTTAAAAGGATTTATAAAGTGATGCATTTTCACAGTCGAGAATGCCATGACCCACTGCTGTGAAGACTCGCACGCAAGACTCGTGTTCTCTTTGTCCTCTTGTGGCTTTAAATATTCTGCTTTACTTCCAAGTTTAGTTATTTAAAAAGGGAAGTGTGGTTGTTGCTAATATACCTTTTGAGATCTGGCAGCTAGAGAGGCAGCCACCTTTTGCCTGCAAGCATCCTGGTGGTGAAGTAACGGAATAGTTTCCAACGCTAGAACAACTTTTACTAGCCCTCCGTGGCTTGTGTATGGCCAGCATTTGGAGCACTTCCCTTGATCTGGCAAGCCCCAGTCACTTTTTCCAGAAAAGGTCCTGTGGGACTACTTAGGGGGCAGTCATAAAACCAGACTCTTGCTTTCGCTGCGTCTGTGTCTCTGCATCATGTACTGGCAAAGGGCCAGAGCCAGAACGCCAGAGCTCTCTTCAGCTTTATGGGGATGTTCAGATCCAGAGCCAGGCCTCCTTGTTCTGGCCCATCAATAATGTGTTTGAAACTTCAAGTGCTGCCTTTGAACTGAGGGTTCTGCACAGTTGCGAGTACCGGAGAATGGTTTCAAGGTGCCTTTTATGGATACGTGGCAGGGGCTTGAGAGGCCCTTAAGTCTTCCTTCCCAAGAAAGAGGCATTTTCTGCTGAATTTCCACCTGTCTATCTGCTGGGTGATAAATAAATATTTTTCCACATTTTTGTACCACCCTCTCTCCAAAGAGCTCAGAGTGGTGTACCCAGCTGCTTCCTTCCTTTTGTCCTCACAACAACCCTGTGAGGTAGGTGAGGCTGAGAGAAAGTGACTGGCCCAAGGTCACCCAGGAAGCTTCATGGCTGAGGAGGGATTTGAATCTGAATCTTCCAGGTCTAAGTTCACCTCCCAAACCACTACACCGCCCTGGTTCTCAAGGTATTAATGTTGGATGTTCACATGGATGCTGAGGTGAGTACCAAAGGTGGTTGTTGTTGGCAACCTTCAGTCTCGAAAGACTCTGGTATCGCGCTCTGAAAGGTGGTTCTGGAACAGCGTCTAGTGTGGCTGAAAAGGCCGATTCGGGAGTGACAATCCCTTCCACACCGGGAGCAAGTGCAGTCTGTCCCTGGTCTGTCTCCCTGGCTATGGGCCTTCCTTCTTTGCCTCTTTG
This sequence comes from Tiliqua scincoides, assembly GCF_035046505.1. Taxonomy (NCBI): domain Eukaryota; kingdom Metazoa; phylum Chordata; class Lepidosauria; order Squamata; family Scincidae; genus Tiliqua; species Tiliqua scincoides. The sequence goes on from NC_089828.1 coordinate 23,965,533, forward strand.
CCTCGGTCTGTTGGCCAAGTGTCTCTTCAAACTGGGAAAGGCCATGCTGCACAGCCTGCCTCCAAGTGGGCCGCTCAGAGGCCAGGGTTTCCCACTTGTTGAGGTCCACTCCTAAGGCCTTCAGATCCCTCTTGCAGATGTCCTTGTATCGCAGCTGTATGGGACGGCATAATGTAGGGTTTCCATGCATAGTTTCTATGTGTGGCTGCGCAGGTGAGGCCTGGTCGGGCACCAGCCAGGGGCCCATGTGTCTATCCATTATGACTGACGTTCTCAAACTGGGGCGTCATAACACCCCCTGCCTGAGAGCCTCAGCCCCTGGCCCCTTAAGGGGCAGGGGAAGTGGAGAGGCAGCGACATGATCCTCAGGATTGTGCTGCTAATGGGGGCGAAGGGGGATGTTTTTACTTACTGAGGGCTGCCGCAAGCTGTAGAAGTTGTGTGGAACCCCGTGCAACCTTCCACATGGCTCCCCTAGTCTTAGAATATTGAAAAAAGTGAATGCAAACCATTTCCGGTTTGTGATCGTGAAAACAGAAGTGGTTTGCAATTGCTTTTTTTTTTTTTAAGCATTCTAAGACTTGGGGAGCCCTGTGGCTGGCTGCGTGGGGCTCCCTGCAACTCCTGCAACTTGCAGCAGCCCTTGGTAAGTAAAAACACCCCACTTTGCCCCGTGATGCGATCCTGGGGATCCCATCACTGCCTTCGCCCCCTCTCCCACAAAGACCTACCTCTGAAGTTTTTCTCCCTGAGAAGTTTGAGAACCCCTGCATTATGGAACTCAAGGCAGCAGTAATGAGAACTCTTGGACAGTCCCCGCGGAGGCAGTGACCAGACCCATGCTCACTTGGCAACAGTGTTGTCTTGTGTCTTCAGGCTGTGTCGTGGTGACCAGCTCCTAGGGCACTCATGCTGGGGACATCCCAAAATGGCTGGCAAAGGGGACCAGACTCCATGGGTCCAGAAGTCTGGACTCATGAATTGGGTGCAACCTCTCATGGATTTGGCGCACCACCTCAGGTGCCAGGAGGTCTGGATCCAAGTTTTTGGCTAGTGTGCCCCTGTTAACATAGGAGTTGCCAGTGCTGCCTCAGAGTATGCTTCCACAGGCCGGCCAAGTTGCTCTACTCTGCTTTGCAGGCTTTGCTTATTCCATCTCATCTCCCCCTCTTTGATGACTCTTTCTGGCTTCCTTCCTTTTCTCAACAAAGCATCTCCTTTCCTCTATTTTGTCATCTGTCTTGCAGTCGCAGTTGCCCATTCCCTTTGTATTCTGCCGTGTTATGTTTATTTCATGCCGCTGTGTGTATTACAAATTCATCCCCAGAGTATTGTTGTCTAAAGAAGACTCTATCCTCGGCTGCATCTTCCAAGGCACTATCGGAAAGCGACGGAATCTCTCTCAGTTCCTTGGCCTGCTGTGATGACTTGAGCACCTTCAGGAGTGTATTTTACCTTACCTACTTTGTGCCTGATCAGGGGACTGGGGCTTTTTCTTGACAGCAGCCTGAGGAGTTCTCCTTGAAACAGAGGATTTGCCTCTTGGTAAAAACTTGGAGGTTCATCGGTTCAGCACGCAGTCTTCATCACTGGCCAGCCTCTGATCTGCGAAGCTTATAAGCATGGCATCATAGAGTATTCTGTGGTTGACAATCTGGTAATCAGAGGTATGCTGCCTTTAGATATGGAGGCTCTATTTTTATCTTCTAGCCATTCATTGACTTTTTCCTCTGTTAACTCATCTGGTCTCCTTTTTAAAGGCCATTTAAGTGAGTGACCATTTCCATGTCTTCTGTGAGTAAATTCTATGAGTTAATTAACTCCAACGCAGAGAAATATTGCCTTTCTGTGTATATGCCCTAAATCATCTTCATTGGATAAACTTCACTTATCCTCTCACTTGAGCTTTGTAAGGGGAAGGGAGAGTGTGCAAGTCATATTTATGCTTTGGAGAAAATTAACTTCTCAGATTAACAGGTTTTAGCCTTCAGTCCTGACTGTATCTATGTAACTGAAGCAGTCTCACACTTTTTTCTGCCTCAGTTTCCTTCCTGTTCTCTGATGTTTCTCTTCTATCTACTCAGGTTTTAAGCCCCTTGGCGCAGAGATCTGAATTCTCATTCTTTATACAGCGTCATGTATGTGGATGGTGCTATATAAATAAGTTAAATTTGATTAATAACACAGGCCTACAAAATTGAGGATCAGAATAGTTTTTCCCAGACTTTATGGTGGTTTGATATGAATTTGGGGTGCCGATTCCAAAAATGGCATCCGTTTTGCCCTATCACGTCTAGCTTTGGCGATATACTGTAGTCTCATTAGTGAAAGGTTCAAGAAACTTCCTCATGAGGAAGCCATGGGGAAGCTTGAATCATTCACTAAAGAGGCTATGCCATATCTCCAAAACTAGACATGTTAGGGCAAAACGGATGCCATTGTTGGAATCAGCACCCCAAATATACCTAGGAATTGGTGTAACGTTTAAGGAAGCAAAATGTGTGTTGGCCTGTGTAATTATAATAATTTTTCAGGTATCTAGGCATCAAAATGTCCAGCTTGTTTAACTATCCTTAGTAATGGACAGGGCTATGTGTGTTCTGTGTTGGGGGGGAGGCAAGGGAAGAATTAAAATTCTGCACCAACACAACTTCAGTGCTGTATAAATTATAGAAATCAAAGCTTTTACATATTTTAAATTTGCATAAATTAGTTTGCAATATTTGCTATTTTGCATAATTCTTTTTTATTTTCCCTGCCATGAGAAGGGGCATATGATTTTGTTGGACCTTCTAGCTCCATTCCAAGATCTGGGAGTTAGACCTGGAAGATCCAGGTTCAAATCCCCACTTAGCCATGAAGCTTTCTAGGTGTCCTTGGGTCAGCCACTACTTCTGAGCCTTGCCTTCCTCAAAGGTTGATGTTGAGGACTAAAGGAGGGAGGGAACCATATACACCACCCTGAGCTCCTTGGAGGATGGGTGGTATAAAAATTTGGAAAAATAAATAAAATCCTGGGCATCACGACCAGCTATGCTGCTGCAGCTTCTGTGATTTCAGTTGACAGTTACCCAAGTGCTTTGATGCACAGTTTTGCAAAGGACTAGCAACTTGCTCTTAATTTAAAAATGAAGGCTGAGATTCTCAAAGAGCTGAATTCCACACCGCATGGAAACCTCTGCCAACAAGGCAGCTCTACCACTCTACCATGTAAAGATGTAGCGCTTCCACTAAGCGACACTTCCATCTGGATAGGGAGTGTGTGCAAAGTAGTCTAAGATAATAATCTTTGTATCAATTGCTCTTCAGAATTAGTCAACTCTGGACTTTCAGCTTGCAGCTGTGGGTAAGCCATGTGGGCCTATCATCTGATATAGGAGGTGTCAGGCTGAGTGCCTTTGGAACTTAAAAACACATGTCAAGGCTGCCATCATGTTGATCACAAGCCATACACAAAAGGAGCCCATTAACCTGACAACTTGGAGCTCTGGCATTTCAGAGATTATCTTCCTCTGCCTCTTTGAGTTAAAAATATAGTGCTGATTCCCAAAATGATAACCTGGAGCAGCTAATCTTTCTCCTTAACAATGGTCCTTCCTTACCCAGACAGATGGGTGTTTATACTTGAGGTCCATCTCAAGCATGCTATTACTGCCTGCGTTTTACTCTGTTAAGACAAGGCGGAATGGGAGCTGCCACACTTCAAAACTGTTTTAGCCACCAACTTGAAAAAAGCAAGTCTCTCCCAGGTCAGTCCTCCCTTTTGCTTTTCTCTCCTGGAGCTTTATTGTATTGTTCTGCATCTTTTTAAGTGGTGATTCAGCCACTGTTCAGGCTTCTTAAATTTTAAAAAAAAATCCATTTGTCACGTGTGTTGGTGAGTGAACGAACCACTTCTATGTTGACGTCAAATAAGGAGCAGGCATTAACCGCACAGTTAAGTAGCTTAACAACACTAAGTTCTTATTTTATCTTTTGTAACCTTGCTTCATAACAATATAGGCTGAATGAAATCCCAACACTACATTATCAATCCCAACACTATCCCACCAAAGGCAGCCCCCCCCCCCGGCTATGGGCCAGTGATGAGTTCTGCAGCTACCTCTCGTGCTCTCTGGTTTAGAAAAGGTAGAAGACAAAGAAGAGGAAGTGTGGAGGAGGAAAGAGTGGTAGGCTAGAGTTCTTTGTCATTTCCTCTTCCTGATGAATCCAAGGAGGAAGGAAGCAGCAGTGGCCAACAGGTGAATGGAGCTGGATGACATCCCCCCCCTTCCAAACCAGTTCACCCCAAGGCATTCACATAACTCAGCCTCATGGAGGAGCCAGCTCTGTTGAGTTGGTGTCAGTTTCCATCAGCCAGCTCCTAAGTCCACCTGCAGCTCTTCTGCCTCTGAGAAGATGTTGGACTGGGCCATCAATTGTTGAAGATCAGAAGGCTTTGCAGATCAATAGGCATGCCTTCTTTTGTGACATCTTTTGCATTAGCCAGCTTCTCCAGCCCCCTGTAGCTCCTTCAGCCTCCAGTGTCTGGAAGGAAGAGCCTGCAAGATGAACTGTATAACTACCAACAGTCCAGAAGTGAGTGACCCCTCCCCTCCCCCACCCCAACCTATCCTCATTAATTCCACTACACATTTCTATAGCATTTTTTTGAGTGTTTGGTGGGCTTCACGTATTTTATCTGGATGTAATCCTCCAACAATGCTGTAAGTAAGTATTATTATTCCCAAACTGCAGATAGGGAAGACTGAGGCTGAGAGGGAGTGGCTGGCCTCAAGCTACCCAATAACCCTGTTCATACATTATATAACTTGGGGCCCAATCCTATCCAACTTTTCAGCGTTGTGGCAGCTGTCCCAATGGTGTGTGTGCTGCATTCTGCAGTGGAGGTATGGTCATAGAAGCCTCCTCAAGGTAAAGGAACATTTGTTCCCTTACTTTAGGGCTGCATTGGTGGTAGAAAGATGGATAGGATTGGGTCATCAGCGATTTTCAGCCTTTTTCATCTTGCAGCACACCGACAAGGTACTAAAATGGTCAAGGCACATTGGTTTTTTGATACAAGGTCGCACTGCACTGTTGACTGAGGTCTCACATTCTCCAGTGGCCTTACTAATAAATTGCCCTCCCCCAAACACCTGTAGCACATCTGCTACCATTCATGGCACACCAATGTGCCGCGGCACAGTGGTTGAAAGTTGCTGGTGAAACCGGTCACCGCCCACAGTTATAATCTGAACAGGAGTGTGCCAGCAAGCGTTGCCCCTGCTGCCAGTTCAGTGGCATTGCTAGGGCATCTGGTGCCCAGGGCCCATAAACTTTGAACAACCCCATACCCCCTAGACCCTCCCACCGAAGGCTTTCTGGAGGCCTTGGAAAAGCACTTCTGGTTTTTGCTGAAAACTGGAAATGCCCTTCTGAGGCTTGGGGAGGCTGTGTACATCCCCCCTGGGCCTCAGAAGGCCTCTGGAAGGCACCCCTTGACTCACCCTCAAGGCATACTACCCAGGCAAATGACACTCTCTGGGCTCCCTTTAGCTATGCACTGTGCCAGTTTGCTCAGTAGATACGCCTCCACTCTCCCTAAGGACAGCATGTGCCTGAAGAGGCCTAGTAAGCTCATGGTAAAAGTGAGATCAGGGACATCCTGATCTATAGGTCAGTTTCTTCACCACTGCTTGGCTTCAGATGGTAAGCTGCCATGAGGATCCGCTGTTGACTGGAAGGGAATAAACAGTAAAATCCAATGGTTGCCAGTACATGAAATATCCACTTGACGGGATGCATTTATGTTAAATGTTATAAGCCACAACATCGATTGAAAATGTTCTTGAGACTGACAGGGTTTATCTTGATCTGATAACCGGAAGCAGCCCTCAAGACAACCTGAAGCGTCCTCTAACAACTTCGCAAGACATCTAGTTTCCGAGCTGTCATGCAGCGGGTAGCATGATGGAGGTAACTTCCTTTTCCTACAAATGTTCAAGGGAGAAAGTCCACTCCATGCCAGATAACCAGCTGAAACTGACAGACACAGAAAACGTGGTCTTCCCAAGCTGGTTGCAATAGACATGTGCTTCCAATTTTTCCTCCGAGGGAAAATTAAACTTCTGGGAGGAACCCGTGCAATTAGTTTTAGTCTCTGCAGCATTTGCAAGCCTGAAAGCAGTCTTCTCTTCTGGACGGATGGTTGCAAAGAAGCTGTTGCTGCTGAACTTGACAAAAGTTGTGACAAGAGCATCAGGCTATATTGTGCCTGAGAGTTTTCTATTTAAACGAGATTGGAACCAAAATGGCTCTTCCCAGTTTTGCTGGTGATTCATTTTGCCAATATTGGGGGTGGGGGGAGGGGTCAGCAGTTGGTCACTAATAACAGTTACATTATCCATGTGCATGCTTTAGAACTGATGTGAGAGGACAGGTCTCTGCCCTGAGGGGCTTACAGAAATAGAAGGGAAAAGGGGGTGATGGAAGTGTAAATGGAGAATAGGCAATTATTCTATGCATGTATTCTTTAAGTTGCAGTAGGGCAGTGTTTCTCAAACTGTGGGTTGGGACCCACTAGGTGGGCCGTGGGACCCACTAGGTGGGCCTAGGTGGGCCGTGAACCAATTTCAGGTGGGTCCCCATTCATTTCAATATTTTATTTTTAATATGTTAGACTTGAAGCTACCATGGGATGTGACTGCTTTTGGGAAAATGTTACAGATCTGTACTTTTAAGAAACTACTATGTATATTCTTTTAACAATGATAGCCAATGGGACTCACTCCTGGATAACGTGGGTAGGATTACAGCCATGGCCATGACATCACTTCTGGTGGGTCCTGACAGATTCTCATTCTAAAAAGTGGGTCCCGGTGCTAAATGACCACTGCAGTAGGGTATACAAGGTAGGGGGCTGTGCCAAAGTTGAAATAAATAACATTCAAAATGTTTTGTATAGAAATACTATAAGATGAATGTTTGCTTCAACATAAGCAATAGAACCACCTCTTTGAGACATGCTAGATTAGTTCCGATGCTAGATTAGTTGCTGACCATTTAAAAAGAAAACCGCAGTATATGAGTAGAAAGAGAAAAAGAAATGGATGAGGGAATGTCAGACATCAAGTGGTTTTAGAAAATAAGGACTAAAGTTCATGGGGAGCAAGGTGCATGCTTTTTGTTGTGCCATCAAGAACTTTAATGGGTGGACGCCTTAACCCGTTGAAACTTCCAATCCTGAGGTCTAGAAACTTGGTTCTGTGCTGGAGGCCAAATTCTACAGACATTACAGCTTATTTTTTCTCTCTCCCTGTGTGTGTAAAACTACTACTGTCACCTGATTGCACGCATTCAGGAAACTGGTGTCAATGCATAGACATGGGATGGAGGGAAGTTTTCTTTGCCTTTTTTTTCAACCGCTTTCAGCAATCTGGTTTTTGCATTATTACATGAAGTACTGCCTAATGAGCCTGCCTTGGCACAAATAGAATGAAATGGATGACACATGTCAAGCTGATGCCAATCCAGCTACCTGCTGGTATCTTGCATAGCTCATGTTCTAGCAGTCAACGTTTAGATTTCCAATTACCTTTTGATGCTCACCTGCCATTCACCGAGATGAATACCAGTCGATGCAAAAGCTGATTTCTTGCACCATAGTGAATGAAGAGTTCTGATTTGGGCAGCCATTCTTCAGAGGTGAAACTAAGGCTGCAATCCTAACCACACTTTCCTGAGAGTAAGCCCTATTGAACAAAATAGGACTTACTGGGAGAGTTTGAGCACCACTAAGTTCTTGCGTGGGTGGGAGGAGGGAGGCAGCAGGGGCAGGGGAAGGCAGCAGCACGATCCCCAGGATCGCGCCACTCAGGGGGGCTGCAGGGGCCTCCTGGAGGTGCAGGGAGCCTGGCGCAACCTGCAACAGGGTTCCCCGCAGCAGTGAAAGCAGATGCGGAGCCCCCCTGAGCGGCACGATCCTGGCGATCGCGCCGCTGCCTCCTCCCTGCCTCCAGGCTGCCCCCGTCCCTTAAGGGGGCAGGTGCCAGGTGCCAGGGCCCACAGGCTGGGGCGTCCCAACGCCCCAGTTTGAAAAGCCCTGCTGTAGCAGGTTGGGAGTAAATCCCACTGAATGCAATAGGACCTTCTTCTGAGTAGATATGCATAAGATTGTGTTGTTAACTTGCCCGCATCCACTGCTTAGTGCTGTGAATGATGGAGGCTTCATCTCACAACCTGGTCATACATGAGCTGACTGATTTGGCTTGCATCGAGTGGCCAACAGACTTGGGGTACCCTTCATGCTGAGTCTGCAGCCACCATCCTCCAGCCCATCGCAGATGAAGCCCTTCCAATCTGCTTTCCACTAAAACAAGTAGGGAGCAGATCAGAAGGTGGTAATCCAGCCCCACCTCCTCATGTTGTTCCTTCCTTGTGTCATCCCTTGGAACGAAGCAGGCAGTGCAGGCACTTTGTGAGCACTCCCAACAAGTTCAGCAGGTCTTAATTCCCACCACCCCCAAGGAGCTATGTGGGAAAGGAGCAATATCAGGAGTCAGCATGCTGGATTGCTGCCTTCCATGTGCTTTTTGGGAAGGGGCATGTATCTGCAGATCAAGGATAGTCAGGAAGCTGAATTAGATGGGCCTATGGCCTGATCCAGCAGGGCTGTTCTTATGGTAGCATCGGCAGGGGCTTTGAGTTGGTTGGTGGAGCTTTTTGGGCTGTCCCGTCTTTGTCTCTGCTTGTGGTAGAATGCAGCAAGTAGAGAATAAACACAGAAAGAGCACTGGGCATGTGAAAGGTGGCAAAATTGTGTTCCTGGATCTGTCTTGAAACTTTGGAAGGAAGTGAGTCCATCTGGGTGGAAAGTGAAAGTGAGATGAAAGGGGTGTGTGTGTGTGTTTAGGGGGTAGCATGCAGCCCTCATCAATGTTCCCCTTCTGCATTTATACGTGGTATGGGGCAGGCCTATATTAAAATGACTGCCACCATCGCATGTAGCCACCATCCATTTATTTATAAAGTGTATTTTGTACAGTATTTTGTGCTCCAAGTGGTTCATGAAAAATAAAATGCCACCATTAACCTCAACATAAAAATATTCTAATACAACATTGTCTGTTCAACAGTTCAGTGGCAATTCATTTGAAGTGTGTCAGCAAAAATTGACATAGGCCTAAAATATACCTAGCTAGGTTAATTACTAGTATACACTATCAATACCATTTAGGATTATGCTCATTAAGCAAACCATGTAACAATTCATATTAGAGATCCAATACTAAAGTGCCCAGCCTAAATTAAGACCACCAGCCAGTTGTGTAGCTAGGGAGGGGGTTACAGGGATGCTATGACCCCAAGCAGTACTCCATGGGGCACCGCAATGCCTTCCCCACTGCAGCTGCTGGGGTCCTGCCCCCTTGCTTGCAGCCAGACTGCTTCAGCTGCCCTTGCTCCAAGTGGCTTGTGATCATGCCAAGAATAACTGCAGGGGCGGGCAGGTTCACTTGCTTGCCCCTGCAGTCATTCTCAGTGTGGGTGCTTGGAGCCATGCCAGTCATTTCTTCAGAAGGAGCCAGCCTGGCCCTGAGCTTTCTAGAAGTAACTGTGGTGACATCACCATGCCACCATGACTTCTTCTGGGGCAGAGGGATGGGGCAGGGGGGTGTCAGGACGACCGGTGTGCTGCAGGGCAGCATACCTGTTTACTGTGGCACTGGTACCATTAAGAGAAAAGAAAATGCCGTTAACCAAAACCACTCTAGCCTATGACTCATCTTTCATCTACAATTCCTCTTATGCTCTATTCTCCTTTTCCTTATTGACACTCTAGCCCACCATCCTCTATTGCTCCATACTTCTTCTTTTACTCTGTTCCCCTCTTCTTTTTTGTTACTCTAGCCCAGGGGTCTCCAAACCCCAGCCCGGGGGCCAGATGCGGCCCGCAGAGTGCCTCTATCTGGCCCACAGCCAGCCTTTGATACCCTGAGAGCCTCTGGCCCAGTTGACCAAACGCAACCAGAGTTGTGTTTCTGGGTGGGGGAATGGGGGTCCATTTAAGTGTGTGTTCTTTATTTCTTGGGCTGTGTTGGTGCTTGGAGAAATCCTGGATATTTGAGCCCATTCATTCATTTCAGTCATTCTTTGAAGTTCCATCTCTAATGTATTTATTTACATTTTACATTTAATTTTTTCCCCGACCCTCAACACCGTGCCAGATATTTGATGTGGCCCTTCAGCTGAAAGGTTTAGAGACTCCTGCTCTAGCCCACCCTCCTCTTTTGCTCCTGTATGTTGCTCCATACAGCTTCCTCTCTGTTCCTCAATTTGTTTCTGAATACAGAGCACAAAAGAAGGAAGATTAGTGGTGGAGCCAGTGGCTGTTGAACTTGCATGTAAAGGAAGGGTAACATTTGGCTCACCTCCCTCAGGCATCAGGAGGTCTTGGGCTGGCCCTAACAAAGCCTAAATACCCTCAGCAGTAGCTTCCAAACCAAGCCAGATGAATCAAAACTATATTCTTACATGACTCTAGTCAACATATCTACTAAAGTCCTCCTTTTGTCCCAGCAGAAACCACCTCGCAAATGTCCTGGCTACAGTCCCCAGAGAAAAAGGAATTATAACCACCGGGTCCTTTGAACAGTCCATCCTCTGGCAAAAGGATGAGATCCTTCCCTCTAATGAGGCATCTCATGTTTTGAGCCAAGAAAGAGGGACCCTCACCATTGTGGTAACTTTCTGCAATGGCAGACCTTGGGGGGGGGGAAGTATTGCTCCTCACACTAAGCCACCTTCCAAGGCAACTGGCTGTAACATTCGGCAGTTACTTAAGTTCATAAAGTGGTTACTTTCAGAGTGATAAAAGTTCCATTTGGGGGAGGGGGTTGCATGTTTGAAAGAAAGTTATGGGAAGTTGAGATATTTATAAATAGAGCATCTATTTCCAGTAAACCAACTTGAAAGGAGAGATGAAATGCTAGGCCCAGAGCCAGTACAGATTTCAGGAGACCCCCTTCAGTACAGCAAGGGGTGACGGGGGCGGAAATCTGCTAAACCGAGTGGAAAAAAAAAATCAAGGATCTTCAGAGCCTCTGGAGCAGAACCCAATGGAAAGAAGATTAAGGTTTTGACCCAGAACCAATTAAATGAGGGGAAAAAAAGAATAAGCAGACTTGCTAAAACTGCCAGGGCAAAAAAGAACACAAAGTGGTGCTTCTTCCCCCCCCTCCCACCACTACATTTCTTTTCGTTTCTTGACACGCACAGGAAAGGAGATGATGGAGGTCTCTGACTTAGCTCGGGCCGCGGTTGGCTTTCCCCAGATGTCGCTGCCATCTTCTCAGTCTGCAAAAGTGGGTTGCTTGAAGTAAGTTAATATCCTGGATCCCATTGAAGTGGAACCCAGCTCGGCATGTCGGGGGACTCAAACGACATCTCCTGATCCTTCTTGGCAAGATTCACGAGCCGATTTGGCAGAGCAGACAAGGAACAAATTGGCAGAGGGATGCAGACTACTGTTTTTCAACCAGAACCAAGACACCAGATTAAGTGCATGTGGCCAGGAGAGCAGAGCACAGTCTCAAAGGAGACTGGAGGGGGGGGGCGGAATGAGCCTGGAGCAGTGCCTGGTTAGGGAAACCACCTGGCCACCACATGTAAGCCTCTCGGAGCTCCTCGGAGGAGAAAGGGCAGTGTGTGCTTTGCGACAAATAGACACAGATGGTACTAAGCACTGCTGTAGGAGGCTGTCTCTGTGATCCTGCCTCTTACTTCTTTGCATTTTCTGTACATATTAAAAACTGGGATTTTTTCCCCCCTGCCCTACTTGGTGATGCTGCTTGGGGATTGAACCTCGGGCCCTTCTGCACGCAAAGTGAATACTCTTCCACTGAACTGTGACCCCCCCCTTCCCTAGAGTTGCATACATTGGAGTTTATGAACCGGAACATTAGCAGCAGACCCCTGGCTGATGCACAGTTCTATGCATGAATACATGCGCTCCAGGTTGCGAAGCCCCCGCTGCTCCTTGGTGACAACTATGTTATGAGGATGGAGTACTTGGGGCGAGAGCCGTTTGTACAGTACGTATATGAGGCCTCAGCAAGGGTCAGTTACGGGGTCTGGAAGGGGGGAGCTGGCTGTCAATCTGTTTAGAGCAGGGATAGTTGCAGTGGCCAAAACAGGCAAGGGTCAAGATCAGGGACAGTGTCAGACCTTGACCTAACTCCAAGGCAGGCTGCTGCTGGGCAGATTGGATTGTGGAGCAGACAGATGAGGGTTGATGGGCCACAGGCAGCCTACGTGATCAAGACAGGTGCTGGATTAGGTAGATGACAAGCAGATGATGAGCAGAAGGTGCAGAGGCAAAAGTTGTGATCTAGTAGGAGTTTATTCAGACAAGGGAAGGCAGGTCTGTATTGTCATTCAGGCAGCTGATGCCGAGCCAGCTTGCTTGTTCTTCAGATCACTGGGGCTGAAGAGATGCAGTACCAGTCCTGACCATTATGTGGGTGGCGCTGCTGTGTAGTTAGTAGTAGAGAATTGGGAGGGCCGGAGACAAGTGTGAAATCAAAACCAGGTAGGGGTTGAGATGTGAAGGAGCAGGCGCTTAAACTGTGTCTTAAGGCTGGGGAGCGAACTCTGAGATTAGGGCTTTGTAGAGTCTGGTGTACAGGCCTTGGGGAACAGTGAACAGAATGCCCAGGCAGGCTGATATTGTAGCCTAATTGGCACTCTTGGAAAACAGAGCTTTGTTTGCCAGGCTTGCAGTAGGCACAAGATCCTGGTGCCACAAGAAGTAAGGTGCTGAATTCTGACTGCTGGGAGCCCCACTTGAGTCTCTCTTTGCACCCTATAGAAAGATGCACTTCCAAACTTCTGATTCCTAATCTGGAAAATAAAGTATCCCTGCAAATATTTATTTTTCCCATTTTTATACTGCCCTTCCTCCAAGCAGTTCAGGGCAATGAACATGCTTCCTTCCTTCCTTGCATTCTCACAAAAACCATGTGAGGTAGGAGGGGCTGAGAAATAGCGACTGGCCCAAGGTCACCCAGGAAGTTTTGTGGCTGAGTGGAGATTTGAACCTAGATCTTTCAGGTTTAAGTCCCAACACCAGAACTACTAGACCATCTGGCTACAGAAGTTAGCCACCCCGGGTTTAAAATGTGATGGGGATTGGATTTGTAGACGTCTTTGCATACAGAAGAAAAAGTGCAAAGCTTGCAGAAGTGACCAATCAAGGCACAGTTCCTTGGATGATTTGAACTAGTGAAAGCTTCGTATTACCAAAGATAGCTTGTTGAGTGTGGGGAAAGAGAGGGAGACCCGAGCTGGTGCAAGTCTGAAGCCAAGGATGTTACTCAACCCTGAAAATATCCTGCTTGTGGAGTCTAAACGTGTTCTGACATTTGAAACTGATCACATGAAAATGATCATGTCTAAAACACTTTTGCAATAAGACATTAGTTTGTACGGTGGCCACCCATCAAACAGGACTCAGCTGCATGAACTAGAGCAAAAACAACATAATCTTGTAGCACCTGAACTACTAACCAATTTATTTCCTGCAGAAGCTTGCTTGCACTTAGTTGACTGCAACAGACTTAAGAAGGGGTAAGTTTTAACTAGTGTGTTCCTTAAAGCAGAGGCAGGGAAACCAATATCGCCATCTCCTGGCAGTTAAAGAACTTACTGAATTACACTGATTGATGATAATTAAGGTGCAGAAGGCTGTTGGAGATGCTGTTGTGCTGGAGGTTATATGGTGTAGTGGCTGTGAGACTGCGCTGGGAATCAGGACTTCCCTGGTTTGAATCTTGCTTCTGCCATGAACTTACTAGGTGGCCGTAGGTGAGTTATTTGCTTCCAACTTCAGTCTTTCCAGTCGCAAAACTCCCATCACAGGTTACAAGCCATGATGGGTATGTGCAACCTCCTAGTTTTAGAAATAGGCTACTTCAGAATGCCAGGTGCAACGGAGTGGCAACAAGATGCAGGTCTCTTGTTGCCTTGTGTGCTCTCTGAGGCATCTGGTGGGCCACTGTGAGACACAGGAAGCCAGACTAGATGGGTCTTTGGCCTGATCCAGCAGGGTTCTTCTTATGTTCTTAATTGTGTGTTCATCTGTGCATTTAGTGGACTGATCTAAACAATTTAAAGTGGTCAAGGTATGACAAATTGACAAATTTACAAAAGGTATGACAAAAGGTATGACAAAATGACAAATTTAAGGTAGTGGCCCCAGGGCTTACATGGAGGATAGTAAAAATGTAGTTTACTTAACCTCCTGTTCACCTTCAAGTTCCCCCCCCCCCATGCAGTGTGTGTCTTTTTGGCGTGGCTGCATCAGTGCTGCTGATGGGGAATAGGATTGGGCCTATGAATGTTCCCATGCTGGGAAATGTGCCAGCCCTACTGCTTTGCTTACAGGACAATCCTATGCATAACTCCTCTGAAGTAAGGCCCATTGAATTCAATGGGACTTACTCCCATGTAAGTGTGTAACCACAGTGATGTCGCCGAGTGAAGCGCTGTCGCCGAGTGAAGCGCTGTACAGTTGTAGCTGTAGTGAAACTTGGATTCCATCACTGTGAGCTGCAAGATTCATCCTTTGAGAAATGGCTGCTGCTCTAATTGAAAGAGCCATTGTCTCATTTCAATTATCTAATACAATTTCAGTCCTCACTCCTATAATTATGGGAAACGGCCAGCAGCAAGAAGCTGATTAGAGATTTCCGCTCACTCCAGAAATGGTGTTGCCGGAGTAACAACGTGTGCAGAGCTGATGGTGTGATTTGAGGTTGGTGTGAAAGCAGATTAGGATCAAGTCAAACAGCATTTACTGGAACAGTATTTCCTGTTGTCATGTAGCATGGGGGGGAGGTGGCAATCTTCTCTTCCCTGGCCCCTTTTGATGACCAATGCAAACTGCAAAATTGACCATAAAGGATTCCTAGATGTTGAAGACCCTGGAACCTGTTTTCATTCTGCAGCGAAGGAGCAAAAAAAATAATAGAACAGAAAATGGATGGGTGTGTAAACAGGTCACCTTGCATCAATATGTTAGTTGCAATGCTGGTCGTAGAGAAACAGAAGCCATGAGTGTAGTGAGCTGTTTGCATTCCCTTCTATGCCTCCACCTTCTATATGCTTCTACCTGGTGCATAGTTGTATCTAACCTTCTTTTGTGTAAAAAGATCCAGTGGTGTAGTGATTAGTATATTGGGCTACAACGGGGGGGGGGGAGTGAGTTCAAATCCTTGCTCTGTCATAAAGCTCAGCCACACTGAGCCCACTGGGTTGTTGTGATGCAGACATGGGCAAGTGGGGTATGGGAAAGAGAACAATGTACTCCAGGGATAGGCAGACTTTATTTAAAATATTTATATCTCACCTTTCCCCTCCCAGAGGAGAGGAAGCCAAGAGTGCTTGGGATAGCATCATGATTAAAGCAAAAGCATCACAGTAATTGAACAAAATATCTAAAGCGATAGAGGAAATGAACCACATCCTGGTGGCAGAGAACAAACATAACCAGACCAATGCAACCAAACTAAAGTAGGTCCCCAAACGCTGCAGAAAATAGTGGGAATACGAGTAACCAATCTGACGTAAAAAGGCAGGGAACTCCTCATCCAGGATGCCACCATGGAGAAGGCCATCATCTGTGCCATCTGTGCAATGGTGGTGGAATCCACGACCCTCCTACCCTGTTGAGACTGGAGGATGGGCCATATCTTAAGAGGAGAGGTTGGCCTTCAGGTACCTTGATCTTAAGCCATGTGGGGCTTGAAAGATAACAGGCAGCACTTTGTATTGAAGGCAGCACCAGGAATGATCTTTAGACTTCTGGGAGCTATTTTGTGCTAGATTCTAGAACCTCAGGAGCTTCCAGCATGAACTGGGGGAAGACAGAGAACGTTGCAGAAATAGTGGTTTGGGGAGGTATCACAAAATGGCAGTTTGTACAACATTTCCATTTTTTAATGCGCACACAAATTGTGTGCTTTGCTCAGTATTCCACTTATGCTTCCAACAGGGATGGTATATTAATCTGATTTCCTGGGAGCTGTCAAGAAAAACATTCAAAACACCAGTTTGAGGGGCGGGGAAGGCAAAATGTTAGGGAATTTATTTTAGGTCACTGTCTGAGCTACTGATAAATGACCTTCTTGAACCCCAAGTCCCTTGGAGGGAGGAGAGGGATGGGATAGACATTTAATGCATAAATAAATGAGTGAGATGCAGAATGCACTGTCTGTTTCTGAGAAATTAAATCATTTATGCTCATTTTGCTTTTAAATAGCAATCTGTTTTGTTTTTTTTAACTTGTAAATAAAATTTAATTGTGATTGAGTTGGTTGTTTCCAAGAGCTGAGGATAATGGATTAGTTTGCCCTTCTGCTTTTGTAATTGTGAACACAAACAACTGCTGCCGTCCAATCTCTCATTAAATGGAAAGGCCTCGATGATGAAATAGATGCAGAAAGTTGTAGAGTAAGTTGTTGGGTTCTGAACCATTTTCTTCCGTTTTGCTTTGCTCTGGGCTAGCAAGAGTGACACCTATTCACAGATCAAATCAGATCCAAACCGGATTAGAATTAAAGTTGCAGCATAAACATCACATCTGCCTGTGATTCTACTCTTGACATTTTGTTTAATCCGGATGATTTTTGTACACTCTGGATGCACTTCAGTTAGCTGTTATCTTAACAGAGAGTTCACAATCCTTCTTCGCAGTGTGCATTGAGGCAGGGAGGGAGAACGGATTTGGTTACCCTTTCTGTTGCCGGCATGTGCATTTAGTCTGTCTCCTGCAATTTCTGCTTCTGGCTTTCACAGTCTTTGCAGGATTCCTTCAGTAGCTCTTTTTCCACTTTTGATTGCTCTTGCTAGAGTCTGTGACCGATGTATAGATTGGTGCTATGTTGAATCCCAAGGAGACATCTTTTGCTTGCCCAGGGCCCAAAAGCAGTGGTTCTCAAACTTCTGAGCACAAGGACCCACATTTTAGAATGATAGTCTGTTGGGACCCATCAAAAGTGATGTCATGAACCTGAAAGTGATGTCATGGCTGGAAGTGACATTATCAATAAACAGCACAATCCTATGCATGTTTACTCAGAAGTAACTCCAATTATGTTCAATGGGGCTTACTCCCAGGAAAGTGTGTATAGGATTGCAGCCTTAGTCTTCAAACCTAAGCAACAATCAGCCAAAAGTCCCATTACATAGCATGCTTGTGCTGTTATTTTGCATAGCTTGGAATTCATACATTCCAGCTCAAAAGTCAAAGCAGAATGCAGATTTAGATCCTTCTTCAAGTACGCAGCCTCCCTCCTTTTCCACTGTCCCATCTTCCCACCTATTCAGTGCAAAGCACATGTCTCTACCCCAGGGGTGCCCAAACCCTGGCCCTGGGGCCGCTTGCGGCCCTCGAGGCCTCTCAATGCGGCCCTCAGGGAGCCCACAGTCTCCAATGAGACTCTGGCCCACCGGAGATTTGTTGGAGCCCACTCTGGCCTGACACAACTGCTCTCACCGTGAGCGTGACTGTTTGACCTCTCACGTGAGCTGTGAGATGAGGGCTCCTTCCACTGCTTCTTGTTTCATGTCTGTGATGCAGTAGCAGCTGCAAAGGAAAGGCCAGCCTTGCTTTGTGCAAGGCCTTTTATAGGCCTTGAGCTATTCATTCATTCATATAAGTTCATCTTTAATATATTCATTTATGTAAATTTATTCAAATTTTAAATGTAAATTCTTCCCCCCGGCCCCCGACACAGTGTCAGAGAGATGATGTGGCCCTCCTGCCAAAAACTTTGGACACCCCTTTTCTACCCCAACGGGAGCCCTCCTTGCTCTGTACCCTGTATTTTCAACTCTGTATTTTCAGTGGCGGCTGAGCTAGGTGCTATTCAACCCACCTGAAATTGGCTCGCAACCCTCCTAGTGGGTGGCATCCCACAGTTTGAGAAATGCTGCTTTAGAGAATTCTTTTGCTGGTTCCACTATCTCACACCACATCCCCAAGTCTGACTTTCCCTTTCCTCTTGCTCATATCTTCAGAGTGTCCGGCAAACCCGGAGAACAACTGAGTGATGGATTTGACCAGGGAAGCAGAAGGGAGATACCTTCTAAATCATTGATTTCAGCACAGTTCTGCAGTTCTTTTCTCCAGGGAAGATTTGGGAGAGAGCACAAGAGCAAACCAAGCTAGAGGAAATGGTTTCACGAAAAGAAACATTGGACCTCATGAAGCCCAAGTTGCATTTATTATTATTACCGCAATACCTTGCACTTTCATCTGGTTAGGGACCAGAGTATGGATGGAAGTCTCATATGGATGAATGTCAATGCCTAGCCTCATTTAGCTTGCAAACTTATTTTGGCCAATGAAAAATGTAAATAACTAACTATGCAATGGATACAAATGTGTGTGAAAGCTAACAAAACGGAAATAAGAGAAATAAAATAAACATAAGCACATTGATGAACGTCATGGAAGATTGGATGAAATTGGACAAAAGAGGAAAGCATGTGGATGAAATTTGAAATGTAGTTATAACTGAAAGTGGTTGAAAAAGCAAAGCAATGAAAGTCAAGGTATGCCTGTACTACCACTTCGAAGACCAAACCAGACATAGACAAGGTATCAAAGATCAGTTACCCAACCTTTATTTATTTAAAGTGGAGAGGTGCAACTTTTTTTTGAGTAGTAGTCCTGGGCGTGGGGCAAACGTACCCTTCTCCCTACATTCCCAGTCTAGATTCTTTCCCCAAATCTGCCATTAGTCCCATTAATTTTTTAAAAAGAGACATAATATTGGTATTTATTTATTTTTCACATTTTTATGTTGTGTACATCGCACACGGTGGCATACATAGTTCCTTTTGTCCTCACAACAACCCTGTGAGGTAGGTGAGGCTGAGGGATATTGAGACCCAAGGTCACCCAGGAAGCTTCATGGCTGAGCGGGGATTTGAACCTGTCTCCTCCAAGTTTAAGTACCACTCCTGAACCCCTACACCAGGGGTCTCCAAATTTTTTGGCCAGAGGGCCGCATCAAATATCTGGCGTGGTGTGGAGGGCCGGAAAAACAATTTAAATATAAAATTTAAATAAATAAATTAGAGATGGAACTTAGATGAGTGAATAAATGAATGAATGGGCTCATTCATTCCACCTCTCTGCCCTCAGAACACCCTCCAAACACAATTAGAGCACAGTTCTGGTCACGTTCAGTTGAGTGGGCCAGAGGCTTTCAGGGTTCAAGAGGATGGCTGTGGGCCGGAAAGAGGCTTGCTGTGGGCCGCATTTGGCCCCCGGGCCGGGGTTTGTAGACCCCTGCCCTACACCATCCAGGCTTTCTAAGGGAGGCTAATAGCAAGCTGGGGGAGGAGGGGAGGAATGTGATGTGATTCGGAAAAACTGCAAGGGGAAGAAAGTCCAGTAACACTGCTCTAGATTTACCATCCTCCATCCCTCTCTCTGGCTGCTTTAAATTAAAAAAAGGGGGGGAGGGGATTTTCAATCACATTGGTTTTGGCTGTAAAAATTACACTTAAGTGTACATCCTTGTAAATTGCCCCTGTATTCCTTGCTTCCATATGCTACGTGCTTGCAAAGCTCCATCCACAAAACCCAGAGCAAAGCGCGCAGCTTTCCTCAGAAATTTTTTTGGCTTGTTAGCCTGGGGAGGAAGAAAAAAAGAAAAGGTGATGATGGAGTTAAAATGAGATCCCAACTGCAGACTGTTAATAAACCCAGGCAGCTGTGTGAACGTGCAGGTAATTCCGCTGTCCTGTTCACAAGGAGCGCCCAGGGACTCGGTGTCTATGCATCTGTTTCCATGGCAATTAGGATGAGATTAGTTTTCAGGTCTGCAGTAGGTAAATGAGAGAAGACCGAGCCGGGATGCGGATGGTGCTGTGTTTGTTCGGCTGGGACGTATCAAGCTGATGCCTTTATAAAAAATAAAAAAAAGAGAAGAAAAAGCAAGTCATTCCACATTTTTGCTGGGTTGCTACATCCTGCTGTTCCGTTCTGTGAGTTGTGTTTATCTTTTCGGCATTCCCTCTGGCTGGAAGTCTATTATGAGCTTTAAACCGTGGAAGAATGTCTCAATTCTTTTGGCATACTGAAGTTTTGGAGAAGTATCTTTCTTTTAATCAAAAATGTATTCAGCTTTTGAGCATGAGCGGAATGTAAGCCAATGAACTTTGGACTGTTGAGAGTTTGGGCCCAAAGCCTGACTTTTCATGTGCTGCGGAATTCAGTTGAGGTTGGAGGTAGAGGGTATTCCCCACATCCACCTCTGCCTGTAATGACTCTTCAATGCAGGGGGATCCCAAGATTGTTCAGTATCCGAGACGCCATGCCACATGCCAGCCCCACCTCATCTGGCAGTACACCAACTGCTGCCTGCCCAGTTTGTCCTTTGCCTTCCTGCGCAGGGACATTCTAGGCCAACGATCTTCCACCAGGTGGTTTGGGATCCCAAAAGTGGGCCATGGCCTGACCTCAGGTGAGAAGTGCTACTGCTGCCCTTTTGTTTTGAGACTCAGTGCTTTGAACAGCAGCTGGATGGGGTGCTGCATGAAGTGAACCCACATGAAATTTTAGTTTTAGAGGTGTTGCTGTGGCCAAGGCCCCCCCCCTCCCGCTGGTTTCCTCTGATCTCTGCGCTACCTCGCTTTGCTGTAACTCTCTCTCCTACCATCTTTCAAATTTGAGCAACAGCAGCCGCAGCTCTACGTGGTTTCAAGGGAGGGGTCATTCCCAGAGTTGCTGCTGGAGATTACACCTGGGATCTTCTCCATGTGAAACAAATTCTCTGCTCCTGGGCTATGACCCCATCCTCATTACATTTGAGCCAGCCCATGGTTGGCAACCTTTAGTCTGGAAAGACTATGGTATAAGCCTACAGCACCCGGTATTCCCAGGCGGTCTCCCATCCAAGCACTAACCAGGCCTGACCCTGCTTAGCTTCTAAGATCAGACATAGTGATGGGCTATATCTTTAGAATATATCTATATCTGTATCATACATATCTACATGTATATACAGATACATATCTATATGTATCAATAGCTATAGAATATATCTATATCAGTGGTTCTCACACATTTAGCACCAGGACCCACTTTTTAGAATGAGAATCTGTCAGGGACCCACCAGAAGTGATGTTATGACCAGAAGTGATCAAGCAGGAAAATTGTTAACAATCCTAAGCTGCAATCCTACCCACACTTACCCAGGAGTAAGTCCCATTGACTATCATTGTTAAAAGATTATACATAGTAGCTTGTTCAAAGTACAGGTTTGTAACATTTCCCCAAATACCATGCATACCATGCACATACCATCAAGTCTAATACATTAAAAATAAAATATTGAAATGAATAGGGACCCACCTGAAATCAGCTCACAACCCACCTAGTGGGTCCCGACCCACAGTTTGAGAAACACTGATCTATATATCTAAACACACACACACACACACACACACACACACACACACACGTATGCAGGTCGTGCCTGCATATCCGTGGTTTCAGGACCCATGGTTTTATCTCACAGCGAATCCTTAACCCGCGGATTTTCCCGACCTGTAATCCTCCAAATAGGACCGGAGCTGTTCTCTAGTTGTGTTTGAAGCCTTCTGAGGGCTGGGGAGGTCGAAAACTGGAAGCACTGATTTTGGCTCTTCCAGAGGCTTAGAAGGTCCTCTGAACACCACTGGAGCACAGCTTGGAGGTTAAGCATGCCCTGATCCGTGGATTTGATTATTCATGGGTTTTGGCATCTGTGGGGGTTCTGGAAACGGAACCCGAGGTATGGTTGTGTGTGTGTGTGTGTGTGTGTGGTGTGTATTCTGGCAAGGTGTTTCGTTTATGTTTGCCCATGATTGCTTTTGCCCCTCACCTTTCTTCCTGCCCATCACCTTGTCTCTCCTTCTATAGACTGTAAGCTCATCAGGATATAGGCCCTAATACTAATAATACTCCGTGAAGTAGTGATTTTAAATCTTTTTCGTCTCATGGCACACTGACAAGACGCTAAAGTTGTCAAGGCACACCATCGGTTTTTTGACAATTGACGTGGCATACCGTGCTGCTGTCAGAAGGCTCACATCCCCAATGGCCCTGCTAATAAATTATCCTCCCCAAACTGCACACCTGCGAACCATCCGTGGCACAGCGGATGAAAATCTGTTGCAGTGAAGTTTGATGTATGTGGATGACAGTGGTTGGCCCAATGGCCTATCTCATTGAAGGCAGCTGCAGACTGATTGGAAAGCAAATCCTACTTTTCAGTTGGACTTAACTCTCATGTCTGTGTGTGTATAAGAATTGATCCTTAGCCGCCTGTTCATAGGATTGTAGGCTCCTACTTAATATTACTGGGTGGTGGAGATGCTCTCCTCTTTCTTCCCTTGGAGCTGTAATGCGGAAAGCCAAAACAAACATCTCATGTATCCAATGTTTTAAAAAAGCAGCATTTCAAGTCTGATTTCTGATCAGGAATAAAGCTATCTTTGCAGTTGTCACATCCATAGTTTTAAAAAGATGATCTTGTTTTGCACTGCACCAGGTTGAAGCATTTAATTTTACAACAGGTGCAAACAAATGCACTCGGTATACTCGTTCTCTTTTAGCTGCCTATCATAAATTAAAAAATCCACACAATGAAAACTTCTTGTTATTTTCAGGTTACCTATTCAGATTTGTCACAAGACGGTAGTGTCCTGTGCTGCTAAAACAGACTAGCCCTTAACTAGCACTTTGCATTGACCGGGTAGGATTATCGATAAGGATCAGATCAATTGTTCATTGTCTTGCTTTGAAAGGTAGGATGCAGCTGTTCTGTAGAAAGCCAGGAGATGTTTGTGAGAAAGCTGTAGCCCAACTTGGAATGCAGCTAGATTTTTGCAGCACTCAGTTTAGGAATCCAAATTGTGATCTATGCTTCTGGTAGCATAGCTATAGGTTCAGGAATCTGAATTGTGATCAATCAATTTTCATTGCTGTATCCCAGGACTCACTGGCGATCCTGGCCCCTGTGCTGCCTGGGGCCAGGACCACTGAATGCCGCCCCCACAACTAGCAGAATAGTGTCTTCCCACAGGGCCTTCTGAGGGCCTCCAAAAGGCCTGAAAACCCACTTATAACGGATGTTTTAGGCCCTTAGAAGTCCATTGGAAAGCCAGGGAGGCCGTGTGTGGCCTCCTGCAGCCCTCTGAAGACCTCAATATGGGAGCTAAAGAAGTCAGTGGAATGAGGAAGGGGGTGCTGTCCCTGCAGCTGTGGTGCCCTGGGGCATTTGCCCCTCTTGAAGTCCCCCCAGCTACGCCAATGCCAGGACTGATAAACTGCAGAACTTCCTATACCTTTCTGTTTGTTGTGTATGCAAGCTCTTACAGAATGTTTTATTTAAGAGTTGGGTTCCTGCCCCACTGTGCTTACAATCTAGAGATGAGGGAGAAAACAGAGGGCAGGAAAGGAGTTGGAGGCAGGGGTAACAAGGGAAGCATATGCAGTTGTTTCTGTTACAAATTATTTTATCATCCTCTTGGTCTGTTAAAGGTGAGAAATCACATGGACTAGAACAGTGGTCTTCAACCTTTGTGTGTCTTGACCCATATGTATGTATGAATGGTGAGACTGGGGACCCCACTCAGTCCTACCCCTCCCAGAACCCTATCCGCCCACTTTCTGCCCTGTCACCATCCAGTCCCCTCCTCTTATACTCTCCCAGCACTGTTCACTGTAACCAAATATTAGAGAAAACAGAAAAAGTTGCTCTGAAGCCTGACACTAGCAAAAGCTATGTCAGCACAGTTGCTAAGAACCTGAGCAGAACTGGGACACAGTCCCCTTGTATCTGAATGGGTACATCAGATGCCTCCCCCTTTACCTGGTGGTACTGTAGTTCAGTGGACTTCAGCCTTTTTCATTCTCCTAAATTGCCGCAATCCCACAACTGAGGCTTCTTGACCCCATTAGAGTCCCCATGTTGAGGTTGAAGAACAGTGGATTGGAAAACTTTAGAAATGCTTTCTTTGGCTTCATTTTGAGTTTACATTTATTTATTTTTACCCCACCTTCTTGGCAACCAAGGCAGTTAAAACAATACAGCACTAGGATAAAATTCATATTACAGCAATGAAACAATAAGCCAGCTCAGCAAAGTTAGAAAGAGAAAACAGACTGCCTTGTAGCCCCCCTTCCGTCTGCTGTTTTTCTTGCTTGTTTTCAAGAGCAGAGGTATGATTTTGATTTTGAAAGAATAGACTGCTTTAAGTAATGGCTGTCAGTCAACTTAAGGACTAGCTGCTCAAAAGGCAGGAGATCATTTTGGATAGATAAAATAAACGAACTTCTGGTACTGAAGGGACAGATCAGGACCTCTCTCTCAAGGAACTTGCCGTATGGGAAGGTTCATATAGGAGGAGATGTCTGAGAAAGTGGATCAACTTATTTTTAACTGTGTCTTGCATATTTTTAGAACAATTAAGAATGACTGACAGCCCAACTGTCCCTGTTTCCTGTTTTGTAAGGGCATTGCTTCTTCTTGACGTCTGTTTTATCATATTTTTATCTTGGCTCTTCTGGTTTAATGGCTTGACAAATTTCACTGTTATGAATGCTGGCAGAAATATTTCTGTCCTCTCGATGTCTGCGAAGCGCTCTCCCTGCGCCCTTAATTGTTGTCAAGTCAGTTTGATCGAAGAAAGATAGAGATGGGCCCGTCCTTGTTAATATTCCTGCGCCACGTAAACTGCCACATTTCAAATGCTTGCGATATAATTTCACTGAAAAGGATTATTTCGTGGAAGGAAGCTTATAGCTAGCGCTGCAACGTGTTGGTTCTGAAACAGAATAAGCCCGGATACTTTGGAAGCACAGTTTAAGCCATGTCTGCTGAAGAACTGAAGCAAATCAGCATTGACAGATAGGCGAAATTTCATTGTCGGGGAAAAATAAAATGAAACTGTTTAATCGTATAACACCAAGAATGGATTATCCTACTTCCTGGCAGTATAGATTGATCATGACTGCATTTAAAAAAAAAAAAATCATTGGCAATATACAGCCTATGATGTGCTGTTGCGCCTCGGTTGAGATGGCAGGTGTACTTTTTGAAACATCTGCACTACTTTTGTGAAGTCTGTTAAACTGCTGGATATTTCTCACTGACTAACTGGAGGTGTCATGCCCATGAACAAGCATTATAAAAGACAGTATGGGATCAGACACCCCCCCCCCAGAAATGTTGACTACGAATCATATGCTGTAAGTGTACTGAATGTATGCTGTCATGTGTACTCTGTACACAGATTGTATGTAAGTTGAGAGGAACACATAGTTAGTGCCTGCGAGTGGGGTGTAAGGGAGGTAACCCCCTGTGGAGGTGGGAGGGGCAGTGGCAAGGAATAGGGCCTTCTCAGTAGTGGCACCAACTTTATGGAACTCTCTCGGCTTATGGACTGCTCCATCCTTAGAGACTTTCTGGCAGGGCCGAAAGACTTACAGTGTAATCTTAACTTGCGCTGGAGCAGGCAAGCTGGCGGGCGGAAACACTGGGGCCAGAAATGGCACAGTTTGAGGCAAGGGGAAAACTTTTCCCTTACCCCATGTCACATTGCATTGGCCCCAATGGGTCTACTCGGATTTGATCCACCTCAGGAGGTGGCGCAGATCGGAGTAGAACAGAGCAATCAGAGGCTGCTCCGTACCGCCTGGGAACGGAGTCAGGATCCAGCATAACCGACAGATCCTGGCCCTGCCTCCTGTTCCCCGCCTCCCGTTCCCCGTCTGCCCCCAGGAACGTCTGCAGCCCACCCTCTCCCCACCCCAAAACCTCTTATCTCTCCAGGGCATGTCTCACCTCTCATCACTTCTGTCTCTTCCCAGACCACACGTTCTTGTGGTTTAAGAATATTTACATCCCATTTATCAAGGGAAAAGTTCACACAGCGGCTTACGTAGCTAAACAGATACAAAAATGGTTCCACGTCTCCAGAGTTCTCACAGTCTTAAAAAGCTGCAGAAGGAACACCAGCAAACAGCCACTTGGAAAAGGTGGCGCACTGATGTGTATAAACCAAGCAGTGTCATAATGTAAACAGTTCATGTCTCACTGTCTTATATATAGAAGGGGTTTTCTTTTTCCCTCCCCAAATAGCCTGACCTGCTCTTTTTTTTTTTTTAATATAATCTGTGATTAAATTTTTTATTATTGTCCTTCAGCAGATGATATACTGAATATTTATACAGTTAGGCGTATCATTGATTAAGCTGCCCTAGTCTACTTTTGCAATATTAATATACTCATTTCTCAACATAATTTACCAGGTTGCTCAGAGACAGGAAGGTAATTGAAAGAACTGAACAGAATAGAAGTTTCACAGTTATGTCCTAGAGAAGTAAAGCCATAAGAGTTGGAGAAATGTTATTTTAATTGCCATCACAATCTTCGGGATCTGTCAAGGCTGTGACGCACTGACAAGGGCTTTTCATGTGTTGGCTATGAATGGTGACGGCACATAGAAGGATTTTCCCAGTGGTGTTTTTCAAACTTTTAAAGTATCTTCCATCAGGAGCTCACTCAAGCCTGAATAGGGTTGGTATAGCATTTGGGGCTAACTGAAATTACTCAATTACCATCTAGGACAGCCCCAAACAGGGTGCATTACAGTCACCCAGGGGTTCCCAAAATGTGCATTCAGGCATAGCATCACACTCATGGGGCACAGTGGGATGTTCCCAGTGGCCCTTTCCACCTGGTCTCCTGGGTGCCACAATCTTGCATGTCATGAAGTCTTGTGAGATTTGGGCACTCCCATCTTGAATCTCACGAAATCTCATGAAATTTGGGCACTGCCATCTTGGATCCCATGAAATCTCACAAGAACCAAGAAGATGGTGCCCAGCTGACCTGGGAAGAAGAGGCTGCGGGGGTGTTGTGGCTCAGGTACATTTGAGAACCACAGTGAGAGAGTAACCTAATCTGGAAGTTATAGGCACATGTATGATGGTTGCAAGACTCCTATTGTCCAGGGATGGAGCCAGAATGTTGAGTATCTTAAGCCTTCTTTTATCCCAGTACAATTTTCTGCAAATGGCACTGTTTGTCATCTAATGGTGGATGAAAGGAGCATGATAAAGATTTTTTAAATCTAATGGTGGATGAAAGGAGCATGATAAAGATTTTTTAAATTGTGCATGGTGTGAAGAAAGAGATAGAATTTTCCTTTCTCTTTTGTAATACTTGATGTGATGCTCATTAATTTACATTCATTTGATCAATGAAATTTAATTGGCAGTAGATTTGGGACAGACCCCCCCCCCCCCAAAAGCTGTTATTTGCGCAGCATGAAATTAAGTTGTAGAATGTGCTGCCTGCAAAATGTGGTGGTAGCCATTAGCTTAGGTGGCTTTAAAGTGGAATTAGACAAGTTCCTGGAAGAAGAGAAGCCGTCTGTCTATGGCCACTAGTCATGATGGCTGGATGGCTGCTCAGAGGTAGGATGCCCTTGAGTACCAGTTGCTGCAGTACAACAGCCAGGGAGAGCTGTTGCTCTCAGGTCTAGTTGGTGGACTTCCTGTGGACATCTGGTTGGCAAACACTGGGGCAGGGGCCTGGATTTAGATCAGTGGTTCCCAACCTGGACTACTGAAGCAAAAACTGGAATCAGTGTGGACCACATGCAACCCTCTGCACAGAAAAAAAGACAATTAAATTTGGTAGTTCATGGAGAAGTGCTTGGTGAGACAGTGGAAGTGCTGGCTGTGGCTGCAGGCAGACTGTTCTCCGCCCTCTCTGGAGGTCCATGGGGAAGCGTCTTGCCAAGTGAGCACTTTCCCACAGACTACCAGAAAGGGCAGAAAATGGACTGCCATAGTTGCAACTGACACTATAGTGCTGGCTGCTAAAAGTGTCCTCTGCCCTCTTTGGTTGTCCATGGGGGAGCGCTTGTTCGGCAAGATACTGGAAGTGCTGGCTGTGGATGTCCATTCCCCACCCTCTCTGGCGGTCCATGGGGGAGTATTCCCTCAGTGTGATGCTGGAAGTGATAGAAGGTGATTATCTTTTGTTTTCTGAGACCTCGTGGACCACTTCTCAGGGTCTTGCAGACCACCTGTGGTCCGTGGATCACAGGTTGGGAACTACTGATTTATATGGACCTTGATGTCATCCAGCAGGAGTTGCGTTATGCCTTGGCTTTGCAAATGAGTTCTCAGTAAAACTAGAGAGGACAGCAAACTGAACTTTGTACTCCACTGAGGTCCCATAGCCTAGCAAATTGGGGCACCACGTTTCAGTCTTTCACTGTCCCAGAACTGGTGGTGTGATGAGTGCATCCACACCCTCACATGTTCTCTCCCTGGGGCTCCCTAACAATAGTGTAATCTGGATGTTGTGCTTTCTGGGGAAAGAGAAACGGAGGGCGTCTCCTTCCCCCCTTTCCTCTCTCTGCCTTCTACATATTTCCGTTTCCTGTGCTCATTGTCAACCCTTCTGAGGAATTGAGCCCATGATTCACAGCAGGGTTAATTGGCTTTCTGAAAGTCACACAGGAAAGCTGCTGCAATCAGGCGCTGCAGCATTTGGACTTAATCACAAGTGACACCTCTGAGAAAAGGTTGCATATACTCCATTACCTACCTATAGAGCATCAAGTCGGTTGACTCGGAAAGGAGTAGATTCCCGAGTGGCAGAAGCATTTGGTTTTGCATTTTGTGGGTGCTTCTGCAGACAGCTTTTTTTCTTCCGGGTCTTCTGTCTGCACCTGACACTCACAAGCCTTGCAGTGAGTAACTCCCACCTTGGCAGTCCCAACTATCCAAAGGTAGCCCCAAATATTTTGATGCTCAGGCAGTCTGCTAGAGTATTGTCTCTGATTCTGCAAGGGGTCATGGGCCATGCCCCACTGTCCACACACTACTTACATCCTTCTATGTTCGCCATACCAGTGGTGGGCCAGTGGGCTTCCCAAAGGGGAATTTGTGTGGCTGATGTGCCTGTATGCTACCATGTCAGTTTCACCCGGAGGAGGAGACAGTCTCCTCCTTTGCACTCACCAAAGGCTGGACCGAGAAGCCGGCGCACCGAGCACAAAGAGGAGAAGGCAGTGCTGGTGGCCTCTCAATCCGGCTGCTGCACCCCTCCTCCTCTCCTGAAGACTCTTGTTGAGCCTCCAGTGGGAAGAGGGGGATCATGAAGCATCTGAACACAAAGAGGCAAGCATAGCAGCAAACATGGATGATACTGCTGCTGCCGTTTCTGCCCCCACCATCTTAATTGGGATGCAAGTGGCACCCCT
The DNA here is from genome assembly GCF_035046505.1 of Tiliqua scincoides. NCBI lineage: Eukaryota > Metazoa > Chordata > Lepidosauria > Squamata > Scincidae > Tiliqua > Tiliqua scincoides. The sequence goes on from NC_089828.1 coordinate 23,994,855, forward strand.
TCTGGTCTGGAACCCAGGGCGGACCACCCCCCGCTTTCTATGCCACTGCTGCTCCTCTTTTTGTTCCCTGGAGTTGAAAAGGAAGAGGAAGAACAGAGCAGGAAAGAAGGTGTGGAGGAGAGGCGAGGAGTGCAGTGGGCTTAGAGTGGTAGAAAAGTTGAGCTTCATGCTATGAAAACCTTCATCACTTTTTTTTTTTTAAGACCCAACTTCTTTTAAAAGGAGAGAAAAGGACAGGCTGCTGTTGCTGTTTTTTCAGGTTTCAGCTATATTCACCAGTTCAAAACCAGTGTTCTCTGAACCCCCTTTGGAAATGTTCGGTGTGTTCTTGAGATGTTCGGCCACCTTGCAAGCATCCCTAAGGCACAATGCTGTTTCTGCAAGCTGGCACAGCATTCGCAAGCTCTCTTTTTGTCAGCGTCCTTAACCACTGTTTCACCCCAAGATAAGAGAGCTCAAACCACAGCACATTTGCTGATTTCTATCTCCTCCAAAGAGATTTGTTCTCGCCTGCCTTTTTTTGTCTTTGTCCTCCAAAGAGTTTTTGATTAAACTCTGCCATTCTGCTTTCTGAAAGGCCAGTCGGCCTTATCTTTGTAGGGCTCACCTCAATAAACAGGTTTTTGTCCTTCTCCAAATTAGAAAAGTATCTTGGAGTTCAAGGTCATGTCGGGCTTCTTGGAGAAGATTAAAGATTAGGCTGTGGGGTGTCCTTTTTTTGGTAAAGTTTTCTATTTGACTGTGAATTAATATCATTTGTGAGGCAACCGCTGCTGAGTTTTAGTGTTTGTATGTGAGCGCTCCAGAATAAGGCTGAAATGCTGCTCTTTACATTTACTGTCATGCGCTGAGGGACATGGCGGTGGTGAGGAAGCTTCTGATTGGCTGAGGTGCCCTTATGTCACAGAAGGCAGATAGAAGTGGTGGCACTAGAAAAAAAAAGTGTTAGAAATGTGAACTTAAACTGGAATGCTTTTTCTCTCCATTTTTTTTAGTATTGTGGAAAGAATCTGCGGTCTCATGGCTACAGCCGCACAAGACTGTGTGCAGGGTATAAATGAAGATTTCTCATTCCACGCCACTGATAGTAGAAAAGATATAGTTTCACTGCTGATTGTCATAAGAAGTTCTTTGCAGTCAAGAGTCTCTATTTTGTTTCTGTTTTCAGGAAGAAGCTGGGCTTAGCGCTGAGGCTGGCTCATCCAAACTGAGTGATTAAATGGGATCTAGGAGGTGTAATTTGCATAGGAAGCTGCCTTGTACGGAATCAGATTTTTGGTCCATCTACGTTAATATTGTCAGCACAGACTGGCAGCTGCTGTCCAGGGTTTCAGACAGGAAGTTTCTTTCCTGTACCTAGAGATGCTTTGAATCTTTCAGTTAAGATGTACACAGAGCTAGTACAGTACAAGTATCTGTTGCCTTTTCACAATCTGTTACCTTTTATCTCTAGGATATGCACATAGTTAGGGCAGGAAGGTACCTGCCTCTTCCAGGGATGCTTATATTCTTGCAGTGCAATCCTATACATGTCTATTCAGAAATACCTCCATTGAATTCCATGGGACCTACTCCCAGGCAAGTGAGTACAGGATTGTAGCCAGGCAGCCCAATCCAGTAGAGGGCTTATGATGGCAGATCTTTCAATCCGCTGCTGCAAGTTCTTTTATGGTGTCACAAAAGATATGGCACTGCCATATGCTGTGGGGCCTCTGATGCAAAGGGCTGGAGAATCTGTGCGTGTACCAGCAGCTCTCAGGTACCCTGTCAGAGCAGGTAAGGTGACAATTTGTGGGGTGGGAGGATGGATCTCGATGGCAGCAGTGTGTGCTGGGGTCCTATCCCTGTTTCCCAGGAAGGACCTGAGGCTCTTTAAACTTACTTCAGCTAAATAGCTGAAGGTCTGGGGTAGGTCTGAGGAGACCCATTGGCTACTGGGCAACCTACTAGGGGGTGAGTAAAACAGATTATTACTTACCTCTCCTGGGTCATCTTCTCCCCTCTCTTCCACCATAGGACGCAGCACATGCTCCAGCAGCATGGTTGCATTGCGTTGGATGGTGGGAGATAGAATTAGGGCATTAGTTTATCTCCATGACTGTGTGTACTGGATCTCTCCTGATTGGCCCATGCCGAAAAAGACCTCCCCTTTGGATTACCAGCTGAATATTCTGGGGGCAAACAATAGGAATTGGCTATCAGCTTCATGCCTCCTTGTGAGTTTCCTTGAAGCATCTGGGTGACTGTTTTGGGAAACAGAAAGCTTGAACTCAGTGGCCCTTGATCTGTCTATAGTGTGAGTGTCTTGATCTGAGTTAGAGTGTCTATATTTCTCAGACTACTTAATAGCAGAGAAAGGGAAGTGGGTCATTGTTTTGGCAAAGCTGTAGTTAAAAACTAAAAGGATCACTTTCTATGGTTATGTGAATGTACCATAAGAAAAAGGACAAGCACTGTATGATTAATAAATTGAGAGGCGAACCCTCTGCGCCTATTAATGTGTAAGATAGATTCCATTTAAATTACCTGAATGCATTTTTAGCTCACAGTATTCAGAAGTTGACCAAGTAAACATACCAGAGCCTATATAATTGATGAAAGAGCAACCACCAGTCACATTTCAGAGTTTGTTTTGCGGTTTAATAATTATCTGTTGTTATTAGCCCAGGCGCTAAAGTGTCTTTCACAACCGTAAAAGCACAAGAGAAGAAGCAAAAGTGCCAAATTAATGGATAGCACAACTTAAAATAAAAATTCACTTGGAACTAGTGCTGAGCAAAATGCTCCAGAGCATTTTTGCTGGACTCTTGGATATTCTGGGACTTCCTCAAAACTCCTTGGGTTCTTCATCTTCAGATTTGCTTTTCATGGAACTTACAGTGCAATTCAAGGCATGTCTACTCACAAGTAAGTCTCCTTGTGTTCAGTGGCGTTTGCTTCCAGGAAAGTGTGTCTAGGATTTTAGCCTAGATCACAATTCACTTCCTGACAGCGGATGCCTATACATGTCTACTCAGAAGTCCCATCGAGTTCAGTTGTGCTTACTCCCAGGAAACTGTACATGGGAATGCAGCCTTAGTCCTAACTAACTAAACTTAGGGCATGACCCAAGGGCTGCAATCAGCTAGCTATAATAAAAATTTTTATGTATGTATGTCTTCCTCATTTTTATCTGTACCATTTTAAGGGTTGACAGCTGTTAACTTTATACAGTCAAGCAGCAAAACAAAATATTTTATTTGCTCAACTATAACATACTTAAAACAGGGATGCCTGTTGAAAGTCTTGGCATTTATAAATCAGGCATCAGCCTTTAGGGCAGTGGTTCCTAACCTTTAGAAGCCCATGGACCACTGAGGCAAACAATTGAATTGTTCTGGACCACTTGACTGTGGAGAGTCTGGTCTGGAGAATGGCCTGCCCACAGTTGACATTTCAGTGGTTGTGGCTGTGGGCACTCCATTCTCCATCCTCTTTGGTGGTCCATGGGAGATTGCTTGAACACTGGAAGTGATCAAAAGTGATATTGTTTTTCCTGAGACCTTGCAGACCACTTCTTAGGGTCTCACGGGCCACCTGTGGTCCATGAACCATGGTCCATGGACCACACGTTGGGAACCAGTGCTCTAAGGCCTCTAAAAAGTTTGGCAAGCACTGAACTAGCATGTTCGAGAGAGAGAGAGAGAGGTTTAGCAGAACTCTTAATGTGATGTTTTTCTATGTGCAAGGAGGCAGTCACTTGTAAGTCCATTCACTAGGGTGAGTGCCCCCAGCCTTGTGGTGAGCAGGGGATTCGGTATCACCCAGATCCCCTTCCTAGAAGTTCCTGGAAGTTTTCATTGCCACTTTTCAGAAAGTTTTTAAGAAAGAGTAGGAGTCCCTTTCAAGCAACAAGGGAAGTTCTTACTGTTTTCTTGCTTACTTCTATGCGGTAGTGCATATGGCAAAGGAATCCGCCTCTTTCTCAAGCCCTCTGAGCATGTCAGAATTTGGGTGGGTGGTGACGACCACAAATAATGCTGGTTAGTATGCCAGCATTTGTAGATCCTTGCAGGGAGGCTTTATGCTTCCAATGGAAGTGATACAATCCAGAAACGTACCAGTCTTACTTTGTCTTGTCTGATTTTTTTAAAATTAAATGCTTGTTTATCTAGTGCAGGGTTGTCCAAACTTTTTGGCCAGAGGGCTGCATGAAATATCTGGCGCAGTGCTGAGGGCTGGAAAAATTTTTAAATATAAAATTTAAATAAATAAATTAGAGATGGAACTTAGATGAATGAATAAATGAATGAGTAGGCTGATTCACTCAGCCATTCTGGCCCTTAGAACACCCTCCAGATGCAATCAGAGCACAGCTCTGATCATGTTCAGTCGAGTGGGCCAGAGGCTTTCAGGGGACAAGAGGTTGGCCACTGTGGGCCGCATCTGGCCCCTGGGCCAGGGTTTGGAGACCCCTGATCTAGTGCTTTCTTCACTGTCTTTTGCCTCTATTTCTCTGTAAATTGTGTTATGCTAATAAAGGACTCACTCACTCACTCACTCAGAAACATACCATTTCAGAGTCAGTTCTCAAGTGGAACATTCTGCTTGAAATATATATTAAACATTGGCAATCCACCACCCCCTGGTTTTTTAAAGACACAGCGGCGTTCTCATACCTTCAACCACCAGTCACAATTCAGCTCATAGCCCTCCAGTCTAAACAGAACGTAATCCATATGGCTTCTTCCATGCCTTAGTTTTGAGTTGTAATTATCTTGATTGGCTAAAGCTGCATCCTAGATGCAGAACTGTCATTGAAATCCACCAGGCTATGCATGTTAATGTTCCACATCTGTGTGGGAGTCAGGAGGGGGACACTCGCACATGCACCCGCACATCTCTCTTTTCCTAATTCGCATTGTGATTCCAGAAGCTTTGAGTTTACGCAGTTGTGTTTTTTTTTTTTCAGATGAGCCTGCATAATTATACTCTGATAGCTTTTTCATTAAACTTGATGTGCGCATAATAGAATTAATGTTCTGTGAAAACAAATAACTTTTAAAAAAATGTTTTTGAACTGAAAGACAAACACACACAAAAGGCGAGGAGAAAAGAGGATAAGAGAACACTGCATTATGTCTACAAGAGATTAGGCAAAATGGATTTTGGAAGAAAAACAAGAGTGTTTTCAGTTTTGACAAGAGGCAGCATTGCCCCCTTCGCCCCAAATCGTACTTGTGCCGTATGAAAATGTACACAGAGGACTGCTGGTCTTTGCCAGTAGGCTTTTCGTTGTTGATGGGAAGCTAAAATATCTGAGGTTTTCAGTTGAGGAAAGCAATTTATGAAGGGGATAGATTATATTTCTTTACCCAAATATTTCTTTACACACCATGTAGTTAATCTGTGGAACTCCTTGCCACAGGATGTGGTGATGTCATATGGCCTAGATGCCTTTAAAGTTGAATTGGACAGATTTCTGGAGGAAAAGTCAATCAAAAGTCACAAGCCATGATGGGTGTATGCAACTTCCTGGTTTTAGAAGCAGGGTAGCTCAGAATGCCAGGTGCAAGGGAGTGGCACCAGGATTCAGGTACCTTGCTGTCTTGTGTGCACCAAGGCATCTGATGGGCCGCTTTTTGATACAGGGAGTTGGGCTGGATGAGCCTTCGGCCTGATCCAACAGGGCTCTTCTTATGTTTCTCCTATGACAGATAGGGGTAAGTAAGAATTACCCCAGGTAACTGGTGGTTTTCTTTCTCTTATATTTTGCACAGAGTGAGTAACTGTTCCTATTCAGTTAGCGTGGCATTCTTCTCCCCCAGGGGCTGTTTTCAGTGTGTACATCTTTTAAGATTATGAGCCCTCTGGGACAGAAACAATCTCTTCATTTATTTTGCACTCTATGAATATTTTTATATAAATATTTTAATAGTAATAACACTGTAACCAGGATAAGGAGGAAGAGTTGTATATTTCCCAGGCCCTGGGGGGTGGGGTGGGTGGTAGGCAGTGTCCCAGAGAAATGAGTGGCAGACATTTACTTATATAGGAGAATATAAAGAGATGCACTACTGAGTTGTGTTGGATGTATTCTCAATCTCCCCCACCCCCATTTTTAGAATTGTCTTACCCAGGTACATGATTATCTGAAGTTTCAAGTCATTTCAAATTGGGTTCAGGCCCATCTTGGCACAAAAGAGGCATTGGTCACCCTAACGAAGACTTTTGCCTAGTGATACATGCAGAAGGCATGACGGATGATCCTGGCACTCTTACTAACCATCATCTAAGGCAGCGATTTTCAATTTTTTTCAACACATGGCACACTGAGAAGGCACTAAAATTGTCAAGACACACCAACGGTTTTTTGACAGTTGACAAGGCACACTCCGCTGCCAGACAGGGGCTCACACCCCCAATGGCCCTACTTATATATGACCCTCCCCATAGCTCCTGTGGTTCATTTGCAGGCCATTTGCGCCACAATATTGTGCTGTGGCACAGTGGTTGAAAATTGCTGATGTTTGGTATCTTTCTGGATAGACTCCTCTAAATTGAGGGTTAGAGAACTTTCCTGCCTGTGGCTCCATTTCTAGAAGGTGGTGCTAGAACTGTATTATTCAACCCATGGCATTTATGTTACAGAGATTGCTAGGGTTCCATCTTACACCCTCTTGATGTTGGGACTTCCTACTAACCAAGGAATTGTGTGGAGCATTAAGTTTATCGATCGATCAATCAATCTGGTCTGATGTTGCCACCTGCCTCGTGCACATCAGGAATGGGCTACTCTGAACATTCATTGAAGAGCAGAGTGCATGGCAATTCTATCCAGTGTGATTGGCCACTTGCCGGCAAGACTTGTCAGTATGCAAAGCTGTCCCAAGACCTCTCAGCAACTGTGCTGGTGCACCAAATGCCATCCCCCTTACCTGATTGTATGCCAGCCACTGCCAGTTTTACTCTTCCTTCTCCAACTCCCTGCAATCCAAAAAGAGGAGGGGACCAGAGCAGAAGAGGAAGTGTGGAGGGGAAGAGAGCAGTTGGCTAAAGTATCATAGGGGCTCTGGTTCACCAGTCTCCTCTCCTTTCCATCTCTTCTTCTGCACCATTCCCATTCCCCTCTTTTTGAATCCGGGAAACTGGAGGAGGCAGGGGGATGGACCTGCAAGGCAGGAGGTATGCGGACACTGACAGTCCACTGCCTGGAAAGATAAGCTCAGTTTGTTTGACAGTACATTACTTAGTGCAGAAGGTGTAACCTTTAAGCTACAGCCCTATTTGTATGTCATAAGAAATGCTTGGGATCGTATCTCTCAATTGCATGCTCAGTACGGCTAAATGGGCCTTTAGCACACCCCCCCCCCCCGGCACCAGAGCCTGTATTTTGCAAAACCTCTTAGAAACTTGAGTGCAATAAGTGATGGCCTTAGGGTTAACTGAGGCCCCCGGAGTACAACCTGTTACTGGACTGAAAGTGGAATTTAAGTGTTGATTTTCCACTAGGCTGTCAGAGGGGCTGTTAATGGGAGCCTGGATCTCAGTCCTCGGAGACCACTGTTCCTCTGCCATAATTGCTGTCGACAGAGACGCTAAAGCTTGAAAGCCCATTAATTCCAGAATTCCATCTTTTGCCTTGAACTGCCGACTTCTTTGATACGCTTCAAAGGTTAGATGCCGGCATAATTTTGGTTGTGTGAGGGATGCATTTGCAGTGATTTCTGTAGAAACATATATATTGGGGATCTAATTCATCTAATTAGAGCCCAATCTTATGGGCCTCGGTGCTGGCAGTACACTCACACCGCCGGCGCTAGGTATTGCAAACATGCTGCTATGCATATTTGTGCCACCCCATCAGTGCCACTGAAGAGGCCCTGGCTGCTGCTTCTAGAAATGTGAGTGCCAGGCAGCCTGGGGAGGGTGTTGGGAGGGCAGAATGGAAGGTGCAATTGATCTGGGAGGGGGTGGGACCAGTGGAGGCCTCCGCCAGATCCTATCCCCTGTGTTGGGCTCAGAAGCCTGGCACGGGGTTCTCAAGTCTGCGCCAGCGATTTAGCTGGCACAGCTACAAGAAATTTCATTGTGGGGCTGGGACTTTACTTGGAGGAAGGGGACAAATGTCCCCTTCTCCCTAGGAGACATCTGGCAGCTTCCCAATACCTGTAGGATACAGCAGCGGCCATTTCAGTGTCGCTGGACTGCACAGCACCAGGAAGCTTGATTGGGCTGCCTGAAATTTGTATCTGTTTTCCAGGAAAGATCAGTGAAGGATGGGATTGGTTGTTTTTACCCAATCAAACAAGTCTTATTCAATTCACTGACCTGTCAATTTCCAATGCCCCATTCATTTCCGATCTTTGACCAATCGGAAATGAACGGGGCATGATCCAGAGCTTTATAAAATCATTCATATTGTGAAGAAAGTGAATAGAGGGTATTTGGTCACCCACTGCAAAAAACTTAGTGGTCACCCAATGGAATTAATTGGCAATTGGTTCAAGACAGAGCCAGTAATTCAAGAAGAGAAAAGAATTAATGCGCCCACAAGATGTGGTGATTGCTTAAATGGCAATTAGACCAAATTTGTGGAAGAGAATGGGTCCACGTGCAACCTCCATTTTCACAGGTAGTCTGCCTCTAGAGTGTTGGTTCCTGGGGCACAAAGAGAAATAAAGTGCTGTTTCCTTCAATATCTGTTTGTGGGCATCCAGTTGGCCACTGAAGCAAGCTGAACCAGGTAGAACTTTGATTTGATCGAGTAGCTGCTCTTGTGTTCTCTGGGCCATACACTGTCAAATCCATGATCATGTATTTAATGCTTTTGTAGCATTAACTTCTTTAGAATTGAAGTTGTTTTTGTTTTTTTTAAAATAACTGCTAGTTGTCTCTGTTTACTAATTGTAAAACTGGACTTCTTAAAAGCTGTAATGAATTGTGGCTGTTTATAACAATGTTGAATAAAACTTCTGTAAATGACAACAAAAGAATTATTTGCTTTGGCTTTTGACTCAGAGCATCATGTCAGCTTGTAGGTGCAGTATTTGAAAAATAAAATAGCAACAGAAATAAATTGAGAAATAACAGTAGCTATTAAAAGCAACAGCAGAAAAGTCCGTTTTTAGAGAGCGGGTTACTAAGTAGGCAACAGGTCAGTTCTTGAAGCTTCGTCAACATCATGACTCATATATAGAGGATTTGACTACGGTCAGGTAAGAGGCAGCCCATTGACAATATTTAATTGCTCAATTGACTGGCAGGCCAATCCTCATGAAGGATGGAGGATAATTGAGACACACTGTGCTGTCAAGGTTAGAGTCTCGGAAAGTGGAGGCAGAGAAGTTTTTCTCGCTCTCTCATAATGCTGATTGGGACTGTCCAAAGAAATGGATTGGCAATAGATTCTGGAGAGACGAAATAAACTACATTAGAGGACTTGGGTGGGAGATCTGGGTTCAGATCCGTTCAGCTCACTGGGTGACTGTGAGCCAATGTTTCTCTCTCAACCTAAGCTAGTTGTCTTCAGCTGCAATCCTAACCACACCTTCCTGAGAGTAAGCCCCATTTAACAAAATAGGACTTACTTCTGAGTAGACCTGGTTAGGATTGTGCCCTTCAACCTTTTTTTGTGTCAGAACCCAAATAAATAAATAAAACAAAATACAGACTTGGGACCCCCACTGTTGATCCACCCCCTCCTGGGACCCTATCCTACTCCCTGCCCCGTAATGTCCTTCCAGTACTGTAACCAAATATTAGAGAGAGCAGGAAAAGTGGCCATGAAACCTGGCACTGGTGAAAGCTATTTTAGCACAACTGAACACAATTAAGACTCAGAACAGGACAGGGACACAATTTCCTGATACCTGTAAGGGGTATAGCAGATGCCTCCCCCTTTACTTTGTAATGCTCCAGTCCAGTGGTCTTCAACTTTTCCACAATCCCACAACTGAGATATCTCAACTCCCCTCCCCAAAGTTGAAGAACACTGGCCTAACCTATGTCACAAGGTGGTTGTGAGGACAGCTGGGGGGGGGGGGAAGAGAGAATTGCAGGGCAAATTCTTGGAAGGCAAAGCCTGGCCTTGGTCTTCCCCTCTCACCCATCTCCCATGTTCGCTTGGTACAGCTAGGAATAGGGGCGTACATAGTTGACTAAGTGTGATGGATATGGACCCTTGATCAGTGCTCCGCTTGGTCGTTCGGATACAATACAATACAGGTATTTATATACCGCCTTTCTATGTCCTGAGATTTCTCCTCGGACTTTATTCAAGGCGGTTTAATTTGAAAGGTTCTATCTTTCAAGAAACCACAACAATCAGATGTTTCTTTCTTGATCTGGCCGCACATTCTGGCCTCCATCCTCCCACGCTCAGAGCAGATGGAATAACTTGGCTCAGCTTGTCAGCTGCTTCAAGGTCGCACGGTGCCGGTGGCTTCGAACTGGCGACCTTCGGATGTTATCTTCAGGCAAATTGAGGCTCAACCCTCTAGACCAGACCTCCTGCCCTGTAGGAGTGCTGTGTACTGTTTAGAACAGGGATGGGATAAAAATGTAGTAGACAAATCAATGACATGATGGATTTTTACCTATTCGTGTTCACAGCTCTTCCCAAGGAAATCCATGTGGGCTTTGGGTTGGAGTGCAATGTTTGCCATGTGTCATTGTTTTTTTTCAGTGGAAATCCATTGTAAATTATTTCTGTGGGAGATAATTATATGTCAGAAGAGACCCAAAGAGGTTTTTTATTCTTTCTAGAACAGTGTTCCTTTAAGTGTTTAGGAGAATTTTCACCCAAGACACTAAATGCATCTTTCATTATTCACAGGGCACAGAAAGCAAAAGAAAACCATTAAAAATATGGATACATACACACACAGTTGATTGCAGATAAATACATGAATCACACACACACACAGACATGCAAACACAACTAGTCCTGCAGTTATTAGAGAAGTGGAAAGAGCAAACCCAATTCAAGATTGCCTGGTTTTCTACACCATTCAGCTTCAGTTGGTAGCTGAAACCAGATTGCTAAACAACCTAAGATGGGTTATATCCAGCACAGCAGGGTATGCACAGCAACCTGTTGTCCTTTTTGTGTGTCTGGTTTTTTGTTTGTTTGTTTGTTTGTTTGTTTGCAAGATGGGCAAGGTTAAAAAGAAATTGGAAGCATGTAGCAGATAGTAGGGAGACGGACTATTGGGGAGAGGGCCTTTTCAGTGGTGGCACCTTGTCTTTGAAATCCCTCCTCAAACAGATTTGGAAGGCACCTTCATGGATGATGTTTAGGTGGCAGGTGAAACTTTCAGGAAATGGCACCAGCTGGCAACTTTAGTGGCTTTCAAAAGGAATTGAACAAATTAATGGAGGATGGGAGGTCTATGATAGATAAATGAAACCACCATGTTCCAAGTACCACTTGATATCAATTGCTGGATATTAAGGAAAGGGCTCTTGCTCTCATATCCTGCTTGTCCTTCCCAAAAGCAACTGGATAGTCGTAGTGAGAAACAGGATGCTGAGCTAGATGGCTTTAATCCAAGGTTGGGGGTTCTTATTTGTCAAGGTGTTTCTGTCCTGCAGTTTTCACTGATTTAATTATACTCGTTTTATTCTGTTGTTGTTGCAGTTTTACTGATGGTTGCCACTGCTTTTTTTTTTTTTTGTCATTGATGAATGTCTTTAGAATTTACTGTGTTTGGTTTTTATTGGAATATAGGTGTGTTTTTTTTTAAGTCATCATTGTGTGTTCCTTTGGATATATTGGTACAAAAGCAACTCATAAATGCTTGAAACAGTGAGTGTGCTATGCAGTGAAAAGGAAAAAGAATGGGACAGCAAGTTGAGGTTAAAGTTGATTTGAAAAGATGAAAGATAATATTCTATAATCTGTATTTTGGATTATCTGAAGACACTGGCGTTGCTAGGGGGCTGCGGGCCACACCAGGTGACACGCCGCGCCGGGGGGGGGAATGCCCTGGGGGGAGGATGCACTAACATCGCAGTGTTAGGAGCTACCATGTCTTGCCATGCACTGTTGGATGCGGAATGGCCGGCAGAGTGCAGTGCAAAAAACGGAATTGAAATCCCTCCTTTCTTTCAAGAGTTATGGCCAAAAAACCAGAAGGAAAAAATGCATGGAGCCCTATGGAAAGTGAAAGTGAGCCATATCGCGCGTTTACTCGGAAGTAGGGGCACTTGCCATAGCCTGTTGGAAAGGGCAGGCTGAGAGGAATCTACCAACACCAGAATGGTTGCCCCTCAAAAACACATGAGAAGCTCCCCCCTCCCAGCTGCAAGTCTGAGCCCAAAATGAAGCCACGTGGCCGCATTTACTCGCAAGTAGGCAGACTTGCCTTAGATGAGGCAGGCTGAGAGGCTCCAAGGACATCAGAATGATCCTCATCTAATGAGTGCAGCCCCCCAAAACAGGAGAAGGAGGTTCCTCCCTCCCAGCTGCCTCCCTCCCAGTCTATGGGGCCTTATGGAAAGCAAAGCAGCCTCACAGTTGCGTTTACTCATGAGTAGGCAGACATGCCTTGGCTGGTGGTCAGGCCAGGCAAAGGGGAATGTGAGGACACCAGAAGGGTCCTGATCCGATGGAGCTGGAGTGCAACAGAAGGCAGCATCCCCCCCCCCCTTAAAAAGGACAAAAAAGAGGCTTGAATGGTAAGGGGGAAGTTTTCTATTTTGCGCTTGTGAAGCCAGGAGAGTCTTTATTCTGATGTGCCTGAAACAGAAGAACTTTAAACTGGGCACTGGGAGGGCTGAAGAGCTCACTGATTCTTTTTGGGGGGTTGTTATTGCAGGCAGACTGCAGAGTAAGCTCCATTGACCATTATGGGACTTACTTCTGAGTAGACATGCATAGGCTTGGGCTCACAGGTTGCAATCCTACCCACACTTCCCTGAGAGTAAGCCCCATTGACCACTATGGGACTTACTTCAGAGTAGACATGCATAGGATTGGGCTCACACTTCCTTGAGAGTAAGCCCCATTGACCACTATGGGACTTACTTCAGAGTAGATTCACTTGGTGGAACAGGATTGGCTCCCCCTTATTTAATTATTTTATTTTAATTTAATTATTTATAATTATTTATTTTAATTTGCTTGATGATGTCACTTCTGGCCAGGACATCACTTCCAATGGGTCCTGGACAGATTGTCATTCTAAAAAGTGGGTCCCAGTGCTAAAAGTTTGAGAACTGCTGCAATAAGGTGTAAGTAAGTTGACACGGGGTGTGTGTGTGAGAGACTCTACAAGTTTTCAAAATCACTAAAATCAGAATTTGGAGGAATAAGACCATCATGTTACATATCAATCAATGCGTAATTTCATGCAGAATGCAGTGAAACAAACCACATTGAAATAGCTGTGTTCTAACAAAAGGTACAGCCAAAAAACCAGTTGGGGTGGGGCAATGGTACATCACCAGGCCCACCTGGGGCATTGCCCCGCCCACTACATGGGGTGACGCACAGGCCTCCCACACCCGGTGATACGAATCCTAGTGATGCCACTGTCTGAAGATGACTAGAGAGTGAATACCAACTCTGCATTCACCCTTGGTGTGTAGATAGGATCTGAGGAGCGTTAAGGATTTCATGCGCATTTGTGAAGCTGAAGGAACTGTTCATATGAATGTGGCCTTGGTAGATGAGTGCAAAAGGAGAGAAATGCATGAATCACTGTCTTAAGCTTTAACCATGCAACCCCCCCCCCCAAAAAAAAACAAACCTGGGTGAAACCAAATAAATTGCATTTTGATTGATCTTTTGTAAGGTTATGTCCTGACGACAGATCCCCAGGGATGCCTGCAACATCCACAATTAAAACAATGCATATATGAGCATAAAACTCAGTGGTCGCTAGAGTTTATGGTACGGGAGGCCAGTGCTTCACCCCATGAAGGCCAGCGCAACCTTCTCCCATGCAGTGGATGGGCAAACACCCCAGGCAGTGGTCATGGTGATGTACCATTGCCCTTCCCCACTGGTTTTTTTGACTATAACTTTGGATAGAACAGAGATATTTCTACGTAGTTTGTTTCATTGCATTCTGCATTAAGTTATGCATTGATTGATATATAACATGATGGTATTATTCAAAAACACCAAGATTTTAAAAATTTTTGGCAAGTAGTGGTGTCACCCCCTCCCTTGCATGACACCCAGTGTGGCCCACACACCCCTGGCGACGCTATTGATAAAACTCCATAAGATCTCGATATTCTGGTCTGTGAAAGCCTATAGCTCTGTTCAGATGCTTTTGCCCACATGTTCCTGTATGCATGGAGGTGGGCAGCACGAGTGCGCCCGCAAGACCTGCACTGCCACCACTGTGTTCCTGAAGCCCCATCACCCCCTCCCCTGCGATTACCATCATTCTGCACAACAAACACTGAGAATGGGGTGAGTTCCTGTACCTGCCTTCTTGAAACATTCAAAGACCAGGCTTCTCTGGCACAGTTATGCTGTCCTCCCCATACATGTGTAGGACCATGCGGGGAAAAACAGTTGAATAGGGCTACAGACTCTTGCAAATTGTGATATCATGAACAGAATAGCAAATGCTCTGGAATTATGAGATTTAGGACCCAATCCTATCCAACATTCTAGCTGGATAGTCTATCCTATCTAGTCTATCCTATCCGATGCAGCCGCAATGCAGCCCCGACTTAAGGGAACAAATGTTCCCTTACCTTAAGGAGGCCTCTGTGACTGCTCCCCGCAGCAGGATGTAGCACATGCTCCCACAGCAGGATGTAGCAAGATGTTGACATGGTTGTATCAGTGTTGGAAAGCTAAATATGTTTGTGCCCTTCAGGTGTTTACTTAGGAAAAGAAGTGAAGAGGTAGTTCCCTGTCCCAGATGCTCACCATCTCAAAGAAGATCTAAAGACACACCAGCAAACAGCCCCTGGATTGGGGAAAAATACTATGCTGGGTGAATCAACACAGTGGTTGTCCTACTAAATAGATGAGAACCACCACAAAAGCACCTCTTTAGTTAGCAGGGGTAGCCTGAAGCTATCCATGAAAATGAGAAAGCAGCCATTTTTCTTGACGCCAGCCTTTCAAGGTTGACCAATGTTGTGCCTGGGGTGATGGATTTGGAACTGTGTGTATGGTGGGGGGCCGGGGGTAGGAGAAGCCCTCCCTAAGTATTATTTACCACGCTGTAATACCAACCTTGCCCAGGTTCCTTTTTAGATATGACCTTACAGTTTCAGTCAGAGCACTTGTTTAATTGAGAGTATGTAGCTGCCATGCCTTCTGTTGAACTCTCTCACCCTGTCATTTCCCCTTCTTGAGAGCAGTCCTGCAGTACAGGATAATCAACCCGGGGACAGTTATCGTAACAGTAATAATAGGCTCTCCTAGCTATGCTAGCAAATTTAATTAACTGCAAAGAGAAATTCTCTGCTCTTCTCTCACTTGGCTGTCATCCAGAAAGCCGCATCCATGTGGTAATGTTTCAGGAAGAAAGGGTTGCAAGCGCATTTGCTGCAGCAAACACTGCAAAGTGCAACCAATGTATAGGCATGCATTTTTGGGGGGGAGGGTATAGGTGATGGTCATCATAGTCTTTGTCTTTGATATCTTTTGCACCATGCGTCAGTTGTTTCTTTCCATGTGAAATTCTTTGTAGTCCCATGAATAACTGCGAAAGCTGCTGGACATGTGTGAATGTACTAGTGCTAGGAGAAAAAAAAAGGAGGAAAGAGCATATTCTAGCATCCATTCTCTTGGCTGCTTGCCGTCAGTGTTTTCAAATGCAGCTGTTGCTGTCATGTGTATTGCTTCAGCACATCAGATGGATGCCTTGTAGCAGAGAAGTTTCTCCGATCAGCCTGTGCTTTGCAAATATTTGATAAAAATTTAATATTTTTGCTCTTGACATGTTTCTGTATTGAGTGCTTCCTGGGCATGCATTTATTTATAGTAAGATGTCATTCAAAGTTGCCCTGTTTAGTTTCCCAAGTTGGTTAAGTGGGGATGTGTGTCAAACATAAGGCCTATGGGCCGGATATGACTGGCAGAAACTCATTACATAAATAGAGCCCTGCTGGATCAGACCCAGGAACCATCTAGTCCAGTCTTCTGTCATTTGCAACTAATGAGCTCCTACATGAGAAGTAGCATTCATGGCCCCTACTGGGGGACCAGAAATGACATCATTTAAGCAGGAAGTGATGTCATCAAGCAGATGATGGCCAGAAATAAGCACATCTATCTGCCCATGGTCTGCTTAATGATGTCACTTCCTACTTAAATGATGTCATTTCTGGGCCCCTTCCCCCAAGCAGGGGCCATGAATGCTATTTGGCACACTGAATGAAATGATTTTGACACCCCTGGCTTAAAGAGTCAACAAGTACTCCTAAGAAGACATTGTTGTCCTGGTGGTGCTTCAGTTAGATACTTGCAACAGTCACCAGTTAGCCGGTGGTCCTTCATTTAGGCTCCCTATATCTGCGCATGAAAATACACACATAGACCTATTGATGTGGAAGCGGTTTCACTGTGGGGCGGTTTGATACCCCACACAGTGTGTGTGTATGTTAAGGGGATATTTCTCCCTTTACCTTGTTGAGCCCTAGCCCTCCCTCCCTCCCTCCCTGTGTGTGTGTCAATTCAATACCTGTGTGGCTGTGGCCATTCAGCGGAATCTCTTCTACTGTATCACTCTGTCACAGCAAGGTGCTGATGGAGACCGCTTTGCCTTTACAACTTTTAAAAAATTTATTTTTCATTAAGTTTATGAAGGAGGGAGGAAGCAATAACTTATGAAAGGAGTGGGGAATCCCAAGACTGGCAAAATTCTCCATCCCCAAGAAAAAATTTGCCTTTCTGAACCAGCAGCGGTTTTTTTTTTCTTCCTGCAATATAGCAAACTATCTTCTGAAATGAGGGTGGTTTCAAAAGGAGTTGGCAATATGACAAGGTGGGGTAAGGGTGTGAGTGGGGTTTGCTGGGGGTGTGGATTTTTCTCCAAATCAAAAAAAGTCCCATTGGGCATACAGTTTCTGAAAATTTCTCTATTTGTGGTGGTGGTGGGGTGTCATTCCTGGCTTGGGAAATCCAGTGGTTATTCCCTTATACTTATTTCTAATTTCGATTTCAGGTGCTGTTGTCGGGACTGATCGGAGTTGTCTCATGGAAGAGGCCCCTCTCACTTGTGGTAAGCAAACTTGTGTTTAAACTGAATCCCCAAGTGGATATGTTCAATCAGCAGGGGTGGCTCTTTCAAGAGGCCAAATGAGGCAATCATCTCAGGTGATGGACTGGCCAGAGGGCCACCCCCACCTACCTGCTTCCAGCTACCTGCTTCTGCTTCTCCTTCCACTCCCTGGATTCAGAAAGGCAGAGGGGAATAGAGCAGAAGAGGAAGTGTGGAGTGGAGGATAGGAGAGTGGTGGGCTAGACCACTCTCCTCCATGCTTCCTCTATCCATATCCCTCCGCCTGGGAGTAGCAGGAGAGCAGCAGAGGCCATGGCTAGTACCTCAGCCACCAGGAGGTCTTGAACCAGTCACTTAACTTTTTTAAATTGGAAGTGTTTTGGGTTAAATTGCTTCGCTACCAGCTTCTGCTTGAAGTAAAAATAAACTTTCTCCAACTTTTAAAGACAAATCCTCTGACTAGCATGATACAGACAACTCAGTTAGCTGATGATTGCCAATTACGATTACAGATATGCCCTGGTGTTTGCATTTACAGAACCCCTCCCGCCCACATGGATACCACAAGTCTGCGAATACTTAGGACACCCCTTAAAAAGCTAAGGAAAGTGAAAGAAATACCTGTGCCTACCATCGGGCAGCAGAGCAGTTGTATTTTCAGGGTTGCAGACAGTTTTCTGAGCTGCCTGCAGCCTCTTCCTGGTCACACCGAGGCTCACTCAATTTCACCCCAGAGTGCGTCACGATGCGTTCTCTTCCTGGTCACGATGCATTCTGGGGTGACATTGAGTGAATGAAGGAGTCCCAGCCCAGCCAAGAAGAGGCTGCAGGCACTTCAGAAGACTGCTTGCAGCCCTGAAACCACAGCTGATCTGCTGCACTACGGTAGGCACATCTAATTTCGGCAACGTTCTTCACTTTCCCTACCTTTTTAAAGGGCGCCCCCGGTATCCTTCAGATCCGTGGATAATTGAAAATGCGGATACTGGGGTCTGCCTGTATTGCTTCACTGTATTGATATGTGCGGTACTTGTATAAAGCAAGTTTATTTGAGAAATGAGAAGCGTCTGCTCACATGATTAAAACCATCCAATCTAGTCCGGACCAGCTCTTTTAACATTGTTACCAAGTTTTGTCCTCTCCTTAGAACTGACAATTTGTTCCATCTTCTGGGAATATGAAAGCAGGGTGAGACATGGGAGGTCTGTCATCGGCAAGGGCAGATCCCCTTGTTGCTCAGACCAGGATGCAAGCCTGATTTGGACAATCATCTTGACTGGTACCGTTGATCTTTCTGCAGTCCCTTCCTTTGGCCACAGCTGGATAGTGGTGCAGGAGGGTCCGTGTAACTGACTTATCGGATATGTTCCAAGGGGCTAGTCCTTTGCAATGTATACTTGAGTATACAGGCAGTATTTTTAGCAGGCAGTCTGGAGACTTTTCCTTGTGTTATGGCATCATTTGTATCCACAGTCCAAAGAGGGGTTATGCTTTTATCAGGCTGCACCAAAAGACAACAAAGCCTTTTTTATTTTAATATTTTTTATCGGTGTTTTTTGGAATATTCAAAAATGTTTGCATGAACTAGTTCAGTGAATCCTGATAGGAGCCTGGGCTTGCATAGTGTGCACTCAGGATTGCGCTCTGAAGCTCTATTCTAGCACATTGATGCCGTTGACTGGTACTAGAGGCAGAGTAGTTTTGGGGTGGTCTCACATCTGAGGAAGATTTGAGAAAGATCTTCTGATAAAGATCAGTAGCCCTTCATTTGCTATTTTCAAGGAAAAAACTGAAACCATTTTTAGTTTGTAAAGCTTTCCCTTCCTAAACTTTTTTTGATGTGCATATTTTATTGCTGAATACATTTATTTATATGTTTCGTTGCTGTTACTTTTGCGCTTCGGATAGTGCTTCATGCTGCTTCAATAATTGACTTTTATCTATTTTATTGGTGTCTCTTTTGATAACGTTGTAAGCTGGCTTAAGTTTTCGGAAAAGGAGGGAACGGATCAATTAAAGAAACAGATGAACTAAATCATTGTGCCTTCATTTCAGTGGGGCTTTCACAGGAAAGCATTCAACTGTGTTGCTTTCAGACACATTCCTTCATCAGAGTATTGGCTGATGTTAAATCAAATCCTGATCCCAACTTTGGACTGTTTTAAGGAATTTTTTGGAAGGAAATAGAGGAACCGTTAAAATCTCATATATATGTTTT
The DNA here is from genome assembly GCF_035046505.1 of Tiliqua scincoides. Lineage (NCBI taxonomy): Eukaryota > Metazoa > Chordata > Lepidosauria > Squamata > Scincidae > Tiliqua > Tiliqua scincoides. The sequence continues at coordinate 24,014,253 of NC_089828.1, forward strand.
CTTTTGGGGGGGGGGGTGTAGCATCTTTAGTAAAGAACAAGTAATGTGCTGTCATCTTTTGAAAACCAACTTTGTTATGCAAGATGCCAATTAGAAACTAAATGCTTCTCGTTAAGCACGTTCATTAAAAAGCCCATGAAAAGATAAGGGGGACTCTTGCCTTTCACACAATTAATTTGGTATAAATTCACAGACGTTAATGAAATGGTACTGTGAGGAATATCTCTGCCAAGGTGTTTATGTACAGAGATTGTGATGTTAATTGAAATGGATGCTATCCATTAATGAGTTAAAGAGAGAGAAGGAAATTTTGAAAACCAATTTTCTCGCGAAGGGAAAAAACAAAGTGCTTTCCCGAAGTGGCTTTTTTCATTCTTGCTAAATAAACTGTCTGTGTATGTTTCTCTCCATCTCCATCCCCCACTAGGATTTTGTGTTTGTTTTTGCACTGTGTTTGAGCACTGATGGAACTAGACAATTGCTAATGAATTCACTTTGGGACCTGGTTTGCTGGGGAGCTTCAAATGCATTTAGTAGCTTTTCACTGTGTCTAAAATGGGCAGCATCTTCTGCTGAAAAAGTGTGTGCATGTGGAGAGAGAGAGCATGCAGTTTAGGATAAATCGGCATTTCCCAAACGGTGGATTGCAACTCCATTTCAGGTGAGTTGCAGGCCTGCTGCAACCAAAAAGCTGCAGAGTACAATAGCCCACAACCCTAAAGTTGATTCTAGGTCTCACCAGCATCTGACCCGCTTCATCGGCCCCATCAGACTGCTTCCTGTTCCAAAGATCAGGCCGCGACCCACCAGCGGGTTGCAACCCACAGTTTTGAGAACCGTGGCGTAACATGGCCAATGAAGCAGGTTGTGCGCACGCATGCCCTGGAAGTGATTTGTGGATCATCCAGGGCATTTTACTCTTCAGCCTCCTGGCCTCAGCTATCCCTGCATCCACCCTGGATGACCCAGTGGGTCACAAAGGGAAGGAGTTTGGAAACGTTTGGGACAGACTAATGGCATGCAAAACTGAATGTACCAGTTTGAACTGTAATGTTTAATCAGTTAAAATAATTAATACATTGTTCTGGAGCTATTCTTGTTAGCCAGATGCAAATTTAAGTAATAAATTCATCAACGAAAAACAAAACAAAAAAGTTTTTAAGAATACACTTGAGAACATTTCTCCCCCATCCTTTTTTTTTTTTTTTTTTTGCACCTTGCAGGCAACCCAAGATGATTCTTAATGAACTGAAGTAAGTCATGAATTGAAAGAAGTATTTGCAAAAGCAAAATCCTGAGCCAGTGGCATAGTTATTGGGGGGGACAGTGCATTAAGTACTGCAGGTGCTGCAATGCGCCAGGTAAGCAACCCCTCCCCCTTGCTGTCAAAGCCATTCTGTGAAGCAACAGCAATGCAGTGAAGACACCATTTGGTTTTGTGAGCACCTGCATGTTGCCTTCACTGTCTGGAATGACTCCAACAGTGAATGGGAGGGGCTGCTTACACAGTGCATTGTGGCACCTGCAGTATTTACCGCACTGCCTCCCTGTAGTTATACTGCTTTCCTGAGCTAAAAGGCTGGATTAAACATCCCTACCAAAAGGTCAAGCGAGGGGGGGGGAAATCATTTGTTTGCAGATCTTTTGAAGATCTGGGCCTCCATAGAGAGAGTGTTGCACCAGATTGGCACCACCACCAAGAAGTCCCCACTCCTGGCAGAAGCCTGTTGTGGCTCCCGGGGCATCCAGAGCATACAGGAAAGCACATACGGGAAGAGATGGTCCTTCAAATATCCAGGTCCTGAATGGTTTAGGGCAGTGGTTCCCAAACTTTCTTGGCTGGCAGCTCCCTTGACCTACTGGACTATTGGTCACGCCTCCCCATTAGGGCTACAATCCTATACTTTGTATAGAGTGGCAGGTTTTTCGTGATGATTCCAAGACTCCCCTTTGGTTCCCATGGCTCCCAGTTTGGGGACCACTGGTTTAGGGCTTTAATAATTATAACCAGCATTTTGATTGTATAATTCATTAACGAAGGGCCCAATCCTATCCAACTTTCCAGTGCTGATGCAGCCGTGCCAAAGGGGCATGTACTGCATTCTGCATTGTGGGGGGCGGTCACAGTGGCCTCCTCAAGGGACGGGAACATTTGTCCTGTTATCTCAGGGCTGCATTGGTGCTGGAAAGTTGGATAGGGTTGGGCCCTAAGATTTCTTTGACTGAGTGGCAGCCCTGACTAAAATTTCACATTTGAGGTATGTTGTGTGTATGTGTCACGCATACATCAGGTCTACAACTGGTTGTGAAGTATGATGATCCAGCAGTCCCATTTGAATGCAGTTGCCAACTGGTTTCATCCTGTGGATGGGGAATGAGGATCCCATTAACAATCTGTGTGATAAACAGTGATGAAAATGGAGGCCCTTGTATCTTTCTTGCCAGAGCTGCCTGTGTTAATGCGCTGCTCTAATTCACAGCATGTCTTAAACATTCCTTTAATAGGAATTGGTTTTGTGTGTGTGTGTGTAATTTCCGCCAATACACCAGAAAACCTTTTTACTATTAATTTTACATGTGGTATGTTTTATTAATATGAAAGCTGCCTGTATGATTTGTGTGAAATTAGAACAGCTTATTTCCTTTCCTCGGCACCAGGCTCCAGTGCCATTACCTTTCGCCAAGCTCTTTGTAGGAATATAATATATTCTGAGTGCCGTACAATTAAAGTTACATGCCAGAGTCTCTTCAATCAGCCCGGTCAGCATTTTGATCCTCACTGGGTCTTGGTTGATTGTAATATGAGCGCTGGGCTGCGGAGCGCGAGGTCGGAGGTTCGAATCCCTCTGGCGCCAGAAAGAAAACTTAGAATGCAATAAAGCATTCAGTTGTACACGCTGAAGTCTTATTGATTTTAGCGGGGTGGACATATGAATAGGCAGGCACATGTTTGTGGCCCTAAGGCTTTCTCTCTTGAACATTTAAAACCCACCTACTGGACCTACAACAGTCCTTGAATAAGTGTGTGATGTGCCTTTACACACACAGGTCTGGCCCATCCATGAGGCCAACTGAAGTGGTTGCCTCAAGTAGGCAAATGGTGGGGGTTCTCAGCGACTACTTGCCTCCACCCCTCCTCCTAAGTCTACTGCCTAGATTGGAAAAGGAAGAGGGAGACAGAGAGGAAGAGGAAACGTGGAGGGGAGGAGAATGCTGAGCTTGAACACTGGAGATTGGGAGGAGCAGAGGATGACACGTTATTTGGTAAGAAGGTCAGCATTTGGTATACAGCCTCCGGCATCAGGAGGTCTTGGGTCAACCCTGTGTGTGCCTTCTTCTCTCTGGTCCTCTCTTCCTTTCCGAATCCAGGAAGCAGAAGTAAAGGCTAGTAGAGAAAGAGCTAATTGTGTAACTGATCTTAGCCGTCTTCCTCCCTAGTTTTTAATTCTTATTTTAAGTTCAGTGGTTTTTGAGTGGTGGTGAGCGAAGCTGGATTGTACTCTAGGTCTGCTCTTGAGTACAAAATGAACACAGCTGCACCTCTACCAAACCTGAGAAACGCATGATAATAATTTATGAAAATTCAGGTAGATATTCTGTAACGAGGAAGACAGAGAATGGTCTGTTTAGATGTCAGGACCCACCAGTGGGTCACAACTCAATTTTTGGTGGGTCATGAAGTTCCAAGCAAAGACTCCAATGAAAGCATGGGTGATGAAAAGATCAAATAACTAATTGCCTCAAGCCCTGAGGCTATACAAAAGTCAGATAACTCCTAATTGCACTTCAAAATGCTGAGCTCCTTCAGTTTGCAAACATGAGTAAATTTTAGAGAGAACAAATGTTTGAGCATCTTTTTTTCTGGTTATTATTACTTGTAAATAAATAAAAATATTATTGCATTCAAGATCTCTGTTTTTAAGTCTCGTAAACCCAGGTGGGTACTGGCAGAGTGTCATTTTTTAAAGTGGGTCCCAGTGCTAAAAAGTTTGGGAACCACTGGTCTGTTAGATTAACTGCAGAGAGCTCCATTCTTAATATTGCTAAAGCTGACATGTTGGCTGTTGAGGGCAGGAATATTTTTGGATTGGATTTCCGTGCTTTTTGGCACTAAAAAGGACCCAGCTTAATAACTTAAGGTCTCCTCTCAATGGCATTTAGTTACATTGAGTGCAATCCAGAGCACTGTTTAGGTGTGGTTTAGTTCAGTGAGTTAACCCTTCTGAGCTAGATTGCAACCGGTGGTGCCAATCCAAAACCCTTTGGGTGGTCTGATACACACACCAAAGTTTCTGGGCCATTCCCCTTTATTTCAATGGGCAAATTTGCCTGTGTATCTGTCTGTGTGGAACAGCTGCATTTCCAGCCCTAACTTCAACACATTCAACCTTGATCTTGCAGAATTCTCATTGGGTGCGGGGAGTTTCTCATTAGCACATCTAGATATGTATTGAACCTTTCTACACGTGCTAATTACACATGAAAGGCAAACCATGCAGGGACAAACTGCACAGTGAACGTAATGTACTTTCAGTTTTGATCTGAAAAGAACACCCCCTTGATATTTATTGCTGTATTTAGATACTACTTTCTCTAGACTTGTGAACTTAAGTCAGTTTACATAGGTAGGCTGACCATAACCCCACCTTTTTTTCAAATGGTGTTTTTTTTTTTTTTTTGCAAGTGTTATTCTACAAGAGAAATTCATGGAGCCCTCCATTTCTCCAGATGTTTCTCTTCATAGTGCAATTGCCTTCCTGGCTGTTCAGCTCTTGCACATTCCAAACTTCCATAGGCAGCTGCAAAACACACCTGAGGCTGGCTCTCAGGATGTTATCCTTTGCTTACCAGCTGACTCCAACACATTCCTTAGTCTCTTGCCAGTGGCTTCCTTCCAGTCACTCATCCAAGGCGAGACCTGATCCTGCTTAGCTTTTTAAGGCAAGGCGACAGCTCAACCTCCAGACAACATCTCCTGCCCTCCTACATAATATCTTCCTGTTGTTAGTCTCAGATCATTGCAACTGGGGAATACACAATACTGTGATATGGACAGAATTTATTGTAGTGCAGTGCAATTGGGAATGTTCCATATTTCCAGATTTGGCTAATGTTAAAGATTGCCTTTCTTTCTGACAAAGGGTGCTAATCTTTATTTATGAAAGTGCAAGTCATTTCACATGACAAACCTCAGGCTTGCCTGGCAAATAAAGCTTGAGTGGCACTTGGCTGCCATTTCCCAGTCAGCCCCTCCCATAAGAGCATAGAAAAATCCCTATTGGATCACACCAAAGGTCAACCTAGTCCAGTGGTTCTCAAACATTTAGTGCCAGGACTTATTTTTTAGAAGGACAATCTGTTGGGACCCACTGGAAGTGGCACAGCAGGCAAAACATTACATTAACCTAGAAGTGATGTCATGGCCAGAAGAGACATAATCAATTTAGGCTGTAAACCTAAGTCATGATCAGCCAAAAGTCCCATTACACAGTGCGCTTGTGCTGTTATTTTGTATAGCTCGGAATTCAAACATTCCACCTCTGAAGTCTAAGCAGGACACAGACTTGGATCCTTCTCCAAACTCACAGCCCTCCCCCATCTTCCCACCTATTCAAAGCAAAGCACCATGCCTCTCTCCCACTGGGAGTCCACCCTGCCCAGCAGCTTTGTAGTCTGTATTTTCAACTCTGTATTTTCAGTGGCAACTGAGTTTGCTGCTACATGACCCATCAGAAATTGGCTCACAACCCAACTAGTGGGTTCTGGCCCACAGTTTGAGAAACACTGGTCTAGAGCAAAATCCTTTTACCCCGCTGTGCTCCAGCCAAAGGCTTCCAGGAAACTCACAAGCAAGGCAATAGCCGTCTGTTGTTCTTGCTTCCCAGTAACTGGCATTCAGAGGTAGATGTTGTCTGTACATGGAGATTCCATTTCACTGTCCTGGCCAGTGAATTTCTCTGTTCTGCTTTTAAAGCCTTTCTGAACCTGGTGGCTGTCACAATAATAATAATAATAATAATAATAATAATAATAATACAGGTATTTATATACCGCCTTTCTAGGTCCTCAGATTTCTCCTCATACTTTATTCAAGGCGGTTTACATAGGCAGGCTAATTTAAATCGCCGTAGGGATTTTTTACAATTGAAAGAAGGCTCTATTATTATTATTATTATTATTATTATTATTATTATTATTATTATTATTAACAGTATTTATATACCGCTTTTCAACTAAAAGTTCACAAAGCGGTTTACAGAGAAAAATCAAATAACTAAATGGCTCCCTGTCCCAAAAGGGCTCACAATCTAAAAAGTTGCAAAAAGAACACCAGCAGACAGCCACTAGAACAGACAGTGCTGGGGTGAGGTGGGCCAGTTACTCTCCCCCTGCTAAAAAAAGGAGCACCCACTTGAAAAAGTGCCTCTTACCCAATTAGCAGGGGTTAATTCTTTCAAGAGCTACAACAATTCAGAAGTTTCGTTCTGATCTGGCCTCCATCCTGGCCTCCATCCTCCCACGCTCAGAGCAGATAGAATAACTCAGCTCAGTTTGTCAGCTGCTTCAAGGTCGCACAGTGCCGGTGGCCTCAAACTGGCGACCTTTGGATATTATCTTCAGGCAAACGGAGGCTCAACCCTCTAGATCAGACCTCCTGCCCATACAACCTGTATGCTTGCTGTGAACAATGCCTGCTTTTCTCAGGTGATCAGGCAACTGGCAGAGTACAAGTCTGATGTAAATTTGATTAACTGGTTAAGTGCCAGACAGTTAATAGGTTGTTTTATTTTAGGTGTGTATATGTGTGTGTAGTTTTTTTTGGCCTTTTCCTCTACTTTCCATTTGTATAACTGGATGTTCAGACAACTGACAGTTCTTTCAAAATATATGATCTGCCCAAGAAATATTTTACCTTGACTTTCCTCCCAGTCTGTTTTAAAAATAGACATGTTGATCTATAGATTAATAAAGTAACTCCTTTTACAAACCTTGAAGTTTAAATCCTTAGGCAAACAACCCCATTCCAGCCAGGGGGCTTAATTGTGCTCTTTTTTTCATTTGTGCTTCTATCCTATGACTGCTGGGTGCTTGGCTCACATACTCTTCGGATTTATTAATATTACAAATATGAATATACTACTTTTCCAAGCCCCCCCATGAGCCATCCAAGTGGCTTACATTTCAAAAGGAATGAGAAGGTGGTTTCCTGTCCCCAAAGGGCTCATAGTTTAAACAGAGAAATGCAAGGGAGCCCCTGGAATAAATGGGGACGATTGCTCTCCCCTTCCCATTATATGAGAGCAATCACTTTAAAGCACCCTTCTTTGACCAGTTAGCAGGGATAGTCCCTTTTCTGGAGTCCCAAGCAGACTGGAAAACCAGGACACTTATAGTAGTTGGCAACCTTCAGTCTCGAAAGACTATGGTATCGCGCTCTGAAAGGTGGTTCTGGAACAGCGTCTAGTGTGGCTGAAAAGGCCGATTCGGGAGTGACAATCCCTTCCACACTGGGAGCAAGTGCAGTCTGTCCCTGGCCTGTCTCCCTGGCTATGGGCCTTCCTTCTTTGCCTCTTAGCCTCAGACTGTTGGCCAAGTGTCTCTTCAAACTGGGAAAGGCCATGTTGCACAGCCTGCCTCCAAGCGGGCCGCTCAGAGGCCAGGGTTTCCCACTTGTTGAGGTCCACTCCTAAGGCCTTCAGATCCCTCTTGCAGATGTCCTTGTATCGCAGCTGTGGTCTACCTGTAGGGCGCTTTCCTTGCACGAGTTCTCCATAGAGGAGATCCTTTGGGATCCGGCCATGAACTGGGATCGCATGAACTGGAGGTTGTCCATGACTTTGTGTACCTTGGCTCAACGATCTCCGACACTCTTTCTCTCGATACCGAGCTAAACAAACGCATCGGTAAAGCAGCTACCACGTTTTCCAGACTCACAAAGAGAGTCTGGTCCAACAAGAAGCTGACAGAACATACCAAGATCCAGGTCTACAGAGCTTGCGTCCTGAGTACACTTCTGTACTGCAGCGAGTCATGGACTCTTCACGCACAACAGGAGAGGAAACTGAATGCTTTCCACATGCGCTGCCTCCGACGTATTCTCGGCATCACCTGGCAGGACAAAGTTCCAAACAACACAGTCCTGGAACGTGCTGGAATCCCTAGCATGTATGCACAACTGAAACAGAGACGCCTGCGTTGGCTCGGTCATGTCGTGAGAATGGATGATGGCCGGATCCCAAAGGACACTTATAGCACAATCCTATTTGGTCCTAGTGTTGGCACTGTAACTGCCTGCTGTGCCAGCATACAGTGTCACAAACATGCTGTAAAGCAGGTCAGTGACACCCTGTAAGTGGGTTGCGCTGGCAGGACAGCCTGTGCCGTCCTGCCAGCACCAGATCTGGCGAAGCGCCCAACAGAGCGGGTAAGAGCTGCTGCTAGTGGCATGGGGGTGGGGAGGGGTGTGGGGGAGGCAGAGGGGTATGTATCAGAATTGGCAGTGCTTGGTTTACACTGCATCCTATTCCCCTTCCCGAGCCTTTTCCCCCAACATGAGGCTTCTTGGACGGGCCAGAGATTTCAGTGGCACAGATCTGAGAAGCCTCATTGGGTAGGCTGGGAGTCTACACAGGCTAAGGGAACAAATGTACAAAGAGATCTCCAGCCTGCTCCTAACCAGTGCTGGATATGGTGTGGGACGTGCTACGCCAGCGCTGGTAGGATTGTGCTGCCCTAGAGTCTTTATTGGGTTAATGTACATAGTTAGTGGACCATGTTGGCTTGGTGGACCACAAGTTGGTAGAAAAAGCATGACTGAGAGGTTTGCTGATCTGGCTACTGTTGCAGGGCTTTTTGATGGCTAGAGCTTGGAGGTGGTGTCCAGGCTCCAAACCAAGTCCTGCTGACTTGTAGGCATGAAGCCTTGGTGCTTTAACAGTGGTGTGGCAGGGGGAAAGTGAAAGAATGCTCTTGTCCCCTTCCTGGGGCTCTGTTAAGTTGGGAAAAGGCCACCTGCTGAAATCCCCCTCCCCATACACAGCTGTCAAAAGCACAGAAAGAGTTGGAGACCCTGCAGATCTTTTCTTGTGAACCTAAAGACTTATTAGAAACCATGTCCAGTGTAAACTCCTGTGAATCCCATCAAAGCTCAACCTCTTTCCTGAGTCAGGGTCCCTTAAAATTCCATTCACTATTAGAAGCAAGGTTTTGACTTTCTGTTCTTACACTCGCCTGTCTCTGAAAGGCAGAGTGATACAAATTGGTGAATGTGTGCTCATTTGGATGGAGGTCGTGGTCCTAAGGATGTGATCAATTCTCCAGGTGGATTGGAAATGAGTTTTCTGAATAAATTATGAGCCCTGGCATATTCTGTGCTAATTGCATTAACTTTTGATTCGCCTGGACTTTTGCTAACATGAGAAAGTTACGTTTGGCTCTGTTTCAGGGTGTTTTTTCTTTCTTGTAGGAGGGAAGAATCTACATAATTGTTAAAAGTAACGGCATGGGTTAGCGCAGACAAAATAAGTTCGTCTAAAGGAAATTGAAAAGATCTTCTACTACATTAACAGATGAACTATGATAATAGCTTCCATTGGCCAAAGAGATTCCATGGGCCCAAAGCAACAGGGAACAGAGGAACAGAGATCGAAAAGAGAGGGCATGTGCCTGTGACTATATGTATCTATCTCTCTTTTATGGGCTGCAGCATTTAATTGGTTAATCAACTTGACGAATGATTAAGGGCACAATCCTAACTGCGCCCATAGTCGGCACGAGTCCCTGGTGCTGGCCTGGGAGGGTCACAAATGTGCTGTAATGCATGTTTGCACCTCCTTAGGAGTCAGCCACACCGGTGCACAGAGGTTCACTGGACCGCAGAAGCCAGATCCAGGCTCTACGGTGGCGGTGGAAGGTGATACCAGCTGAGCTTGGCCAGAGCAGGGGTTGTGGGTGGGCGGCAGGTGGGCCCGTGGACTCTACAAGAGTTGATTATGTTTCTTGTAATTGGGGATGGTACGGTAGATCAGTCATAGAGAATCTGCTTTACATTCACAAGGTTCTGTGATCTAGGTTCAATTCCTGGCATCTCCAGGTAGGGCTGGGAAAAACCCTTGCCTGACGTTCTGGTTAGCTGTTGCTTGTGTGTGTAGATAGTCCTGAGGTGGTTGGACTAGTGACCTGACTCAGTGTGGGTAGCTTCCTATGAATGTATGTCAAATGCATTGTTAATGATGTCTACGGTGTGCAGCTGGAATGAGGAAATTGGAGATAGCATCCAACTTGTGACAGTTCTGGCTTGGCCTTCTGTGCTAAATGGGTTGCTTCTCCTAGGTTTAAAGCAAGGTATAGGAGCTGTGAAGGACTTGTGCATTTGTCTCCGTTCAGAGCCTTCAATGGGCAGCGTCGAGCTGGCAGAAGAGAACAGAAGCAGCTGAGCATCATCAGGGAAGTGAGGTCAACATGATGTCAAGATAAAGCTAATTGGCGCAGCCCGCAAAACGCCCAGGAGGGGTGCTCAGCGGCCAAACTGAAAAGAGCAGTTTGACAAATGAAAAGCAGTCATTTCAGATACGTGTGTTCGGCCAACGCATGGAAAAAACTGTCGACGCTTTTCCTGTTAAACCCAGGGGAGGCATCTAACAAATTCCAGAAGAGCAGACGTGTTAGGACATGTTCCTGAGCCAATAGAGGAACATGTACAATCTAAAAGCCAGATCTACACATGCAGCAAGATGAGATAGGGGCAGTGCTCCTGCGCCCAGAGGGAAATTCAGAGTAGGTACCAGGTTCTTTCCTCCTGCACCTGTCATTCTTCCCTCTTGTTTTTCTAGGCTTTAGCTCCACTTCTTCTTCCCCATATGTCTCCTTCCTTTCCCCCCCAAAAAGCTGTTCCTTCAGCATCCTTGTCTCCACGGAGCATCTTCCCTCTTTCTTCCTCTTTCCCTTGCTCCTGGCTCCATTTGTCATACCTTGTCTGCACTTGTCTCTTTCCCTTTTATCTCTCTGCCCCTTACTTCTCTGAATTTCCCATTCAGTGTTGCTTTTTCTCTTCCTTGCCTTATCTCCTCCACAGCCTCTGTCATCCCCCCCCCCCGGTCTGAGCTGGTCAACCTATTGAGGTTCAATCCTCTTCCACTCTGTTGGCCTGGCCAGCACAGCTCAGCCTGCATAGATTCACCATCAGTCATGTCAGAACCACCGGATCAGCTGGTATCATGGTGCACGTGTCACACAATCCCACAGGTGGGGTAGGGCACCGGACTTACCTTACAGCAGCCATTTCCAAGCTTTCCTGGGACACATCACCATTTCTTCGCGGCAGCCTCTTCTTCCTGGTTCTCCTAGGTACTGCCATTTTGGATCACATGAGTTCTCGCACAATTTTGTGAAAATCACATGAGATTTTGTGCAATCCAAGATGGTAGCGGCTGGGAGAGCCAGAAGAAGAGGCTTCAAGGGACATCCTGGGGCACCACTGTGAGTTCGCTGTGGCACACTGTTTGGGACTTACAGAGATACAGCAGTTACAACAAGGGTGATTTTGATGAAATGTTAGGAAGGACTTCCTGAAGGTGTGAACTGTTTGTCAATGAAACAGTCTAACTCTTCATTGTTGGAGGTCTTACACAGAGGCTGGATATTCACCCAGTGGGGATGTTATAGTTCTGGACAGCCTGCATTGGCAGGTGGCTGGACTCACTGATCTTGTAGGGATATCTTCCAATTCCATGACTCTAGGGTTATTTTAACACTTACACCAAGAGACTCATTGGAGAGGCCATAGCTTAGTGGCAGAGCTCCTGTGTTGCATTTAGAAGGTTCCAGGTTGAATCTCCAGGTAGGACAGAGAGAAGTTTCTGTCTGAAGCCCAAGTTCTGGAAAGCAGCTGCCGATCAGTGTTGACAATACTTAGGTAGATTGAGTAGGGGTCCAACTCAGTAGTATAGCAGTGTCCTTTGTGAAGTGCTTTGCCTGTTGAAGAAGCACTGTACAATCATTAAGTAATATCAGGTTTACACAAATAAAAAAAAAAAGAATTCTAGATAAAAGCTACCAATGTAAATGTCTGAACTGACCCTTTGACAGCCGAATAAGACACACTTTTTGATTTTGTTTTGTTCCATCTTGCTTTGCTCTGTCAAAGCAAAAATTGTTGCTGCTCTGAGTGATTAAGCAGTGAAATAACCAATGCTAATTGATTGGCTTGCAACCGTATGTATGTATGGTCCTCCCACTTCCCCCCCCCCGAGCTGAATTGCAAATACAGCTTTGCAGATGGACTTGCATGTCTGCCTTGTGATTATTATTTTCAGAACTAACTGTCATGCTTGACAACCCTATAATCTCCTGACACAAAGGGCCGTCTTCATGTTAATGTGTTTTATTGCCTGTGAGTTGCTTGCACAGTAAATATCGGAATCCCAAAGATTTTCCTCTGGTTTCTCTCTGTTTTGAATGGCATCATCCACATGGAGAATTTTGTGGTCAGGGGTTGCTTGGTTATGACAAGATGTGGCACCAAGAAGACGCTGCCATAGAGAAGAATGGCTCAAATGTTAAGGGCTGTTCTTTGTTATTAACATAGAAAATCAGTTTTTTATTTCCTTCTCCATAGGGGCATTTTCCAGGCACCTTGTCATTCTGAAGATTATTTCATTTCATGCTGAGAAATAAGCATTATGAAACCAAATGTGAGGGTAGTTTGCAAAATGCAAGGGGGCCGTTGGGTGGTGCCTATAATCTAGATCAGGGGTGTCAAACTCATTTCATACAGAGGGCCAAAGTTAGCATTCATGGCGCCTGCTGAAGGCCGGAAGTGATGTCATTAAGCAGATGATGACCAGAAATAAGCACCGTTCTCACAGAGAAATTCTTTAGCTTCACATGACCGAAGAGAAAATGTGCAAATCTTGTTCATATTTTCAAGCTACGAGAGACCCCAATTATAATGGGGGCTAGATAAATTGCTTCAGGGGGCTACATTTGGCCTGTGGGCCTTATGTTTGACACCCCTGATCTAGATCACAAATCCTCACATTTTAGGATCACAAATCCTCACATTTTAGTGCCTGACAGCTCTTTTATTCTGCACACATGTGCTCCTAGGCGCCTGCCAGGCCGTAGAATAGGAAGTGTGTGAGGCAGAGCAGAGTGGAGTGATGAAGACCTTGAGCATCCAACAGCATAAGGCCACTTGCCAAGCTCAGCAGAGTGAAAACACTACATGGCTCCAAATATAAGTACTGGTGCCATAGGTTCAATATGGTGTGGTGATTAAAGGGGTCAGGCTAACAGCCCAATCCTGGTTGGCGACTGTGGGAAATAGGATGTGGGACTAGTTGGGGCTTGGGCCTGATCTAGCAGGGCTTATTTTCATCAGGGAAAGGCTGGGATGAAAAGTAGGGATCATACTTGAGCCGGAGAGACAAGTTAGGACATATGGCATTCCTTTGTGACCTGCTTTGCTGGGTAGACTTCACCTATGTCCAAAGGTTTTTCATCTATCTTTTTCTCTCCTCTTCTATTGATGTTTTTGTCTCTTTCTTGAATGTGCCCTGTCATTTCTGAGCCAGAGATGTGTCAATCTGAATGGTGAGTGCAGGGCATCTGGGAGGAAGAGATGGATTATTGAGCATGTTATGGAAAATGACACGAGCCTGATGCATTTTGGGTTTTGTTTGAACTTGATAAAAATAGTAACTACATTTTCTGTCACCTGTGTATCCAGTGGAGGAGGGGTGTGTTGAATGCAGAGATTTTCTGCTCTCACAGTGCATAAAAGAATATATTCCCAAGATTTAGACATCTCCAATAGTTATAGGCCTTATAATTTCCAACCTCAATGTATTAATGGCCAATTTCTATAACCATTACTACTGAGGTACACTTGGTGCACTGCAGTGGTAATCCTGTATCTTAGCAGTACCACTTAATAACAACACTTGGTAGTTGTACAGTGCTTTTTGAGAGTGCTTCACATGTTTTATCTCAATGCAATCCTTAGAGCTAGCCTTTTGGGTGGACAAGGATGATGTTTCCTAAATTGCAGCTGAGGCCGAGAGGAAACTCACCTAATGAATTCATGGCAGAGAAGGGATTTACTAGGGCAAGTCCTGGATGACAGCCCGGTCTCTTAACCACTACACCAGCCCTGACACTTCCCACAGCAAGTGGGATGGTGCATAATGGAATGCTCCTAGATACAGACACCCTAAAAGGTCCCTTGCATATTGTATTTATTGATTTGTTTTAATTGTCCAGTCCTATCTCCAAACATTCAGGAGATATGAATTATGCTGAAAGAAGGAAGGGGTAAAGTTGCTCTGGCTCCTGATTGCTTCTTCCTGCCCCTTACAAAGCATCAATTAAGCAAGGACAGGTGATCTGGGACCCACCTCTCTTCCCTTCCCTTCCCTAACCTGGAGCTCCGCTCACACCCTCCCTCCTATATGCCGCTCCTATTTCAAATGAATTGGAGCAGAACATGCTGTAGAGTGCTTAGTGGGTGGGTTGAATCATTTCCCACCCAAGAGCTTACACTTGTGCACCAACCTGGACCACCCTCCTGCTAGAAAACCATTGCCATGCATTGAGTTGCTTCCAAGAAGGCAGCAACAGAAGCTGGGTAGCCCTGAACATTTACTCTAGAAAATAACTTGCAAAGGAAATGGCCTTGAATTGAATCAGATCACTAGATCCTTAGGCTCAGTATTATTCTCTGGAGTTTCAGGTGAGGGTCTTTCCTAATCCTGCATGGAAATCCCAGGAACTGATTATAAGACCTTTTGCACGCAAAATTTGTGCTGTGCCGATAAACTGCAAGCCCTCTGTCTTTCCCTTCCTTTCCCGAGAGAGAAGGATCTTGGACACAAGGAACTCTGCATTCTGTTACCTGCAGTCCAGTGCAGTGCATAGAGGAATTTAGAGATGAACTTTTGAATCTTCTAGCCTTACAGAAGATGCAAATGTTGATAATCAGTTTTTGGCTACAGTCTTCAGGAATCTTTCTGCTTTGACCCTGCCCTGCTTTGGAATGGAACACCTAAAACTTGAAGTTCCCTGTTCTCTTTGGCTTTTGTAGTCTGCTGGTAGGTAGGGGAGCCAATGACTTTTCCAAAGTCTGTGCCTTGATTCCAGTGCCATCTGCAAATATTTGAGGAACTGTTAAACCCTGCATTATTTTTTTTTAAGAGAGAGAATATTCTACTCACAATAATATTTACAATCATCTGTCAAGTCACAGCCAACCAAAGCATCTACTGCAATTGCCAACAACTGACACAGAGTTTTGTTTTGCATTTACAAGTGGAAATTGCTTGAGGAAATGAATTCTGTTTTTGGTCTGGAATGCTTTTAAGTGCGGATACAAAAATTTAAGTCATCTTTAGGGTAGCTAAGGATCACATCTCCTCTTTTTCCTTTCTAAAAATATATTAAACACTGAAACATCTTCCCAGTTTTCTGAAATATATTTTAATTCTGATCTCCTAATCCAGGCTGCAGTCATGTATTCTGTTAAATGTTTTTTGTTTTTTTTAAACTCCTGTATAATACTGTAATTAGTAAATCAGAACATAAGAGCCTTGCTTGATCAGACCAAACATTAGTCTTGGCTAGTTTGCTCATTCCCAGTCAATGAAACTTCCTCCCACAGGTGGCCCCATTAAGCTCAGTCACTAGCTGAACTTGCCAGAATCACAACACCCCTGCAGCCTCTTCTTCCCGGCTAAGCCTTTGTCTTGGATCTCATGGAATCTTGCAAGATCCAAGATGATGGTGTCCAACTCTTGTGAGATCCAAGATGGCTATGTACAGGAGAACAGGTAGCAGGGGCCTCGGGGGACATCCCGTGGGACCCGTGTGAGTGTGTTGTGATGCCCTACCTAAGGCATTGTGACATACTCAATGGCAGGAGGTCTGGTCTAGAGGGTAGAGCCTCCATTTGCCTGAAGATAACATCCGAAGTCCAGTTTGAGGCCACCGGAACTGTGAATGGCGAGACCTTGAAGCAGCTGACAAGCCGAGCCGAGTTATTCCACCTGCTCTTTGGTGTGAGCGAAGCGTCTTGACTGCCGTTCAAGTGAGAGATGAAGGAGCTTGCTTGTCAGCCTGCGTGGGAGACAACTGGAGGCCAGAATGTGATACCAGATCAGAAAAGATCCATCTGAAATGTTGTGGTTCTTGAAAGACAGAACCTTTCTTCAACTGTAAAAATCCCTACGGGGATTTAGAACAGCCTGCCTATGTAAACCACTGGAATGAAAGATCAGAAGACCATCAGGTGGATAATGTGGTGTCGACAGCAATTCCATGTTTTGTCAGCTGTTTGACAGCTCTGGGAAGGACAGGGCTGGCTCCACAGCTGTAATCAGTCAAGGCCAATGGAGACTGTGATGGACACCTGAGCCTAATTTGACCTTGATTCGTTTGACCTTGATGGGTCTTTGAATTGACATGGACTGAAGAGATGGCTCACCTGAGCCTAATTTGGACTTAACAAGGGGCTAACAAGGTAGCTCATAGGTGAGCTGCGTTTTGGATTATGAGACATCCAAGGATAAAAGGCAGCTTCAGAAGGAGACAGAACTACCCTGACCCAGAGGGAGATGCTACCTGACCAGAGGGAACCTGACCAGACAGAGCTACCTGACCCAGACCTACAGGAGAAGGGGACTGCCAGGACTCAGCTGGAGGGCACAGAAGAGAGGACTGCCAGGACTCTGCTGAAGGAGACGCTCTGCTGGAGAGGGCACAGAGGAGGGACTCTGCTGCAGAAGACTGGATTGGGAAGACTGGACTGTGCTTTGGAGACTGGATTGGACTTGGACTGGAGGCTTCAGACCTTTACCCACTGAGTTAAGTGGAGTTTTGGGGGAGGGAAAGCCTCTGGACAAGAGGACTTGCAGGGAGTGTCAGTGTTTGTAGCAATTAATTCTTATTAATTGCTCAGCTGATAAGGAGTTCTGTTCATTTCTTTGCACACCACAGTTGTTGTTCTTGGAAAAGGAGGGTGTTAATTAGCCAAAAAGTGGGCCTTAGAAGGGAGTTGGAATAATTGGCGTAGTCGGCAGGATAGGGAGAATTTGGGCAAGATAAATTGGCATAGTTGGCAGGATAGGGAAAATTGGGATAGGACAACCACCTTGAATTAAAGGTGAAATCTGACAACCAAGAAAGGCGGTCTATAAATGCCTGTATTGTTATTATTATTATTATTACTCTGGAAACCACTGCCTTAAATCCTCTACCACTTGCTTCCAAACATCAACCATGTCTACAAAACAAGACCACCACCATTAGATGGAGATCACCTGCAAGTAAGGGGCACTCCAGGCCTTTTCCCCCTTATGTCAAGCAGGGCTATCAATATTAGCCATGATGTATTACCTCTGGGTTTAGCATACTGTCTCTGACTGCCAGTTATAAGGGAGAAATGATGGGGAGGTATGCCTTTTTCTCCTCCTTGTGATCAAATTTATCCAAATTGGGCCCCATGCCTGGAGAGGCCCTGCATTGGGGCATTGAGTGGAGCACCCACAGCTGGTACCTTGCTCTGTAGCTAACACAATGCTGAGGTTTCATGAAGAGAGCACAGCAAGTGGAGGATTGCCTCTGGACAGGCCTCCCTCCTTGCCCACTCCTGGTTCCAATTGGCTTGAAACTGCCCCCCCCAAGCAGTTGCTGGGTGCCTCACCACTGCTGCTGACCCTAGTGAGTAGGGTGACCTGTGGGGTGCCCGCTTCCCCAAAAAGTTTTGCATTGGGCCTCCCAGCTTCTAAGGCCAGCTCTGGTTCCATTGTTGGATTCAAACAACCAACGTGGAGGATTGTGTACCAACTCTACCGTTCCGCACAAATATTTCCTCTGCGTTTCGGTTCTAATTGTTTCAATTTTCTTCTTTTTAAACTCTGAGCCTTATTTTCACCCCTGTCAAAACAAGTTTGATAAGAAAGGAAATGCAGCTTACCAAGCGTTAAATATGGCAAGATTTTTTTTTCTTTTTGACCCCAAACGGTTTTCAAGCCATCACAAAATGTCAGCATTATAGATACAAAAGCATATCTTTGACACTGCACCAAAGCTGAATAAGAATTATATCTACAGTTTTTGATTTTGTGCCAAGCTGGATCTGTTTGTAATCTATCTTGTGTTATCAATCATCTTTTCATATGCCTCCAGCTTTCATTTTACATACATAAATTTCATGCACAAGCTATGAAAAGTGGCAGCTTGTCTCTTCCCAAGTTCGGTACTAGCTTTTCTCCCTACTTCACTCTGTTTTGCGGTGAGTTCAGTAACTTGGTTCCAAACAAATCTGCTTTCCTGTAGGAAATGGAACAGATTTCTTTATTGCACTTCATCTTATGTGTCTTGGCTGTGTTTTTTACTCCTTGCATACTCCAGCAATGATGTCAGAATCTGGTGACCATATTGGTATATTAAAGCTAATTCATTGAGGCTGCAATCCTATGCACCCATGGGAGTAAGCCCCATTGAATTCAGTGGGACTTACTACTAAGTAGACATTTCAGCGAAAACCCAGAAGTGCCTTTCCAAGGCATCCGGCAGGCCTTCTGAGGTTTGAGAAAGCAGTGCATGGTCTCTCCAGGTCTCAGAAAGGCACCCTCCTGACATCCCCCTAGGTGTGGCACCTGGGGCAATTGACCCTGCCGGCTCCCCTTAGCTACGCCACTGCTTGCACAGGATTGGTCTGTGAGTCAGTGCAGTAAGACCTTTTATTAGTGTCACAATCCTGATACATGTGCTCCCCACATCCCTGGTTGGTGAGAAGTTGCAGGGGCAGCACTGACTCAGTCCTGGCTCCCACTGAAGTGGAAATCATTGGAGAAGTGTGATGTGTTTACAGGGTTTGATTTGTTCACCAATGTCAAGGTTGAGCATTGGATAGAAGCAGATAGCAGAATGTTCCTTACAATCAAAATAAAATTCCATCGGTTCCCCAGAGACACATTCCTGAACCGTAGAAGGTGTTGCTGGCTCCTGTTCTCTCTATTAGCATCCATTCCAGAATCTTTCTCTCCATCTGTCTTTCAGATCAACTGCTTCAAAACTTGTTTTGTTACACTCACCACACAGAATGTGGGGATGAGTCACTTTATATTTTTCAGGATCTGTTTTCAGGTGGAGCAGATCTGAGGCTCTAATGGGCTCCCCATTCTTCTGGGGGAAGTCTCCCATAACGAAAGCACCCCAGATTCATTAACATCTCATTCAGAGGCACTTGGGGGACGACGACTGTAACTAAGTGGTAGAGCACAGACTTTACATGCAGAAATCTCTGGGTTCAATCCCTGACATCTCCAGGTAGGGCGCAGAAAATCCCGTCTGCAATGCTTGAGAACTGCTACCAGCCAATGACAGCAATTCTCAAAAACATCACTGAACTTCTGAACCACCAGAAAATAATCTGCATTGAAAAAGCAGTTGGTCAGCTAGCATTCATGATCATAACCCCAAGTCCATATAAATTTTTGCGCAGCACAGTCTGTGAACATTTGAGTTAAACAGAACTCTTTATTAAGCTAAATCAGCAGTTTTTCAGCTGGTGTGCCATGTAAGGTCTGTCGGTGTGCCGTGGGAGTTTGGAGCACAGCAGATGAAAATCGCTGAAAAAAACTCATCCAGATTCTGCGGCTCTGTTTCTAACTGGCGGAGGAAGAGAGACAGACAATTTGTTAACTTCAACAGGGACGGATCCGATGTTTGTGTTTGGGGGGAGGAAGCCATGACTACCAATTCTATAGCCCAGGTCAACCAGGTGGGTAGACCTGAGCTCCCGATTTAACTTATGGCCTCCATGGCCAAGGTTCACTGGGTGGGTGACCTGCGCTCTTGAATGGACTTGGAGCCCAGATCTATCAGCTGGGTAGACCTGAGTTCCTGTCTGGGCTTGGCACCATTGGCTGGAATGGGTGCCCAGGTCTACCCAGCCAGTAGATCTGGGTTCCAAATCCAGTCAGGAACCCAGGTCAACCAGCTGGTTAGACCTGGGCTCCTGCTTGAACTTTGAGCCAGTGGCTGAAATGGGAGTCCAGGTTTACTCAGCCGGTAGATCTGGGCTCCTGTCTGGACTTGGAGCCCAAATCTACTGGCTGGTAGACGTGGGATCTCATTCTAGTCAATCTCACCAGCGCTCTGCCCAGTGGTCATTCTCATGGCACCCAATTTTGCTTCCCAGCCCTTCCCTGCTGGGCTGGCAGACAGTTTGGGGAGGCCAGGCACCCATGGTTCCCCCCTTGGATCCACCCTTATACTACAGACAGTTGCCCAGCTGCAGAACCTGGACAAGTGACATCACAAGATGCAAAGACCATAGAGAAGGCCATAGAGTTTAGTGTGCCATGAAAAGAAAAACATTGAAAATTGCTGAGCTAGATGTTCAGGTCACTTAAAAAAAATTAAACAAAAAATAGACACTTGCGAGTGAGAGCATCATGCTAAAGCTATCTCATACAAACTGGATAGTACTTCAAAGGAGTCAGCAAACCATCTTCAGATGTGGCCCCAGGCCTAATGTGGTGTGCATGGGAGTCCTATAGCAGAGATGCTGAGTCTGTCAGTAAATGTCTCAAAGTGGAAAGGACCCCCCTGCAGCAAGAAAGTCTGAAAGCCACAGCCACCATCAGTCCTTGAACTTGTCTTGCCAATGTCACCCTGTGACAACACTGGCGTCTCACGCTGATGCTAAAGTGATGTGAGGGTTTGGCCGTGCAAGTCAATGAGAATAACTGTAACGCTGGACTGGAAATGACAGCCTAGATTGCGTGCAACGGCCGAGATGGAAATCGAAGCAATGTTGCTAAACCGCCTGCCCATTGCAGCGTTTTCCCTCAACATCTGGCTCTCCTTTGCTGTCAGCTTCTTCAGCTCATTGTATAGTCCCTGCAGTACAGCATCTATACGGTGAATGAATCCCGGTTTATCTGTGCAACTCTGGCACGAAGCTATGAAGAGAGAGAATGAGTGAGCCAGAGCAGGAACGTTGTCTCACGCTTCCTATTTCCCCAAGTTGTTGAAAGTTTCAAGTTTCTTTGCGAGGCAAGTGGATGTAGTGCAGCTAGTGCTGTTTTTGTGATATATGTCACTTTACCAATATATAGGTTGAGAAAGTGCCAAGCAGGCGCTCAGTCAAGTAGCATTTATTCATAGATAGCATCTTGGAGTCCTCATATGGCTTCTGTCAGCTGGGCCAATACCTTAGAACAGTGGCTCCCAAACTGTGAACCGTGGCTCCCCAGGGAGCCACAGAAACCAACCAGGGGAACTGTGGAATCCTTGATAAAAACACACCAACCTTTACAATGTATTAAATTGTAGCGCTGATGGGGAACCATGTCTAATGGCCCAGTAGGTCAAGGGAAATGCCAGTCAGAAAAGTTTGAGAACCACTGCCTTAGAACTAAGGGGGGGCCCTTATCTGCAGATCCCATATCTGTGGACTCAGTTATCTGCGGATCAGATCAGCCATATGCGCCCTCCAGCCATATGCCCCTCAGCTCTGGAGAGTGGGGGCAGGCATTTTCCTATATCTATGGCTTCAGGTACCCATGTGGGGTTCTGCAATGGAATCCCCACAGATATGGAGGCATGCCCATATTTTTGTTTTCTTTGATCCATACGCTCCTTTAGGTGTTCTGACATGCACACCATTTTTGGTTTCACTGTGGCGGGGTGGTGTGAATTGCATTCCAGATACTTTATTTACTACATTTATATCCTGCCTTTCTCCCTGAAGGGACCCAAGGCAGCTTACAGCAACAAATTAAAGAATACAAAAAAAACAAAAGCAATTAAAAACACAATTAAAACAAGTTAAGAACACTTCACAAAAAAATCTTGAAAACCGCAATTGGATATTAAAAAGAGTAAAAGAGCAATTTAAGAGCAATTTTATTAAAGCTGCAAGCCTCTGAAGTGGATCTTAAAGTTAAAAAGGCCAAGAACTCAGAAGGCTGGTCTAAAAAGAAATGTATTCAGGCCTTACCAGAAAGTTTCAAGAAAGGGAGCAGTTTGTAAATCAAGGGGGAGAGAATTCCATAGTGTTGGTGCCACTACTGAGAAGGCCCTATTTCTTGCCGCCACCCCACATACTTCCCTGGGTGGCAGCACTTGTAAAGAACCTTCTCGGACTATATGGGTGTAGGCGATCTCTAAGATACCCTGCCCCTGAGCAGTATAGGGCTTTAAAGGTCAAAACCAGCACCTTGAATTGGGCCAGTTGGGAACTGGACCAAGTGATGATATCCAGTGCCATTGTGAATGAGCAAACCGCACCAAACCTATTGAGAGAGCATGTGTTGCACAAGGCAGTATGGATTGGAGCAGTGTTAATTGGTAGGCATCTTATCTTTGGGCCAAACTAATAGCAATCTTTAAGATTTGCATGGTGCTTTTTCACAAGTATTTTCCTGATGTTAATCTTACAAATTAAATGGCACCCTTCCAAGCTTTTCCTCCTGTCTGGAGAGAGCCCTCCTAGCAAGGGTCCCTGATCACAGAAGCCAATTGCTATAGAAGCAGCTGAGGAGTCAATGGACCTGACCGATCCCAGCGCCAGTGCACCTACATGTGCAGTGTTAAGCCACAATTAACCCATAGCTCTCTGCTCTTTGGCTGAATGAAACCAGGTGGTGAGGGGACATCGTTAAAGATAACTTATTAAAAGAACAAAGGGTCAAAAGGGAAAGGACGGTGTATTAAAAAAAAGCCAGACACTTGAAACGAGTTAAAAACAGGTCTGGAAAACGAGAGGGAAATGAAACAAAATAGTAACCCAAACTATCTCTGCTTCCCCTCACTAGACTTAGGAGCCAATCCTTTCCAACATTTGCAGTCCTGAGGTCTTGAGGAGGCCTCTGTGACTGATCCCTCCACTGCAGGATGCGGCAGGTGCCCTGTTGGCACAGGTGCATCAGCACTAGATCCAGGATTGGGCCCTTGTGTGGTTAGTTGCAGTTTCTTTGTTCATCTCTGGGGTCCAAAGGGCAGTATGTCGTTAACTCCGCAAGTTCTGAAACGTGCCAAAGCAGTCAAGAACCTACCTCTCCCATTGACTTCTTCAAGAGCCAGAAACTTAGTCCAGCCCCTGGGGCCTGCCCTAGGCCATGGTCAAGGCAACGGACTTAACCAAAGGACAAGTGTGAGCAAAGTCCAGTGGGGTTTCGGTGATTTTTGCCTGGCTGTTCATTCTGACAGAGTGAGGTACAAACCACAGTGTTAACCACAGTCTTTCTCATGGGAGTTCAGGTTACTGAAGTTCTAGTGGCTGGTTGTATTAGGGCGCAATCCTAACCCCTTAAGTCAGTGCTTTCCAGTGGGGCATGTGCTGCATCCTGCAGTTGGTTGTCACTCACAGAGGCCTCCTCAAAGTAAGGGAATGTTTGTTCCCTTACCTCAGAGCTGCATTGCCTTTATATCAGTGCTGGAAAGCCCTGACATAAGGGGTTAGGCTTGTGCCCTGAGTTGACTAAAGCAAACCTGTTCCATGTTACAATCACGCAGGGACTATACTGTTAAGTACAGTGGTTCCCAAAGTGTGCTTCACGACCACCTGGGGCTTTGCAAGGCAAGACTGTGGCGCAAGCCTCCAAGCTACGGCAGGAGGCTAAACGTGGTGGGCAGAGCGGCAGCACAAGAAAACCATGCACAGCATAAAGCTCTCCTGCCCTCACCCTCTTACCACTGTCTGGAAGCTTTTAATGATGTAGCCAGTGATGTCATTGTGTGATGCGTTCAGTGTCACCGCCATACACTTTGGGGTTCAGAGATTGTTGCAGCAGCAGTAAGTTTGGGAACCGCCGGTTAAGGGGAGGGTTCCCATTCACTACAGGCGCAAAAGGTCTGTAGATGGGAGGGACAGAGAAGGCTACCCTTTCCCCCTGTGCAGTGGTCCTGGTGATCACCACCTCATAGCTGCAATGTCCTTGGGTAGGAAGTGGCACTTGAAGCTGAGCAAGCAGCCAGCCCCCTGCTTGGTTTCACCTGGTTTGTGTTCCAAACTGAGAGATTTTTTTCTCCAGATTGTCCTTTCATTTCCAAGTCACAACGTAGTCTACCCTGCACCATTTTGTTTTCCACATCACTTCTTTGCTCTCTGGGGAAAAACTAACAAATATTATGTTTTGTAAGGTCATTCATCTGGGATACCACAGGGACATTTGTCATTAAATAAACAGCTTTACCGAGATCGCAACAATTATTTTGCCCTTTTGTTTGTGTGTGTAAAAAGAGAGTCACGCACAGGAGCACTTAATTGGAAATGGAGACAGGCAAGTCCAGCTAAATTAGAGGCTTCCCAGTGTCACAAAGCAGAATCTGAAAGGAGGTACTTTGTGGAAATTGCACAGAATGCAAATGTTTCTCCAGAGCTAACTGCCCCCAAATGTCAGCAGCATAACCCCCCTCTTCTTATCTGTCTTGTGCAGCACAATCCTATGCTCGATCTGCCCATCTTCTTGGACTTCCAGGTCCCTTTTTTACCCTGGGCCAAGGAACAATGTACTCCCCAGGGGTCCTACTTGAGGCTACTGCCTCAGTCATCCTCACGGATGGGCCAAACCTGTCCTCCTATATGTGCTCCATTGAAATGAATATGAACGGCATTAAAGATTCTTTAAATTCAGGGAACGGGGAGGAGGAGGAGGGGGCGGCATCAGTGAAGGTGGATGGGTGCTCCCCCACAATTGGCCTCCTGAGACAGCTACCATCACTTGGCCTTATACTTCGGCTCACTCTGCCCTCATGACCCTGTTTTATGCAGCTCTGATAATTATTTTATTTACTGAATTTATACCCTGCTTTTTGTCCCTGGAGAGCATTCAAAGTGGCTTACAAGTATAAAATCACATTAAAAACAATATAATGTCCTGAAAAACCAATAGATAGCTTTAAAAAAAAAAAAATCACATTAAAAGCCAGAAAAGGGGGGGGGATGACGACGATAAAGAACCAGCAGCAATCAATACTTAAGAACAGGGCAGGCCCATAAGAGCTAACTGACATAGAATCCCAAATATCCAATATTAAATATACACATGGAGGAGCCAACAGGGCACATGACAGCTTTCCCATTGCCCTCTTGGGCAATGTTCTTATGTAAAGGAATCTTATGAAGTGCGGAGCCACTCCATGGGGAAGCAGGATTCGTGCCACTGTGGTTACGGGGGACGCCAGCCACAGTCCAGAATGTTTTACAGTGCAATCCTAGGCACGTCTAGCCAGAAGTTCCACTGAGTTCATTGAGACCCGTTCCCAGGTAAGTGAGCACTGGATTGCAGCCTTAATTAGCCTCAGGGCTCAACCATGCCCCTTCTCCTTGGATGTCTCCCTCGGCATCTGTTTAACCAGTTCCCTGGATGGAGTAATTTCCTGACACAGGTGGCTGTGGAGCTATGGAAACCAAGCAACTTGGCAAGACAAAACAGACATCCAAAGTGGACATCCGGAAACCATTTCAAGGTGGGAAAACCGTCACCTAGTAAGAAGCATCGCTAAGGAATAAACTCAGGAAGTGAGAGGAGAAGTGTTTTATTGGAGAAACTGTAGGACAGGAGACCTGGGGAGAAAGTTGCCCTTATGCTTTTCCATTCAGGATGTTGTATCTGCAAAGGGTTGTGGCAGAGTGTGTGTATGGAGAAGGGGGTTGTCATGTTTGCTCTTCAGCGAGTCCAATTTGAAAACAAAAATGGGACAAAATTAAGGCAGCTCTAAGAATGTATGCTTCAGCTCAGTAAATTCCTTTTCTTTTTAAATTAAGAAAAGGAAGTTTATTGAGCTGAAGCATACATTCTTATCTGTAACTCTAGTGTCTTTAAAAACAATAGAGTGTAATGAGACT
This sequence comes from Tiliqua scincoides, assembly GCF_035046505.1. NCBI lineage: Eukaryota > Metazoa > Chordata > Lepidosauria > Squamata > Scincidae > Tiliqua > Tiliqua scincoides. The sequence continues at coordinate 24,040,111 of NC_089828.1, forward strand.
CTCATCCATCATTGCTTATCAAGGCTGAAGCTAGTTCTTGGACAGACACTCTAGCCCACGCCTTTCTCCTCCTCCTCCACACATCCTCTTCCTCTCCATTTTTGCCTTCCTATTTGAATCCAGAGAGTTGGGAGAAGAGGAGGAGCAGCTGTGGTACCTGGTTGTGTCATTCTAAAACAGTGGTTCTCAACCTTTAGGAGTCCATGGACCACTGAGTCAAAAATTGGAATTGGTCACATGCAACCGTGGCCTCCAAAAGGAATTTTATCAGGGGGTACAAAGTTTCTTTTATGCCCCTTACCAAAGGGGGACAGAGGGGGAAACAGAGTGGGGGAGGGTGGTAACAGGAGTGGGCATAACATGGACGGGGGGGTTGTGGCAACAACAGGAAGGGTCTTTGGAGCCCAGGTCTGCCATGCTTCTGAATGTGGAGCCCAGGTCTACCTGCCCTATCCAACTTTCCTTAGCCAGTGCAGCCATGCCAAAGCAGCATGCGCTGCATCCTGTGCTGGTGGGGCAGTCACAGAGGCCTCCTTAAGGCAAGGAAACATTTGTTCGCTTATCTTAAGGCCACAATGCTGCTGCACCGGTGCTGGAAGGTTGAATAGGATTGGGCCCATAAAGGCACTGAAAGGTCTTGGGTTGGCCCTGGTGGGGCATGAAAGTGATTGTAGTCATCTGATGCCTAGAGCCTGATAATTAAATATGGACTTGATATCTCTACCGTAGCAGTTCTCTAGTGTCTCCTGTTCTCATTCTCTTCTGATTTGCAGGGAACTGCTTGCTTTTTCCCACTCCTCTCATTCCCACCTCCCGGTCTACAAGTTTGATTTTAATCCAGATCTGACACACTCTGCCTTGAAATGCACATTCCCCCAAAGAGTGATTTTTTCCTTCCTTAACGCAGCCCTCAAATTACGTTTTTCCTAAACGAATTACCACCACGTGTGACTGTTCCACTGAGTTTAGGTGATGTTAATAAGCGTTTCATTTCACATTGCAATTATCATTTATGATCTATCACGCTCCAAACCGAGCAACTAGAATGAGGTTGGTTTTCTCTCTTTCTCTCTCCCCCTCCTTTTTTTGCTCAACTTTTTGGATTTTTTGTTGTTGTTTTGCATTTATTATTTAGGTTGACACAAGCCATAGGTGAGGAAGAAAGCAAATGCGAAATAGTGTCTTTAAAAAAAATGAATACGAAGGACGGATTGTAAATGGTTCATTGCAGACATTCGTTCTCACCGCTCTCTACCTACAAATGAGCAAGAGGCTGAAACTTATTATCTGTGGCAGGGAAAATTCCGAGGCCGTTGTTGTCATACCTCACGTGAGGTTTACAGAATGCATCTGTATTTCTCCAGGGCTGCATGCAGATATACTGGGCAATTTCAGGGAGACTGCAAGAAGGCAGAATGCAATTACTTCTGCCAGCTTTTGCAGTGTAATCATTGTTCCAATAATCACTGGTGTGTTTTTTAAAATTAAAACTGCAGCTTGTGAAGTCATGCAATTTTTTTTCTCTGGGGCAGAGGGAGTGGTACAGTTTGATTGTTTTAATTTCTCTTCATTTCTATGTGTCATTGAAAGCAGAAAGGTCCTAGGATGGACCTGGGACTGTGACATCTCGTCTGTGCTGCAAATTGGTAACTGTCATGACTCACCCTAGAGAATCCTGGGAGATGTAGTTTGGTTAGGGTGCTGTAAATCTCCCATTCAACCTGCAAACGAGATGGGCATGTAGTTGAGAGGGAGCGGAAGGGACTAGAGTTGTGGGACTTCTCCTACAGCAGGTACAGTGATGCCATCAACTGTGTTTGATGGCATCAGCAGTGTTTACATGCTGTTTTGAAACTTTTTTTTGAAGGACCATTACTGAGAAGAAGCATCAGGGCCAGCAGGAGGAAAAATGAGAAATGTGCCTAGGGGCATCTGTTAATGCTTAGCCACTGTCTTTGCCTCCCAAGAGACAGTGTGTAGCTCATGTTACATTAAGGTTGCAAACCTATGCATGTTTACCTGAGAACAAGCCCCACTGAACACAGTGAGACATACCTCTGAGTAAAAACAAATAGGATTGTGCTACAATATTCCTTTAATGCTTATCAGAGATCTTTTCGAACTCAATTTTTGTACATTTGATTTCACCCCTTGCAATCCACTCCAAGAATCTGGGATAAAATGAGCTCGATCTTTAAATGAAGTATAAGGAGACTCAAAACTGAAATAAGCACAGGAGAAGAAAATGACCTAACGAAGAAATTTAAAATTGTTGTGGTGGTCTAGTCTTAGTGGGACATAGGTACAAGACATGGCTGTAGGGGTTGTCGTGATGAGCTTGTGCCTGTCAAGTTTACCATGGTAAAACTATAGCAGAGCTACAGTTTGGGGAGAGGGAACAACTACTAAACTAGATTTGTACCACTGCATACATACGACCAAAATCGTCTGGATTTTGCCAAGAACTCTGCTTGGCTATCTATCTCCCAATTTCTCTCTCTCTCTCTCTCTCTCTCTCTCTCTCTGTGTGTGTGTGTGTGTGTGTGTGTGTGTTCAGAGACCAATTTGAATGTTACCTTAACCCAACAGTTCTCATCCTTTTTCATCTCTCATCACATTGACAAGGCGCAAACATTTTCAGGGCACACCACCAGTTTTTTGACACTTGACAAGGCACACCACATTGCCGGTGGGGTGGGGGGGGGGCTCACATCCCCAATGGCCCTACAAATACATGACCTCCTCCAAACGCCCATGGCACACCTGTGGCTCGGTGGCGGCACACCAGTGCTCCGTGGCACACTGGTTGAAAATTGCTGAATTATGGACAGGTAGTCTCTCCAAAAGTGGGTCAGCGTCCACTTGGTGCATGTCCCTGGAGAAGGGGAAACTCTTACAGTGCCTTTATGGGTTTCTCTTGTTTAGCCAGTCGATGTGCTCTCCATCTTTGTACCTTTTCCCTCCCAGGCTGCAGGCTATTTACCCGACACTGTGCCTTCCACCTCTCCCGCTGGACCACCTGCTAATCAGCTAGTCTTGTTGGCAGGACTTTCAAAGGGCCACAGACAGCTTTTTATATGGAGCTGAGCTGAGGCAGCCTGCTGGGGCATTACAATCACCCCTTCCTGAACAAGCATGTCTTAATTACACTTAAGCCAACCATGATGCTTTCTGCTGTGTTCCCCATGCATCAGGTCACCATGGCAACCCTGTATAGTAGAATGGCACAAACACAAAAGCTGAAACGGCCCCAGTCTATTTGCTTTTGCTCCGTAAAGGTCGCCTGAGTGTATTGCATTTGCCTCTCCCTGGTCCATTGGCAATTCCGCCCTTCTCCCGCACCTTTGAAATACATCTGTTAATGGCTCTTTCATTTCATTTGCTTCTGCTTTTGGGGATCGCGATCCTGCCCCATCTGGTTCTCTGGTTTTGGCAGCTGTTGTAAATTCTAATTTCCAAAAAGCTTTTCTTGGCAAGAAACTGCTTTCCTTCGGTATTCCTCCTTCCTCCCTAGGAAATTAATGTTGGTGGCTGGCATCTGTCTTGCACCCTGAGAGCGCACTGCAACGCATACATTCCTCATGTTTTCACGTGCTTTCCTATTTGGGCTAGGATCATTTCGTAATATTTACCTCTGGTGCAGGCTTCTTTTCATTTCCCACCTGTGCTTTCCTGCTTATTTGTTAGTTGTTTTATTTATTTTGCTGCACCATCAAAGCACATTGTGCTTTGCAGAGTAATAGAAGCAAATGTCGAAGCCAGTCATTGCCCCAAGGAGCTTACAGTTTTTATTCTATCTTTTTTATCTATTGGAATCTTTGGTTGGTTGGTTTTTTACTCTGGACTGTCTCCTTCATCAGCATCTACCTTCTGAGTTCATGTACCTGAAGTTCAGCATATACCTGAAGAGCAAAACAGGCTACAGCTATCCTATATGGAAGCCAAATATAGGAACGAACCAAAACACGCTCACTCTTTTGCTGCAAAGCACTTCACCCCACTTAAAATACCTTGATTTTGGTAGCCTTTTGGAGGAGCCCATGTAAAAGGGGCAAAAATGTTCAACTACCTCAGTGATTCCCAAATTAGGGGGTTATGACTCGGATGAGGGTCCCATGGATGTCCCTGAGGGTCATGGGAAGGCTTTTATTATTACAGGTTGAGAATCCATTATCTAAAACTCTGAAATCTGAAACTTATTGATGACATTTTTTCACTGAGTTAATGTACTGTAAACATCTTTTTTTTTTTTTTTTTTACTGTTTACTTATGTGTGAAGAAGTGTCAGAAAATGATTATCAATAGCACATAAATTTAGAGTCAGGAATGGTGGTGATGCCAAACAAACACAGATTGTCTACATGGGCGGCTGAGACAGTGACACTTTTGCTTTTTGATGGTTCAATGTACACAAACTTTGTTTCATGCACAAGATTATTAAAAATATTGAATAAAATTACTTTCAGGCTATGTGTCTGAGGTGTACATGAAACATAAATGAATTTAGTGTTTAGACTTGAGTCTCATCCCCATGATATTTCATTATACAAATATTCCAAAATCCAGAACACTTCGGGGGCCAAGTGTTTCAGATAAGGGATGCTCAATCTCTATTGTTACTGTTTTTATCAGCATATATCAACTCTGTGGGTCACCAGACTATGAGAAAAATAGTGTTTAGGGTCACAGTCAAATTTTGACTGTGACCTGCCTGAAGGAAGACACTGACCTACCTTAAGGAAGAGAGATGTCACTTTCTTCTGGCTCATGTCAATTGGCTCAAGAAAAAAACAACTGAGTTGTTCTTCCCACCACCACCAGAGAACCTGACTTCAGAAAGAACTTAACTCCTCTTCAATTTCCCCTCCCTTTACCTTCAACCCCACTAACCAGAGCTTCTCCTCTCTGGTACCTAGTGCAAGGCTGTGCAATAATCTTTGGGGATTGTCATTTTCCCAAGAACTACTGCAATGTCAGCTAGATTGGGAAAACAATAAGGAGCCTTGGTACTTTTTTTGTTTGAAGTTTTTGGGTAGCAGCTACACTAGCTCATGAGGCGAGGTGGTCGTCTCAAACCCTGAGGCACTAGCATGGCTAAGGGTTTATAGATCCCTGCCACTAAGCTTGTGTTACCCCAAACACAATGAGATCAGAAATGCTAGGGCTGCTGAAAATTGAACTATGAACCTCAGGGCACTGGCATAGCTAGTGTACCTGGAACCTGGGGGTACCTACATTTTTGGCACCGCACATATACCTCCCCGCCCCAGAAGGCCTTCTGGGGGCCTCCAAAAGACCCCAGAAAAAACTTGGAAGAGCCTTTTTAAGGCTTCCAGGAGGCCTTCTCCTCCTAGTCAAGCATAGCTAAGGGGGGCAGAAGGGTACAGGGCCCTAGGTGCCATACCTGAGGGGGTGTCAAGGGACACATCCAGGTGGTGTTCTGAGGCACGCACGGCGAAGTTAATGTTTGTGGGTTCCGGCTTAATAGTGTTCTCCTTTGTATTTAATCAAGTAGCAACCTTGCTTGAACTCTGTCCCAGTGTATATTTTCTCTTCTGGGGGCCATAGCTCAGTAGTTGAGCAAGCTTCTGCCTAGCATGCAGGTTCATTCTCCGATTAAAAAGATCTCCTTTATAATACAGCTTCACAGGAGAGAGATTCCCATATTCTCACCTGCTCCAAGCCCCAAGCGGCCTGTCATTATCAGGAAATGACGGAGTAGAAAGAGTATATATTGGGGTGCAAAGCAGGACCACGCAACAGCACCACCTAAGCACTATGACTTGAAATGCCTTGACTTAATTTGCCAAGCTTGGAGAGAAACAGGTTGAGGTGATTATTTTCCAACTGTAATCTCTATATTTTGGCCCATCATTTTGAAAAAAAAAAAAAAAAAAAACTATTCTGCAGCCTCTGACGTGACGTCCCCATAAAAATCGATATTCAAAATGATAGTTTAATTTGAGAGGGTTGGTTTTTATTAGGGTTTGCTGCGATAATTCAACCTCTGCTTTTCTAACAGGGTTACTATATCCTGGGCTGTATTTTTAAATTTCTTCCCCTTTGAAAAAGGACAAAAACAAAGCAAAATCCTTATTGCTGAAAGTACCAGGGAGGTGATAAGAGTTATATTAAAAATGATTTTGCTGCTTCTGTAGTTCTCCACCCCCCCCCCCCAACTTGATTCAGTTGTTATAGAAAAAGATCTTATTAAATAAGCCTCCCAGGTCCAAGGAACGCTGAGATGTTGGAAGTGATGGTGCCTGCCAACCTCAGCTTCTTCTCTTGCTTCAGGCTGGAGTTGCGTCAAGTACTTGAGAGATGGCAGCCGAGTGGAGTTGTCTGTTGGCTTGTCTGTCTGTCTGTCTGTCTGTCTGTCTGTCTGTCAGCTAGTGATTTTTTTTGGAGGCTCATATTTATGGACTTGTGGACATACATCTCAGCAGTTCATAATGCTTGCCTCATGGCTGAGGTGAATGTTATAATGTCCAAATTCCATTCCGGCTTGGATTAAAAAATAAGTGAGAGAAAATTTCCCGTTAACGCCGCCTAACCCAACCGAAATGGAAAATGTAGTTTTACAAGCCTCGTAAATCAGGTCACAGGAGGACAGGAATTAGGGAGATTGTTGAGAGGGAAGGGAGCTAGACAAGGGGAAGAAAGGTTTGGGAGCTTATGAGAGCCAGGATGGGTAGGCTTATTTGAATTAGCTCAGAAATAAACCAACATGGCCCAGCACCACCCATTCCTCTTTTCCCGCAGAGGGACAGTAGAGTGGCAGTAGCCAAAGCAGTGTTTCTCAAACTGTGGGTCAGGACCCACTAGGTGGGTCATGAACCAATTCCAGTTGGGTTCCCATTCCATTTATATTTTATTTTTAAAATATTAAACTTGATACTACCATGATATGTGACTGCATTTGGGGAAATGTTACAAATCTGTACTTTTAACAGGATGCTATCTATGTATATGCTTTTAAACAATGATAGTCAATGGGGTTTACTCCCGGGTAAGTGTGGATAGAATTGCAGCCTTTGGGATGTTTGGGGAATTTTTTTTTAACAGATCAGCAACTGCTTGGAAAGGTTGGGAGAGTTCTGTATTTTAAATACACTTTTAAACTTTTGCACTTGCTGTAAACTTTTAACAGCGCAATCCTATCTTGTGCTGGAACAGGCAAGCCAGGAGGACTGCGCTGTATCCAGTGCAAGATTGGGGCTAGAAGTGGTTCAGCTGGAGGCAAGGGGAAACTCTTTCCCTTACTCCTCAGGAGGTGGCATAAGTCTGAGGAGAATGGAGTGTCTTCAAGCCGCTCCGTGCTGCTTGGGGGACAAGGTTGGGATCCGGCATAACAGCTGGGTCCCAGCCCAGCCTCCTGCTCCCTGCCCATCAGCTCCCAGGACTGCCCTCTGCCTGCCTCTCTCCTGTCTCCTCCCTCAGCTGAGCTTGGCCAATGCAACCCTCGCTCCCCAAGTTGTCGCGGAGTCTGGATGCAGCCTCCATGGGCCAATGCGCATCCTTATGCAGGTTCAGCCAACTCCCGAGGAGGCACAAGCATGCTTTACGTCATGTTTGTGATCCTCCTGGGCCAGTGCAAGGGACTTTCACAAGCCTAAACGAAACTCAGGATTGCGCCCTAATTTACTTAATTGATTGAATTGATTTTGTCATATGTGGGGTGTTAAAAATTTTCCTTCTTGATGATGTCACTTCCAGCCATGACATCAGTTTCAGAGTAATGACATCACTTCTGGTGCATCCTGACAGATTGTCATTTGAAAACATGGGCCCAGGTGCTTAAAAGTTTGAGAGCCACTGGCCTGGAGTATCTCCTGGAAGATGCTGTAGACCCTGTCATTCTTCTGCATCCCAGGCTTTTCTGTGGAGAATGAGGAGAAGGAGTAGCAGTGTAAACTACCATTGTGGGGGGGGGGGGGGAGACAGGAGATGCCTTTGTGGTTCCAACAGCCGGTGACATTGATGACTCACCACCTCAGAACGTTGGGTTAGTCCTGGTGTGTAATGACATAGAAGGGGAGAGGCTGCTGTTCAAACATATAAAGCCCCACTGTGTGCCCCCTTCCGTTCAAGAAATCCTAAGGTAATTGGAATCGTTGGGTTTCAGAGGCCATCCTGTTGTCTTATCACAATCGAGGAGGAATCAACAGGGGCAATTTTCTGCGCTGGTCACCTGATATCCAGCATCATAACAGATCATTCGTCCCAGCAAGAGGCTCTAACACAAACAAGAGTATTGGTCACCCACTGAAGCAGACATGCTTCTTTAAACTAGTCTGCTTTGGTCTTTTGGTCTTCCCTAATCATGACCATTAAACCAGGAGCACGCAAGAGGCTCCCTTCTGAAAAGGAAGCCATTAAAATGAGCCTTTCTTTCTTAAAATGTACATGGAATATTTTGTGTCGTATTTTTGTCTGGATTTGTTCACGTCCGTATAAATGGTGACATTTTACATTGTCTTCATTTTCAATATTTAAAAGCGCTTTCTGTTTGAAGATCAAGGAAAGAAAAAAAGAGAGAGAGACAATTGAAGCAAAGTGGGGTGGGGGTGGGTTGTTCCTTGCTAAATTCTTTTTTAAGAGAAAACCTCACCACTGGATTTTATAATTCATACCACCCACAATTTCTTTCCTTTTTACATTGGATTGAATTAGTGTGTTTGTTTAATTTTGATGGTTTGGTGTACGTAAAATGAATGCAGATGACTTTGAGCTAGAGCTCCTGATTTTTAAGCTATCTCAGGGTCAGGAACACCAGGGTGCCAAGTTTCTTATAGGGGGTGTGTGCTTATTGTTTTTTGATCAACAGTGGCACAAAAGCGTGTCCTGGAATATATTTCCTTTTTGATGAAAGAAAAGCAATTACCGGCAACTTCTCCCCTGCTCAACTACGCTGGCCTTTAGGGATGCCTCTAGTTCACTCCCACTTGAATGAATTTAGTGTATGGGTGTGACTTCACTCATTGTGCAATAAATAAGTGATGGCATCTATTATTGCTTTTAAATAGGCACTTTTAAAGACGCATGTGCTTTGTTTTGCAATTCCGATGTTAAAGAAAGTGCAATAAGTTATGCAATGTTAACAAAGTAATCCCAAAATGCTTTGGTGGGGCTAAGCAGAGGCTTAAATGTAGAGAATGAAGCTAATTACAAACTGAGTTGACATCTCAATTCAGATGTCATGCTGAAAGAAGCTTCACTGTGGTTTGGTGTGATGCCTGAATTGACTAGCAATTAGCCAGCAAACCAGGATACGAATCCAGGTTTTCACAGGGGTTTGCAGGCCACTGTTCCTCCTTACTGTGGTTTGACGTGAAGTCTGAATTGACAATGCATTGTTTTTCTTTTATTGTGTTTTTTAATTGACTTGCATGGCATAGTTTAATAAGTATTTCTAGGGCAGCTTACAAAATGTACAATCGGCCAGCAAACCAGAAAGAGTGGTCTGAAATGGGTTTGCAGATCATGGTTTTTGCTAACTACGGTTTGGCTCTAGCCCATCACTTCCCCCTCCATCACACTTCCTCTTCCATTCTGTTTCCCTCTTCCTTTTTGAATCCAGGAGGTGGGAGGAAAGGGAGGAAGAAAGGGAGGAAGTGGAAGGAAAGGGACGAGTAGCAGGGGAAATAGCTGGTGTGTCACTGGGTAAGGGAAGTGGGGTGGCATAAATCCATTGCTGGAAGGCACAAAAGTGTTACTCCCTGGCAATTTTTCAACAGAGGGTCAAAACCTTTTGACTATAATTGGCTATTCCTGCTTTGATCCAAGACAGTTTTCACTGTGATATACAGCCCTTATGCTCTGTGGTCTTATTAGTGATTTAGTATTTTAATGTGTTGATACTTTAACTTGTTACCCTCTCTGGATTTTAGCGTTTGCTGCAAGCTGCCCTGGTGGCCCCTATTGGAGGCGGAAGGGGGGGTAATATTTTTCATTAAAATTGGCATGGGAAGGTGGCGCACTGTCTCAGGTGCTGGGGAGGTCTTGGGCCGACCTTGTGTGCCTGGTTACCTCAGAGTGACTCCCAAGGTTTCAGTTGCACCACAGTAGAAAGTAGATCGCCTCAGTGATAGGTCTGTTGCATTCTGGGCAACTGTGTCCTGGTATCAGACACTTATGTCTGTGTGTTTTGCTTTCCAGACATTTATGTCCCACTGTCTCAGAGCTGACCAAGCCACAGCTCATGAGCCACATGCAGCTCTTTGACATATAGTGTGTGACTCTCAGAAATATGTCAGCTGAGCTCCTTTTACATCACAGTTAATATACAGGGAAAATAAGAAATTTTTAAGCTTTATAATTATTTACCAGGTATAAACTGAGGGTCCACTGGATTAAAACATAAGTGTAATGTTTCTGGTGAGTAAATATATTTAAGAATGTCAGTATTTCTTAAATATGGCGGCTCTCTGTCTTGCAGCTTTCAAACATCTGAGGTATTTCGTATATGAGTCTTACCTTGAGCAGGTTTGGCCACCCCTGTGATATATATGTATATTTATATTAGATATGCTTTTTAATTTTCAAAATGCAAAGGTAGGGTTAGGGCTGTGTTTGGGGCTTCTGGACCAGGGCCAGAGGTTCTTTTGGATCAGAGGAAGAAGTGAGTCTAAGCCCAAGTCTGTCAGGAGAGAGCTTTATTTGGCAAAAACTTAATGGCATCTACTTACAGGAGCACCTCCAGGCATCCTATAGCACAGCATTTTAGGCAACTCTACGGACAACACAGCCTGCAAGTGTCCAGTTAGGTCTGAGAGCAAAGCAATGGCCGAATGCAGAGGCTTTTATAGACTAGCTCTTTACGTCACAGGCTTATCAGGAAAACTGTGCTAATTGGCAGGAGATTGGCTACTTGACAGCTGAAATGATATATGTCTGACTACAGGGGTTCTCATAATCTTACTAAGCCACACGAAGGTGATAATGACCAAGCTGATGCTAGAAAGAGAGGTTTCCACCATTGGAGAGAGAGCGATCAGTCTAGTGCATCTAGGCAGAGAATAAACATAGCCTGGGGTCAAGAGGTGGACACACCTTATTGCCTTATGCTCAAAAGGCCTAGGCCCTTGGTTGGAATCCCAGGGGATTGCTTCCCAGGGGAACAGCTTGGCAAGAAAGCAGGCAGTTCTCAGGGACTGGGAGACACACCAGAGATGGTTGATGGGCACACAGGAAGGAAGAGGGTGGCTGTTACAGCTTAGGATATGTAACATTGGGTTTGTTTGCCATTTACAGTTTGTTGCCCAGTTATGGTGGATTGCAAATAACGTTACAAAAAAAAACCTTAAAAAACGTTTTTTAAAAACGGGACGTTTTTGGGACGTTAAAAAAAACACAGATGTGAATGTCCAGGGATGCCAATGTCTGAGACTCATTTGATCAAGACACAATAGTCCAGGACGCAAACATACTAGTACCAGCCACCTCTCTTAGCAAAATTGGAAGATGTTTTCAGGCTGTCCTTGGGTACCTAGATGATGTTTTCGTCAGCCCTTGGCACATCTCACTCTGCAGAGCACTTGGGATTCATTAGTTCCATGCTTGAGCGCGAGGCTCATTTGCTGCTCACTCTCTCAAACGGGCTGAGAATATCTCTGTGCGGATCCTGACTAAAGATATTGATGGACGTTGCAAGGCAAAAGTGACAGAAATGAAAGGGAAAGGGGATGCACACTTGAAATGTTGCCGTTTGATCCCACTTGTGGGTAATGGCTTGAAGTGTGCAAAGAAGCCACCCCCATAAACATTATCTCCTGCTTCCATTTAATGAATTAACAGCGACAATTTGTGCCTGAACCATGATCTTGCTTTTATCAACGATTCACAATGAATCTTCTTAGCCAGAAAATGTTTGTTGTGTTGTTGTTTTAAAAGAAAAGTATCTGTTATACATACTAGACAAAGCAAAGGCTATGAATTTGAAAATCAAGTCATATTTTTAAGAGGTAAAAGGAGGCATTGCGCTTTACAAGTGGCGAAACTTAAGAAATAGCATATTTGCTGCCCCTCCACCATTGTACTTTTTTCCAGTCCTGGGGTGAGCGCTTATAGACTGGTGCTAAAGATTTTCTCAGGCCTCACCCAAGATCCAGGACCTGGAGGGTAATAGCTGTCAGTCCAAGGGGGAAAGGACAGGGCTGTATTCAGAGGTGCTCTGGATCCAAGGCAGCAATCTGAGAAAAAGCTTAGACGAGGTGTGTCAAACATAAGTTCCACCGGCCAGATGTAGCCCATCGAAGCTCTTTATCTGGCCCTCAGACTCTCCCAGCACCATTGTTGTCTGCTCTCAGCTACTGAACTCTCAGTGCTAATATGTCACTGCTGAAAATATGACCCACGCAATAATTGAGCTCTCCCATATCTTGGAATATGATCAAGATTTGCGTATTTTCTCTTCTGCTGTTTGCAGCTGATGAGTTCCTAAGTGAGAAAAAGTGCTCATTTCTGCTCATGACTTGCTTAATGACATCACTACCTTCTTAATGACATCACTCCTGGCCCTTAGCAGGCATTGTGATTGCTATTTGGCCCGCTGTATTAAATGATTTTGATACCCCTGACTTAGACGGTGTCCTCACAGTCTTGCTCAGACTGAGGAGCAAGCTCTGAGATTAGAGGCATAGGTATATAGGAGTGTAGTTGAGGGGGAGAAGAACTCCAAGACTATTTCTACAGGAGGTGTGGTGATGTCATCAGTACGACCTTGCAAGAGCTGTCATTCATCCTCCTCCCCCCCCCCCCAGCCTTAACTGAGAAGAAGTACCAGGCAGCTAATTTTGAGAATTTTACCTAGAGGGATACATTAATGTCTCTAATCCATTGTTTCTGAAACTGTGGGTTGGGACCCAGTAGGTGGATCATGAGTCAATTTCAGTGGGTCCCCATTCATTTCAAGATTTTGTTTTTAGTACATTAGACTTAATACCAACATGGTATGTGACTGCATTTGGGGAGATCTGTACTTTTAACAGACTACATGTACAGGTCCAACCTTGTTATACATGAATTTTTTATACATGGATTTGACTCAACACGAATGGTCACTGCAAATGAAAAGGAATGTGCTGACCCCTGGTGAAGGGGAAAAATGCATCCCTTTAAAATCACAGTTAAAAAAAAAACTGCTTTTCTTACAGTTGTAGAGAGACAGTCATGCAAGCAATCATTCCATTCTTCAGCTTAACCAGGCAGACTGCAAAGGGAATCCTTTGCATTTCTAATTACTGACTGCCTCTCTACAACACTAAGAAAAGCTTTTTTTAAACCACCATTGTAAAGGGACACATTTTTAAATTTTTCAAAAATCGCTTTTATTTAACACATTTTATGGTATCAGCAGGGAGTCCCAGAATCAAACGCCTTTGAATGTTGAGACAGGACCTTATTAGGAGGAATGGAGGGGTGAGAAACCTGGAAGTGGGTCTTTAAATCTATTTTTCCACTGTTTTATTATCCACAAATTTTTTTTTAATCCACTAATGGTTCTGGAACGAAACCCTAGTGGATAATGAGACATGACCCTGTATATGCTTTTATCAATTATAGTCAATGGGGCTTACTCCTGGGTAAGTGTGGATAGGATTGCGCCTAGGATTGTTAAAAATTTATCCTGCTTCACTTGCAGCCATGACATCACTTCCAGGTTAATAACATCACTTCTGGTGGGTCTTGACAGATTGTCATTCTAAAAACTGGGTCCTGGGCTAAGAAGTTTGAGAACCACTGCTGAAAGCCATCATCTTTCTCAATGGCTGCCTGAGAGACAGCATGCAGCTCATGTTACATCAAGGCTACAGTCATGTACCTGGGAGAAGGTCCTCCTGAACACAGTGGAACTGACTTCTGAGTAAACATGCCTACACTGGCACTCTAATATACTTCTATATTTTATCAGGGATTTTTTTTAATTCCATTTTTCAATTTTTGTAGATTTGTTTAAAACGATTGCAACCCCCACCAAGAGTTTGAGATTAAATGAGCCTAATCTTTAAATGATCAATAATAAGATTCAAAGCAGAAATATGTGTGGGAGAAGGAAAATCCCTAATGAAAATTTTTGTTGTTGTATAGACCCAGCTGGTCATGGCTATGGCGAGGGGATATCACAACAAGCTTCTACATGTCATAACTCACCACTGCACCACTGGCTTTATAGGGACTAGTGGATGGTGATTTACCCTTGCAGTCAACTGCCAGTGCTCCTGTGGGCTGGTTCTGCAGCCTAGAGGGCATTCTTGATGCATGGTATTCAGTCTGCTGGGCTTACAGAAGAGGCAGACTGCTGGTGGCACTTGAGAGTGATTGCTAGTAACCTACTAAGGACTGCTAAGTATTGCTAAGGACTGCTAGGACTTCCTTGCTTGGCAAGGAAGGGGTACCTGAAGGCCACAGACTGGTGGCTGTCTTGGCTTCTCCATCAGTGCCCCAATGGGAGGAATAGGGATGGAGGGAGCTGTTACAGTAGGGCAAAACTCCAGAGGGCCCATAAAGACCTTAAGATGTTGCATGTTACAACAGGTGCATAGGAAGACCTATGACTTTGATGCTTCTCTTTTGAACATTCTGCTTTTACAATAAGTGCTGTCATCAGAATGGAAGCTTACATTCATTCAGGGCACAGAGTCAAGGAGATTATGAATGGTACCCAAAGGAAGTCTTTCAGGCTTCCTGAAGAATTCCAGACAAAGGAACATTCTGCGGTGCAATTTTGCCAAATGTATAGCTTGAGTGTAATTAACTCAGGTGTGTATGTTGCCCAAAACTGGACACATGAGCTACCACTGTGCACGGGAATATGACAGCTTTCTGCATACATTGCCTGAACTGTGATGTCTGATGCATGGGTGCACATCGTGGTATGAAGAGCAGGTCCACATGAATACCAAATGTCCTTCCCTGAAGCTGTGCTGGTGTGTGGTGAGCATTTGGGTTCAGGTGACATGTTGCCCACATAATCAAATACACCCATCAGTGGCGTTTCTAGGGGGTGTGTGGGCCACACCAGAGACACGAACGGGGGGGGGGGGGTGACACCACTACTGGCCAAAAAATTTTAAATCTTGGTATTTTTGAACAGTACAATCATGTTATAACATCATTCGATGCTTAGTTTTATGCAGAATTCAATGGAACAAACTACGTTGAAATATCTCTACTCTATCAAAAGTTATAGCCAAAAACCCACAGGGGCAGGCAATGGTACATCAAGATGCCCACCACCCAGGGCATTGCAATGCCCAGTACATGGGAGGGGTTCATCATGGGGGTGACACACTGGCCTCCCGCACTTCGTGACACAGACCTAATGGCACCCCTGACCCCCACCATTCTCTTCTAGAAAAATCCATTTGTTATAAATTCATATTGTAGGATCATCAAGTTAACCAGTAATCCTTTTTTTTTTAAAAAAAGGAGATGTTATTGAGGGTTTGTACCAGAAGTAACCTCATTCATGGATGAAATGATTGGAAAGTTTCAGTCTAGTTCTGAGGTTTCCACTCAATAATCCCCATCATTCCAAAGCCAAGAAAAATGACTTTTTAAGGAAATGCCAGCTCAACACTCCGGAATGCTGGAATGAAGATGTATGACAGAGGTTTAGAGGTTTCCTAACACACTTAAGCCCTTTGCAGGTGAACTGACTTTTTCAAATTAAATGTTTTGCTTGTTGGCAAATGTGAACCTGGAAAGAGATGCCCTGGAATCCATTCGCACAAGGGCCTTGAGTGACATTTTGGAATTCAGTTGAGCTAACTCTAAAATTTGAGAAGCCTAACAGTTTGTGCCTGATGAGCACCTGGCAAGCAATAAATTCTTTTTCACATTTCTCTGGCTGTTAGATTAAAAAAAATAACCTACTAAAACATAAATTCCAACCGTTTGTTTAACGGGTTTGAAATAGGAAGGCAGCAGATATGCAATCCAATGTTCATCAGTTCTCAGTCCATTAAGTATACAGAAATGGTTTTGAGTGAGTCTTGCAGATGCCTGATCTTGTCTGATCTTGGAAGCTAAACAGGTTCAGGCCTGGTTAGTACTTGGATGGGAGACCGCCTGGGAATACTGGGTGCTGTAGGCTTATACCATAGTCTTTCGAGACTGAAGGTTGCCAACCATTTGTTATTCTGAACATCTGAAACTACCGTAACTTATCCTATCATGATCCTGGCCATAACTAATGCGGGGGGGAGCAAGTTGGAGGGGACAGTAATGCAGAAGTGCTGGGTCTACTTCAAATTGAATCTGAATTCACCAGAGGGATCAGCATTCTCAACATCAGAGTTCAAGGGCCCAGTTGAATCTAGGACTCTGTTGGAACAAGTAAGCCAAATCCTGTGATCTCTCCAGACTACTGAAGACCTTTTCTTGACTGCTCTTGTTCTCCATTCCAACATTTCTGATTTTGGGTGAGACACTTGGCCCTTGCCTGCTTGCTCATTTGCTGAACGTGCTTCCTCCCACCATTTCTGTGGGCTGAGGCTCACCAGGACTGAACACATCTGGGACCTGACTGACTTTGTCACACTCTACACAGTTTTGGTTGGCCAAAGAGGCTACATTTCATTCACTAGTCAATGGCTGTGGAATAGCTGTGTGCTTTTTCTTCACCTTGTAATGACTCAAGATGTTGAGCCCCCATGAGGAAATGCCCCTTTTGCTTGCTTAAGCATCTTTCCCCCAAAGAGCTGAAAAGCCGTGCCTGCCCCAAATGAAGATATGAAAAATTCATATACAGTGAATTTGACTTTTGGGGGGATAATTGCCATCCTTCTTGCTTATCATTGGTGCTGGGTCACAAAACTTATGTCCAGTGTGTAAATCAGTGGTGTCGCTAGGGGGGTGCAAGGGGTGCGGACCGCAGTGGGTGACGTACACAGGGCGATGACACCACTACTGGCCAAAATTTTTAAAATCTTGGTATTTTTGAATAGCACCATCACATTATACAGGTTGAGACTAATTATTTGTGTGGGTTCTGTTCCAAGCACTCACGTGGATGGCAAAAAACGCACTATAGCCAATCAATTAAAAAAACAAAGTGTCTTTGCTCCAGTGATTTAAAACAGCCTTGCTGAGCTTTGTGATGTTAAGACAGAGTTATTAAGAAGACATTCCATCAGCGCTTAACTCAGCCCCTCCCTTCACCAATGCAAAATGATCACCTTTCTTTCACTTGCTCAGGGGGAAGGGAGAGGTCCGATGAAGAGAGAAAGATTGTTGGATTGTCAGCCAGCTGCCCTCTCTCTCTCTCTCTCTCTCTCTCTCTCTCTCTCTCTCTCATTAAGGAGGCTATTGTTAAAGGACTGTTCAGTTTTTTAAACTGATTTTAAAGGGGTGCATTTTCCCCCTTCTCCAGGGATCAGCACATTCCTTCTCATTTGCAGGGGCCATTTGTGTTGAGTCAAATCTGTGAATAAAAAATCCATGTATAAATATGCTGAACCTGTATATCAATCGAGGCACAATTTCATGCAGAATGCAATTAAACAAACCACGTTGAAATATCTCTAGTCTATCAAAAATTATAGCCAAAAAAGCAGTGAGGGTGGGGCAATGGTACATCACCATGCCCACCACCTAGGGCACTGCCATGCCTATTGCATAGGAGAAGGCCCATCACAGGGTGACACACCTGCCTCCTGTACCGGGTGATGCAGACCCTAGTAACGCCACTGGTGTGAATTACACACACACAACTTTTATTGTTACGCTTTGGCAAACTTATTTGGGGTGATGCCTCCCCTCAGTTAGTAACATAAACCTTTGATCCCCACATCATTGGTGTTTGACACTGCAGAAACTGCAGAAGCCAATACCTGGCACAATGAAAGGTATCATTAAAACCTTCAATTTGCAGGTGACTGGGCTTCACCGGCAGACCGTATCCGATTTTTGACTAATTAGATTTCATGGGAATGGAACTTGCAGGAACTCTGTCAAGCCCCGCTGGGAGACAAACAAACAGGTGTGTTTGACACAGATTCTTTTTTGCGATAAAACTTGCAGACATCCCTAACTGGGATCACATAAGAAATGATTCCGGAGTTAGCCTGGAGGAAGTTTTTTCCTCTTGCGCAATGACAAAGGTTGGAGGATTTCAGAGCGAGAACCTCTCTTGAGAGGCAGCAGGGAGATTAATGTTGCTTGCTAATTGGAAATAGTATTTTGGGAGAGGCATGGATGCAGAATGACTGCAGTGCCAACCTTTCCAGCCTATCTCCTTCTGATTATGCAGCTCTCGGGAGAGCCGGGATGTGTTAGACTACCTAGGCAGTCCTTAGGTACCTGTCCTTGTAAGATGCTACATTAGAGGCAAGTTGAGACTGCAAACCACACACGCTTCATATTTCCTCAAGGTATTTGGCTACAGCTGTTGCTGAAGCCTCATTTACACAGAAAGCTGTTACCTTGAGGCCTCGGTTTCTTGTACAGGAAAAACCATCACAGCGGAGTGGTGTTGATTCCTGAAAAGTTAAGGTTTTTTTAAAAAAAGGAAAAGCAAAGCATACAGAGTGTGCAGAGAAAGTGTTGCGGAAATCCAGGGTGGCTGCAATTCATACAGGCGTTTCCGAAATATTAATCCAGATGTTTCTTTTAATTAGATTTGATTGCTTTCTCTGAGGTTTCTGCTTTCTCTCAAACATCGTATCATTTTTCTTGGCACACACACCAAGAAGCCCATAATGAAAAAGGGAATCACTTCATTTAGTTATCTAAAAGCATGTACGCCTTCATTTTGCTTTCTTTATGGCACTGTGCAGTTTAGGTATTTATTTTCATTGAGCGTGTTTTTGAGCCGCTCTCTGCCGGAAGGCGCTCGCCT
Source organism: Tiliqua scincoides (assembly GCF_035046505.1). NCBI lineage: Eukaryota > Metazoa > Chordata > Lepidosauria > Squamata > Scincidae > Tiliqua > Tiliqua scincoides. The sequence goes on from NC_089828.1 coordinate 24,058,952, forward strand.
TGGCATACATCATGCCAATTTGCAATTAAATCCTAGAAAGTTAATCAGTAAAACAGACTCTCAAAAACGCAACTTTGAAACGTTGATTTTTTTTTTAAAAAGGCATACCACGGGAAGCACCCAACCATCTCTGAAAGGAGGGCGGAGGGGGACATTAACAGGAAAATTGGTGGCCAAGCATTGAAATACACGTTCTCTACGAATTCTCTTCCATGACCCAGAAACAGCCGCCATGTCACACCAATATTATGAGATACAAAGCCATGCCCTAATGGGTGTACTGTGAAGCACCCAGAGGCATCACTAGAGTTTGTGGGTCCCTGTGCAAGAGCTCACTACAACAACATGATAAACCTCCTCCCATACCAGACCATACAGAATAAATTACAATATCATACGCACTGGGGGGGGGTGTGCTGGCCAAATCAACCATCTGCCCACTGTGCCACGCCGCAGCATGGCCAGAGTTGTGGGAGGTTGGGCCAGCAAAGGATCTTGGGCTGAACTCTTTGTCAGAAGGGACAGTGCTATCTGGGCCAACTGGGAGGCTCATAAAGAGCCCCTCAGCCAGCAAAGGAGGTCGCATCTCCTGGGGCTTCAGCTGGGGGGAGGCGATGATGGGAAGCTTCTGCGACCCAGAAGGGACTGGGAAGAGTACCAATAACGGGCTGGCCCCAGCCCATGGGGGAAGACCCTCTTAGGATCTTGCAAGGACACACTGGCCCTAGGGAAAAGGGCAGGAACTATAGGGGCCATGGTTCAAGTACCCAACTGGGCCATGCCAGCTGCCTCTTCCAGTCCACCCCAAGTGGTGCACCCAACTGGTCCCCGGGCAGCACTTACTCCATCCTCACACGGGAAGGACCTCCCTGGCTGTTGAAGGATCCAGCAATGCCCCCTGCTGCCCTGTCCCATTGTCCCAGGTCCACCCCCTGCGCCCATCAGGCGGATAACATCACACTGCCCCAGACTTTCATACTGCTTCTGAAATAGTAGCCATTGGATCCTACTGCAAGCAGGAGTTAAGCCCCTTTCTAATAAGATTACAAGTGTTAAAATCCTACAAAAGCCTATTCTAGCCATCAGATGCTGATGGGTGCTTCGTACACACATGTATTTGCTGTTACTGTTCTCAGCCCTCTGCAGTCTGTGTTCCAACATGTTGCATTAATGTTTTGTTTACTCTTGTGGGGGTGGAGGGGTGCGAGCAAATACTCTGTTTTATATTCCTGCTCAGTCTTTCCCGATTTATTTTTTTTGTCCCTTTCCATAGAACTTATTGTCTGGGTAATTTAATGCAAGACTGAGATGATCAAAGCATCAGAAAGTGGTTGAGATGTTAATACTGCAGCCTTGACAAATGGCTACTTATTTGATATTTTCTGCAGAGAGCACCTGGTCTTCATTACTGAATCAGGCCACCTGTTCCATTTGCATCTTACAACCTGTTAACGAACTGTGATTCTGATCTAATATGTTATCAAGGAGCCAATCAGTTACTCAAAATGAATCTTAAACTAAGGTGATGTTGACAGCACGGGGAAGGAGGGCTTTTGTGGATTAATCAGTCAGATGCCACCCTTTGTACAAGCTCCGTGGCCTTGAAAGTGAGAGTCAGGTTGGCGTCACTCACCACCCCACCCCCACAAACACAGCCTGCAGATTGTGCTGATTGACCAAATGAATTGTGCAAATTGCATGAATTGCATTTGTCATTTCCAGCCCATGTTTCATTTCTACCCCTGCCAGGTAGATAGAAGCTCTGGTGTGCATCAGGCAGGGTTCTGGAGGAGAAATGGAGTGCAGGTGGGCAGACTCTGCTGGAGCAACCAGTTGCTCAGATGGACTTGATGACGCTAGGAGAAGTCGCTGTGTTGAGTAGCATATTGGTTGCCCTATTGACTGCCCACCTGGCTGCCCATTCCTATTGACTGCCCACCTGGCTGCCCATCTACCTGCCTGTCCTGGCTCATTGCTGGTTATCCCTTCTGCTCTTCTTCCAAAGAGGAAGTGGGGAAGATAGAGTGATGGGGGCCTAGAGCTCCCACTGCCACGCTATTTTTCTTAATTCCTTTTCCTTGTAAACTCTGTGCAAGCTGGCACAGCTGGGGGAGGACAACATTGCACACAAGGGAGTAGTGGGCTTGCATGGTCTCAGCAAGTGGGGAGGGGAGGGACTTGCTACCTCAGGCACTGAGTGGGGCTTGAACTGCTCTTGGCTCAGATTGAGGAACTAGCAGAGTAAGCAGCTTCACAGGGCAAGGGGACTGTGCTGGTGTGTGTCACATGACCACTGCAATACAAGCCTCTGATCTTTTGTGATGTTGGTGCACAAGTACACCAGAGAACAGTGAGCAGCCATCTCTTCTAGCAATCTACCTCATTGTCACAAAGATTAAAGCTTCTGGTATTTTAATATCACTTGCAAATTTGAGAAATTTGTGCTGTTGATAGAAGACATCAAGGAATTGTGCTCCTGCTGGATTTGGAGCCGGGAGGCTTTGTGTACGTTTTGGAGTCGTTTACATTTAAGGCAGCTGTTCCCAAATGTACCACGGCTGCAGTGCCCTTCATCCATGGTGCCCTGTCGCAGTGATGCCATCACACAAAATCTCACTCAGTTCATGCACAATCACACAAAATTCTGTGTGATCTTGGCTTGGCAAGCTGGGAAGACCGTGCAGTGCCCCTGTGAGTGCACTGTTGGAAACCACTGGTATAAGGAGTAAACAAGACTCTTCAAATTTGAAGAGTTGAACTCAATGGATCCAGTGGCATACCCAGGGGTTGTGACTCCCCGAGCACCAATAGTGTGATGTCACATGATGTTGTGCAGTGTAAAGATGTCACTTCTAGGGAAGTGCCAGGAGCGCGCACATGTTCACCCTTGCATTAAGCACCCCCCACCCCCAAAATCACCCTAGCCGCCACTGTGAGTGCCTTGGTAGCAGGTGCTCCTGTTGCTCCCTGACTCAAAGGCAGCTGCCTTCAAATGGTGCCCAGAGCTCGTACCCTGGCTTACCATACCCTAGATACGCCACTGCGTGGATCAGTTATGGAGAGAGGATTGCAAACACGTGCATGCCTCTGGATCATGCTTATAGCAGGACTCCTTCCCCAATGAACTGTGAGAATTGTAGTTTAGTGAGGGATGCTGAGGATCTTGCCACAGTCTCCTAAGACCAGCTGTTTTCAAACACTGTGCTGCGGCACACTGGTGTGCTGCAAGTGGTCTACAGGTGTGCCACTGAACTTTGGGGGAGGGTCATTTATTAGTAGGAGCATTGGGCAATGTGAACCTCCAGGAAGCAGTGCAGTGTGCCTTGTTATTAATCAGTGATGGTGTGCCTTAATAATTTTAGTACCTTTCTCAGTGAGATGAAAAAGGTTGAAAACTACTGCCCTAGACCCTTCAGAGAACTGAATTTTCCAGAGTTTATTAGAAAGATGGAATTATGATTAAATGTTGTTTGTAGTATTTCTAGCTTACTGGACATTCTTCTCTAAAATAGCTCCTTTAAAAAGTTTTAGGAGTGAGTTTCTATATTTATGAACGTGTGAGAATCTCACCTCAAATTAGCAAAGCTGTTATTCCATATGATGAGTGTGTGTGACAACCACATATACACCTGCTGTCTCTTGTCATTTTGGAAACCATAAATAGAACAACTTAAAGCTACAAGAAACTAAGGGCCCAATCCTATCCAACTTTCCAGCTCTGGTGTAGCCACAATGCAGCCCCATGGCAAGAGATCACATGTTGCCATACCTTGAGAAGGCCCCAGTGACTGCCCCTCCACCACAGGATGCAGCGTACACCCCACTGGCACAACAGCACCAGCACTGGAAAATGGGATAGGATTGGGGCCTAAGGCTTCTGTGGCCAGAACTATCACACCGTGGGAGGTTCATTCCCCAGGTTTCAAGGCCACATTCACCAAATCTAGATTTTAACCCGACATTTTGCCCTACACTCTCCTCACCATGCTGTCTTCCTACCTCCCTTCCTCTGTCTACTTCTTTTGACCATCTTCTGTCACCCTCTTCTGACACCCTCTGTCCTTCCTTTGCTTCTATCCACTGACCCTCTCTAGCCACTACCTCCCCTGCAGCTCTGGCTACTTTAATAGACTGGTACCAGGCCCATCAATGCTCTGACATAATTATGATGTCATTTACCATCGACCTACCTCCCAGCTAATCATTACAGAGGAAGAAAGGGACACATTTGTAAGCCAAGACAGGGCTCAGTGAAGCCACCAGCACCCGATCTTCATGGAGGTGACTGGGCATAGCCTGGGGGACAGACATGCACCCCCAACAGCATGGCTCCTGGGGCACATGCCCCTTAGGCTCCACTCAAGATATGCCTCTGAATTAAAGCATAATATTGTTTTAGACAGAAAAAGAATGGAGAAAGACCTTATTTCCAGTTCAAAGTCTTAACTGTTCTTTTGGAAGAGAAAAAAATACTGAGTAAAAAGAAATAAGCATTTATTACTAGCTCCTTCACCTCCATAAATATCCAGAATGAAGTTCAGAATGTTGTTCGGTGAATCGTGGAAAAGATTAAGAAGTCCCATTTCCCTCCTCTCACTGCCCATAGCTCTTGCTGCGCTCTTGAGTCTGTCTCTTTCAAATGGCCATGCAGTTTTCATGCTATTGTAAGTTGACTTGATTTTCATGTTCCTCTTGGCATTCGGGGAAGGGCGAAATCATAGTATTGGCAACCTTCAGTCTCGAAAGACTATGGTATCGCGCTCTGAAAGGTGGTTCTGGCACAGCGTCTAGTGTGGCTGAAAAGGCCAATCCGGGAGTGACAATCCCTTCCACACCGGGAGCAAGTGCAGTCTGTCCCTGGTCTGTCTCCCTGGCTATGGGCCTTCCTTCTTTGCCTCTTAGCCTCAGACTGTTGGCAAAGTGTCTCTTCAAACTGGGAAAGGCCATGCTGCACAGCCTGCCTCCAAGCGGGCCGCTCAGAGGCCAGGGTTTCCCACTTGTTGAGGTCCATCCCTAAGGCCTTCAGATCCCTCTTGCAGATGTCCTTGTATCGCAGCTGTGGTCTACCTGTAGGGCGCTTTCCTTGCACGAGTTCTCCATAGAGGAGATCCTTTGGGATTTGCATAGCAACGTCTGTTCGTACGCTTTCTATGAACTTAGCAATTTCAGGAATCCTGCAACAAACAGCTTACCCAATGCCCATCTTAGAGTTGTTAATGTACAACATTGAAGCGGGAAGGATAGTACCCTTTTCTGGTTGGATTTGTCGTGACTCCCAAAAGAGCAGCTGCTTGGATGTTGACACAGAGGGAGAGCACCCACTATGCAGACAAGGGAGGCTCTGACTCAGATCTGACACCAAGCCCAACTCAGTGGGTAGGAACCATCAGTGTCTCTGGCTTGGGTGTTACAGTGTCCCAGAGACTGCAACACCCAACCCAGATTCTGCTGATGAACTGGCACCCACTTTATGTGCCCATGTGCTTGTTTACTAACAAAAGCAATGCACTGGGTGGGAATTGACAATGCTGCTTGCTGCAGGAGTCACAAAAATACGGATTCCTTGATTACAACAGCGTCTTAGGAACGTATGAAAATGGCATGTCTTACACAAACATCTGTCAAACAGCTGTAACAATATCGCACTGATCTTCAACAGACTCACACGCTAAAACAGAATCTAATAGTTTGATATGGGACATAAAGATACATTTCCTAGGACCATGCAAGTAATAAAATTAAAAAGCAGCTCCAGCCTCTGTCGTCCATTCTTTGGTCACATCCTGTTTGAATTATTGCAGTGCGCTTCGGAAATTGTAACTATTACAGAACCTGCAGCTGGATTGCTGATTGGAACCTCATGTGTGGAGTTATATAACTTCATTTTTGCAGCCACAAGACTGGTTTCCAATCTGTTTCCGGGTTCAATTCGAAGTTGGCATCCTTCAGTCTCGGAAGACTATGGTGTCACGCTCTGAATGGTGGTTCTGGAACAGAGTGTCCTCTCCAGTGCGCGAAGCCTGGGTAAAGTAGGTATGGAGGATAGGCTGTTACCCATGCAGCAAATCCCCCCTCACCACGTCGCTGAAATGGTCCAATGGAAAGGCAGAGGCCAATACGGTTGGTTCCAGCGGCGTCGCAGGAGTTGCCAGAACGTGACTGTGTTCAGCCATGAACTGCCTCAGGGACTTCGGCTCCGGATTTTGCCTCGAGGTTGACTCCTGAAGCCTTTTCCATAACTGGATGTAGCCACAGGGCAGTGGAGGTTTGGGATCAGAGTTTTCCTTCTCTCAGATGAGCTGCCTTCCCAGGCTGACAAGTCCCATCTACCCGGTGGCTGTTTAGTCGCCTCTTACGACAAGTACAGCCAAACCGAGGGCCTATTCTTATCCCCAGCCCCCAGGGGAATTCAAGGTACAGCACTAGTTATTACCTTTGAAGCTCTACACAGAGTGGGCACTGAATATCTTGATGCCTATCTTCTATCTTCCTGTTGAGATCTTCAGGGGAGACGCTGTACCTTGTTCCATCAGTGCATGAGGTTCAACCGATAGGCATGTGGGATAGGGCCTTCTCCATGGTAGCTCCCTAGCTGTCAAACTCTCTGCCACTGGGATACTCCTTTCTCTTCCAATTTTTAAGAAGCTCTAGAAAGGCACTTATTCTGCCAAGCCTTAAAGGGATGAGAAAGTTTTGTTCAGGTTTTGTTCCTGAGTGATTTGTTCTTTGTCTCATGACCCACAATGCCCCTGGAGACCTATTGTAATGCTCCAGGTATTGTGACACCCGGTTTGAGGTCTCTAGTGAATTGTTTTTAATTTTCTTGTTGTTTTTTTTTAAAAAATACTTTAACTGTACAATGGATATGTTTTTGATTTTGTTCTTAACTGCCTTTGGACCATAGTGTGAAAAGTAATAATTGAATGAATGAATAAATTACAGAAGACTGACTCTGTCTTACCTATAGAGGAGAGGTCCTCAAACCGGGTGTCTCAATACCTGGAGCATTACAATAGGTCTCCAGAGGCATTGTGGGCCATGAGCTGGCCAAAGTTGCTCAGCAGCATGAGTGCCAGAGTTCAATGAGCCAGAGTTCAATGAGCAGAGGCCCTGCTCCACTCAGTGAGGACCACACGCAATGTGGTGTGGGGGTATCCACCCACCTTGAGGGGTTTTACGCTAATTTTAAGGAGTTCTTTTTTTTGGCACTTACTTCCAGGTTCCATAACCAGCGTGAGCAGGGTGTCACGGACCTGATAAGTTTGGGAAGCGTTGCCATAGCATCTCATACAATCCTATTCACACAGTGATCCAGTTTTATTATGGTCAATTATACATGAGTGTTTGTCGTGCCCAAGCTGCAACCGCAGAGCTCTCTCTTCATTATCTGAGAACTTCTAAAGGTACTTTAAATCAACACTGAGTTCTTTCCCCTTTGAGGGATTTACTCGGGTGTCTGACATTAAAGGACACTTTCCCTTGGGGGAATAATTCCCCTACAACTGGGGGATGATCAAATATTTCCTGTTTCTTTTTGGCAATGAGCTCGCCTCTTTCAACGTTTACTACTTGGTCCCAGTGACAGGGCCTCTTTGGAAGGAAGGCTTCAAGCATTAGATCAGATCCACCCGTCTGCCACTTTTTAATCTTATGTCTGCTGGTTAGTTTTGCTTTTCTTCTGCTTGATGGCAATGTTACTGAAGAGTTCCTAAAATTTTAATGGAAACTGGTGGGGGGGGGGCTGAGGGGGAGATGTTACATCAGGGCTAAGTTGTTCAAATAGCTGAAGCTTCCTGCAAGAACTCGCCTTTGCTGAAAATTTATTTGGCACAGGTAGCTGAGGTTTTGGAGACATTTCTTCTGTGTCTTTATAGTGGCTCCCTATTATTCTCCTCCATTCAGGGTGAAGATTCTAGTCCTTGTGTTTAAAACTCTGGACATGTGTATCCTAGATTACATATGCATTTTTCTTTCCTTCTGTCTTACAGAAGGAAATTACAGACCACTTATGATCTACTCCCTCAGCCTCCTCTTGGTCCCAGCTCTGAACATCCTTTCCCGTCCCTCTTAGCTGCTCCTCTTCTCTCTTCCTCAAGCCTCCCTCTGTTGGTTTCTCAGTCTTCTTTTTTTTAAAGCAACAACTTTGCTTAAGGAATTTCATCTCAATTTTCCTGAGATGACGGTGTGGCTACGTAAAAGCATTGGCTACTACCCCTTAGGCACCAGGCAAAGTCTGTCCTGTTCACGGACAGCAGATGAACTCCTGCACAGCCTAACAACCTTTCTAAAGCTGCTGTGGGTTGGGATGTGGGTTGTAAGAGAGTGCAAGTCCCATCCCCGCCCCCAGTGCTGTGCTCATTCTACCAGCGATGTGCGGCATAGGAATGGAAGATGCAACAGTGACGCCCCATTGGGGCTCTTCGAAAAGCGCTGCCACCACTGCTGAAGCTGTGAATGTGAGAACACGCACAAGCCACATACTTTGAGTGGCTGGAGTGCATGGGTTGTGTTTGTGTGATCACAGCCATGGAGGTGGCAATGGCGGGCCTTTTCAAAGAACTCTGGTGGAGCGGTTCTGCCTCGCTTTCTGTCCCCCACACCGCACATCGCTGCACGTCCACCATTGTGGACAACAAAGCAAAAAGCATGCTGTTTCCTCTGGTACTTGAGAGACAGTTGGCTGTTCTAAACTGGCCAGATTATTTTATGCAGTGTGGGAAGTGTGTTTCCAAGGAGCATTTTTCTGCTGCTTTGTGACCTTTTGATTTGCAATTGCATTAGGATGCATGCTTGGACAGGTCGTGGAAGCACATCCATCCATCTCCCTTTTGACTCCTGTTCCGCTGTAGTTATTGCTTGCTGGTTTTTAATTTCCAGAGAGGGGTGGTGGTGGTGAAGGTGATGATGATGTTGATTTTCAAATAGTTTTAAATCAGAATGCCTGTTTATTTGGTCACAGATAATAGACTAGGGGTCCAATCCTATCCAGCTTTCTAGCACCAATACAGCCACAATGTAGCCCAAAAGTGAGGGAACAAAAGGTGCTTTACCTTGAGGAAGGCTCTGTGGCTGCCCTACCCCCCAACTGCAAGATGCAGCACAATTGTCAATTTTAATACCTTGTCGGTATACCATGAGATGAAAAGTGTTGAAAACCACTGGATGTCCTTGTATAGCTGAGAGGACTAGCCCTCAGCCCATGGGCCACATCTAGCTCCAGGAGCAATTTTATCTGCCTCTACATGCTCTGCTGTAGCAGTCCATCCAAATTCCAATCAAGTTACTAGTAAAGAATTCAGTGTCCATTTTTGTTTTTGCAAGAGGGAAATACCGTATTGCCAAGTTGTCAGAAGCAGAGATAATGGTCCAACCTTGTTATATATGGATTTTTTTATACACAGATTTGACTCAACACTAATGGCCACTGCAAATGAGAAGAAATGTGCTGATCCCTGGAGAAGGGGAAAAATTCACTCCTTTAAAATGCTTTTCTTACTGTTGTAGAGATTTTTATCTCAGTTTGATGAGAAGGGCCCTTTAAATTAAAGGAAAACAGTTCTGTAAATAGTTAGAGAGAAAGCAGCCAGCTGACAATCCATCAATCATTCTCTCTCCAAGCGACCCCCTCCTTTGCCCCTTAGAAAGATAATCCTTTCTAAGCCTGAGGAGAGACACTGATTGTTGAATTGTCATCTTCATGACTCTACCTTAATATCACAAAGGTCAGCAAGGCTGTTTTTAAATCATTTGAGCAAAGAGACTTTGTTTTTTAAATTGATTTGCTATAGTGCGATTTAGTGAGTTCTAGGAACAGAACGCACACGAATAATGAGACACAACCTGTATTTAATAGGTGAACCTTACATTTCTGTTTTGGATTTTGTATGTCAAATCTGTAAGAAATACAACAGGACCTTCTTGATGGTGGTGCCAAAGCTATGGAATGTCATTAACTTGGGACACTCTATGTGGGCCATCCATTGAGCTAAGACCAGAATTCTTTAAATTCTCACTAGTTGAAATTTCAGTTTTGTCGATGAGAGTACAGTTGTATAAATGTTACATTGCAGATTATTGGTGGAAGGTAACTCTACTTTTATCCTCACATCAACCCTGTGAGGTAGGTTAGGCTGGGAGATAATGACTGATCAACCAGTAAGCTTCACAAAAAAGCTATGCAGTCAGACAGCCAGCAGCAGGGTGGGGGCTATCCAGTGTTTTGCATCGAGTGCCACATGTATGATTATATGCCTCTGGGGCATAAGTCATGGGTGTGTCCTCGATGCAAGGAGCTCCAGGCTCTCAGGGAACGCGTCCGCTCCCTTGAAGCCTTGGTGGCCGACCTGGAGAAGCGCAGGCAGCCAGAGGAGGACCGTGGGGAGACTTCTGGGGACGATCAGGCTTCGTCCCAACCTCAGGCGTGCAGCTCCTCGGCTGCCCGGGTGGGAAGTCTCGGGACTGGAGGACGTCATCCTGGAGAGGAGGGAAACAATCCCCTAGGGGGGATCCCTTCTCCAGGGGATGGGCCCGTATCCGAGCGCACTCGGGATACTCCTCGGCGGGAGGGGGGTCGTGGGCTTCTTGTAGTGGGGGATTCGATTATTAGAAACATAGAGAGGGGGGTTTGCGACGGATGTGAGGACCGCATGGTGACTTGCCTGCCTGGTGCGAAGGTTGCGGACATCACTTCTCGTCTAGACAGGCTGGTAGACAGTGCTGGGGGAGAGGTAGCGGCTGTGGTGCATGTCGGCACCAACGACGTGGGCAAGTGTAGCTGGGAGGTCCTGGAGGCCAAATTTAGGCTTTTAGGCAGGAAGCTGAAAGCCAGGACCTCAAAGGTAGCGTTCTCTGAAGTGCTACCTGTTCCACGCGCAGGGCCAGCTAGGCAGGCGGAGATCAGGGGTCTCAATGCGTGGATGAGACGGTGGTGTAGGGAGGAGGGGTTTAGATTAGTTAGGCACTGGGGAACGTTTTGGGACAAGCGGGGCCTGTACAAGAGGGACGGGCTCCATTTGAACCAGAATGGAACCAGACTGCTGGCGCATAACATTAAAAAGGTGGCAGAGCAGCTTTTAAACTGATCCCTGGGGGAAGGCCGACAGGAGCCGAGGGGCATCCGGTTCGGGACTCCTCATCCCTATGGGATGAGGATGGGGAGGTTAGAGAACAACAAGACAAAGGCAGGGTAGGAGAAGAAATTGGGAAAGGTAGGGTGATGGGATGTGATAGACGGTTTGGCACAATGAGAGGATGCGGGGACAAAGGAGCGAATAAGCAGCCCATCCTGGGGCATTCCGTGTATAAATGCTTTTATGCGAATGCCCGAAGTCTACGAGCAAAGGTGGGAGAACTGGAATGTCTGGTGACAAGGGAAAATATTGACATAGTGGGCATAACGGAAACCTGGTGGAATGCGGAGAATCAGTGGGATACCGCAATCCCGGGCTATAAACTCTACAGGAGGGATAGGCAGGGGCGTGTTGGAGGTGGGGTGGCCGTTTATGTTAAGGAAGGGATAGAATCCAGCAAAGTAGAGATTGAAGGTGGGTCCGACTCCACCGTAGAATCTCTGCGGGTTAAATTACCAGGCTTGTGCAGCGATGTAATACTGGGGGCGTGCTATCGTCCTCCAGACCAGAAATCTGATGGGGACCTTGAAATGAGGAAACAGATCAGGGAGGTGACAAGGAGGGACAGGGTTGTAATCATGGGGGACTTCAATTATCCTCATATTGACTGGGTCAATTTGTGTTCTGGTCACGATAAGGAAACCGGATTTCTTGACGTGCTAAATGACTGTGGCTTAGATCAGCTAGTCACGGAGCCCACCAGAGGACAGGTGACTCTGGATTTAATTTTGTGCGGTACGCAGGACCTGGTTAGAGATGTAAACTTTACTGAGCCATTGGGGAACAGCGATCATGCTGCGATCCGTTTTGACGTGCACGTTGGGGGAAGAATACCAGGCAAATCTCTAACAAAAACCCTTGACTTCCGACGGGTGGACTTCCCTCAAATGAGGAGGCTGGTTAGAAGGAGGTTGAAAGGGAGGGTAAAAAGAGTCCAGTCTCTCCAGAGTGCATGGAGGCTGCTTAAAACAACAGTAATAGAGGTCCAGCAGAGGTGTATACCGCAAAGAAAGAAGGGTTCCACTAAATCCAGGAGAGTGCCCGCATGGCTAACCAGCCAAGTTAGAGAGGCTGTGAAGGGCAAGGAAGCTTCCTTCCGTAAATGGAAGTCTTGCCCTAATGAAGAGAATAAAAAGGAACATAAACTGTGGCAAAAGAAATGTAAGAAGGTGATAGGGGAGGCCAAGCGAGACTATGAGGAACGCATGGCCAGCAACATTAAGGGGAATAATAAAAGCTTCTTCAAATATGTTAGAAGCAGGAAACCCGCCAGAGAAGCGGTTGGCCCTCTGGATGGTGAGGGAGGGAAAGGGGAGATAAAAGGAGACTTAGAGATGGCAGAGAAATTAAATGAGTTCTTTGCATCTGTCTTCACGGCAGAAGACCTCGGGCAGATACCGCTGCCCGAACGGCCCCTCCTGACCAAGGAGTTAAGTCAGATAGAGGTTAAAAGAGAAGATGTTTCAGACCTCATTGATAAATTAAAGATCAATAAGTCACCGGGCCCTGATGGCATACACCCAAGGGTTATTAAGGAATTGAAGAATGAAGTTGCAGATCTCTTGACTAAGGTATGCAACTTGTCCCTCAAAACGGCCATAGTGCCAGAAGATTGGAGGATAGCAAATGTCACGCCTATTTTTAAAAAGGGAAAGAGGGGGGACCCGGGAAACTATAGGCCAGTCAGCCTAACATCCATACCGGGTAAGATGGTGGAATGCCTCATCAAAGATAGGATCTCAAAACACATAGACGAACAGGCCTTGCTGAGGGAGAGTCAGCATGGCTTCTGTAAGGGTAAGTCTTGCCTCACAAACCTTATAGAATTCTTTGAAAAGGTCAACAGGCATGTGGATGCGGGAGAACCCGTGGACATTATATATCTGGACTTTCAGAAGGCGTTTGACACGGTCCCTCACCAAAGACTACTGAAAAAACTCCACAGTCAGGGAATTAGAGGACAGGTCCTCTCGTGGATTGAGAACTGGTTGGAGGCCAGGAAGCAGAGAGTGGGTGTCAATGGGCAATTTTCACAATGGAGAGAGGTGAAAAGCGGTGTGCCCCAAGGATCTGTCCTGGGACCGGTGCTTTTCAACCTCTTCATAAATGACCTGGAGACAGGGTTGAGCAGTGAAGTGGCTAAGTTTGCAGACGACACCAAACTTTTCCGAGTGGTAAAGACCAGAAGTGATTGTGAGGAACTCCAGAAGGATCTCTCCAGACTGGCAGAATGGGCAGCAAAATGGCAGATGCGTTTCAATGTCAGTAAGTGTAAAGTCATGCACATTGGGGCAAAAAATCAAAACTTTAGATATAGGCTGATGGGTTCTGAGCTGTCTGTGACAGATCAGGAGAGAGATCTTGGCGTGGTGGTGGACAGGTCGATGAAAGTGTCGACCCAATGTGCGGCGGCAGTGAAGAAGGCCAATTCTATGCTTGGGATCATTAGGAAGGGTATTGAGAACAAAACGGCTAGTATTATAATGCCGTTGTACAAATCGATGGTAAGGCCACACCTGGAGTATTGTGTCCAGTTCTGGTCGCCGCATCTCAAAAAAGACATAGTGGAAATGGAAAAGGTGCAAAAGAGAGCGACTAAGATGATTACGGGGCTGAGGCACCTTCCTTATGAGGAAAGGCTACGGCGTTTGGGCCTCTTCAGCCTAGAAAAGAGACGCTTGAGGGGGGACATGATTGAGACATACAAAATTATGCAGGGGATGGACAGAGTGGATAGGGAGATGCTCTTTACACTCTCACATAATACCAGAACCAGGGGACATCCACTAAAATTGAGTGTTGGGCGGGTTAGGACAGACAAAAGAAAATATTTCTTTACTCAGCGCGTGGTCGGTCTGTGGAACTCCTTGCCACAGGATGTGGTGCTGGCGTCTAGCCTAGACGCCTTTAAAAGGGGATTGGACGAGTTTCTGGAGGAAAAATCCATTATGGGGTACAAGCCATGATGTGTATGCGCAACCTCCTGATTTTAGGAATGGGTTAAGTCAGAATGCCAGATGTAGGGGAGAGCACCAGGATGAGGTCTCTTGTTATCTGGTGTGCTCCCTGGGGCATTTGGTGGGCCGCTGTGAGATACAGGAAGCTGGACTAGATGGGCCTATGGCCTGATCCAGTGGGGCTGTTCTTATGTTCTTATGTTCTTATGTTCACAGTTGAGTGAGGTTTTGAACAAATTCAACACTGTAGTCTCTCTCTCTCTCTCTCTCTCTCTCTCTCTCTCTCTCTGAAAATGACATGTCCTGAATAATAGCTTCATGCTTGAAAACTTTGCTTTGACTACCTTATAGAGCAGTGTTGCTCAAACTGTGGATCGTGAACCATTTTCAGGTGGTTCCCCATTCATTTCAATATTTTATTTTTAATATATTAGACTTGATGCTACCATGATATGCAACTGTATTTGGGCTGTACTTTTAACAGGCTACTCTGTATATGCTTTTAACAATGATAATAAATAGGACTGACTCCTGGGTAAGTGTGGGTAGGATTGAAACATAGGATTGTTAAAAAATTTTCCTACTTGATGATGTCACTTCCGGCCATGACATCACTTCTGGTAGGTCCTAACAGATTCTCATTCTAAAAAGTGGTTGTTGGTGCTAAAAGTTTGAGAACCACTGTATAGAGCAATCCTAAGCAGGTCTACTGAAAATTCAGCCCAACTGAGTTTAATGGGACTTACTCCCAAATAAGTATGTATAGGATTGCAGCCTTTAAGGGTTTTTAAAAGAACATATACCATGAAGTCAGCAAGATGTGTGAACATATCAGATCCAATAAGCTGAAGTAAGCGGTTACCTGCAAGGCTTTTATTTACTTTGTGAAACTTCATCCTGCCTTTCTGCTCAACCAAGTTGCCAAGGAGCTAACATCATTAGACCATAAACATGCAAAGAAATAACAGCATCAACAAGTTAGTCAATAATAAAGAACTGCAGAAACCATATAAATAAGGAAGACCCTCATATCAGCTCAAACTGTCTATGAGCTAAAGTCTTGCTTAAACAGAAGATTCTACAGGAGCTAACAAAACCAAACCAAAATGCCAGAGGAAGTGGATCCTAGGCACTGTAACAGAGAAGGTCTTCTTCTCACATTTCTGCCAACTAAACATTTGAAGCTGACTGGGCATATAGGAGGGCTACGCCAGTTAACCTCACCAGATGGACAGTTTTGTATGTCTGCTGTTATTAATATGGCACCATCAGTATTCATGGTGTATTATAGACTGATGCCCCAGTCCTAACTAAATCTTCCCTGTACATGCATGTGTGCCAAGGAGGTGCCCTCTGCAAGGGAGGGCTGTCTCGGAGGTCCCCTCAAGTTAAGGGAACCTCTGTTCCCTTACTATGGGGAAAGGCTTTGCTCTCACTATGTTTCTTCTTGGTTCTGCACCTGCTATTTTGCTGACACAGAATTGAGGAGCATAATGGCAGCGAAGAGAGATAGGATTCAGCCACACGAGTGTCACTTATCCCTCCCCACGGTCCCCCCACCCAGAAAGTGAGAGGAAATGTGTAGGATTGAACATAAGAGCTCTGCTGGATCAGGCAAAGGCCCGTCTAGTCCAGCTTCCTGTATCTCACAATGCCCCAACGGATACCTCAGGGAGCACACAGGACAACAAGAGGCCTGCATCCTGGTGCCACTCCCTTGCACCTGGCGTTATGTGGTAGCCTACTTCTAAAATAGGCTTGCACAAGCCCATCAGGTGATTGACCTGTGATGTAACCTCTGATGGACCTGTGAACCTCCAGAAATTTTTCCAATCCCCTTTTAATGGCGTGTAGGCCAGATGCCGTCACCACATCCTGTGGCAATAAGTTCCACAGATTAATTACAGGCTGGCTAAAGAAATATTTTCTTCTTTCTGTTCTAACTCCCCGAACACTCAATGTGAGTACATGTCCCCTGGTTCCAGTGTTGTGTGAGAGGGAAAAGAACATCTCTCTATCCACTCTACCCATCCCCCTCTTAATTTTGTACGTCTCAATCATGTCCCCTCTCAGGTGCTCTTTTTCTAGACTGAAGAGCCCCGAGCACTGTACCTTTTCCTTGTAAGGGAGGTGCCACATTCTGGTGCATCGCTGGGAGGTTCAGGCCATACCAGGTGAGGTGTACGGGGTGTGTGTGACACCACTGCTGCCCAAAATATTTAAAATATTGGCATTTTTGAATAATACCATCATGTTGTATATCATTTGATGTGTGGTTTCATGCAGAATGCAATGAAACAAACTGCATTGAAATATCACTATTCTATTAAAAGGTATAGCCAAGAAACCAGTAGCATGGGGCAACGGTGCATCACCATGCCCACCACCTGGGGCATTGCCCCTCCCACTGTGTGGGAGGAGGTCCATCATGGGGGTGACGCACTGGTCTCCCGCACTGGGTGACACAAACCCCAGTGTCGCCACTGAAGTGATGTCCATGCACTTATGAACCCGGTCTAATTCAGCTGCTCTTAAAAAGATGCATCTGCGTCGATGGCAGATGCACCTTTCAAGGAAGCAAATAGAGAAATATTCATATTTATTAGAGGTAAGAATCTGAGGCAGGTTCCTGAGAGGTTTGGTCATTCAGATAAGATGGGTCTTGTAAGCCTTTGGGAAGTGAGAAGAAAGCAAAATCCATTGTGATGCTGGAAGCAAAGAAGGTGAAATTGCCAGAGGCAAATTGTGAAAGTAAAAAAAAAAAAAAAACACCCACCCACACACCACATGTGTGGTGATGCAAAGATAAATAGAAGCGATACAGCAAGTCTTGCACATTCCATTTTGTAGCATCAGTGAAAATAATGGGGACACTTTGGGGAAGATCAGAGGCCGATATACAGACGCAGCTGCAATTAAAGGCTGAAAATGAACAATGCTAATTAGTAATCGGTGCACGCAACAACGGACACACTAGGCTGAGAATACGAATATGATTTTTTTTCTCCTTGGGTTGATCAGAGAAAGCCATAAACAGTGCACAAACTCCAATTACACACGACTGAGGCGCTAAGGGAGCCGTCTAAAGGGAGGCTGTCCGTGGTGCGTGCGTGAGCTGGGGAGCCGCGTTTTATGACACTCCAGTCCACATATTGAAAGCAGCCGCCAATAATAAGCCCAAGCAGCAGTCAAAATAATAAGGGGAATAAAGTGAGCCGAGGGAATGCTAAGCTGTTACTTGGCTGACACCGCTGTTGTCTAGGCCACTTAGCAACCGGCGAAGCATAAGATAAAAGTGAAAGATCAGATACTTAGAATAAAAAAGAAACTGCCAGAATTCAACATGAAGTTTCTTTTAAAAAAAAAAATGTTTACTAGGGAAGAGTGGATGCCTCCTGTTGGGTTTCAAAATTATTCTGTTGGCTCTGTTGCCGCACATTCAACTCTGCCTGTCTTCCTGTTTAGCTTGGAGAATTTCAAAAATTAATTTTGGAGTTGGCACATGCAGTTTGAGGCTGGTTTTCCATCCACCTATGGGCTCCAGGCTGTTTATGGGCTCCAGTTCTGCAGGAATCACCATGCTTAGAGCAATGCACAAGAAGGAATCCAGATGCAATGGCATGGTTGCATCTGGATTTGTGCTGTAAATAATCAGTGAGCATTGATTAAAACAGGAGTGAGAAGTCTTAAGCTTCTGGGTGCTACTCTTTTGCCAAGGCCTTGCTAGTTTCCAGCATGCAGTGGCAGCTTGGAGTGACAGAGCTAGCTAGAGAACAGTGTTTCTCAACCCGTGGCATGGGTACGACCAGTGGTACTTGAGGTAGTGTCTGGAGGTACTCGCTTGGCAGCAAGACCAGGAACGTAACAGTGGTAGTAGGCTCGGCTTGGCAGGTAGAGCTCCAAAGCATGCTTTTCCGTGCCCGAAGAAGCCCTCCTGCCCACCCTGACCCTCTTACTGGTGTTTGTCGTGTCGCGTTTGGTCTCCCAACTCAGAAGTAACTGGCGCCGATGTCATCGCCAATAATTTCTGGTGGTACTTCTAATAGGTGGGCCTTGTGAAGTGTTACAAATGGACAGATGTTGAGAAACACTGCTATAGAATAATTGGCCTGCACAATAATTAACATTTTTGGTTGTTTTTACACACACATACACACAGTGGCAAAACATTCCCACAGTTTGCATTCTGCTCAGTTTTCCACATCTACTTCAACAAGGCAGGTAGACGATTAAACAGAAAAACAATTCAGACTCCCACAGTGATAACAAGGGGAGAAGAAAGTTTTGGAGTGACTTTGGGCTATTGGTAAGTCCAGAGTAATCTTCAGATTGTCCCTGGATGAAACTGCAGCACATAAAACATAGATCTTGATACGATCGTGTGATTGCATCAAGATTCCCATTGAGATGGCATTTTACTGAGTGTGCCTATGTGCTACTGAGCATTAGTAGACAGCCAGGAGAAAACCTGAAAGCTGCAGTTAAGGCAGTGGGCTTCAAGGTGACTCCACTCACCTAGGCTGGCTGTTCACTGCCCTCACACAAAGAACTGAAAAAGTTCCCCCTACTGGCTGAGAATTTCATGGCTCCCCACCACATTGCCTAGAGCCCCTTGAGAGTTTCCTACAGCCTAACTCTATCACATGCTAAGAATGAAGTTTTCCTGCTGCATGCGCGCATGGAGAAACAGAGGGCTGCCTTTGTCATATATGTGGAATTGATTCCACTTTCCTTCATGGAAGGGACTTCTCTTTCCCGTAGGAAATGTGAATGAGAGTCCTCATTTGCATATTTGTAAATAAATTATCATGAGTGTGTGGAGAAATGCAGCTCTTTTGACCCAACAGATTTGGAGGAGGCATGGACCTGCCATGTTAGATTAAGAGAGAACCGAGTACATGAAATCGCACATTAAACGCACTGTGCAGATGGTGAAACCATCAGTGCATTTCTTGGGGGATATGATTCGAGAGACAGATATTTTGACACTGATTTATTCCGGGTACTAATGTCAAGCAATGTAGCTCCATTTCTGTGAGTAACTGGAGACCAACCTAAAATTAGTTCCCCTTGATTTATTGCTCAAGAAGAAATGATTGAAACACAGATGACAGAACCTTAGTAATGATTGGGGAAGATGTTGTCTCTAATGGCACGTGAAGTGTGTAATTTATTTTGCAGTGTGAAACTTTCCCCAGATATATGGCTTTTAAGAAGGAACTCAAATGTGTCACAGCACCAGCCGCAAGCAGTGATTCAGAGACTGATAGGGGTATAGATCCAGAAATATTGCATGCCTGAAATTCAGACGAAGTCCAGTCTGAAAAGAAAGAAAGCTTCAGTGGCAGACCTAGACTCTTTTGACCAGGACCATCCAAATCAGCCAGCTAAATGTAAGAGAGGAGACATGTAAGATACTAGGCCAGTAGACTGCAGCTGCAATCCTAACCACACTTTCATGAGAGTAAGCCCCATTGAACAAAATAGGACTTACTTTTGAGTAGACCTGGTTAGGATTGTGCCCTACCTCTTTAAGGCCTTCACTCTTCAGGCAGAAAAGTGGAACCCTGCAGTGGAGGGGTTTAAGGCTTCAATACACTCTGACCCGTTTTGGACCAACTTGTTCCCTCGCCACATAAGAACACAAGAATTGCTCTGCTGGATAAGGCTCAGGGCCCATCTAGTCCAGCTTCCTGTATCTCACAGTGGCCCACCAGATGCCTAAGGGAACACTCAGGACCACAAGATACTTACATCTCACTGCCACTCCCCTGCATCTGGCATTCTATTTACCCTTGCACCCCCAAATGAAGACACTAGACTGTGCTTGGGTTTAACTTGGGCCACTTTATTAAACACAAGTGTCCAATTTTTAACATATGAAACCTACTGAACACACCTTCCCTCCCTTGCCAGTCTGGGGTAGGCAAAAGTATTAATGTTGCTGATATTTGCAACCCATCTTGTGCATCTACAGCTGCCTAGTTCAGTAGTTCCCAAACTTATTTGGGTCACAACTCTCCCACAGCCTCTTCTTCTCAGCTTAACCAAGTGTCACCATCTTGAATTCACAAAATCCCGCAAGATCCAAGATGGTGGCACCCAAATCTCATGACATTTTGTGAGAACCATGATGGTGGGAGATCTTGGGAGATTTGGGCACCACCATCTTCAGTCTTGCGAGATTTTGCGAGATCCAAGGTGGTGGCACCCAGGAGAACAAGCAGGAGTGGCCACAGGGGACATTCTTCAATGCCCCTGTGAGTGTGTTGCAATGCCCTAAGGCATCATGAGGTACACTTTGGGAACCCCTGGCCTAGTTCCTCTATGAGCCTTCAAACATGGTCCAGATGTTGAGACAAAGGCAGCCTTATTTTCACAACACAATCCTGTGCATGCTTACTCCACAGCAAGTCTGATTAATTTCAATGGGGTTTACTCCAAAGAATGTGTGTATAGGATTGTGCTGTAAGGCTACTGAGCATCCAGTACAAGGCTCCAAGCCAGATAACTCTACTTTAAATCCCTTCCACTTTTGAGCAAGATTTGGGTAACCCTGCACTAAGATTATGTAAGGCCTCCTTTGTGCTATGCACCTTGTTGAAGTAAGGTGGAGCTCTCCATGGTCCTGAGGAATTTATCCTGGCCTTGAATCTGGTTTGTCTACTTGCTGCAGCTCTGCATTCCACTCCCTAACCCACCTGCTACCTGCTTTCAGCAGCAATCCCCAGCTGCAAAATTGTGCCAGGCAGGTTTGAGCCAGGTTAATAACAAAGCTGATGAGAAACTCAGCCTGTTCCAAGAAGGGACGTGTTTGATGGGGACGCCATCGTTCCGTTGGCCTTGGCTGGTGAATCTGGACTTCACTCACCAACATATGGATAAAAGGCTTTGCTTTTCTTCTCTGTTCCAAGGCCATCTGTTACTCTCCTTATTCTCTGCTTTACACTTGTTTTCTCTTATTATGATAATAACTGAAAATGAAGTTTTATTCTGATGTTGGGATCCTGGCATCAGGCTCAAGCTGCTGGCCTCTAAGATCTGGCTAATGTGAAGCTCAAAGCAAATGGAGTTTTCAGCACTGTTCCATATCTTCCAACAGTTGGAAGATGAAAACAGAGACATGTTCATCACAACTTTATGACAAGTCAGCGATCACTGCCCAAGCCTCCATCTATGGGTTCAAGGTTCTGTTTCATCTGCTACAGTCCTGTCCTCCATTGATTTAACAGCCAAGCCTCCTCTGTGTGTGTGGGTTAAAGATATAATAGAAAATCATAACCTACACTATGTTCTTAGCTGTTCAAAACACACCTCAGCAGTTACCATGCATGAAATGTCAGGCTGTGCACTGACTGCCACCTTAGTGTTCACGTACATGCCTTTACATGCATGCGCACTGGAGACACAATGTATCCACCACTTTTCCTTGATGTTTAAATGCTAGAGATTCTGGGATTTTGGCAGAATCCCTAAAGAATGACAACTCTAGCTACTCCCACTAGTAGGATATTCATAATGGTGTACATTTATTTTTATTTCTTTCTAGACCAGCATTTCTCAGCATTGGTCCTCTGCCATACCAGTTCACATGGTCCACCTATTGGAAGTACCACTGATATCATTGCCAGTTACTTCCAGATTAGGAGATCAGATATGACGCATTAAACACTGGTAAGAGGCTCAGGGTGGATGGGAGAGCTTTTTTGAGCAGGCGAAACATGCACGCTGGAGCTCTGCTCCTTAGCCAAGCCTCCTATCACTGCTTGTGTTGAGTTGCCGGTTTCACTACCAGGTGGTGGGGGTCTGGGGGTCCCGTGTGTACCAGCAGACGCCACTTCAAGTACCACAGGTGGTATGGATATCTCTAGTTGAGAAACACTATTCTAGGCCTTTTCATAAGTGTCGTCCCTACACTTGCTGACTTGGTGGCGCTTTTTATGTCCTTTTAGTTGCTCGCTTTTAAATTATGTGAAGTTTTTATTGTTTAGGTGGAAATTTTAATGTGAAAGGTGGGGTATAAAATAGTTTAGAAAGCTCTCCAAAAATTAAGAACAGGAATTTTTGAGGGACAAAGGTCAGAACATAGGATTGTCTCTAGTAAATTGTGGAAAGTTGTGGATTTACTAGTAAATCTAGTAAATCGTGGAAAGTTGGATCGTGAGCTAGTCCACTATGGGTGGCTGGTGTCGTGGCGGCTGGACAGCCTCCATATAACAGCTACTTCATGATAGAACAGTTCATGTTTCTTGCACAGAAGTGATATGGACAAATTAATGACAGAAAATGCCAAGTTACAGCACATTTTAAAGCCATGGAGAGATTTAAGGAGGGGTGTGATGTGATCATGAAATTTGGAAGTTCCATTTAGCTACCAAGGCTTATAGCTGTTGATAGATCTTTCCTCCATGAAGATATCATTTTAGAGAGGTGTGCTCTGACAAGACAAGCACTTCTCTCATCTTGCTTCCCTCCATTAACTTTTCTATATGTTTCCATGCTGAGTGAAATAGTCCAGCAGGATGACAGAGAAACTTGCATAGATCTCCAATAATTGTAGTCTACAATTAAAGATAAACTACCCCCAGAGTCTCCATTCTCACTTGTATGGATTTGTCGCCTGTTTGTTAGGATTCATTTGAAGCTATGAAAGTACATTGTGGTCTCTTGTAAATACATATTCTGGAAATGGAAGGCCTAAAAGCTAAAAAGCATTTGTTTAAAGTGCTGTCACTTCTCGCAGCACTTTTCAATTATATTTTTAAGAGGAACACATTTTGGAAAAAAACTCAGGCTAACCATTTTAGGCCTTTTGGTTAAGCTTCAATATTACAGAGAAGCAGATCTTGTTGAACTTGTTTTAAGCTCTCTCTCTCTCTCTCTCTCTCTCTCTCTCTCTCTCTCTCTCTGGATCTCACGGCTGGCTCTCTACCTCCTTTCCCTCCATTCTCCATGTCTGCTTAAAGCAACTCTCTTGCATAGCAACCCAATGTAAGCTGCAGCGTTAAAGCCAGAAAACTTCTGGCTGTGCATGGCTGTCTTGTGCATTGAACCACCAGGGCTACAAATGTGAGCCCTTCTTCTTCAAGGCTGGGGGGAAGGGAGAACTCTCTTTAAACCACGTGACTTGCAATCACGGAGGGCACTTATGTGCTACATCATATGAAGCTGTTTTTCTGAACCAGCAAGCCATAAATCACCTCCTGGTTTGGCCTTGGACAGAAACGGGCAGAAAGAGAGAAAGAAAGGCCAGAAACACTTTCTGCTTGGCCGGCGCAGACTGCACCTGGAGTCGCGCTGTTAGGGAGTAGGGATTAAGGCAAGGCTCTGCTGTCTATTTGGGCACCTGCATGGTGGTGGCTGAAAATGTTTAGGAAATTAGGAAAATATTTTGCCTAATGGGCAAGTTGAGAGCCAAATCTTGCCTCAACCATGAGCTTTCCAGTGGTCTAAGACAAGCTGCTTGTTCCTTCACTTAATAATAATAATGCTCACCTACCTTATGGGATTCTTTGAAGGAGGACTGGGGTATTGTAGCTGAAGCATTGTGAACATTCTGGTATGTTCAGCTCTCATTGTTGGTTTATTTAGTGCTATGGCACTTTGCAAAATAAAGGAGCTTACAGTTTAAGGCAGGAGTTCTGAAAGTATGCATTGCAGCACCTAAGGGCAGTGGTTCCCAAACCTAAAAGACCCACCTAAAAAAAAGTTTCACTTTACCAGCCACTCAAGCCTCTATGGTTATAATGGTGATCGGGAAGCAGTGCTCCCCCGAGTAGCAGGTTGTTTAACCTTTCATGCGCATAGCCTAATCTGCCCTGCTAGTTTTGTAACCCACCAAAATTTGGTCATGAGCCCCTGGTGGGCCACAGACCCACCATTTGGAAACCACTGTCTTAGGGCATCGTGGCACGCTCACAGAGGTTCCATGGGATGTCCCTGGTTGCCCCTCCTACAAGATTTTGTGAGATCCAAGATGGCAGCACCCAGCTCAAGCTGGGAAAAAGAAGCTGCAGGGACAATGTGAGCCAGGTAAGGGCCCAATCCTATCCAATTTTCCAGTGCTGGTGCTGCTGTACCAATGGGGTATGTACTGCTTCCTGTGTTGGGGAGGCAGTCTTGGAGGCCTCCTCAAGGTATGGGAACATTTGTTCCCTTACCTTAGGGCTGCATTGCGGCTGCACCAGTGCTGGAAAGTTGGATAGGATTGGGCCCTAAGTTGGGAACCACTGGTCTAAAGGTTTGGCACAGGGGAGATAACACAGGAAGAAAAGAGAAATAAAGGCAGGTAAACAGGAGAAGAATATATATTTCCATTACATGGGGTATTGGGACTAAGGGGTTGTACCAAAGGCTGATGGATCTCATAACAGTTTTTATAGTGTTTGTTGGTGTTACTTTTTCATGTCTCATAATAATTAGGCATTCCTGCTGTCCTTCATCTTTAGCCTGGTTTAAAGGGGTTAATTCCCCCCCACACACACACACACTGCTGCCCCATTTCCTGCTTTCTTGTCAAAAACCTTACCTTTTCCCACTCTGCTCTTCCAGCCATGTTTCCAGAGGAGGGATGGAAGCAGAAGCCTGTAATCCGTCAAGACAAACTGAGAAGGGGGAGCTAGAGGGAAAGGATCTCCTGCCAGCATGTAATCATCCAGTGCCACTCTAGATGCTGCTACAGGGGAGGGTGATATCTACCTGGAGCTTTCCTTTACATGGCAAACCATCCG
This sequence comes from Tiliqua scincoides, assembly GCF_035046505.1. Classification (NCBI taxonomy): domain Eukaryota; kingdom Metazoa; phylum Chordata; class Lepidosauria; order Squamata; family Scincidae; genus Tiliqua; species Tiliqua scincoides. The sequence goes on from NC_089828.1 coordinate 24,083,768, forward strand.
TGGTTGGGACAAGAACAGCATTAAGCAGAAAAACCCATCCTTTCTCCTTTCTCCAGCACAGTCTTTGGCACCCTAACCCTCTTGCTTTGAAGAGGTGGAATGTAACCTGTAGTTTTGGCTGAGGCCCCAGAAAGAGAACTAGCTAGCAACTCTAGCTGTGCACATGAATACAATTACAATCTAGATAACCCAAGAGGCAAAAGCAGGATTTACTGGGAAAAGTGCAAGGAAATACAGTCTGCCAGTGGCGTCAATACGGGGATGCAGGTGGCGTGGGCCACACCGGGTCTCACTGATGATCTTGTTTTTGCCCCTTGCTGGTGAGAACATGAAGCAACTAAGCCTGGAGTGGGCTGAAGAATGGAGACTGGAGGTGTGTGTGTGTGTGTTCACACCTATCCTATTCACAACAATCCTAAGTGTGGGTAGGATTGTTAAAAATTTCCTGCTTGACGATGTCACTTCCGGTCATGACATCACTTCCGGTTGGTCCTGACAGATTCTCATTCTAAAAAGTGGGTCCTGGTGCTAAATGTGTGAGTTAATCTGGCCTAAATCTTAATCTTGCACTTGACAATCCCTATTTTCTTATATATTAGTTTTAAAAGCTACCAAAGGTCTCGTACAGAGGCCATACAGATGAATGGATATGAGTATGAATATTCTCACTCAACTTGCAGCACTGCTATTGAGCAGGAAGAATACGGGCAGATTTCTTACTTGAGTTTGCAGTTCTCTGGACTGGGCTGGCTGTAAATATGTTGTCTTCCTTTTCAGTATTCATTAATGTGGACAAACAAGGTTGAAAGCAAAAAAAAAAAAAAATGCCCGGACCTTATCAGGCTATCGCCTTCCCTACCTCCTGCTGATTCTTGCAATGTGTGTTCAACGGGCTGCTCTTTCTCTCCCTTCCAGATAACCTTTTTCATGCTGCTGTCGGCGGTCTGTGTCATGCTGAACTTGGCTGGTTCTATTCTCTCCTGTCAGAATGCTCAGCTGGTGAACTCCTTGGAAGGTTGTCAGTTGGTGAGTAATGGAAACCATGTCTTCAGATAAAAATGCAAAACCAATTAATATGTTTCATGGCGGGGGGAGGGAAGGGAATGGTTGAAACCAGGGGAGAGCATGTCCCTTTTTATCATGAAGTTGTTAGGTCACCTTACCAGGCAGCTCTTATGGATGCAAATAGGGAAAACCATGGATGTCAAAGTAGTTGGTGGGGTTGGCAGTACCCATCTTTTGGGTGACAGGCTGTGACAGATGACGCACAATGCACCTGCCCCTGGTTCTTCCCAAATAGACTCAGAATCAACCAAGCTGTCTCCACCTCTAATACTGAGAAACAGTTTGGCTTATTCTGAGCCAATACAGGTGGGCCCCGATATCCGCAGAGCTAATATCCGCAGTTTCAATTCTCTGCTGTTCCGGAGGATACTGGGAATGCCCTTTAAAAAGGTAAGGAAAGTGAAGGAAATTGCCAAAAAAATAGCTGTGCCTACTGCAGTATGGCAAAACTGCTTCGTTTTCAGGGCTGCAGTCAGTTTTCCAAGCTGCCTGCAGCCTCTTCCCGGTCATGCCAAGACTCCTCTTTTCAATCAATGTCATCCCAGAATGCATCGCAATCAGGAGGAGAATGCATCGCAATATATTCTGGGGTGACACTGAGTGTAAAGAGGAGCAACAGCAGGACCAGGAGGAAGCTGTAGGCAATTTGGGAGACTGCTGCAGCCCTGAAACTGCAGCAGTTTTGCTGTGCTACAGTAGGTACAGCTATTTTTTGCCTTTTCCTTTTCCTACCTTTCTAAAGGGTGCCCCTAGTATCTGTGGATTCACAGTATCTATGGGGTGGGGGGGGGGTCCAGAACAGAACCCCCTTAGACACACCTGTATAAGTAAAATTGGACCTCGTCACACATCTCCGATTGGGCATGTGATGGGATTCATTCTCTTCCTCATCCCCCACTTATCCTCCCATCCATTCTTCTACCTTCCTACAAACCGCTAACCATCAGCAAGCAACATACAACCTGACCTGAGCTGTCAGTAACTAGCCAGAAAGAGATCTTGGGAGTTGTCATGGAGAGCTCAGTGAAAACTTTAACCCAGGCAAAATTCCATGCTAAAGATAATTAGGTTAGGGATTGAAAATAAAGCTGTTAATATTATTGTGGCCGTATGTAAATCTACAGAGAGGCCACATTAAAAATATTGCGTAGATTTCCGAACTTATGGAATTTGCTGCACAAATATGTGGTGATAGCCACTAATTTAGCTGGCTTTAGATGGGCATAAGATAAATTTGTGAAGTCTTGGCCATATGCTCCCTCCAGATTCAGAGACAATATGCTTTCAAATCCAAGTAGCAGGAGAACAGTGGTGGGAGGGGAGCATGCCTTCTTCTCCTGCTTGTGGGGTTCCCAGAGGTATCTGACTGGGCAATTGTGGAATCAGGTTGCTGGACTGGATGGGACTGGGTGGATCCAGCAGCACTCTTGTTTTGTTCTAAACATTCACAAAATGACATTTCTCAACGCTCCTGGCTCGCAGTGTCAAACACTTGTGGTGGAGAGGAAAAAATTTTCTAGCAACTGGCTGTGAATTAACAGAAGATATGCAGGCAAGATTCACAAGTGGGGGAGAAGGGTTGGGGAATTGCATATGGGTGGAGAATAGAGACTGTGTTCTTCTCTGGATTGGATTAAAATCCACATCAGAGATGAACTTGGATGTGACATTACTTGTATTTAAGATAAGGATTACAAGTCACAGAAAACCCCTATTACAAGCCATGAAACTTGTAGACCTCACTAGTGGCACAATACTGTTTCTGGATGCTAAGAAAGAGAAGTATTGTGGGGAATCTATTGCTTGTGTAAGGACATTGTGAATTTGAGCATTCATGATTAATGAGCATTGTGAACACTCATAATGAATGAAAGAAATGTCTACGTACAAAAGCATCCACTCTAAAGAGACTCCAGTATTGATTATTTTTCTGATGCATTTCCTCATTTGTTTGCTAGAACAGCAGCAGCTTACAGGATCAGAATTGGCTGGCATCTAAATCACACATTGCTGTTGTGATGGTGAAGCTTACAGCCTCTGGTGCTGGTTGGCAGTGTTGGTGTGATAACACATAGTGTTCCGTCCCACCGTCTTAGGGAACAAAGCTGTCAGAATGTTCACAGGCCGCTTCCTATGGAGGGAAGGGGGGAAGCTGACTGGTTATTAACATCTCACACAGTTCCAAGAATGTCTTGGTGGGGCAGGCTGACTTGTTGTTATATCATACAGCAGCTGAAGACAAACGGATGTGGATCTGACCACTGCTTGGATTGGAGATTCCCCTGAGAAATCCATATATTCTTGACTATAGGGTTGAAGAAAGGTGGAGTGTAAAGAAAATAAGTGGAAGAGTTCTAAGGAAGCTAAGGGTTTGGGAGCCCAAAGGCAAAGTAGTCAAAGGAAGCATACAGATCATACAGTGGACTGAGAAGGAGGAGACCCACGGAAAGAATTTATTTATTAGCGTATGGCAGGGGTGTCCAAAGTTTTTGGCAGGAGGGCCACATCATCTCTCTGACACTGTGTCGGGGGCCGGGGGAAAAAAGAATTAATTTACATTTAAAATTTGAATAAATTTACATAAGTTTACATAAATGAATATATTAAAGATGAATTAATGAAGGCCTTGCAATAGCACAAGGCCTATAAAAGGCCTTGCACAAAGCAAGGCTGGCCTTTCCTATGCTGCCACTACTGCATCACAGACGTGAAACAGCAAGCAGTGGAGGAAGCCCTCATCCCACAGCTCATGTGAGAGGTCAAACAGTCGCCCTCATACTGAGAGCAGTTGCGTTGGGCCAGTGGGGGCTCCAGCAAGTCTCTAGAGGGCCAGAGGCTCATTGGAGAATGGGGGCTCCCTGAGGGCCACATTGGGAGTCCTCGAGGGCCACAAGTGGCCCTAGGGCCAGGGTTTGGGCACCCCTGGCGTATGGCATATAATACATGGACTATGGAACGAAGAAAATGGCAGAGGCAAAAATAATTAAAAGTGGGCCCTCCTTATCCATAGATTTGGAACCCATGGATTTGACTCTCCGCAGGTCCCAACCCACATCTGGATGTTATGAGGCACAAAGAGGTCGCACACAGCCTCCGCGTGCCTTAGAAGGCCTCCCAGAAGTTTCTGGGAGGCACTTCTGGTTCGACGAAAAACCGCATGTGACTTCTGCACCTCAGAACAGAACAGATGGCACTTCCAGTCATGCCTGTAGGTCCTCTGATGGCCCTCCACCTATGGATTCAATTATCCACATGTTTAAGTATCCGCAGGGAGTCCAGGGACAGGTCCTCCACCAATACTGAGGTTCAGCCTGGATTATTTTACTCATTTCCTATATTTATATATCTCTTTTCAGTCACAAGTACACTGGAACAGCTTACACACATTAAAAATGATAGAACCACCGTGAAAATAAAATGTAAAATCTATGTGAGCATAAAAAGTAGCAGTGAATCATATTTTTCCATGTTTCTCCAGGACTGATTATAGTGTGACACAAAAAGCCTTGCTAAACAGTGTTTTTCACACATCATTTGAAGATGGGAAAGAAGAGGCCAGCCCAAGTGCCCATGGTAGAGTTTCTAGAGCTCCAGGCCCACTGCTGAAAAGTCTTTCTGAACTGTTTTCAGTGGTAGCCCCACACTGAACACATTACAGTAGTCTAACCTGGATGTGATTAGTTTATGTAGAACCTAGGCAACTTAGGAGCCAGATCCATAGGTCAAGGTTTCTAGTCATTCAGACATGCATGTTTACAGGGAAGTAAGTCCCACTATATTCGGTAAATATGTTTAGCCCATATATTTCTTTCTGGTCCATCTCTCAGTTAAAAGCATAATCTCTTATTACAGGAAAAGGTGACCCCCTTTTTTATTTTTAATAACATGATACAAGTAATACAAGGAACGGACTGAGCTAAGTCTAGCGCCTGCGCGCTGGAACCAGACCAGTTGTCCCGCCCCTTCAGGCCAGCCAGCCAATCAGCTGGCAGCAAAACCTTGCTGCCGGCTGAATAGGGTTCAGGCATGGCAATCATTGCTAGCGTGCCATACAGGCGCGCTAGCAGCCCCAATACAAAACGTTATCTATAAGAGAAAGGAAAAAAAATTACAAAGAATCTATGCATAGATATCTAAAAAAGGTTTCCAAATATCAAGGAATTTATCAATACGAAATTGTCTTCTGTATAAAACAGATTCAAATATAGATAGAACCAGGAGATCCGGAGGTGAGGAAGCAGCGTATTAGTCATCTCCATGGCAAATGAGACCCTCAGTCATGGGTGAAAACACGCAAAGGCTTCAAGGCTTCAATAATGCTGCAAACATTATTACACTTTAATCAGGGGTCCACTTGGTCTTTTAATGTAATGAGATGTGTAAATTGGTAGGATGAAGGTTTTGGAAATATAATCCAGGACGGGGAGTGGAAACCAGAAGGAAATTACAGAATCAATCAAATCTGTTTTGCTAAGGGCTTCTTTTTGTGGACCCAAAGCAGTAAACATTAGCTGTAGAGGAGAGTTTTATTGATTCAGACTTAAAAATGGAAACTCTAAATATAATTAATACCTTTTAATAGTCGCAAATGAGAAATTAGGAATATTAAACCCTGGGAAATGGTGCTTCCTTTTGTACGGTGCCATCTAGTTATAGCTTTTCCATTTTTCTCTGCTTGTAATTTTAATTAAAAGTTGACTCTCTTACTGCATTCCCTTTTTTCCCTTTGACTGTTTTTTATTGCAATTAATGTATTTGTCCTCCTTGAATGTGAATGCCGTCACACACACACACACACACACACACACCCCTGTCCCTCTATGGAGCACATTTGAATGCATAGCACTCACTCATGGCAATCAGGTCTGCATCTGTTTAAGACCAGCTAATGGTGTGAATGCATCTGGTAAAGCTCTAGCAATTTGAGTCAGAAGACAGAAGCTCTGGCATAATGAGCCACTCTGTTTTTGCATTTCAATCGGATGATCTGTTTGCTACTCTGTGCTTACGGCTCTTTTTGAAATGGATCCCAGAATGCCTCCAAAATGTTGTCCTCCACCTAGAAGGGAAGGCAGTAAACATAACATTCTTGGGATATGACTCGGATGATCTGTTTGCTACTCTGTGCTTACGGCTCTTTTTGAAATGGATCCCAGAATGCCTCCAAAATGTTGTCCTCCACCTAGAAGGGAAGGCAGTAAACATAACATTCTTGGGATATGACTTTGTGGCCATGAGGATGTTTAGACTTTTAGCCTCTTTAAATGCTTCAGAGGACAACTTCTTAAAAATGCAGAACATAAAATCAAGAAAACATGACAAATAACCCTGATGATCGGAAGTTCACCCCAGTCTCTCCCCAACTTAACTCTGACCATAAGTCAACCAGCCCAAGCACAAAAGTCGACCTACACATTCAGAAATATTATGTGATCCAGCTCTTCCTAGAACAAACCTTCAAAGTGGCAGAATGGTAGAGGAGGGAGACAAAGAGAATGCTAACAGGAAGCAGGAAGCTTCCTGCTTCTCACACTCCTCCTCTAGCATTCTGTAACAGGAAGGGCTGCAAAGGAAGATAGATAAGTAATGAACATGTGGGGGAAAGAGAACAGCAAATAACTAAAACCACAGATCTGGCATCTGCTGATATAGGGGGATGTTTGTATGCCATCTTAGCAATACCACATGAGCAGTAAGTTAAGAAGGAGTTATTCTCTGATTTGAAATCTCCTGGTGCAACTCATCCTTCTTAGATTCTTGCTAGATCAGAGCAAAGGTCCATCAAGTCCAGAACCGAGTGTCCCTTGGGAAACTCACAAGAGAAGCATGTTGGAGAGAGCCAGTACAACCACATATCACCCTGTTTTTTTGTGTAACCCAGGGGTTTTCAAACTGGGGCATTGTGACGCCCCAGCCTGAGAGCACCACTGTCCCCTTAAGGGGGGAGTTGGCGATGTAATCCCCAGGATCATGTTGCTCAGAGAGCTGCAGGGACTGGGGGTAAATACTCATCAGTCTGTTGGGGGTGCGGGGAGCCCTGCGCGACCTTCTGCAGGGCTCCCCGAAGCTTAAAAAGTGAAAGTGCAGTGATTGCGCTCCACTTCCGGTTTTGTGGAAGTGGAACACGATTGCTGCACTTTCACTTTTTAAGTTTTGGAGAACCCTGCAGAAGGTCACACAGGGCTCCCTGCACCCCCAAGGCTGCTGCAGGGACTGGTAAGTAAATGTCAGTCCTTGCAGCCCCTGCAAGAACTTACTGCGGTTCAAACTCTCCTAGAGAGTTCGAGAACTGCTGGTGTAACCTGTTCTGAGAGATCTCTGACATATAGCAGATTACACAGAATAGAGAGTGGACTGTAGCTAGTTCTCTCTTTATGCTACATGTGTGTGCATGTGCTTTCCATATGCTGTGAGGTTTAGTGATGGACACACACACACCTCTTTTCTCTCTGTCGCCGCCCCCTCCCTGTTAATTAACCAGGCAGATGGTTGGTGCTTGTAACAGCATTGCTATTTCAGTTCATCATCATTTTGCCCCAAACATATGATATGCTGAAGTATAGGGAAGAGATCCAAATTTTCCAGAGAAGGTGCACACCTGAGACTGGTTTAGATCTGGGTTGCAGAGATCCTGAATCACAAGTTTGGATATATTTACATAATGCAGATGTATAAATCTGCCTCTTCCTGTGCTCATTGGTTCATCTAGTTCAGGATTATCTACACTACATCTAGAGTACTACATCTACATCTACTCTACTCTACATCTACTCTACATCTAGTGGCAGCACCTTGCCAGACAGGAATCTTTCTCAGACCTACCTGGAGATGTCAGGGATTTAACCTGGGAACTTCTGCATGCAAAGGCAACACTCTGTCATTGAGCTACAGTCCCTCCTGGGTATATTAGCCCCAGAAGGTTACATCTGAATCCAGACCTGGATATATATATTCTGAACCCAAAGTACCTGAACTCATTTGCTGGGGGGTAAGGGCTAGAGGTGGAAATGCAGCAAGTTGAAGTTATTGCTCCAGGCAAGGGTTGCATTTTAGGTATCAGGGGTAATACAAATAAAATGATTCTCTCTGGCAGCAGCCATGCCACCTGGGAGAGGGAGGAAAGTGAAAATCACAAGTCTTCCTTATCTCAGCTCAGCTGGGACAAACTGCTATTTGGCCCTTCCCAACACTGTCTTTTACAGTGGCCATTACACCTGGTGGTCATTATGTACCTTGAAAATCTGGATACTTAAACTGGCTTGGTTTCCTCTTCAGCTCAGTCTCATTTTGCTTCTGTATCACATCTATACTACATTGTAAGCCTATGTGTAGGACTTGTGCAGATTTAAAAAAGCACAACACCTCAAAAATTCTAAGCATTTATCTATCTACAAATAGCAAATTCATGCAGCTGAGTGACCTATGAGTTTGCATGTAAAGTGGGACCTCAACAGACAAGGTCATGTTGTTACTCTGGGAGCTCCCCAGGTATGCAGAACTCCCAAACAAATACCTAAAATGCAGTCTGGTGCAAAAGAAGCATTCTCAGTGTCCTGTGCCCCCACGGGGGACTTGACTTGGACTTGACCCAATATAACAGGTATTTTTTTATATATACCGCCTTTCTTGGTCTTTATTCAAGACTTTATTCAAGGCGGTTTACATAGGCAGCTTTATTAAATCCCTTATTAAATAGGGATTTTTACAATTTCAAAGAAGGTTCTTTCTTTCAAGAACGACTACATTCAAGGTGTTTCATTCTGATCTGGCTTCACATTCTGGCCTCCATCCTCCCACACTCAGAGCAGATGGAATAGCTCGGCTTCAGCTTATCAGCTGCTCCAAGGTCGCACGGTGCCGGTGGCCTCGAACTGGCGACCTTGTGGATGTTATCTTCAGGCAGACGGAGGCTCTACCCTCTAGACCAGACCTCCTGCCCTAATAAGACACTAGGCTTGCTTGGGAAAGATGCAATTGTTTGTTGAAGATCTCTCTTGTCAGTAATACTAGCAAGAAGAACATAAGAACATACATAAGAACATAAGAACAGCCCCACTGGATCAGGCCATAGGCCCATCTAGTCCAGCTTCCTGTATCTCACAGTGGCCCACCAAATGCCCCAGGGAGCACACCAGATAAAAAGAGACCTCATCCTGGTGCCCTCCCTTGCATCTGGCATTCTGACATAACCCATTTCTAAAATCGAGGTTGCGCATACACATCATGGCTTGTACCCCATAATGGATTTTTCCTCCAGAAACTTGTCCAATCCCCTTTTAAAGGTGTCTAGGCTAGACGCCAGCACCACATCCTGTGGCAAGGAGTTCCACAGACCGACCACAGGCTGAGTAAAGAAATATTTTCTTTTGTCTGTCCTAATCCGCCCAACACTCAATTTTAGTGGATGTCCCCTGGTTCTGGTATTATGTGAGAGTGTAAAGAGCATCTCCCTATCCACTCTGTCCATTCCCTGCATAATTTTGTATGTCTCAATCATGTCCCCCCTCAAGCGTCTCTTTTCTAGGCTGAAGAGGCACAAAAGCCGTAGCCTTTCCTCATCAGGAAGGTGCCCCAGCCCCGTAATCATCTTAGTCGCTCTCTTTTGCACCTTTTCCATTTCCACTATGTCTTTTTTGAGATGCGGCGACCAGAACTGGACACAATACTCCAGGTGTGGCCTTACCATCGATTTGTACAACGGCATTATAATACTAGCCGTTTTGTTCTCAATACCCTTCCTAATGATCCCAAGCATAGAATTGGCCTTCTTTGCTGCCGCCGCACATTGGGTCGACACTTTCATCGACCTGTCCACCACCACCCCAAGATCTCTCTCCTGATCTGTCACAGACAGCTCAGAACCCATCAGCCTATATGTGAAGTTTTGATTTTTTGCCCCAATGTGCATGACTTTACACTTACTGACACTGAAGCGCATCTGCCATTTTGCTGCCCATTCTGCCAGTCTGGAGAGATCCTTCTGGAGCTCCTCACAATCACTTCTGGTCTTTACCACTCAGAAAAGTTTGGTGTCGTCTGCAAACTTAGCCACTTCACTGCTCAACCCTGTCTCCAGGTCATTTATGAAGAGGTTGAAAAGCACCGGTCCCAGGACAGATCCTTGGGGCACAGCACTTTTCACCTCTCTCCATTGTGAAAATTGCCCATTGACACCCACTCTCTGCTTCCTGGCCTCCAACCAGTTCTCAATCCACAAGAGGACCTGTCCTCTAATTCCCTGACTGTGGAGTTTTTTCAGTAGCCTTTGGTGAGGGACCATGTCAAACGCCTTCTGAAAGTCCAGATATATAATGTCCACGGGTTCTCCCGCATCCACATGCCTGTTGACCTTTTCAAAGAATTCTATAAGGTTCGTGAGGCAAGACTTACCCTTACAGAAGCCATGCTGACTCTCCCTCAGCAAGGCCTGTTCGTCTATGTGTTTTGAGATCCTATCTTTGATTAGGCATTCCACCATCTTACCCGGTATGGATGTTAGGCTGACCGGCCTATAGTTTCCCGGGTCCCCCCTCTTTCCCTTTTTAAAAATAGGCGTGACATTTGCTATCCTCCAATCTTCTGGCACCATGGCCGTTTTGAGGGACAAGTTGCATACCTTAGTCAAGAGATCTGCAACTTCATTCTTCAATTCCTTAATAACTCTTGGGTGGATGCCATCAGGGCCTGGTGACTTATTTATCTTTAATTTATCAATGAGGTCTGAAACATCTTCTCTTTTAACCTCTATCTGACTTCTCCTTGGTTAGGAGGGGCCGTTCGGGCAGCGGTATCTGCCCGAGGTCTTCTGCCGTGAAGACAGATGCAAAGAACTCATTTAATTTCTCTGCCATCTCTAAGTCTCCTTTTATCTCCCCTTTCCCTCCCTCACCATCCAGAGGGCCAACCGCTTCTCTGGCGGGTTTCCTGCTTCTAACATATTTGAAGAAGCTTTTATTATTCCCCTTAATGTTGCTGGCCATGCGTTCCTCATAGTCTCGCTTGGCCTCCAGTATCACCTTCTTACATTTCTTTTGCCACAGTTTATGTTCCTTTTTATTCTCCTCATTAGGGCAAGACTTCCATTAACGGAAGGAAGCTTCCTTGCCCTTCACAGCCTCTCTAACTTGGCTGGTTAGCCATGCGGGCATCCTCCTGGATTTAGTGGAACCCTTCTTTCTTTGCGGTATACACCTCTGCTGGGCCTCTATTACTGTTGTTTTAAGCAGCCTCCATGCACTCTGGAGAGATTGGACTCTTTTTATCCTCCCTTTCAACCTCCTTCTAACCAGCCTCCTCATTTGAGGGAAGTCCGCCCGTCGGAATTCAAGGGTTTTTGATAGAGATTTGCCTGGTATTCTTCCCCCAACGTGCACGTCAAAACGGATCGCAGCATGATCACTGTTCCCCAATGGCTCAGTAACGTTTACATCTCTAACCAGGTCCTGCGTACCGCACAATATTAAATCCAGAGTCACCTGTCCTCTGGTGGGCTCCGTGACTAGCTGATCACAAGCCACAAGATCTAAGAACAAGTATGCAGGCCAGAGGGAGCCTATAACACCAGCTGCTATACAGATCAACCTTGATGTAAGAGTTTTATTACTGTATGGTGCTTTTTAAAATGTTGTAAGCCACCCAGTGAGCAGAAGTGCTTCCTTTAGCCTTCCTTGTGCTTTCTGAAAATCAACTTGTTTGGGTGGCACTGAATTCTAGTCTTATGCAAGGAGAGGAGAAATCTCTCCCACTCTCTCTGCACTGTTCATAATTGCATCAACCTGCATTGTGACCCTTTCGCTCACATGCAAAATATACTGTTGGGGATGGGGGAAGAGTTTTGATACAACACAGCGGATCAATTTGCAGCCTAGCTTCCATCCGTCATCCTTGTGGAACAAATTATTATGGTTTTATTCCTGTAAGTCACTTGAATCCTCCTTGGTTCTAATGACTTCTTTTTTATTGGCTTTACTGTGTGATGTTAAGGAAGACAGCTTTCAAGTTGGCTTATTAAAAATTATTTTCTCAGTGTTTGGGCAGTCTCCTCTTTCACGATCACGTGTTATTTAGGCAGCCGTAACAACCAGATAACCTTTTTTTTAATGGCACCATATGTTGCCAAACCCTACTATAATACTGTTCTATGTAAATATTTTTTAAAAAGAGTTGAATCTTATGAAACAATGCAATGGTCTTTTTAAATAAGTATTCAGTTGCAAATCACATCCCAATGTACATCATTTCTGCCCAGTGCTCTAATGAAAGGAAGTTGTGATTATAGAGCAGTGATGCTGGGTTGAGTGGCCATTTAGATGGTGGTGTTGTTTTTAAGTGCAAAACCAGACACCCTCTCTTCTTGCTCTGTAGGACGAAAAGATTGTCTGTCTCTTTTTATCATTAGACAGACCAGTGCTCTGGCTGTAGGTTTCCAGGTAATCTAATGAGAAAGACATTTCTGTGAAGTTACTAGGAAACATAATGCAGTGAAGATGCTTACAGAAATGAGTCATTCCTATTTTTTTTTTTCCTTCTGTTGGGAAGATTGTCACGTTTTTTGAAGTCAAAGAATTAGCATAGATAAAGGTCATTTTCATTAAAATGGATGGGGTGGGAGTTGAGATTGTTCCATCCGGGTTGGTTATTTATATATACCATGTCTGTACACAAATCTAAATGTGGGCTCCGTGTAAATGTGAAACAAAGGGGAGAAGGTTTGGAAGTGCATGTGGTGCTGGGAGATAAAACGACGCTATCGCACACAAGCCATCTAAATTGTTCCGGAATCGTAAGCTCATTAAAATGTTCAGGAGCAGATGACTGGGTTGGAGAAAAGGTAGGAGAAAAGGTTCTCTCTTTGAGAAGAGTATGCAGCACTATTTGAACATTGTACTGTATCCAATTCTGATGAATTCAGCAAGTCTGGAGGTTGCATCTGCAGTTCATTAATTTTGGAGATGGGAAGCATGCACATATAAAACACATGAAGCTGCTGCATTGGGGTGTCACTCATTTCATAAAGAGGTCCGCTGTTAGCATTCATGCTGCCTGCTGAGGGCTGGAAGTGACATCATTAAGAAGGAAGTGACATCATTGAGCAGATGATGGCCAGAAATAAGCACCGTGTTCTCACATAGAAACTCATTAACTGCAAATGACAGAAGAGAACATGTGCAAATCTTATTCAGATTTTTATGATATGAGAGAGCCCAATTATAATGGGAGCCAGATAAATTGCTTCTGGGGGCTGTATTCAGCCAGCGGGCCTTATGTTTGTCACCCATGTGCTACATGTTGAGTTGGTTCATTGCTCCAGCACAGGGGTGTCCAAAGTTTTTAGCAGGAGGGCCACATCATCTCTCTGACACTGTGTCGGGGGCCGGGGAAAAAAGAATTAATTTACACTTTTAATTTGAATAAATTGACATATGTTTACATAAATGAATATATTAAAGATGAACTTATATGAATGAATGAAGGTCTTGCAATAGCTCAAGGCCTATAAAAGGCCTTGCACAAAGCAAGGCTGGCCTTTCCTTTGCTGCCTCTGCTGCATCACACATATGAAATAGCAAGCAGTGGAGGGAGCCCTCATCCTACAGCTCACGCGAGAGGTCAAACAGTCGCCCTCACGCTGAAAGCAATTGCGTCGGGCCAGTGTGGGCTCCAACAAATCTCCAGAGACTCATTGGAGACTGGGGATTCCCTGAGGGCCGCATTGAGAGGCCTTGAGGGCTGCAAGTGGCCCCAGGGCCGGGGTTTGGTCACCCTTGCTCCAGCAGATTGACTGGCAAGTGGCACTTCTGAGCAGGGGTTTTTCCCAGGACTTGCTACCTGATCATTTAACTGGAGATATCAGGGACTAAGCTACAGCCCCTCTCCCCCTTTATAGTCTCTCTATTGGTTGCTATTATTTCTTTGATCTATTTTAAAGCATTTTTACCATGCCTCTCCTAACCCAACAGAAACGTAGAAAGCTGCTCACAAAAGAATAATACCAAAGCATTATATATGGTTATATATGCACCATTTGGTGAGGTTCAGTGTAGCCCTTCAGCCTATTCCAGTGGTGCTTGGCTTAATGCACCACCGGCATTTGCCCCTGCCCCCACACAAGGCACAGCGGGGGCTATCCCTCAGCCGGTTGGCTGGGGGCTAATTGGGAGCAGGGTCCTCCTGATTGGGCTCTAGGTTGGTGGTTTTTTCACCTACCCCAGATTTTGTTGGGATTGTTGGGCATTAAATAGGTTATTTTTGGTCACTTTAGGCAGGTGTCGTGTGGGTTTGGGCGGGTAAGGCCATCTTGGTGTACACCGCAGGATGGCAAGGGCTGGGAAGATTCCATGCTCGGTCATGCTGGCATACCCGGCTGGGTGAGGTGGGTCTGGACGAACCTCAGCCTTGTGACAAAGTTGCACTGCGGGTTCGCTTGGGTGGCCTGTGATAGCCAGCCACCCTGACCCCTTTGGGGTGACAAGGAAGGGGGCAGCAGGCATTGTCCTGACGCAGCCTGGAGTTCGGGTGTGGTCATCCAAAATGAGTGTAGGGGGAGGTAGATGGGCATTTCCTTACCTCCACAGTCAGCAAATGAGATGGCAGGTCCTCTCCTGGATTGAGACCTGGTTGAAGACCAGGAAACAGAGAGTGGGTGTCAATGGGCAATTTTCACAATGGAGAGAGGTGAAAAGCGGTGTTTCCCAAGGATCTGTCCTGGGACTGGTGCTCTTCAACCTCTTCATAAATGACCTGGAGACAGGGGTGAGCAGTGAGGTGGCTAAGTTTGCAGATGACACCAAACTTTTCTGAGTGGTGAAGACCAGAAGTAATTGTGAGGAGCTCCAGTAGGATCTCTCCAAACTGGCAGAATGGGCAGTAAAATGGCAGATGTGTTTCAATGTAAGTAAGCATACAGTCATGCACATTGGGGCAAAAAATCAAAACTTCACATATAGGCTGATGGTTTCTGAGCTGTCTGTGACAGGTCAGGAGAGAAATCTTGGGGTGGTGGTGGACAGGTCGATGAAAGTGTCGACCCAATGTGCGGCGGCAGTAAAGAAGGCCGATTCTATGCTTGGGATCATTAGAAAAGGTATTGAGAACAAAACAGCTAATATTATAATGCCATTGTACAAATCGATGGTAAGGCCACACCTGGAGTATTGTGTCCAGTTCTGGTCGCCGCATCTCAAAAAAGACATAGTGGAAATGGAAAAGTTGCAAAAGAGAGTGACTAAGATGATTACTGGGCTGGGGCACCTTCCTTATGAGAAAAGGTTACGGCGTTCGGGCCTCTTCAGGCTAGAAAAGAGACGCCTGAGGGGGGACATGATTGAGACATACCAAATTGTGCATGGGAAGGATGAAGTGGATAGAGCTGGGGTCGGCAACCTACCATTCTGGAGCCGCAAGCGGCTCTTTCAGCCTTCTGCTGCGGCTCCGTGCGGGGCCAACCCGTGGGAGGAGGGGCTCACCCCTCCCGCAACGCACCTGCTCCTTACCAGCCTGAGTGTACTAGCGCAGCTCCCACGCATCCTGCGGCTGCGCCCCATAGGAGAGGGCACGAGCGGGCTGGCGGAGCAGCTCCTGCCCAAAGAGCCCGCACTGCCCGTTCCCTCCTGCCCGAGCCGCAGTGCAAAAGCAAGCAATTGAGTGCAGCTGCTCAGTCCTCCTGTGCAGATCTCCTCAAAAGTAAGTCCCATTGTGCTTGCTCCCAGGAACGTGTGCCCAGGATTACAGCCTTCAAGCTGCCCACTCAGCATTCCCCCGTCACTCACTCACCCTCTCACTGCCCCATTTCCTTCACTTGTTTCCCCCCATGATCACGGCAAAAGCAAGCAATTGAGTGCAGCTGCTTTGTCCTCCTCCAAAGCTCAGAGCACAATCCTGTGTGTGTCTCCTCAGAAGTAAGTCCCATTGTGCTTAATCCCAGGAAAGTGTGCCCAGGATTACAGCCTTCAAGCTGCCCACTCAGCATTCCCCCCCCCTCACTCACTCACTGCTCCATTTCCTTCACTTGGAAACTTGAAAGGGTTTTGGAGACCCCTGCACCAGATGGTATTCTGTATATGTTTGTATACTGTATGTGTAACATACTGTATATGTAGCATCAAAGCATATTTCATTGTTGAAAAGTAATCACTGTTAGTATGCCTTTTATTTTATGCAGTTTTGAACTCTTGGCTTGTTTGTTCAGGAGCCCCTTTGTGAACAGTGTTAAGTAGTACTAAGTGGACTTGTTCAGAGGTAGTATTGTGTGGAAAGGCATTTACAGAAGTACAGAAGTAAATGACAGTAAAGAATGACAGTATCCTTCACAAGCAGTTCACCTGTGCACAATCTAAAACAGTTGTTCTCCAACTGTGGGTCTGGACCTGATTTTTAGTGGGACCTAGAAGAGGGAAGTTTATTATATAACTGTGACCTACAAGAGGGGAGCGCTAACTATATATGCAGTGTATATATACTCCCCTGGGAGTGAGTCTCATTGACTCTATTGGGGCTGACTTCTGAGTAGACAGGGAGAGGAGCCACTCGCAGGCTGCACTCCTGTCCATGCATCCCTGAGATGAAGCCGCGTTGACTCTACTGGGGCTGACTTACCTTTCCCCCTGTTTTTGCACTGGTATGTATGAAGATCTGCCCCCCCCCAACTTCCATCTGTTGGTTCTGTGTGCAAGGGGTTTTGCAATGGTCTTGCTGTGATATCTATATAGAGATCTTCCCTCCCCAGCACCTTCTCCCTGTTTTTGCACTGGTCTGTATAGAGATCTGCTCCCCCCCCACTTGTATTGGAATCGAGGAAGATCTGGTGAGGAGGTAGATGTGGTGTCAGCACTGGCCCCTTTAAGGGTAAGCCTGGGCATCCAGCAGCGTGTGCTGCACAGCTGCAGCCACTGGAAGGCAATAGGGCCCTCAGGGATATAAGAGCACCTGAGGCAGGAAGGGTTTGTGGGTTGTAGAAGGAGTGCAGGTTGACTTTGGAATCTGACCTGGCTTATTGACTTTGTACTTTGACTTGGATAGTCTGACTGATTTGACTGACTTTGGAATCTGACCTTGGACTGTGACTTGGCTTATTGACTTTGGACTCTGCCCTGGATACTCTCACTGACTTTGTGACTAAGGGACTGCTAGAGACACTGGAGTTTGAAGTGCGGCTGCTGTGTCCAAGACCTGCTGATGATTTAGGGTCTGCTGTAGTGGTGGTAGGCTGCTGGTAGGAGAGAGGACCTCTGCAGGTTGAACAGGGGAGCTATCCTGGAGGTCCAGCAGGACTGCAGGGCAGAACCAGGGTCATTTGTGGGGGGAAAGGGGAGCTAATTTGCTTAAAGTGGGCATAATTCTCCAGGCAGAGAATGGCCTTGGAATCAGGCAAAACACCATAGAGGACCAGGTGTCTGAAAACACAGGACAAGAATGTATGATAAAACTAACTGAAAGCTACAAGAGGGGGCTACTTTATAAAAATGGGACCTATAAGAGCATAAAGGTTAAAAAAAACTATATATGCAGTGTTATCTTCATTTTAGGTGTCAAAAGGGTTTTGTGGCTCCCGAAGTTTTTTTTCCTCTGGAAAATGGGTCCAAATGGCTCTTTGAGTGTTTAAGGTTGCTGACCCCTGGGATAGAGAGATGCTCTTTACACTCTCACATAACACCAGAGCCAGGGGACATCCACTAAAATTGAGTGTTGGAAGGGTTAGGACAGAGAAAAGAAAATATTTCTTCACTCAGCGTGTGGTTGGTCTGTGGAACTCCTTGCCACAGGATGTGATGACAGCGTCTGGCCTGGATACCTTTAAAAGGGGATTGGACAAGTTTCTGGAGGAAAAATCCATTATGGGTTACAAGCCATGATGTGTATGTGCAACCTCCTGATTTTAGAAATGGGCTATGTCAGATGCAAGGGAGGGCACCAGGATGCAGGTCTCTTGTTATCTGGTGTGTTCCCTGGGGCATTTGGTGGGCCGCTGTGAGATACAGGAAGCTGGTCTAGATGGGCCTATGGCCTGATCCAGTGGGGCTGTTCTTATGTTCCTTCCTACTTGAAAATATTTCCGTATCTGTGTGTGAAAAATAGATTTTAAAGCAATAAAGAACATTATTTATGAGCTATTTTTGCCTTTCTAGTCTCGTCTAGTTTACCCTTTTTTCTTTGTCTGAAATTATTCCTGTCAGAACCTCTCTTCACACAGCGTGTTCCACCAACTCTGATTTATGATGGACTCGGTGGGGGAGGATGAGCGCTGCCAAATTAATTTGCAAATGAGCTCTAGTTTACTTTATGACTTAGTTTAATCTTCAAATTATGTTCTTCCCTTTATTCCGTGAAGGATGGACATCCTGGGCAAGTTAATATCCTTTTGACAGTCTTGCATTATTTATTCTTTTGATACAACACATTAAAGGTCGTTCTCAGAGCAATTGCCTTTCAATTTCAGAGATAACGTGGCAATAGTAATGAATAATATCCATTTATTTGACACATTTATATTGTAGCCATAGATTGTAACCCTCTCTCTTATTATGTATGTATGGGGGGCAGGGGGGAATATTTCACAGAATGGGTTATTTAATATGAATTCTTTAATAATGTCTCTTTATTGTCCTGTTATGATAGTTTCCTCACATTTGTTTGGCTTTTGAGGCGATTGTTGAAAACCACAACGACTGTTTTTGCATCGCTCAATGTCCTGCTGTCATGAAAGGGCTTGAAAAACGAAAACAACTTTCCCGATATGTTTAGATATCTTTCTCTCTCTGCCTCTCTTTTCCGTCTAGTGTTTCTTAAATTCACCCATTTAAATATAAAGGACAGCTTTAAAAATCTACTTCTTGGCTTAGTAAAATTCTTTTTGGTGCCTGGGGTAAAATCAGTGTAGTTAATCACAAAGAGAAAGTGAATTTAGAAAACTCTAGAGTAGTCCATTGTGAAATCTAAAGGACTCTTCATCCTTGTTCAGTTGTTCCCTTGCTTAGCAATGTGATCAGTTCTTGGTGTTTCAAGTATTCTAGTTCGATTGTTTACAACTGTTACCATGGGTGGTTTGTGTAGTGAACATTCTGCCTTGGGTATTCTCCACAGCGGATTCATGATTAAAATGTGTGGGTTCATATTCATGTGGCACAGTAACATCCATTCATCTGGGACAAGGTCATATTTCCATGACAGCAATGTGGGTGAATGGCAGAGTGAATTTTGTGGCAACGATCTAGGCTCTTGAAGTACTGGCGTGCTTTGAATGCCTGAATAGTGTGTATAGTGCTACCATTTTGGAAGAGGAAAAAGTGCAGCAAGGGTTGTGTCATGGGTTATCTTCCAAGGAGTAAAAAAACCCAAAACAAAACAAGCACACCTCAGAACATCTTCGGCTGCAATCCTAACCACACTTTCCTGAGAGTAAGCCCCATTGAACAAAATAGAACTTACTTCTGAGTAGACCTGGTTAGGCTTATACCCTTCAACCTCTCACTCAAAATCCTACATACCACTTAGACCAGGGGTCTCCAAACCCCGGCCCGGGGGCCAGATGTGGCTCGCAGCAAGCCTCTTTCTGGCCTGTGGCCAGCCTCTGGTCCCCTGAGAGCCTCTGGCCCAGTTGACCAAACACGACCAGAGCTGTGCTTGTGGGGTGGGGGAATGAGGGTCTATTTAAGTGTGTGCTTTTTTTTCCTGTGATGTGTGTTGGTGCTTGGAGAAATCCTGGAAATTTGAGCCCATTCATTCATTTATTCATTCATCTAAGTTCCATCTCTAATGTATTTATTTACATTTTATATTTAAAATTATTTTTTCTGGCCCTCAACACTGGGCCAGATATTTGATGTGGCCCTTTGGCTAGAACGGTGGGAGACCCCTGATTTAAACTGATAAAAAAAAACTCTCGCCCAAAAACTACTTAGCATTTAAACCAGGAGTGTTGAACATAAGGCCTGCGGGTTGGATGTGGCCCCCAGAACTAATATATCTGCCCCCCTTTATAATTGGTCTCCCCCACTGTAATAATTGGGCCCTCTCATATCTTGAAATTATGATTTGCTCATTTTATCTTCCATCATGTGCAGCTAATGTGTTTCTATGTGAGAACAAAGTGCTTATTTCTGTCCATCATTTACTTAAAGATTCCACTTCCTCCTTAATCATGTCACTTCCAGCCCTCAGCAAGTGCCATGAATGTTATTCAGTCCACTTCACGAAAGGATTTTGACACCCCTGATTTAGACTGACATGGCAATGATCCACCTCAAATGGTAGGTCTGACATGACCACCAGATCTTATTCTCTCAGCAAGCCTGTGCATTGCTTGGTTATGGCTGCAGTCCTGTACAGTTTTGTGCGTAAATGACATGCCCCCAAGGAGCCCATACTGATGACCATTTTGCCATACATTCAACCTCATAACATCATCATGCCCACATGGTTTGGATGATGTTTAAGCTCCTCCTTCTCCTGTTTAACAAGAACTGGCTATCTTTATCAATTCTCTCTCCCTCCCCTCATTTGCCACCTACCAGTTCATTAAAACAAACCATGTGCAGGAGGGTAGAATTTTTTTGGTAGACCAGGCTTATAGCAATACAAAGCACGCACATTCTCCTTGGCCAGGGTATCACAGTAGGTGACAGCCTAAGCCAAGAATTGAACTGAGGAAACCTGTCACCTATCCAGCCTGTAGCCAACAGATTGAGAAAGTGCTCAGAAGATGCTCCAGGCTACTAGTGAGTAAGCCCCCTCCAACCAAAAAAGGCAGAAAGAATGCTAAAAAACTACAGTGATATCCTCTCTGTGTGTGCACATGTTCATTGCTCTTGTAGCTTCCAGGGCAGGATTTTATCAGCCACTGGAAACTGTCAAAAAGTGTCGGGAAAAGTGGGGATGCAGTATATTGCAAAACTTCTCCCACCTGCTCCTCCTAATTACAGAGATGGGATTGCAAGCAGGAGGTTTGCCTGCCCTGAAATTTTGCTTGGATTCTGGGGTTTGGAGAGGATGAAATGGGCAATGGAATCTCTCCAGTTTCCTCAAATTCGGTGGAGGCTGCCAAAACAGGCTTCAGATTGTGTGTCATTTTCCCAAGTTCCATGCTCCACTGCTTCCTAGAAATGCAGCAATTCCAGAACTGTTCTATCCTTTCAATGCTTCTTGAAGCTCACACTCCTAACTCCCCTTCCCCCCTTTTTGGTGCCTGAAATTGTTTTGCCAATTATATCTATTTATTATTTTTCACATATTTCTACCACCCATCCTCCAAGGAGCTCAGGTTTGATACATAGTTCCCTACTTTTGTTCTCACAACAACCTTGTGAGGTTGGTGAGGCTGAGAAATAGTGACACACCCAAGGTCACCCAGGAACCTTTATGACTGAGCAGGGATTTGAACCTGGATTTTCCAGATCAGAGTCCAACTCCAGAACTACTACATCATCCTGGCTTAATGTTGTACTTCTCCAGTTCTTGTTTCCACTGCTGGCTTACCTTCTGCAACTTCATAACATAACAGTTTTATCAGACCAAAGTTTGCTGATTGTGCACTGTGCTTCACAGAGAGTCTTAGGCCTTCTTTCCTCCATAAACAAAAGATTGAGGTTGTCAGCTAGCCTTCTGCATTGCTCTGAACCTGGCTTAGGAGAGCTGGTGCTTTCCTGAGGTCATGTGACTGCAATTTCAAGGTCCTCAAGATGTTGCCATTGTGTGTTTTAGGGCTCAAGCAATCCTGGCCACTATGGAAATCTCTTCTGGGGCCACTGCTACCACTCTTGTTTGGGGGGAGGGGAGAGAGAGAGCAGAGAGAACATGCTGGCAAGCCTTGTCCTTGCACCAGTGGGCTCCTGAAGCCCTGCCCATTATGTGTTCAGCGATTGTCTGCAACGACAAACACTGATCATGAGAAGTGTTTCTCCTGTGGGCACCATCCTGGAATGTCCCCTCTTCCCATTGCCATATTTCTTGTATGTGTGAGTCAGTTCTGAACAGGACTTTTGTTAGGCCTTGGATGTTCGCTCACTTGGGCATGATCGGTTGTGTAGCTCTCTGATTGCCCCTCACAATAAAGCCTATGTTTTTGATAGCGTTAGCTAAAAAACATAGTTACTGCTTACCACTTCCCCATCCCTGCCTTCTCTTCTGTGTTTCCTTGTCCAGCAAATCTAGGAGGAGAAGGTCCAGTGGTACCCAAACTTACCCTGGTCACACTGCCCTTCTTTCATAGCAACCTGTCCCAACACAGGAGGATAAGCCAGCCGCCAGCACTTCCCCAAGATCTCATGAGAATAGTGTGCACTATTCTCACAAGATGTCAATCTCTGCCTGGCCAAGAGGGCAGCACCAGTGACAGCAGAAAAGGCCACTAGGGACATCCTGCAGCGTCCCTGTGCATTTGCCCAGCGAACTGCAGCACACAGTTTGGTAACCACTGATGGTGACCTAAGGCAAGGTTGCTGAAGAAACAGGGGCCCTGTCCACCTAATGAAGCACACAGAACTAGATGCTGAATAGCTGGTCTTGCTGTTCAATGCCTTCCCAAAGCACCAATGAGGCCCTGCTGTAGAATATACTTCAGTTTATTATGCCACTCTCCAAGTATGAGCATAAAGCATCTTACTATGCCTCCTCTACGTTGCCATTTCCACTCTTGGGGGTGATTGTGGAGGACCAGGAGCTCAGGACTATGACGAATCGGAGTACATCAGACTCCGCAGATTGTACTTCCCTCAGTCCTTGGATGTGCTGGGACAATGGTGAGGTTCTCGTCTTCCAAGGAAGTATCATCCAGTTGTGTTTCTCAGATTGTCTTGAAAGGAAGTTGGCTGGACATTAGTGATAATAATATTCATATTTACATCCCTGCTTCCTCCAAGGAGCTCAGGAGTACCATCTTTATATACACAACAACCCTGTGAGGCAGAAGAGGCCAAATGCATGTGACTGGTCCAAGGTCACCCAGTGAGCTTCATAGTTGAGTGAAGATTTGAACCCGTCTTCCTGATCCAGGTCTCTAACCAGTATACTACACAGGCTACCAGCACAACTCCCTTCTCAGCAAGAGTGATTGAAATGAGCCCCATTTGGGTATGATATGTGCTTTCGATTTGTATGGATTACATCTGCAAACCACTGCCAAGTGAGAAAATCTGATACAAGTGTCCAGCCCCAAATCTCTTCTTTACACCACTTCTTAAAATAGAAACATGGAGAAAAAACAAACCAAGACACTAAGCCAAATCTCATTTTGTTGTTCATAAATGCTGGCAAGAGCTATAGTCCCAATACACAAATCATATAAGAATTCATCTTCACTTGACATATTTCTGTCAAGTTTATTCATTTTTACAGAGGAAAAAAGAGTTTTCATATAACTGCTAAATATTTCCAAAGGGTTCGTGGTTGCAGCTATCCCGAAATACATATGGGTGGTTTCTCCGTAATAGACCAAATCTTCTTTGTGATAGGTTAGGGCAGGGGTGTCCAAACCCCGGCCCTGGGGCCACTTGCGGCCCTCGAGGCCTCTCAATGCAGCCCTCAGGGAGCCCCCAGTCTCCAATGAGCCTCTGGCCCTCCAGAGATTTGTTGGAGCCCACACTGGCCCGATGCAACTGCTCTCAGCATGAGGGCAACTGTTTGACCTCTCACGTGAGCTGTGGGATGAGGGCTCCCTCCACTGCTTGTTGTTTCACGTCTGTGATGCAGTAGCAGCAGCAAAGGAAAGGCCAGCCTTGCTTTGTGCAAGGTCTTTATAGGCCTTGAGCTATCGCAAGACCTTCATTCATTCATATAAGTTCATCTTTAATATATTCATTTATGTAAAATTATGTAAACTTATTCAAATTTTAAATGTAAATTAATTCTTTTTTTCCCTAGCCACTGACACGGTGTCAGAGAGACGATGTGGCCCTCTTGCCAACAACTTTGGACACCCCTGGATTAGAGCAACAAGAATAGTTTTTTTCCAAACACAGTTGTAGGGAAAGATGTTCATTCATTTGAGCAAAGGAATGTGGCTAATGGGAGACTTTCTTAGAATTTAAAGCAATGCATCCTTTCTTGCGCCTGAGAATTCCCTTTTCTTCGATTACACATTTGAATATGTGAGCTAGTCTTTTCCATCCTGCTTGTGCCACATGTAAAAGGTGCCAGATTGAGGTGGGGTGAGAGTGACCACTACTTCATTTTAATTTTGATTGTGACATTTATGATTGTGAAAAATTCTATGAACTTGCAACATCCCTGATGTTTCCTTGGTTTTAGTGATTTCAAAAGTAGTTTTTCCCGTGCAAGTCTTGCACATGAGCCGGCCTCTGGGCCCCATACATGGATGGTAGATACAGCATCAACCTGCCATTGAGGTGGGGTAAGGTGACTGCTTCCAGTAATATGGATTGGTAGAGACAGGGCTCTCCACGAGCCCCCTTACTATGCTTTTGCCTCCCCTTCATTACCCAGTGTAGGCAATGGTTACCACGGCAGTTAACTCTCTCCTGCAGTTGACATCACTGTAGTTGAAAGGTAGAGAGTGGGGAAAATCACAGAGAAGGATCAGATTGGGGGGGGGGAAGCTGTAGACTGGTTGCAGGGGGATGGACAAAACTGTGGGAGGAGTTTGGAGCATGCTGTGTGCATAACGACAGAGAGAGAAAGCCACGGGGGTAGCTTGGACACTATGGATGCTGGTGCCATCCTAGGCATCTGGAGTCAGGCTTAGATATGTGGAAATAATTGGCCTATAAATGAACCAGAGGGCCAACAGTGACCCTGAGGCACTGACTCAACTGGTGGTTGTTCTGCTGCCAACAGCTCCTAGCTTGCCGTGGCTTCATTCTGTGTGAAGTTGTGAGGGAGTAGGGATGCTTCCCTTCCAGGTTCTCAACCCCTGGAGTCCAGCTCACCTTTCAGGAACCTGGTTTTCCACCAGAAATTAAGGCAGGAATGAAAGCAGTCATTGCAGCTCTTCAGGTGAAACTTTTTTTTGGTTTTAAAAAAAAGGCTACTTAGTAGCAGTATAGTGCTCTTCTCTTCGGTCTCCAGCTTCCCACACAGAACAGGAGTGTCAAACATAAGGCCCATGGGTTAGATGCTGTCCTGGAAGCTCTTTATCCAGCCCATGTGATATTTGGGCTGTCCCAGAGTCACCCTTTCAGCAGTGCTGCTTCTGCAGAGGCTCTGGGAGGGAGAGAAGGAAGGATGCCTCTGGGGACAAGGAATGTCACAGGGGAAGGGGCAGACCAGGGGGGGTGAGAGAGGAAGACACTGCTGAGGCACTGGGAGAATCCAATCATCATGCAAGCAATCCTTTTAGCAGCACCGCTTCGGTCAAGGTGTCATTTTGCAGAGCACCTCTCAGTTGCTGAGCTGTGAAGTGACGCTACAGCAGAAGCAGCGAGCTGAAAGGGGAGCACACATGTTAATTGGGCTCTCCCATAGCTTGAAAATATGATCAAGATTTGCACATTTTCTCTTCTGTCATTTGCAGCTAATGATATTCTATGTGAGAATTAAGTGCTTATTTCTGGCCATCATCTGCTTAAGTCATTTCTGCCCAATGTTGCATATACGCAACAGGGGTTGCCCGGCCCACAGGGGTACACATTTGGTCCCTGTTGCATATTCGGTGACACCACTTCTTGCTTAGTGTTGTCACTTCCTACCCACTGCAGGCGCCATGAAATATGAAATGAGTTAAATAGCCCTGGGCTAGGAGCTGGTCCTTATATATTCTTTAGGGCTTCTTAACGCCTCCCTCTTTTCAGTTAGCCTTTTGGGTGGGAAATTCAAAACCAAACTACTGGCAGCCTTTCTTTTTTTCAGACTTGATGGCAAACTCACAGCTGGTTTTTCAACAGTTCTTTAACTTTTATTCATGACAGGGCCAGTACAGAGTGCTAACAGAACACACATCTAGCCCTGCATTGCAGACACCCATTGTAACAGGATGTGTTTAGCTTTGGCCAGATGTGATCCCTTGTTATCTTCTGCAGGGCTGGCATGCCATTAAAGGCGTCTTAGTCAATTGTCTGCGCTTTAGCTGATCAATTGATTATACCTCACTTTTGATTGATTATAATTGATTATAATTGAGTCAAAAAGAAATAACTCTGTAGCCAAAGACATACCTGTTTGTCTTTAGATTTTGTGTGTGTGTGTCATAGAAGAAGCCTTTCTTCTTTCATAAGAGAAAAGGGGGAATACCACGTGTAAGAAGATGCTCACCACCTGCAGTTTTACAAGCATTTCTTTGATAGGATCACCTTGTCATTGATGTGGTATTCAAATTGGGGCGTCATAATGCCGCAGCCTAAGGGCTCTGGCCTCTGCCCCCTTAAGGGGCGGGGGGAAGGCAGCGACGCAATCCCCAGGATCACGTCGCTAACAGGGCTGCAGGGACTGGGATGTACTCGCCAGTCCCTGCAGTAGCCTTCCTGGGTTGCGGGGAGCCCTGTGTGAGCACCTGTAGGGCTCCCCAGCTGGTTCGAAGTGAAGGTAGAGCGATTGCGCTCCACTTCCGCAAAACCAGAAGTGGAGTGCGATTGCTCTGCTTTCACTTTGAACCAGCTGGGAAGCCCTGCAGGTGGTTGCGCAGGGCTTTCCACACCCCGGAAAGGCTGCTGCAGGGACTGGTGAGTGCATCCCAGTTCCTGCAGCCCCCCTGGGCGGCGCGATCCTGGGGTTCACGTCGCTGCCTTGCCCCTGTCCCCGCAAGGACTTACTGCGCTTTTCAAACGCCTGGAGAGTTTGAAAAGCACAGACCTAAACAAATTAACATTAAGCATTGCTGGTCCCATTTTCAGTTGTAGCCAAGTAATTGCCAGCCGTTTGTGGCAGAAGCCCTGGTGCTGACATCAAGTCAAGCTGATCTTCATTGACCCAAGCATCAAATGCAGATTGTGTTAATCTAAAGTCAGTCCAGCAAGGCAAATCATAGCAAATAAAATATGTAAAATATGGCAGACTGATATTAAAATCAGATCTATACACAGAGGTCCACAAACCTCTTTTAGAAATTTTAGAAATTTCTAGATTTTAGAAATGGGTTATGTCAGCATGCCAGATGCAAGGGAGGACACCAGGATGAGGTCTCTTGTTATCTGGTGTGCTCCCTGGGGCATTTGGTGGGCCGCTGTGAGATACAGGAAGCTGGACTAGATGGGCCTATGGCCTGATCCAGTGGGGCTGTTCTTATGTTCTTATGTTCTTATAAACATTGACTTGGCTTTCTAGCCAGCCTTTACTCTTGATTGTCACTAATCTCTTCTTTCCTCCTTTTCTTCCAAGAAGGCTTGTTGGGGGGGGGGGGGACACTTCTCTTTTTTGCATTGGGATGTGGCAGTGACCCGCTTTTTAAAAAGACACTCTATGGGAACCCACCTCGGTTTACCAGTCTTTAAAAAAGGAGATCTAGGAATAAAAATAACCAGAAAAAGACCCTGAAACATTTTTTTTCTCCCTACTGTATATTTACACATGCTTGCAAACTGCAGGAGCTGAGCTCTTTGCAGGATAATTAACAGCTATAACATCTGATTTTTGAATACCCTCAGGGCTTGAGGCAACCAGTTACTTGATCTTTCCATCACCCTTTGGCAACCCACCAAAAATCAGGTCACAACCCACCAATGGGTCCCAACCCATAGGGTCCCAAACCTACAGTTTGGGAACCACTTGGATATGGAGATGTTAAGAAATTGATCAGAAGAGGTTCCTGCTGTTTCTTACAATCTAAACAAGGGCAGTGGATTTAAGACCTCTGGTGTAAGGATTTAGGTAGTGAATATAAGAAGAGTCCCACTGGATAAGTCCCAGGGGTCATCTGGTCCTGCTTCCTGTATCTCACAGTGGCCCACCAGATGCCTCAGGGAGTACACAATACCTGAGGCTGATACCTGTTGATACCTGTATTCTGTTGCCACTCCTTTGCACCTGACATTTCAGAGGTAGCCTACTTCTAAAACCAGGGGGTTGTGTATACCCATCATGGCTTGTAACCTATGATCAACTTTTCTTCTAGAAATCTGTCCAATCCCTTTTTAAAGAAATCTAGGTCAGACACCACCATCACATCCTGTGACAAGTATTTCCACGGACTAATTACACCCTGAGTACAGAAATATTTTCTTTTATCTGTTCTAACTCTCCTGACACTCAATGTTAGTCATTTCCCCTGGAAGTGCTGGAAGTCTTCCATTGATTGCTGGGAGCACTCAACTCCAGGGAGCTGAATTTGTGGATGGAAGCCTGTGCATCCACACCACTGCGGTCCTTTATATTTCCAGGCAGAGAAGGTTGCTTCCTGTACTCCTGGCTTCACGCAGATAGAGAAACTTGACTAGGGCCTCTCATTAGTTGCTGTTGTATTTTGTTTCAGGCATCATTTCTCTGATCGCTTCCCCTTGTGTGGGATTAAAGTGGACCTTGAATCTATATTGCACATTAGGCGCGTCAGATATAAACCGTCATCTCCGGGTGGCAGAAGCAAAATGAATAACCGGCATTGTTATCTTGATGCCGACAAGTCTGTCTGAAGTGCATTTTCCTTGTTAGGAACTGAGGTGCTCCCCTCACCATCCAGCTGAGGCATGTATTGATTTTGATATATACCCTGCTGTTCGTGTGGGTGCACTGACGGGTTCTAAGCAACCACAGAGTTTGACAAGAGCCCTGAATGCAAAGTGCAAATTTCAAACTTGTTCTGTCGCTTTTACACACAGGTGGCACCTTCAGCTGGAAGTCCTGTAGAAATGCAATTGTGGAAAAAAGGGATAAGAATGGAAAATAATGGAGACGGGTGCACCTTCAGGTCATTGACCAGGGGATGATTTCTAGTGTAGTTAGAGACTGACTTACAACTCAGGAATTTGTTGTAACTCAGGACTTACAACCCCAGTTTGATTGTTGCCTGTAATGAAATCACTAGATCTCCTTGGGAAAGTCACTTCTCAGCCTCAGTGTTCCTCATCTGCACTATGGGGATAAGAGTGTTTCTTTGGATTAGTTGCTGTGTTCTTGTTTTTGCATTTTTATTATGGTTATTTTTCTTCTTATTAAGTTGTTACCCACCTCTGGTCATTGAGAAAAAATGTGGGATATGTATCCTTAAGTATTTTAGGGCCTAATCTTAATGGGCCTGGACCAGCCCAGCACTGGCGCACAGTGTCACAAATGTGCCGTAGGCACTCCTGTGACACTTGTCACTGGGCTGCTGCTGGTGCTGGCTCAGGGAAAGCCTGCAGAGAGCCAGGGCTGGGAGGATGGACGAACACCGCCCGGAACTTCAGGCGAACGCTAGGCAGTGGAGTAGGAAGTCAGGGCGCAGGAGGAGGCGTTCCAGAGCAGGGGGAGAGTGGGGGCAAGGCAAGGCAGGGCAGAAGCAGAGAGGGATGGGGCATAGATGGCATCAGGCCCTGCTGCCATATCCTAGCTCCCCACCCGGCCCAGGAGATCCAACACAGGTCTCCTTGAATCTGTTCCCACTCAATAGTGGGCGCAGATCCAAGGAGAATCATCAGGACCGCCTGGGTATTACACAGGGTAAAGGAGCATAAGCTCCCTACCCTGAGTAGACCTGGTGCTCCTTCCCAGCCCCATGGGATGCAGCAGTTGCCATTTCGGCGCCACTGTAGCCCTGGGAAGCACAGGATTGGATTACCCCAGAGTTGTTATAAGGATTTCATCAGGATAAAACATGAAGTGCTTTGAACACTGGAAAGTTCCGTACAAGGGTTTATTGCAGTGGTCTTCAACCCTTTTCATGCTGTGACCCAAATAAATAAATAAAGTAAGTAAGTATGAATCTAGGGACCCTACTGTCGATCCTGTCCCCTTTCCCAGGACTCTAGCCAACCACCCCATCCCATTGCTGTCCACTCCCTATCCCTGTTTCACCATCTCAGCAATGTTCACTGTAACAAAATAATTAGAGAGAATAGGAAAAGTTACCCTAAAGCTGGCACTAATGAAAGCTGTTTCAGCACAATTGCTAAGAACCTGAGCAGGACTAGGACACAATCTCCTGGTACCTGAAGGGGCACACCAAATGCTTCCCCTTTCCCTGGTAGTGCTCTAGTCCAGTGGTCTTCGACCTTTTTCACTCCCATGTTGCCGCAACCCCAGAACTGAGAAGAACACTGGTTTATTGCAATTATGACTGCCAGGACTAAAGTACCCCAGGGGGAAAGCCTTACCTTGGTTTTGCTTTGTGTTTGCGACTGCCTCTGGTGGCAGCAGGCCAACCATTGTTAAAATCCACAGGGGTAAATGCTGATGCATAAAACTTGAAGCAGTGCCTCTGCATTGCCAACGTGAATTAGAGATCACCGCCTTTCAGTTTTCCATGATTCATTCCACAGTACTTTTGGAGAATAAGATGGTCGCAGCTCGTAAGTGAACTGCCTTTAGCAGAGCATAAGAAATGGGCTGGCTGATGTGCTCAGCTTTTCAAAAAGCATTCAGGCTAATTAGGCAGGTTAGAGGGCGGTCGAGGAGTTCACGAGTTCAGAGCCACTGATAGATTGAGCTGTCTGAACCTGGCCTTTTCTGTGATACCCAATATAATACGAGAGAGCTTTTGCCCTCCTAGACTGTGTTTAGCTTAAAACACACACACATGCTCGTACACAGAGGAAGTCTTGGTTTTACAGCCTAACATTAAACATGCATTCTCAGAAGTGCACTCAAGAAAAAAATGTATGTTAAAAAAAAAAAATCTCAAAAACAGCAGTGATCAGCAAAAGATTAAACAGAATGGCGAGAGACACAGACAGAATTACAACAGATCAGGGAAGGCTTGCTGTAGAACAGGGGTGTCCAAAGTTTTTGGCAGGAGGGCCACATCATCTCTCTGACACTGTGTCAGGGGCCTGGGGGGGGGGAAGAATTACTTTACATTTAAAATTTGAATAAATTTACATAAGTTTACATAAATAAATATATTAAAGATGAACTTACATGAATGAATGAAGGTCTTGAAATAGCTCAAGGCCTATAAAAAGCCTTGCACAAAGCAAGGCTGGCCTTTCCTTTGCTGCCGTGAAAGGCCTTTCCTTTCACAGATGTGAAACAGCAAGCAATGTAGGAAGCCCTCATCCCACAGCTCACGCATGAGGTTGAACAGTCACCCTCACGCTGAGAGCAGTTGTGTTGGGCCAGTGCGGGCTCCAACAAATCTCCAGAGGGCCAGAGGCTCATTGGAGACTGGGGGCTCCCTGAGGGCCGCATTGAGAGACCTCGAGGGCCGCATGTGGCCCCAGGGCCGGGGTTTGGGCACCCCTGCTGTAGAAGATGAGTCTTCTGCAATCTCCTAAAGATCTTCAGCGAAAGAGTCAGCAGCACCTACCAGGCAAGAAATTCTGTAGAGCAGGGGCCACCACAGAGAATGCCCTTTCACAGGTCACTGTCAGATTAGAAGAAGGTGGAACCCACAAGAGGGTCTCCCTAAAAGATCTTACAGGGCAGCAGAGTTGTGTGGAGAGAAATAACTAGGAGTGTGTATACTAAGACCTTGGAGCCCTCCTCTTACTCAGAAACTAGTCTCCAGACATTTCAGTACCAAAATGGAGGGGTAGGGTTGAATTACAGGCAGAGTCCTGAGTATGATCTGGGAAGAACATGGCTCTGTTCTTCTAACCCTGACTGCTCTGTTTAGTGGGCCCAACTACTAATTTTTTTAAACTACTATCTGATGAGCTTTTCTGTTCTTTTTTCCTTTCTCAGATTACATTTGACAGTGACGGTGTCTGCGTTTGCTGTGAGCTGCAGTACCAAACCACAGGATGCAGCAACCTTGGAGAGATGCTGAAGCTGAACCCCCTGCAGGAATGCAACACCGTCAGGCTGACCCTAAAGGTGAAAGTCAGAGAGATACTTTCCTCTTCCGAATTCATGGTGTGAGGTGCCTTTGGACAAAACCTTTGGGTATAGCAGGTGTGATCAGGAGTGGGGAGAGAAGGTCACTCTAGAGTTGCTGTTAACTCCAATGGTGTCCTAAAGGTGCTCCAAACTTTCTGCCCATCCCCAGTGGTGCACCTGTTGGACATCCACGGCAGGCCATTTAAAGCCACAGGTAGGCCTGGCCTCTACCTTGAGATCCCCTGGGGGAGGTGAGGTCAACCCTTTGGTTTGAGCAGCCACTCAAATCTATGAGTATACCAGGCATCCACTGCAAAATCCCCAGGGGTAGGCCAGGTCTACTGGCCACTCAGTGGTGCATTTTGATACCCCAGGTGTACTTGACACCTGGGGCAGACTGCCCACCCTGACCTTGTTATGTTACTGCCCATGCCTGTCCCTGTGCCTTGGTGGTTTGTGGAGTTTTTCCTTGTGCCCCCTGCACCTCTCAGGAACTCATATTCAAATCCAAACCCCATCTTGTTTGGAACATGGGTGGAATATTGAGCAGAAGGCACAACTCTGCATGTAAAAGCAACCAAAACACAATGTCAATTATCCAAGCTCCTATTTTGTGACTTGCTCTGCCTCCTCAAGCTGCCATTTTTTGATACATTCTGCCTGAACAAGTTATCATTTTGCCCTGAGAGCTCCCAAGAATTCTGGCAAAAAAAAAAAAAAAATAGTTCCCACTTGCCTAGAGTCTGCCCACCACAAAACCAAGTTGTAGAAATCTCAAAAATCAAATGACCTTGGGCTGCATTCCTATGCTCACCAGGAGAAAGACCACTTGCAAGTAAACTTGCCTGGGATGGGGCCACACAAAATGCAGATGAGGGATTGGGACCTGTGGATTTCATTTCACGTCTCATTTTGTATAGCTTGCTGTTAGTGTTCATAGAAGAGAATGGAAGATGCACAAAATTACAACTGTGAGGTTTAAATCACATTTGGATTATATTACTTTGTACCGTGTATGTAACATATAAGGTAGAAGTTATACCTATTCTGCCCAGGTTTGCGCCTCAGATACTGCCTGCAGATCATATCTATCAGAAAACTAGTGACATCTACACTGATGCACTTGGAAGGAGTGTTGGTCGAGACAATGCTCCACAGTGTCACGTGACCACTAGTGGGAGACGGACCTTTTAAAGTGTGCCGCAGGTGATGCAGTGAGCTTTTGCACAAGCTCATTATTGCATCACCTGTGGCACACTTTAAAAGGTCCGTGCACCACATTGCACACCATCCTTCCACTAGCACATGACCACTTTGAAATGTTCCCCGCTTAGGAATTCTGTGCAACATCCTTCCTCTCTCACAAATGCCTTTCTGCTGCCGGAAGACAGTTCTGGATGCCTCCCAATATTTGACACGGTCAAACATTCCATGGAACTGAGAATGTTCTTATGTAGGTGTCAGCCTTTGTGTCACAGTTTCTCTGACAGAAAAGCCTGGGCTCCCCTCCCTCCCTCCCTTGTCCAGATGCACACTTCATTTAAACAGCCACTGCTGGCCTGGAACTTTTCAGTTTTCCTTATATACTTTGTTTTTTAATGTCATTTTAAGGGCTATGGCTACCTGGTTGCAGTGGCATAGCTAAGGCATTGGCACCCAGAGGCACAAAAATTTTTAACACCCCAGTATCCCATATACCCATTACACACACACCCAAAAATTTTTTAACAGCCCCCATATGACATCTTAGAGGCCTCCTAAAGGCACTTCTGATTTTCAATGAAAACTAGAAGTGCCTTTTGGGAGGCCTCCAGGAGGCCTTCTGAGGCCCGGGGGGATAGGGGGGCATTGGGTACCTTCTGAGGCACTGGGTACAGACCTGGGGGGGGAACTGGGTGCATTATCCTGATTACCACACCTTGAGGTTAGTTTTAGAGGCCTCCAAAAGACACTTCTGGTTTTCAGCACAGTGCATGGTAACTGGGCCTCGCTCCCTGCCCCCCCAGCTACACCACTGCCTGTTCGTTCTCTTGAATATTGTTTCTAGAAGAGTTGCTGTGTTAATCTGTTGAAGCATAAACCAATCAAGAGGCATGTAGCGACTTAAGTGTCTACACATTTCTTTCCCCCTAAGCTTCGTACACTGGAGTCCACTCTATGCATGAAGTGAATATCGTTGGCGTGCGTTTATTTTAGCATAGCATTGTAAGCTCTGCATAGAAATGGATTGCGATCACTTTAGAATGTAATTTGATTATTTAGTAACAGCTAACTACCTTGGGGTTATTTTATGAGCACATGCCTCTTTCCTTGTTCAACTAAATTAAGCAGTATAAATGCTATTCTGGGATCAGTCAGCTGCTGAGAAACACTGTAGTTTCTCAACAGCCAAATGGCCAGCCTTAGCCCAGACAAGCGGTCCAAGAAATATTCCCACAGCAGACTGTGCTTAAAGGGGGACGGTGTGTAATAATGTGCAGCGTTTACCCATCTCCTTCTAACAGAGAGGATTTAGGAGATTAGCAAAACCTATTTCTTAAGGATAAAACCCTCTCAGTTTGAATTTCTTACTCCTCCATGTATTGGTGTTCCTTCTTGTGCTCTCTGCTCCCTTCCACCGTTCCTACTGGAGGTGTCTTGCTAAGCCCATGAAGAAATTACAGTTAATCAGGTAAACACTGACAGGGATAACACTCACCTTTTGTAATTATGATTAGTAATTGCTACTGAGAGGAAACAGCTGTTAGACACACTCATTTTCATGCAGCCATTTGCCTGACAAAAGAAAGTGACACAGGCAAGGAAGATTACTGCAGACATATGAGCACAGAATATAAGCAGGGAGGAGATGGGGGAACAGCCCTGTCCCTGGGTCATAGGAGTACATAAAAGAGTGGTGCTGATTGATGTGATGTGAAATGGTCTCTGCTTCTCACCACATGTGGTGTGGTGGCTGTCAAAGAACAAGCCCCAGCCAAACAGAATTGAAGTGTGCTGTTGTGTTATATTCAGGCACAATGAATTAGTTGCACATTGCCTCTTATAGTACAGACCAGATTCCATCCTCCCCTTGAACTCGGAAAAACCCTGCTGCAGGTCTGGGTTAAGAACCCTGCTAGAGAGTTGTTTAGACCAGGGGTCTCCAAACCCCGGCCTGGGGGCCAGATGCGGCCCATGGTGAGCCTATATCCGGACCGCGGCCAGCCTCTGATCCCCTGAGAGCCTGTGGCCCAGTTGACCAAACACAACCAGAGTTGTGCTTGTGGGGTGAGAGAATGGGGGTCCATTTAAGTGTGTGCTTTATTTCTTGGACTGTGTTCGTTCTTGGAGAAGTCCTGGACATTTGAGCCCACTCATTTATTCATTCATCTAAGTTCCATCTCTAATGTATGTATTTAAACTTTATATTTAATTTTTTTTTTCTGGCCCTTGACACTGTGCCAGCTTTTTGATGCGGCCCTTTGGCCAAAAAGTTTAGAGAACCCTGTTTTAGACTCAGGGCAGGTAGCAGGTTGACTGCCACATGAATCACAACTTAAGAGCCTTGCTGGATCAGGCCAAGGGCCTATCTTGTCCTGCTTCCTGGATCTCACAGTGGCCATCAGACACCTCTGGGAGAACACAAGACAGGTATCTTACCTGTATTATGTTGCTATTCCCTTGCATGTGGCGTTCAGAGAAAAGCTACCTCTAAAATTTGGAGGCTGCATACAATCATCATGATTTGTAACCTATGATGGACTTTTTCTTCCATAAATCTGTCCAATTCTCTTTTAAAGGCATCTAGGTCAGTTGTCATCACCATATCCTGTGGCAAGGAGTTCCACCAATTAGTTATGCACTGGGTGAAGAAATATTTCCTTTTGTCTGTTCTGATTCTCCCACTAGTCAATTTTGGTGGCTGACCCCTGGTTCTGGTATTGTGCAAGAGGGAAAAGAACTTCCCATTAGCCACTCTATCCATCCCATGCATAATTTTATATGCCTCAATCATTTTTCCTCTCAGGTTCCTTCTTTCTAGGCTGAAGAGCCCCAAACGTTGGTCTACTGGCCACCTCACATGGCAGAAGGTCTTTCATTTGAAGGGAGGTGCACCAGCCCACTAATAATTTTGGTCATTCCCTTCTGCGCCTTTTCCAATCCACTATATTCTTTTTTGAGAAGCAGTGACTGGAACTGTACACAATACTCCAGATGTGGCCTTACCATCGATTTTTAGAATAGCATGATAATATTGGCCGTTTAATTCTCAATTCCCTTTTTCCATCCCGAGCATGGAATTGGCCTTCTTCACAGCCATCACATCCTGGGTCGATATTTTCATCGAGGTGTCCACCACCACCTCATGAGGCTGAGTAAAATAATATAGCTTATATATTGTGACCCATGAATCTAAGCAGCAGATAGTTTTAGTTAGCTCAGATGACACTAAGTAAGTCCCAACATGGTTCATCTTCTTCCAGATGTGAAAGATTTCTGTTGTTCCCTTCCTTCCACCTTCAGAGATTGCTTGAATAACAAAACTCATTGTGTGTGTGTGTATGTGTGTGTGTGTGTGAGAGAGAGAGGATTAAACAGATTATCTTACATGAAAGCAAATAGCAAAGTTCATGACCGAGGAGTTTGTAAGATGGATCATTAAGCTATTGCCGATGGCAGCTTCATATTTATTGTATTGATTTATGGAGTGTCTTATCTTCACAATTGACCTTCAGAAAACTTGGCATTTAAACAATTGATGAGGCCCAGTGCACGAGATCCTTGGCCACAGCATCAAAAGAAGCAATACTTAAATACATGTGGTACTAGACCAAAATAGCCAAAGTTGTACTTTTATTGGGTTAACTTCTTTGTGTTGGTCTAGGTTTACACAAGCATTTGAGCTGTTGCAAAGCTGACATGGGAGAAACACAAAAGTAATGACTTGTCACAAAATTCCACAATGCTATTCTGAGAAACCTTGATGTTTGGAAGACGTTTCTCAGAGTGTGTTTGGGGAGGGTTGGGGAGGTGGGACCACGCCTCTTTGCCAAGTTTTAGAACTCTGTCTTGCTTTTGTTTGAATATGGGAGAGTGGGAATTTAGAACTTTCCAGATCGATTTCTGTACCTGAACCTAAAAGACTTTGATGACTGCTCTGTGCTTCAAGGGTGCCACCTAGGCTGTGGGCCTAGACAGCCTGATCTTTGTCAGCTGACCCCCCAAGCAGTGTCATCACCAGTGCAGGTGCCACCTGGGGCGGGTGTCACCCCCCCTCACACTTCGCAAACCCCCCTATACTTAACTGGAGCGATGTACAGCACCCGGAAGTGATTAGGCTATGACACAATTATGTCATTGTGAGCACTGCTGAGTTGCTTCAGTGGCAGCCATTTCTGGCTGTTCAGAGCCTCAGGGAGGGCGGGAGGGCATGGGTCTCCGCTCAGCAGGGGCTTAGACGGTGCGCCTGTCACCCCCCCGGGCACGCCTCCCAAGGCAGAATGCCCTCCACTCCCTGCTTTCTACACTACTGCTCCCAATGGTCAATCCCAGCCCATCAAACTGTATAAAGCTCTAGCTTCAATGCTTCCTTCTCATTCTAAGCATCTTGCCTCTTGCATAGGAGCATTGCCTACCTAAGCTCCAGCTCCCCATCCTCAGTGGCTGCCTTAGTTTTCAGCCTCTGCCTAGTTTGACCACACACCCGCCACTTTTCCCTCTGATGTTTTCCTGCTCTGGTCCCCATTTGCTTGAGAATATTCAGTATGTTCCACGGTAGGAAGCACTCCCAACTCACACAAGGTAACAGTGACATGTGATAGGTTTGGCCAGCAGTCTATATGAAGAACCAAGCATTGGCTTTAGCCTTAACCCATGCCCCAGAATCTTCTTCAGGGCAATAGGATTCAACTATAGATGAGCAAGTGCTCTTCATCAGATGAGGTGTGGTGAAAAGAACTTTCTGAAATTGGAAAGCTGAAGTTTCTTTCTGAAGTTGGAACTTCAGAAGTTTTCCAACTTTCAGAAGCTTTCCAACTTTCTGAAGTTGGAAAGCTGTGAAAACTTTTGGATGTGCCCCAAAGAATCCATTCTCCCAGTGGTACCTTCTTCTTTCTAAGGGCTGCACCCTAAGTTTAGGTAGTCATGACTAACGCACAGCCCAATCCAGGGAGACAGGCTGGCCTCCCCTGTAAGGGTTAGGGCTGCCTGGCGCAAGGGGAATTTATTCCCCTTACCTGGGTAACACCCAGCAGCTCCAATGGGGCTACTCGGATCTGCACCACCTCAGGAGGCGGCACAGATCAGAGCAGCCTGGAGCTGCTCTGGGTTGCATGGGACTGGGGTCAGGATCCAGCACAATTGCTAGATCCTGGCCCCACCCCCTGCTCAGCCTCAGCCTGCCCACGGGTCCATTTGCCACTCCCCCTATGTCAGAACACCTCCTTCCCACCTTCCTCCACCCTCCCCGAGCCCCTGTGTTGGCCTTCCTTGGCTAGCATGACTTTACTCTTCCGCTGGCTGAGCAGGGCTCGCATCAGCCTCCAGAGGCCAGCGCATGTCTGCTTCGGCCTTCCTCCTTGATCAGTGGCACGAAAGTGCTTTTCATGACATCCCAGGGGCTGGATTTCATCCTTAGTGTAAGTCATGGCTATCCAAGGAGATTAGTTGTGACTAACAGCCCAATTATATCGGGCTTCACTACTGCTGGAATTAGTGTTCTGGCATCGGTTCCTCCCATACGACAGTCACAAAACACACTCTAGCAGCGCACAAAGCCGTATACTTCTGGAAAGCTGGCGGAGAAACCTGAGTGGCCTCTCATAGGGCAGCATGTTGAGGGAGTCTTGCCAGTTCTGGTAGGTTGACTGGGAAGGCGGAATCAGGTGGGAGCATGATGGAGGCAGGAGGGGGTGGCACCCAGCGTGGGTGACTTGCGCTGGATGCTATCCTCTCTGATAACAGCTGGCACACCCCCTTTCTGTCCTTGGACTTGCATCAGCTGGTGCAGGTTCAGAGACCCATTGGAAACCATAGCGTGATGCAGCAGATTAAGTAGAACTTTGCCCTACTTTCCTCTCCCATCATGTCATGGCACCCCCCCCCCCCCAATCCCACAGGATACAGATCAAGCCTCTTTGGCACATTTGCATCGCCAGTGCAGGTGGTGATACAGAAGGGTAGCATTGGTGCCTAAGTCCTATTTATTTTATAGGGACTTGATCATAACTAACCTCTGTAGTCATTACTAACCAAACTTAGCATACAACATTACACCCCTTTGAAATGAGGCTCTTGGGCCGCTCCCATTCATTTCATTGGGAGAACTTACCACTGGATTGTGCCTTCTTTTATCTTCTTCCTTGTTGCATTGAAGCTTTCAGTCAGACCTAATTACAGGAAAGTAAATGAAATTAGTTTTCCCTTCAGCTCCAACATTTATTTAAAAAAGGCAGTAAATATATATCTGTTGATTTGTTTCCATGAACAAATGGAAAACCCAAATGTTAACTTTTTACATTCCCAGGAAACACCCCCCTTTACATCATTAAGCATTAAACTGAAATGCGTTTTTCCCCCTCTCTGGTTTAAAAAAGTTTTATTGAATGGAAAGTGATCCCCAGAGACAATATAAAAGTAGTGTATCAAGATTGCATTATGAAATGGCTCCACGACGTCCTAGATATCAAGCAAAGTAAATGCTTGCTTTTAGGCCTGCAGTCCTTCTCTCACTGTAGACACAACATTATCTCAGCCTGGGTATACTCCAAAGTGGAGATAGCCATCTGGGGTCCAATTGGGCCCCTGAAATAGTGTGCCCTGGCATCCGGTGACCCTACTGAATCTTAATCAAAGCATAGTGCACAGTTCTCAGAACTGTGTCGGCAGATTGATAAGTTATAGAGAGAATCCATGCTGCGATGTGACCTCTTTTGTGGGGTTTGCATGTAATCCTCCAGCGATGTCTGAGCGCATATACTCCATAACTGTGACCATTCTAGCTAGGAATGCAGCATTTTTATTTCTTAAAAAGTGAAAAGGTCAACATGCACATGGGACAAAATTTATATCAGCCCCTGGTTTACTCTTTGGAGAATACTGTGACTCTGGAAGTCAGCCATCCCTTCTCTGAACAATAACATGTACCAGTGATTTTCAAATATTCTACCTTCTGGGAACCCTTTCCACTTCATTCCCAGCCCGTTGCCCTGGAGCACTCAATTACAGAGAATTTTGGGACATATCCACTGTGCATGTTCAGTTCACACAAGAATTCAGATGAGCCTTATGGTTGCCCAGGGTGATTAGAGAGTACCCTACTGGAGCCCGACAAACTCTTCTTTATGGTGCTTCTTATAGGTGAAGCTTGAAAGAGACAGACAAGCTGTCAAGAGAGCTTACGAGTTGCCAGTATACTGTAGCACCGACTGGTTGCCCCACAACCATTTAGTACTTTTTTGTCTGCAATATTAAGTTAGTTTTGGCACCTGTGACAGGGCCTCTGAGAGGAATTTTATCAGGGGGTACAAAGTTTCTTTTGGGCCCCTTCCCTTCTCCGCTGGATCATAATTTCTACGAATTACAGTATATACAACTTTGCAGGCTTACAACAAAGTGTGACTGCTAGTCTTCACACAATTTATGCAAACATTTTCTGAGATCCTTGGAAATTTCTTCTTTGGCACCAAGGGCCCCCTTTTGACCCCAGGGCCATGCACGATGTACCCTCTACACCCCCTCTCATGGGTCCTGGTGAGATTGGAAAATGCAATGTTTCAGGACATTTTCTGGCCCCCTCCTTTGGTTCCTGGGCCCCCTCTTTGATCCTGAACCCAGGTACAATTTACACCCCCTGCACCCCACTTTCATGGACCCTGACCTGTGTTTTGAGCCACTGCAAATCCATCGCCACAGGAAACGGCTTTCATATTTTATCTTTATTTTAAAGTATTCATACCCTGCCTTTCCAACTCTGCTGGGGATCTCAAAGCAGCTCCTCAAATAGGTAAAGCCCAAATAAAATAAAGCAACAGCAAAAAACATTAAAAACAGCAGCACAAGCAAGTCAGAAACAATTTGAAAGAACGACCTGGATGGAGCCAGATACAAGAACAGTTAAGCAAAATTAATTACCCAAAACCCTGATGAAACAGAAAAAAATGTTAAACTCCCCCCCCCAATAGAAGGATAGTAGAGAAGGGGCTGTTGTAATCTCTGGTGGGAGAGAGTTCCACAAAATTCCACCATATCATTTGATGTCAACTCAATCACAATACTTTTCAACAGAGGTGGGTTACACATCTGAGAGTAGTCAAGTGCTGGGAACAGGAAGGAGATGTTTATGTCTGTGTGAAGCAGCCTTTCACATGGCTCCAACTGAAGAAGAAAGCACAGCAGCTTACCTGTAGTCTATTGTTTTTCCTTGAGCAGGGCACAGTGTTGCAATTCCTGCTAGCTCCCCTTTCAGATCAGGGCCCCATATGCCGGTTTGAAGTGACATGGTGATGGAGTGGTTCATTGGCCAGTGGTTCTAAACCAGTGATTCAATATGTTTGGTTTCACTTCAGTGGTATCAGTGCTGGCAAATCCCTGATATCACTGGCGATCCCTGGAACCGCTGACCACTGGCTCTGACAATTGGTGGCAAATGTGGCACCTTAAGGTGCTGGCCAGCAGCCTCTACCTACTTGCCTCTGCCATTCCTCCAGTTTCTGGACCTGAAAAGAAGGGTACAGGGTGGAAGAGGAAATACGGTACTCTAGCCCAGTGATTTTCAACCAGTATGAGACGGCCAGTGAGTCAGGCCACACACGTGACATTTCTTTGCAGTGGTTTTTAACCACTGTGCTTCAGCACGTTGCTGTGTTGTGAATGGTCCCCAGGTGTGTTGCGGGAATTTGGAGGATGGTCATTTATTAGTAAGGCCATTGGGGTTGTAAGCCTACCACCAGCCACATGGTGTGCCTTGTCGATTGTCAAAAAATGGATGGTGTGTATTGATGATTTTAGTATCTTGTCAGTGTGCTGTGGCATGAATTGTTGAAAATCATTGCTCTAGCTCACTGTTCCTTTAAGAAAGCAAAAGGAATAAAAAGAGAGTTCTTTGTCCCAAAGGGGCTCATGGTCTAAAAAGAAAAATAGAAGGGATTGAGCAGCCAAGATTCACTGGAGTAGGGTTAGTTACTTGTCTGCTACTAAATATGAGGACCCTAACTTAAAAGGTGCCTCTTTGTTCAGTTAATAGGTGTGTGTGTGTGTGTGTGTGTGTGTGTGTGTGTGTGAGAGAGAGAGAGAGAGAGAGAGAGAGAAGACTTTTCAAAAGCTCTTACAATGCTTTGGAGAAGGTTCCTTACCAGGTGACCAACCAGGCTTGCTTACCACTCAGGTGTGTGGCTGTGTAAAACAGTCTGGAGAACAGTTACAGGTAAGCAGTTCTGCTCGCTTCAGCATCGGCCACTTAGACTGCTGTCATTTGTAATCTAGAGTTTAAAAAAAAAAAAGAAGAAGAAGCACGCCTGTCCTTGAGTTTTCCCAAGTAAAAAAAAGAGTACATGGAGAGCAATTTCATGGGTGAAAAAGCTTTACTGCTCATTATCTCTTTTCAGGTTATTGTGGGTATATAAGCAGTGAGGCACTGTAATTGAAGTCAATCAAGGGGAAAAGAAGTCTTCTTCATAGCGCTGCCAAACGGGGTTCACTTTTCAGCTTAGTCGGTAATGACAGGAGGCCATTGTGCCTTTGGGTTTATTGATTACAAGAGTGCCTTTCAATGTCTACAGGCACTAATTCTCCCTTCTCCATGTTTGTGGAATGAACCTCCCAAATGTCAAGGGAATTAGAAGATCCTGGTGAGGAGCTATGAATCCTATTTTCTCCATTGGAAGCCAATCTGTTATGCATGGAAACTGGGCAGGTTCTTACTGTGCAGCTTTTCCTTTGGGTCAGCCTT
This sequence comes from Tiliqua scincoides, assembly GCF_035046505.1. Lineage (NCBI taxonomy): Eukaryota > Metazoa > Chordata > Lepidosauria > Squamata > Scincidae > Tiliqua > Tiliqua scincoides. Next base: position 24,126,588 of record NC_089828.1, read on the forward strand.
ATCAACACACCCAGTGGCTTTATGGTTGGTTGGTTGTTCCTAAGATTTGTCCTCTTCTAGCCTTGGCAGGAACCCACACCGAAGCCACAAGGCAAAGCTCCAGCACCTTGGATAGCTCCCGTTGAGTCCATGGAGTCCCAGCTCTGACTTTCATTTGTCCTGCCCCTACTCCTTCTCCTGGATTCTATCCCACTGCTGCAGCCTTATAGTGACAGCCTCTGGGCTTGGAGCCAAGCATTCCACCACCTCTCAACTGATGCATTCCCAATATCAGCAAACAAGCATGGGCAAAGAGGTTCTTGGCAGGTCAAGGCCCAACCCCTTGAGTATGCCTGGTTCAGAATGAATCACCCCTGAGGGACCAGTTATAACCCAAATCCAGCAGGAGCAGGGCAATGGTACATCACCACACCCACTGCCTGGGTCGTTGCAACACCCACTGCATGAGAGGAGGTCCGTCATAGGGGTGACACACTGGTCTCCTGCACCAGGCAATGCAAACCCTAGTGTCACCCCTGGGGAGGGAACAGGGATGGGCTTGTCAGAATTGGGAAGGGAGTGGGTTCAGTGACAGTGGTGGCCGCCGAGTTCCAGCCCCTTCCCCAGACCCTGTGACATAGGTCCACATGGACCTGCACCAACTATTTAGCTAGTGTATGTCCAAGTAGACCCCCCCATGCTGCGGAGGTTTGACCTCAGGTAAGAGAACGATTCTTCCTTTACCCAAAGGGACATCTGCAACTGCCCCTAGGATGTAGTAGTAACCATTTGATGCTGCATTGGTGGGGAGAGGGAAGGATAGGGAGGGCATTTCACCCTCCACCTTTTTGTTAGTAGAGAGGCACAGAGTGAAGCCTTTGTTCTTGATTTAAGTGCCTGGAGAAATTCAGACCCCAATCCTATCAAATTTTTCAGCACTGGTGCAACCGTGATGCAGCCCCAAGATAAGGGACCAAATGTTCCTATACCTTAAGGGGGCCTCTGTGACTGCTGCCCCACCACAAGATGCAGTGCATGACCCATCAGCACTGGAAAATTGGTTAGGATTGGGTCCTCATACAGGCCTACCCAGTCTCATTACTGGCTCAGGTCTGGCTTCTTGGAGGGTTCTTGTCAATATCCAGGTCAGACATCAAATAAGCACTGAAAAAAACATCAGATAAAGAAGAGATGGAGCAGCAGTGTGTATTAGCATATTGATAGCCCTCACCTCACACCTCTGGGGTGTCCCTCCCAGTGTTCTATAAAGTGTGAATTGAATGGGACTGGGAGGGGAAGGGAAAGAGGAGGGGGACCCTGCAATCTTTTCATTTAGACTGTATTACAAACATCCTGAGAAAAAATGGAGCACCATGTGAAGTGGACTGCATTTCTCAGACTTTTTTTATTTTATTTTTTTTAAAGGAGAAAGGTCATCTGGATTGACAGCAGTTTGATTTGCTCAGTGGCACAATCCGGCTGCATTACACATAAACATTTGCCAGCAAGAATGAGTATTTGTTGTTGCAAGCCATTCATATTAAAAAAAAAAAAATCACTGATTTGCTCATTCATGCATATTGGTTAACTGGCTGTGTAATTTATGGGCTGGTATTTGAGCAATAAGTGGATGATTAGGTAGAAGTAGAAAATGCTACCTTGGTTTGAATGAGCTTGTGTCTTAAATTGCAGAGGAAAAGCCCACCCACTGATTTGTTGTTATTCAGGGTTGAGCTTCATGATCAGCAAAGTGGAGCCTTTTATATTGTGGGAACTACCCTATGGAACTCCTTGCCAGAAGATACTCATATATTTCCTACTTTGTCCACCTTTGGTTGGTTTGGTTTGGTTGGCAACCTTCGGTCTCAAAAGACTATGGTATAAGCCTACAGCACCCGGTATTCCAGGCGGTCTCCCATCCAAGTACTAACCAGGCCTGACGCTGCTTAGCTTCTGAGATCAGACATGTGCAGGGTAACAGTCTCTTGGCTAAAGTGTCTCTTAGCCTCTGTGTCCTTTCCTCTGGGGGCTGGGGATAAGATTAGGCCCTCAGTTTGGCTGTACTTGTCATAAGAGGCGACTAAACAGCCACCAGGTAGATGGGACTGGATAGCCTGGGAAGGCAGCTCATCTGAGAGAAGGAAAACTCTGATCCCAAACCTCCACTGCCTTGTGGCTACATCCAGTTATGGAAAAGGCTTCAGAAGTCAACCTTGAGGCAAAATCCAGAGCCGGAGTCCCTGAGGCAGTTCATGGCTGAACACAGTCATGTTCTGGCAACTCCTGCGACGCCGCTGGAACCAACCATATTGGCTTCAGCCTTTCCATTGGACCATTTCAGTGACGTGGAGAGGGGGGTTTTGCTGCATGGGTAACAGTCTATCCTTCATATCTACTTTACCCAGGCTTCGCGCACTGGAGAGGACACTCTGTTCCAGAACCACCATTCAGAGCGCGATACCATAGTCTTCCAAGACTGAAGGATGCCAACAATAATGTCCACCTTGCACACATTCCTATTTTGACCTGGTCTGATTGTGTCCTGCTCAGTGGTGTAGCTAGCGGAGGGTGGTGGCAGGCTGACCCAGGTGCCATCCTTGGCGGGATGACACCAGTGGTGACTAAAATTGCAGTTGCTAGGAATAATACCATCATGTTATATACCATTTGATGCATAATTTACAGCAGAATGCAATGAAAAAAATCGGAGTGAAATATCTCTCTTCTATCAAAAGTTAAGGTCAAAAAACCAGGAAAAAAATGTAACTCCTATGTAACAAAAAGTATGTTTCCTTAAGTCAAAGCAGACCAGTGAGCCTGATTGTTCAAAGAGCCAATGAGATGTTGTGATGGCACAGCATGGAACCAATAAGGAGTTAGTATGGTGACCCCTTAGGGAGTGACACCACTAGTGACCAAAATTGTTGAAATAGTGGTTTTTAGGAATACCATCATGTTGTATACCATTTGATATGTAATTTAATGCAGAATGTAATGAAACAAACGGCATCAAAATATCTGTGTTCTATCAGATCTATATCCAAATAACCAGAAAAGAAAAACACAACTGCCTTATGTCACAAAAAGTGAATTTCCTTAACTCAAAACTGACCAATGAATCTGAGTGTTCTGAGACCTAACAAGGTGTTGTTATGACACAGCATGGACCCAATAAGATGTTGTTATGAGTCAGCTCCTTTTCTATGTATCAGAGCTAATACTTGAACTCCTATTCAGTTGTGTGAATGTCATCAAGTTGGCTGCTGTTTGTTTGTTTTTGTTGGTTACTGATTGGTTAGGGTTACTGTTGGTAACTCTCTGACTCCATATTATGGTGTAACTGAATCATTTTTAATGCAGTGCTAATGGTAACTTATTTATTTTTCAGATTTTTGTACCACCTTTTCTCCAATGAGCTGAGGGAGGTATATATAGTTTCATCCTTTCTTTTGTCCTCATCCCAACCCTGTGAGGTAGGTGAAGCTGAGAAATAGTGACTGGTCCAGAGTCCCCCAGGACTGAGCAAAGATTTGAACATGGCTCTTCCAGTTCTAAATCCATCACCACAACCACTACACCATCCTGGCTTATCCCATTGTAGTGGTGGGGACTTAACAAGATTTATTGGATCAGTATCTTAGATCCAATCATCAGTATCTTGCCCTATACACTTTTTTGTTTACTCCTACAATGAAAGCAGAAGATATTGGTGTGATCTGATTTTTTTTTAGAGAAATTGAGGCATCCATTGAACTTTCTGTCTTTCGCTTCAAGACTCGGATGCAATTGTTTGGGCAGATCATCACAAGCTCTCGTTATTTAGTTTTTTTTAATTGTTATTTTTTATTACAGACAGGCCTGGTTCTAACCCTCTTTGCAAAACTGTAGAGCATTATTTTATGCCAACTCTTTCTCTCAGTCATAAAGCTCTTAGAACTGAGAATTAAGCAACCACTTGTTACAACGACCTTTATTAGCACAGATCTCAATTTGCCTCTCTTTGCTTTCTTTTCATGAGATTTTCCATTTCACCTACGCTAATACAACCACCAGTGTGCACAGTTTATAATAGAGTTTGCAAGACGGGCAGGGACACTTTTAGCAAAGCACCCATCAGGGAAGAAAATCTAATGCACAGAGAGAATGAGTGATTGAGTTAACCAATTACTCTTGTATTGGCAGGAAAGTCATAATCCTGTGGAAACTCCTCTTGAGCACACTAAAGCAGCTCCCATTCATTTCAATGTGATGTGCACCAGAGAAGTTCCCAATATTTCTGTGCCCAAGGATTGCGTTAAAGGTAATAAAAACCACTGCACGGATGGTGAAAGAATTATCTGATTACATTGAAGATATGCCTTGCAATTACAAAATATAAGAGGACAGGTTTTTTCCCTGCCCCAAGGAGCTTACAAATGAGAACAGTAGTTCTCAAAGTTTTAGCACTGGGACCCACTTTTTAAAAGGAGAATCTTATTCTGAATCCCCAAGGAGTCCCCAAGGGACTCCCCAAGGGAATCCTAAGTCCCTGAATCCCCAAGGGAATCTTATTCCCTGCCCCAAGGAGCTTACAAATGAGAACAGTAGTTCTCAAAGTTTTAGCACTGGGACCCACTTTTTAAAAGGAGAATCTTATTCTTATTCCGCTGGAAGTGATATCGTGACCGGGAGTGACATCGTCAAGCAGAAAAATTTTTAACAGTTCTAGGCTGCAATCCTGGTAAGTCCCATTTATTATCATTGTTAAAAGCATATGCATAGTAGCCTGTTAAAAGTACAGATGTGTAACATTTCTCCAAATGCAGTCACATACCATGGTAGCATCAAGTCTAATATATGAAAAATAAGTTCTTGAAATGAATGGGGACCCACCTGAAATTGGCTCGCGACTGGGTCCCGACACATACTTTGAGAAACATGGAATTCAACTCAAGGAAGACTGTAAAATAGTGGTCTCCAAACCGTTCTGTTCCATAGCCACCAGTTTTTGCACTGGATCATTGCAGAGCCTCATACCAGGGAACCGCTTCCACTGCGTATCGCCCCAGAAAGCTCTGAGCCCTGATTTCCCAGGGAAGTGGCTCTCTGGCAAGAGGCTCTGCAATGATCCAGCATGAAAACTGATAGCTGCAGGGTGGAACAGAAAAGTTTCAGCACTGCCACACCACATCCCGAATGATTATTCCAGTGAGCTGGATCTGGCCTGTGGGCCAGAGTTTGCAGGTCCCTGCTATAGAGGAAGGTGAGAGTAATTAAGGCTGCAATCCTATCCACACTTACCTAGACGTAAGCCCCATTGACTATAATGGGACTTCTGAGTAAAGAGGCAAAGAATTGGGCTCTGAGGAAGGGATAAACAGAAGGAGGAGAAGAACTTTTTTCAGTTTACATGTACTTAGGGTATGATAACTCCATCAGGACTTGATGGAGAAATGTTGTCTAAAGCATAAAGTAGTTTGCAAATTACTGTAATTTTCCAAGATTATATAGCAGATGTTCATCCACCGAAATCTTAAAAGGAGTTGTTTTGAGAGAAGAAACATGTTTTGAATATTCAGACTATATGTAAAATGCACAAAGAAATCAGCACTCTGTGTGTGTATAACAAGACCAGTTTAAAGGGCCTTGAAAGAATGGCATAAGCAATATTAAGCTGTCATTTTGCTGCAGATAAATTGTTATTGTGTGATTGGCTTTGGATTAACTGCAGGCAACACTCGACAGAACACCGAAATGCAAAATGTGACTTCTGTCTGTTTAAATTTTCAGGGCTGCAAAATACATCTTTGAGATTTTCAAATTATAGTTCACTGAGGCCTGTCCCTGAAACATTTAACCTCTCCAAGTAGCAGGCTAATTTTAGCTTCTTTTTGTTGAATTCCACTCATGTGCCATCTATGCAGAGCCCTGCATACGAGGAATGACTCTCGGAAGAGGCTGATGGCGCAGTTTGGGAAACCTGCCAAGTTTGCATTTCCATAAATGTGGCAAAGCAATGTAAAAACAAACGAAGAAGCCTGAGGGATGTGGTAGCACATTATTGCTTATTTTTGGGGTGGGGGTAGCTAGTCTGGGATTAGCTGGTCACTCTCCGGAGGACCGGGTAGGAATTTTTTAATCACCATCTGATTGGCCCTATGATGGTGTTTGTTTTCGCCTACCTCAAACTGGCTATGGAGTGTGTTTGGGTTTGCAATATATCTCTTTAACACCCTGGTCACTGGCGGTAGAAGTGCGGGGTGGGTAGGCAGACCTTCTCGGTGTCCAATCTAAGTCAGCAAGGACAGGGGTGAACCAGAACCGCTCCCATGATGCTTGACCGGCTCGAGGAGGCAGGCTGGCTAGCCCCTTGTCTGAACTTGGGGGCCTTGCAGGGGTGACCTGAAGGCATAGTGGTTTGGCTGACTTACCCTCTTTGGGCGACGGTGAAAGGCGGGCTTAATAACAATTGAGCTACGCCTGGAGTCGGGTGGACGCCCTATGAGATTGGGGGACGTAGATGGCTAGGACCGTTTCCCCCACTTAGAACCCCGCACTTGGGATGGGTATTGCTCACCCTGTTGTTGCCTTGTTGTTATCTTGTTGTAATTCAATAAAGTGGCCCATTTTAATTCCATACCTGTTGTCGGCTGTATTTATTTGGGGAATGCATGGTAAATGTGGCAAAGCAATGTAAAAACAAAAAGAAGCCTGAGAGATGTGGTAGCACATTATTGCTTATTTTTGGGGTGGGGGGGGGGACACAAATGTTTAGTTTATGTAGCAACAGTGGCTGTTTGCATGATGCGGATGGGCTTCCAAGATCTGACCTCAGATTGACAGCCCCAAAACCTTTACCAACAGTTACCCATCTAATAACAGCCTTGAATCAGAATCATCTGCGCAGGATGTCTCAAAGCCCCTGGATCCACTGCAAATAGAGACTCATGGTGAATTGGTTTATAGCTGCTTTTATGCAGGAGGTCACTGGGTGTTGCAAACCCTAGTGATGCCACTGGTCTAAGGCAGTTTCCTAAGTTCTGGACCTCTCCAAGAGCCCTAGTACGAGGGCTAGTACGAGGCCCTAGTACATATATGTGATATTCAAAACAGTATGGTCTCAATCTTCAGACAAGAGTTCCCATTGGCACTAATGGGGCTATTTTTCCCCCAGGGTAAATATTTAATGGCCCAACACTCAACCATTCACCACACTGGCTTTCAGCATAGGATGGAGAAGAGGACAGACTTTACCATCAGAAATCTAGGAATGATGGTACTAAGTGAAATTGAGGAAGGAGTTCCACTAATTGGGGGTCCAGTGGGGTGGACCCAAGAGTGATGTCCCTCTTCCCAGCTGCCCACCCACCTTACCTTTGACAGTGGGTGCATGCTGAGAAGGTTCTTCAAAGGTGACCTTAACTGTTGGGCAGGTTTGTATGGGAGCAGGCAGGCCTTTGGATATCCTGGGCCCAAGCCATTTATTTGTTTTTCACATTTTTATAATGCCTTTCCTCCAAGGAGCTCAGGGTGGTGTACATCCTTTCTCCCTTTTGTCCTCACAACAACCCTGTGAGGTAGGTGAGGCTGAGAGGTAGTGACTGGCCCAAGGTCACCCAGGAGATTTCATGACTGAGCGGGGACCTGAACCTGGATCTTCCAGGTCTAAGTCCAACTCCCAAACCACTACCCCATCGTGGCTCTCCTGGCTATATACAGCCTAAATAGCATCCAGAGAAGCCCCTTCCCCAAACATTGGCACTGTGGGGAATTAGAGGTAATGCTCATGAAAACTTCACTCTGTATGTTAGGGAGAAAAAATGTTAAGGAAAGGTATTAAAAAATGGGTTTTGTGAATACAGGTTGTGCCTCGTTATCCACTGGGGGTTCCATTCCAGAACCCTCAATGGATTATAAAAATATCAGTGGTTACCAAATCAGTGGAAATATGACTTTAAAGACCCACTTCCAGGTTTCTTGCGCCTTCATGGTCATGCCAGGATGCATTGGTATAGACCAGGGTGCCTAAATCCCAGCCCAGGGGCCACTTGTGGCCCTCGGGGACTCCTAATCCGGCCCACGGGGAGCTTCCAGTCTTCAATGAGTCTCTGGCCCTCTGGAGACTTGCTGGAGCCCATGCTGGCCCAATGCAACTGCTCTCAGTGTGAGGGCGACTGTTTGCCCTCTCACATGAGCTGTGGGACGAGGGCTCCCTCCACTTCTTGCTGTTTCACATCTGTGGTGCAGCAGTGGCAGCAAAGGAAAGGCTGACCTTGCTTTGTGCAAGGCCTTTTATAGGCCTTGAGCTATTGCAAGACCTTCATTCATTCATATAAGTTCCATCTCTAATATATTTATTTATGTAAATTTATGCAGATTTATTCAAATTTGAAATGTCAATTATTCCTTTTTCCCCCGGGCCTTTCCCCCGGGATTGTCAGAGAGATGATGTGGCCCTCCTGCCAAAATGTTTGGACACCCCTGATATAGACGCTATACCGCATTCAGCTGCTAGATGGGGTCAATAATGGAATCTAATGGAATGAAATTAGTTGAATGCATTATAGTGTCTCTGCTGATGCATTTTGAGCTGAGAGGAGAGATGAGAACGGTGGAGCAAGAAACCTGGAAGCGGATCTTTAAAGGTATCTTTATTTTATTTTTTTTAAAAAGGTATCTTTAACCGCAAGAAGCTTGCAACCAGTGCAGTTTACAGCATGAAGGTAGGAAATGAAATTTTGGAGCTTTTTTCCTTGCTTCAAGGCATTTAAAGGTGGACTTCAATATCAGTGGTGAGTCAAATCAGTGGATACCTGTAAAAAGATATGTTAAGTTTTTAGAGTTGGAGGAATAAATAACCTTCTAATGCAGTGCTTCTCAAACTGTGGGTCGGGACCCACTGGTGGGTCATGAGCCAATTTCAGGTGGGTCCCTATTCATTTCAATATTTTATTTTTCATATATTAGACTTGATGCTACTCTGGTATGTGACTGCATTTGGGGAAATGTTACACATCTGTACTTTTAACAGGCTACTAAGTATATGCTTTTAACAAAGATAGAAAATGGAGCTTACTCCTGGGTAAGTGTGGGTAGGATTGCAGCGTAGAATTGTTAAAAATTTTCCTTCTTCTTGATGTCACTTCCAGTCATGACATCACTTCCGGTGGGTCCTGATAGATTCTCACTCTAAAAAGTGGGTCCCGGTGCTAAAAGTTTAAGAACCGCTGTTCTAATGTTTAGTCACTGCTAAACTGCATTTCACTAATGATACAAAAGACTTCCCATGCACCTGGACACAGACTCTCTCTCTCTCTCTCTCTCACCTGATATTTAAAAAGAAAATGATGATAGATTTATGAGGTATCATCTCCTTGCGGATGTCTTTGCCCTAGGATTTCCTCTTCATATGAAGACTTATGCTTGTTCTTTGCTGCTCAGCCCCTTCAGATTTCAGGCATATCCCCAGCCAAGCCGTTTTGTAAGTCTACAAATCTACCAGACAGATGCTGCCTTCTCTTTTGAAGTGGCAGCAAACACCGGGGAATAATTGCAGCAACTGCATGGCAATGTTTTACTCATCCTGCCTTTTCTTGCTCCCTTGAAACAGTTGCTGATGGAAAGGAACCATGGGAGGACTTCAGGGGAGAAAGAAGTGGCTGGATGTTTCATCAGTCAGTGCAATTTCTAGGCTGGCTTTCTGCCTTATGTGACCAGAGGGAACTTACAAATGAATAAGGGCATCTCTCTTATGAGGAAAGGCTTCAGTGTTTGGGGCTCTTCAGTTTAGAAAAAAGGAGCCTGAGGGGGAACATGTTTGAGGTAGACAAAAGTATGCAGAGGATGGATAACAGTGGATAGAGGGATGTTCTTTTCCTTGTCACACAACCCCAGAACCAGGGGACATCCGCTAAAATTGAGTGTCAGGAGAGTTAGAACAGGCAAAAGAAAATATTTATTTACCCAGTGTGTAATTAGTCTGTGGAACTCCTTGCCACAGGACGTGGTGATGGCATCTGTCCTACATACCTTTGAAAGGACAGATTTATGGAGGAAAAGTCCATCACAGGCTACAAGCCATGATGGGTACATGCAACCGCCTGGTTTTAGAAATGGGCTGCTTCAGAATGCCAGATGCATGGGAGTGGCTGGTGGGCCAACTGTGAGATACAGGAAGCAGCACTGGATGGGCCTTGGCCTGATCCAGCAGGGCTCTTATATTCTTATGTAAGTTTGAAACTGGATGAGATGGGGGGAGGTGCTTCCACAAGTACCAGCTGCAGATTTAGGGAGCCCCAGAAAGCAGACTTCTAGTGGGCCTTTCCAGCTAGACAACACCACCTTAGGTACCAGGTGATGTTGAGAGATCCTGGTACCTAAGGTGATGTTCCCCTGTACTTGCTGGGGTGTCAGCTAATCAGCATTCTACTTCCTGAGTTTGAAAAGGAAAATAGAGTGGAAGAGGAAGTATGGAGAGGAGGAGAGTGGTTTGCTGGAATCTAGCTCATCTAGAGATGCTCTAGTCCAGGGGTGTCAACATAAGGCCCGAGAGCCAGTTATGGCCCCCAGAAGCTCTTTATGTGACCCGTGATTTGGGCTTTCCTAGCATTGCCCTTGCAACAGCACCGCTCCTTCTGAGGCTCTGGGAAGGAGAGATGGAAGGAGGTCTAATAAGGCAAGGAACACAATGGGGAAAGGGGGAGGCCAAGAGGGATAAGAGAGGAAGACACTGTCAAGGCATTGGCAGAGCCCAGTTACCGTACAGGCCACCCTTTTCCCAGCACTGCTTCTGCTGAGGCATCACTTTGCAGATCACCTGAACTGTAAGGTGTTGTCCTGGCAGAAGCAGCACTGCTGAAAGGGTGTCTCATGTGATAATCGGGCTCTCCCATATCTTGAAGGTATTGTCGAGATTGGCATATTTTCTGTTCTGTCATTTGCAGCTAATGGGTTCCTAGGTGAGGGAAAAAAAAGTATTTCTAGTCATCAACTGCATGTCACTTCCTGCTTAATGACATAACTTCTGGCCCTCAGCAGCCACTGTGAATACTATTTGGCCCACAGTATGGAATGAGTTTGACACCCCTGCTCTAGTCTGCTATTCTCCTCCCCTCCCTTCCACATTTCCTCTTCAAGTTTGGGGAATGTTGGAAGCAAATGGAGGTGAGCAGCCCTTCCAACAACCCTGCCGGAGGCAACACTGCCTTACAAACCCCCTTCCCTCCCTTCTAGGCAGAGAACAGGTAGCATGCATTGCTATGGGGAGGAGGTTGACCTCTTCTTCTCCCGTGGTTCGAGCATGGTAGCAATCGCTCACTGGGTGGCCCCTAGTTCTAGTGTTACGAGAGGGAGAGAGGAAACAAAATCTCTACTTTCTGCACGCCACGCGCAACAACAAAATCCATTCTAAGTTGCAGTGCAAGCATTCTTGACTAAATACCATGTTTAAATCAAAATTCTCTGTATGTTGTATGAAATCCAGTGACTTAAAAGTCCAAATGACTTTAAAAGTAGTAATATCCAAACCACAGTGGTATAAAAGCATATTTCTATTGCAACGATTACATGAATTATTCTTTTTATGGTGCTTTCTGAGCATGCAAAGCACTTCAGATGTATTATGTTGATGTTGTCTTTGCAACAAACTCTGAAAAGAGAGTAAGTGTTATTCTCCCACATTACGGCTGAGGCTAAGTGGCCTGTCTAAGACCACCCAGGGCTCATTTTCATAGGTGAGGTAAGACCTGAACCTCGAAAGAGCTGATTTGAAGCTCAGGGCACAATCCTAACTGTGCCGTGGGCCCAGGAGGGTCACAAATGTGCCATAAAGTGTGTTTGCATCTCCATGGAAGTAAGCTGCGCCAGCACACAGAGTTGCATTGGCCCGTGGTGGCCAAATCCAGCCTCCGTGGCGGCAGGAGAAAGTAGGTCTGCGCCAGCTGAGCTCGGCTGGTGCAGGGCTCCGAAGGGTGGATGGAGGGTGGGGAGAAGATGGGGAGGAGGTGTTTCGGGGTAGAAGAGGGCAGGCAGTGGGCAGGTGGGGAGGGGGCTAGTACACAGCAGTTATGCCGGATCCTAGCCCCTGTTCCCAGGCAGCACGAAGCGAATCCTGATTGCTCCATTCTGCTTGGATCTGCACCACCTTGTCAGGTGGCGCAGGTCTGAGTAGACCCATTGGGGCCGCTGTGGTTCTCCCAGACCAGACACCTCTCCTTGGTGAGCCCTTGTCCATAGCATCAGGGGAATCAGAGTTGCCTAAATTCCCTGCCACTGTGGGAGTAAAAATTACTACGTTATAGAGAAAAAAACTCACTGATATTTGCTTGACACCAGAAAAGGGGACCCCAAAAAAGCAAAAGCAGAGTGCCTTTTTCTCACAGTTGAATAATTTGCCTGGTCAACCCACATCTGGGGGGTGTAACACCAGCAATCCACAGCCAAGAATGCATTCGACTCCAGGTCTGCCATCCATGCATTCAGTCCAGATACTATGCCTCTCTTAATGCACCCAGCATTGCATTAGTTTTTTTGCATCTACATCATACTGCCGGTTCATGTTCCGCTTTTGGTCCACAAAGACATCTTTTCACATGGGCTGCTGCTGCAAAGCTGAGTTTTATTCATCCTGTACATGAACTTCTGACTCTTTGCAGATTCTTATGTGCAGGTCTTTACATTTTCCTGCATTGAATTTCGTCTCGTTGGTATGGGAACCCAATGATCAAGTCTGTCTGTGCTCATGGACGTTCTGATTCACGATCTGTTCCAGGATCTTTTCAGATATTAACTTCGAGATGACTAGTCTGTAGTTTCCTGGATCCTCCTTTCTTTAAAAGATAGGAGCAACGTTAGCTCATCTTCAGACTTGGGCACCTCACCTGTCCTCTGGGAGTTTTCAAAGCTTACAGTCACTGTGCCAACCAATCCTAACTAAATTCGCATGTGGCGATACGGTGGTACCAGCACAGATGTGCTGCATCTCACAGTTGCTGTTCTTGGGGCAAGGGGATATTTGTCCCCTTGCCCCTGGGCAAGCTCCAGCAGCCACAAAGAGTCGACTCAGACTTGTGGCTGGCACAGGTCTGAGTTGATCTTTGCAGGCGGATCGGGTCCTGTAAGGGAGTTAGGATACTGCTACCCTCCTAGGCCTGAATTGCCGACCCCTACCCCATCTCCTCCACATTTCTCCTCCCCACCCCTGCATCAGACTCACCAGGTCTGGTGGGCAGCCAGCCCCAGTGGAACTGCCAGCCCCAGTGAAAAGATCAGGCCTTCCTGCTAGCATGCCTGCTGGAAGGACTACACAAAGTGTTTTATAGCTGTTTTGCAACAGCCTGCGCCGGTGGAATGCATGTTCCATCAGCACAGTAATTCATTAGGATTGGGCCATGAGATCGCATCTGCAAGCTCCTTCAGCACCCTGGGGTGTAGTTCATCTGGTCCAGGGGATTTAAATTCATTTAAAATAACCTGGTGTTCCCTTACTATCGCTTCAGGTATCTTGAGCCATAATGCTCCCAGTTCTTCATTACTGCATCGGTTGTTAGACTGATCTACTTTCCCCTTGTGGGAAAAATCACATGCAATGAAAGAGTTAGGAGCTCTGCCTTCTTTCCATTGTCTTTTTCCATTTTGCCAACCTCGCCATGCAACAGACTTCCTGTTTCTTTGACCTTCCTCTTGTTTCATACATAGCCTAAAAAAAAATTTTTTTTGTTATTTTTGGCCTCCCTCTCTAACCTCCATTTTTTTCTGTACTTTAACCTTCCTGACACCATCCCTCCAGGTGTAGGCTATACTTATTGTACTGTTCCTTTATTAAATCTTTTGCACCTGTTCTTCCTGCTTCTCAACTCTTCAGAAAGCTCTTTGTGTAGCTACATTGTTTTCCCTAGATGTCTCCCAACTTCTCTTCTTACAGGAACTGTTTGTGACTGTGCCTCCAGGATCTCACTTTCATAAAGCATCTCATCCTTCTTGGGCTGTTTTCTCTCCTTTAGAACTTCTGACCACAGAATAAGATTTAACTTTTCTCTGAACTCTTTAAGATCAGCTGGGCATCTATAGATAGATATAGATAGGTAGGTAGGTAGGTAGATAGGTAGATATAAAATGTATGATTAACTTATGAAAGATGTGGTGATGGTCACTAGTTGAAATATCTTTCTAAAGAGCCGATTGGGCAGAGTTAGCCTGTGTGTCAAAATGGCCAAAGCAGGGGTGTCAAACATAAAGCCCATGAGCAAAGTACAGCTTACCGAAGCTCTTTATCCAACCACAAGAAAATTGGGCTCTCCCATTTCAGCAGTGCCACTTTTGCTGAGACATCACTGATCTGTGAAATGACGCCTCAACTGCATGGCTGAAATGGAGGCCAGCACAATTATTGGACTCTCCCATATCTTGAAAATATGGTCAAGATGTGCATATTTTCTCTTCTGCCATTAGCAATTAATGAATTCCTGTGTGAGAACAAAGTGCTTATTTCTGACCATCATCTATTGAATGACATCACTTCCAGCTTAATGATGTAATTTCCTGCCTTCAGCCGGAATGCTATTCGGCCCGCTGTATGAAATGAGTTTGATATTCCTGGGCTAAAATGTTGAAATGGAACTGGTGCAGTCCGCAGGTTCAAGTCCTTGCTCAGCCATGAAACTTATTGAGTGACTTCATACCAGCTACTCTCTCAGCCTCACTTAATTCATGGGGGTTTTGTGAAGCTATGATAGAGGGGGCCAGGTGTACCGCACTCAGCTCCTTGGAGGAGGGGTGGGATTAAAATATTGTTGTTTAAAAATCAGGAAGGATAGGCCAATGAATGACTATTAGTCATGTTAGCTCAATGAAGTGTACAGTTTCAGAAGCAGTATACAAGTTCAGCCTATTTATGCACGGATTTTTTGTACACGTATTTGACTCAACTCGAATGGCCCCTGCAAATGAGAAGGAATGTGCTGATCCCTGAAGAAGGGGAAAATGCGTCCCTTTAAAATCAGTTTAAAAAACTGAACTTTAATAATAGCCTCCTTAATGAGAGGGGGGGGCAGCAGCTGTCAATCCATCAATCCTCCTCTCTCCACCGGACCCCTCCCCTCCCTTTGAGCACTTGAAAGAAAGCTGATCACTTTGCATTGGTGAAGGGAGGGGCTGAGTGAAGTGCCTTTCTAAGCTCTTGGAGGAGGACTGATGGATGGATTGTCTTCTTAATGACTGTTATCTTACATCACAAAGGTCAGCAAGGCTGTTTTTAAATCACCGGAGCAAAGAAACTTTGTTTTTTAAATTGATTTACTATCGTGCATTTTTTTTTTAGTGCTTGGAAGGGAACCCACACGAATAATGAGTCTCAACCTGTAACCTTTGAATGCTAGATATTGGAGATAAACAACATAGCGAGACTCTCAGCTCCATCACCTGCCAGTCGGCTTCTCAGATTCTAGATGGATGTTGGCCTAATCCAATATTGCAGTTCTAACAGCCTAATCATATACAGGTGGAGCCTCTTTATTTGCGATATTTTTAACCGCAAATCTGACTCAACGCAGGTCCCCAGGACCTGCCTGGAGCCAGACTTGGTCCCACCTGAGCCCTCTGAGGCGACTGGAGCTGTGCTTCTGAGGCCCGTGGAGGCTCCTATTTGCTGGTCAACATAATTTGTGTTATTCTAATAATATGAGTTACTGCAAAACGGTTACTCATATCTTATTGTTTTTATTATTTGTAGTAGTAGCAGTAGTAATTACTATTATTAATAATAATAGTAATGGTAATATCATCATCATCAACCACAACCACTGCCACTACCCCTGCATGCCTTCCTCTAAGGAAGCACTTTTCAAACTCTCCAGGAGTTTGAAAACCACTCTAAGTCTTTGTGGGGGGAGGAGGCAGCAGGGGCGGGGGGAAGGCAGCAGCGTGATCCCTGTGATCATGCTGCTGAGGGGGCTGTAGGGGCTTGGGTGCACTTAGCAGAGCCTCCTACAGCCTCCCAGGGGTGCGGGGAGCCCTGCGCGACCTTCTGCAGGGCTCCCCGCAGCTTCGAAAGTTAAAGTGGAGCGATCGCGCTCCACTTCCAGTTTTGCAGAAGTGGAGTGTGATCGCTCCATTTTCACTTCCCCAGGATTGCGCCGCTGACTCCTCCTTGCCTCCTCGCTGCCTCCACCCCTTAAGGGGGCAGAGGCCAGGGCCCACAGGCTGGGGCATCGCGACGCCCCAGTCTGAAAAGCCCTGCTCTAAGGGGATGAGGGAAGGGAGAAGCCAAATTCCTCCTCCTTGTGTATGCTGTTTTTATTTTTGTTTTCAGACTTTGCTTTCTGCTTGAGTAATATATGGGATGCATTGACTTAATTCCACTTCAGCCGAATCATTTAAAAATCATTATGTAGAACTCCCAGTGGTGCAAATAGCCATCGACTATGGAGCAACAGCTTAATTTTCATACTTAAGGTTTTCTGAGTGTCAGCAGAAAGCAGTTTCCTTTTTAACAGGCTTCTGATTTATGGGTTCTCTCCAGTTACATTGATGACAGTGCATAAGACGCATGTAGGTGCGAGCATTAAATCAATACCAGAAAGATTTTTTGTGAACCAGGTTCCCAATCCCTAATTTCTTGCACAACTCTGCCATTCTTTTCAACGGATCTTGAGCAGGGAAAAAGAACTTCAGGCCTGAAATGAATAATAACCAGGATGGTTCATGAGTTGGAGCAAGACCTGAAAGATCTCAAATCCCCACTCAGCCAGGAGGATTCCTGGGTAACCTTGGGCTACCTCTCAGCCTCAACTACCTCACAGAGGTGTTGTGAGGACAAAAGAAGAGGAACTATGTATACCACCCTGAGATCTTTGGAGGAAGGGCAGTATAAATATGTGCAAAAAGCAAAAATGAGTGAGTGTTCTAGACTACAGCAATGCAGAGAAAAATGCCAGCCCTTGACACAGCTGGCATAAAAGGCAAAAACATTGTGCATCTTTATGGGCTGAAAACTTTTGTCAGTATCAGGCCTATGGCTGTGGTTAGAAGACTGTCAGTTCTGCCGTGGCTCAGAGATCAAGATCACCTAGGCTTGTTCACCGGAGACCCTGCCAAGAGTGCAGCTCGGAACAGAAGCACTTGCCCTTTAAGGTGACACTCCTTATCCAGGGAAGGCAGAGCCTTCTGATTCTGACCTTCATTGCTGGTCTTGGAGCTGTCCAAGGTTCTGCAGTTCTGCTCCAGTGAGACTGCCTTCCTGTTCCCAGCTACTCACTGCATTGACCTCTGCTGCTCTGGTGGAGAGGGGGGGGCTATATGGCCACATGGCTTGCATGTAAACCAGCTCAGGACAGTATGGGCAATGAATAGAAAAATCTGAGAAGGGATTGCTCAATAAGACTTTCCTTGATGAGGAAAGGGATTGCTCAATAAGGTTCTTATGTTCTTATTTTCCTTGATGACTTACATAGCTCTTGCCACTCCCTGTATGTAGCAGAAAGGGAATTAATGATGCAAAATTGCACATGCGCGATCTTGTCTGATCACGGAAGCTAAGCAAGGTCAGGCTTGGTTAGTTCTTGGATGGGAGACCGCCTGGGAATACCGGGTGCTGTAGGCTTATACCATAGTCTTTTGAGACTGAAGGCTGCCAACCATGTAGAACCGTAAAAGAAATCTTTTGTAGACTAAGAGAAAGGTGCAAGATTCATGCAGCTGGCAGAATTAACCTTTTCTTGGCACATGAACTTGCTGCGCTGTCTTCAGAACGCACCTGCTTACAAGGTGCGTATTATGCTCACAACTGCCTGTGACCTTTTTCCTGTGTGTTAACACTGTCAGATCCTCTGTTTTAGCAAAGTGTTACTCCTGTTTCTTGGATTCAGGCTGAGGGGAAAACCAGAAACTTGTCCCTCTTCCAAGCACTCGCAAAAGAGATGGTTGCTAATTAAAAAATTGTGAATTGGAGGTGGAAGAGAAGGAGCAAGCGTTATTTATGGCTTTAATTTTCCAAACATTTCTCTTCCCCGTCTTGTGCCACTTAACTTTTCAGAATGGCAGACTTTAATTAGGTGCAGGGGCCATTACGTGTAATGGGGCTGAGGCTCTTTGCATGCCAGGCATGTCATATATCAAGCAGTTGCCCGCAAGTCCTGTGAAATCATCATGAGAGCACTTTTTATAATTACGCCTCCAGTGCGTGCGGTCTAAAACTAACATTGAAAACAGGAAAGGGTAAATGGGGCAAGGGAAAGAAGCTATTTTGGATGGTGATACTTTGACAGAAAACTGGGCCAAAATCCAAGATGCTGTGTTGGATTACATGAAGGAGTTTTAGCAGACCCTTCCTTTGCCATATCCCCCATGCGTCAGACAGAGACTTTCCTCCCTCTAAAACAGTCATTTTCAACCACTGTGCCGTGGCACACTGGTGTGCCGCGAATGGTCCCCAGGTGTGCCGAGGGAATTTGGAAGAGGGTCATTTATCAATAGGGCCATTGGGGGATGTGAGCCCCCATTGAAAGCACAGTGTGCCTTGTCAATTGTCAAAAAGCTGATGGTGTGCCTTGACCATTTTAGTGCCCTGCCAGTGTGCCGCAAGATGAAAAAGGTTGAAAATCACTGCTCTAAAAGGTGGTTTGCTATATTACATTGGAAATAACAGTTCAGGAAACACAATTCCCAAGTGCCCCTGGGCATAGAGGAATGTAGGCAGCTGCCTTCAGCAGATTCAGACCATTGGTACATCTCATATTGTTGACCCTGATTGGCTTCAGCTCTCCAGGGTTTTAAGCCAGAGTCCTTTCTAGCCTTTTTTTGAAGATTCCAAGGGTAAAACTTGAGCCTTCTGCATCACAGATGTTCTTCCACTGAGCTTGAGTGTATTCTGTTTGGTGCAGAATGCTGCTACCCAGTGTGTGATGGGGTTAGGGGTTCTCAGAAACCAGCTGCTTCCCATCCCTTGAACTAAGCTGGAAAGGTCCTTTTGGGGATTCCTCTCCTGATGAATCATAGTTGGAAGGGACCCTCAAGGTCCTCTAGTCCAACCCCCTGCCCTTAACAGGAAATCCTCCCAGAAGATCTCCGTCAGGTGCCTTTTGAGTTCTGATTGAAGATATCTAGTGAGGAAAAATCCATCGCACCCCTGAGCAACTGTTCCACTGCCAAACCACCCTTATCGCCTAGAATTTCTTTCTAAAGTCAAAGAATAGACTTTTTCTGTGGTGGCACCCTGCCTGTGGAATGCGGTTTGTGGGTCTGGATACCTGGCACTTGTTGTCATGAATTTTTGATGTGAGTTAGAAATTGCTCCCTTTGACCTGGAATTTTAATTCAGTGTTGGGCTGGGAGTTTTTTTGTTGTTGTTTGCTTTTTTGTTTGCTTATTGCTGCTGCTCCTACATCTCAGGTTTCCTCCAGACCATTTCATCTTATTCGATGTAGAATTTACTCCTGTTTTGTTTTTATTATTGTGCTTGCCTGTTGACTTTGGGTGTTTATATTTATTTTGATCATAAGCCACCTTAAACCATTATTTGAAGAAGTGGGATGTTCAGTCAACAAGACTGAATGCACAACGCACAACGCAAGTGTTGTGCATGTGAGTTGGGTTGAACATATTAGACCAGTTCTGAAACAGCTTCATTGTTTGCCAGTCAGTTTCTGTACCCAGTACGAGGTGCTGGCTTTGACCTATGGGGCCCTAAATGATCTGGGTTCCAGGTATCTCCGAGATTGCCCGTTTTCCTATGAAGTGTCTGTATTCTAAGTTCATCAGATAAAATCCTGCTTCAGGTTTTGGCTACTTTGGAGGCCAAATTGGCCTCCACAAAAAGCAGGCACATCTGGATCCTGTGTAGATCTACAGTTCTACTATTTTGTGCATTGTGAATTTGACTCAAAGCAGGTTGAGGTCTTTCTGTTTTGATGTCCATTCACTTACTAGCTCTTACATTTGATCTGCTGCTGCTCTTTTCTGCCGCTGTTCTTGTTAGTGCTGAGCCAATATAATTTCAGCAATTTGGGTATGCTAGAAGGGCTTCAGGTACAAGAGGAATACTGGTGATTTCTTGGGAGACCACACAAAAACTTGACTAAATATTTCAACGCAGGGAGAAAGATCAGCAGCCATTACAACATCATCATCATTGTTATTATTTATATACCGCTTTTCAACAAAATGTAGTTCAAAAAGCAGTTGAATGAATGAATGAATGAATGAATGGTTCCCTGTCCCCAAAGGGCCCATAGTCTTAAAAGGACATAGAAGAGACACCAGCAACCACCCCTGAAAAAGACCCCTTGTTGGGGTGAAAAGGGACAGTTGCTGGCCTGCTAAATCTAAGAGGACACCACTTTAAAAAGTGCCTCTTTGCCCAGTTAGCAGAGGTTAATGTGTTATTTTCTATGGGGGAGACGGGGACGGGAGAGAGATTGGTTGCAGTAAGGCCATTCATTTTATTTGCCTTTGAATGGGATGGTGCACTAGTTTGGGTCCATGCTAGTTCCGGTTTGTTTTTAATTGCATTTACTATAGCCTTGATTGGAATCTTGCTGGTGTATAAAAAGCAGGATGTCTTCATAGTTCAGGCATAACCTATCTGTGCTATAAGTGATCCTGAGCTTCGTAGTCTTGCTTGTGAATGTAAGGCCTTATGGGACCAGGCCAAGGACTGCCTAGTCCAGCAATCCTTATAGGAATCCCAGCCATCAAAAGGCACAAGGTGGGCTACTGATGGATCATAACCTACCTTCTGGTTACCCATATTGTGAAGTATGCTGGACTTGGTGATCTGATCCAGCAAAACACTTGCTGTTCTTACCATCTTAAGTAAGCATCCAATGCTCAAACATCTAGGGAAGTTTCCCATTAATAAAGCAACTTTTAAGAGTTCATTCAAGAAAGTCAGCTGCCTTTGGGAATTGTTAGCCTGACCAAGCAACGGCTGACCAGCATTCGTGATGGCAAACTCACAACACTGTCTCCAGCTCCTGATGAAGCTTACAGCTTTGTGTGTGTGTGCATGTCAGACCCTGCTCCTTCTAGATGGCCTGCCATCTTCTAATTGACATCTTACTCCCTTGTGTCTGCTAAAGAGGTGGCGCAAATTGCTTTGGCTCAATGCATCCTGCTAAATAGCCAGGACCTGCTGACCCATTTTCCAGACTGAGTGCCCTTCTGTCGATTGGCCGCTTTCCGTATCCAAATGCCAGCTGCGTTAAGGTGAAAGCAAGAGCTGCCTTTTTTCTCGTGGGCCCCCATTGTTCGGCGGTGCCGGGCGAACAATGCAGCCGCAGACTCTGTTGGCGCGGGCGGACGTTATTTCGGTAATTGGCAGGAAAGGAAACCTCATCCATCTTTAAGATAAAAGGTTTGGATTCTGCTGAGTTTCCTTTGCCTGCTGCGTTCATCTGTCTGTTCTTTGTTAACAGAACATTTTCATGTGTTCCATGTGAAACGTAGCTTGCTCCTTGACCGCTTAGTCGTTTGCAGGCTATTGCTGAGGTTGGAGCAGGAGAGCCTCTGAGGATACACCTGTTCACCAGCAGGTGCAAAATTAAGAAGAGCAAGAAAGTAAAGTCACCTTTTAAAGAGTGAGGAGTAATTACTCCCCCCCCCCAAAAAAAAGAAAAAAAAAGAAATCAGCATTCTCCCACACAGGAGGAATGGGAACTGAATGCAAGTTAGGGGATTGGAAGGGGTTGTCAACCAATTAATTAATTTTTAGCTGACTGATCCACCTGCTCTTCAACCAATTACTGGACTGATTAAATTTGAATACATTTGCACATTAACAATTGGTGCCTTTTGGAGATAGTGGGGGAAAGGGTACATTCGTGGCTTTTGGAATACCTTCCAGCTTCAAAAGACATTTTAGCATATGAAGCTGCCTTCTGCTGGCCACTAATCCATCTCCCTTAGTATCCTCTGCTCTGACTGTCAGGGTCTCCTGAAACTGCAGGTGGCAAGGACTGAAACTGGGACCTTTTGCAGGCAGTGCCTGATCAGTGATCCAGTGACGGTGGTCATGTGTTGCAGGAATCTGCTCTTCCGAAAAGGAAGTCCTGCCTGCTGTGGAGCTTATTGTACACAGTAGACTTTCTTTACCACAGTCTTCATTAACAGTCGGAGTATAAGGATTCTTGACTTCACTGACTGACTCACAAGGGTATCAAAAGGCTGTTTTGGCATCATTTAGAATGCTGATCTTTGGTGCAAACTTAATCCAAAGCCAGTTCAATTAATAGGGCAATCTGAAATGTGGACATTTGCCTCTCCTTCAGAACAGGCTTTCAGTTTAGCAACTCAGGGCGGCTTGTAATGGATAAACTTATAGCAGGTTTGTTCAGTTTTTTTTTCCGTTTTTTTTTTTGCAAGTACCACCTTTTGCAGGTACTGCTTTTACTCATGCCACTACTGCCACCAGAGAGGGCAACTGTACACAGGAGTAGATGGGTTGCCCCAAGGTTCTCCCTGCAGAAATGATGAGACTTCTTCAGTTGCTTCTGCTTCCTGGTCTCGCCTTTGCTCTACACTTCTCCAAACAGTGCCTTTTGGAAGGGCTAGACAGCTGCACCACCCTGTCTTGTCTGCTGGTACACCATGACCCCAGACAGTTTAGCTTCCAGTACAATTAGACCAGGGGTGCCCAAACCCTGGCCCGGGGGCCACTTGCGGCCCTCAAGGCCTCTCAATGCGGCCCTCAGGGAGCCCCCAGTCTCCAATGAGCCTCTGGCCCTCCGGAGATTTGTTGAAGCCCGCCCTGGCCCAATGCAACTTCTCTCAGTGTGAGGGCAACTCTTTCACCTCTCGTGTGAGCTGTGGGATGAGAGCTCCCTCCACTGCTTGCTTTTTCACATCTGTGATACAGCAGCGGCAGCAAAGGAAAGGCCAGCCTTGCTTTGTGCAAGACCTTTTATAGGCCATGAGCTATTGAAAAACCTTCATTCATTCATATAAGTTCATCTTTAATATATTCATTTATGTAAACTTATGTAAATTTATTCAAATTTTAAATGTAAATTAATTCTTTTTTCCCCCCGGCCCCCGACACAATGTCAGAGAGCTGATGTGGCCCTCCTGCCAAAAACTTTGGACACCCCTGAATTAGACCAAGAAAGACAGTGCCACATGGTCACCATGGCATTGGAGCCATGCACTGCCTGCCATAGCATACAGACACACTAGTAAAGAAAGACCAGAGGTTTTCAAACTGTGGTGTGTTGTGCATTGGTGCTACCTGGAAGCCACAAAGCATTTTGGGGCACTACCCAGAAACCGCAAGTTATTCTGGGGCGCAACGCAGACCCACAGCCAACAAAGTGGATTGAAGCAGCAGAAAGATTGAGAAGCACCATACTGGACCATTGGTTAAAAAGCACTGCCTCAAATGATATCCCAGAATACTTGTGAAACGTCCACATTACCCATAAAGCTGAAATTTGGTATGCACCTAAAAGCACCCAGACTACTAGAAAAGGGGGACATTTTTGTGTCTAGCAGTCATGAATTTTATTTCATTGTAGAACATAAGCTTGACCGTCCAAGCACATCGCATGGAGAGAAGCATGCATGTGTTCTCTCCCATGTGATTATGTGATGAAAGTCTTGCAAGGTATGTACAGTTAACACATATGTGTGCATTGCTGCGTGTTTGGGCAGGTTGGTGGCATTGGTAGAGTCCAAACTGGCCACTAGGCAGTAGCACATGATAAACAAAATTATGAATGGAATGATAGAATGTTCACTTGATGAGTTCCATTGTCCCGTCCTATACTTGAATCAGCCTTGGGAAGATTTTGAATACTAACCAGGAATGTACATCTCTGCTGGCAGAATGCAAGCTTCATGTTTGAATACAAAATTATTAAAAGCCCTCACAGAGTCGTACCCAGATGTTGCTGGGATAATTTTTTGAACTCTGATTTAAAAAAAATGAATGCATTTTATTTTATTTTATTTGGCTGCTGGGGATTGTGTTCTTAGTTTTCCACCATGTTGATCCTACGTTTGTTTGTACGTGTGGCCTGAGCCGAGAAAGGTTACATGCAGATCTACATACAGGGACAGATCTAATAGAGACCCACATCAAGCAGATAACCATTGACAACATTTTCCAATCTGCTGAAAATGTTTTCGATCCATCGTCTGTCTTGCTGAGATAAGGAATGACATTCTGCCGTGTCTCTGTTTTTCCTCCCTCCCCTTTGTTTTTGGTTTTTCCTCCCAGGACCTGTTGTTTAGTGTGTGTGCGCTCAATATCATCTCCACTATTGTCTGCGCTTTGGCAACCGCGATGTGCTGCATGCAGATGGTCTCATCTGATGTCCTGCAAATGGTGAGTGAATCCCAATGAGCATGTCTAATGATAAATCTCGCCTTTGCCTCCATGTATCAAAGCAGTGGGCTCACAAAATAAGTGGGCCTGGCTTCTTATATTCAAGGGCTCAGTCTTGGAATGTGGGAAGTCATCCCATCTATAATAATGTCCTTGGTGTGAGCACATGTGCCTGCATGGAGTTGAAGAAACTGTTGCATGCCATCTAGTTCTAGTTCCTGCTCAGTAGAGGAAGTGCACCACTAATGGCAGTCCAGCGATGTATCTCCAGCCAGCCAACTCCTTCTCCTGAACTGTTCGCTGGAGCAGGCAGGATTGGGTTCATCAGAAAACAGAGTATGAGAAAAAGGTATTAGGCTGCAGTGAGGAAAATTGTGACCTTCTCATCGCAAATGAATGTCTCTTCCCCCCCCAAAAAATCCATCCCCCTAGAAATGGCAGTAAGAAGAAGTCTTTGTTCATGAAAATGGAAGGCCCTTCTGACAATAACAGCCAAGTAGACCTCTGCCCTTCCTGTTATTTACATATATCAGGGGGTGTCAAACCCGTGGGCCAGATGTGACCCCCAGTTTTATACGCCACTCATTATAATTCAGCTCCCACATTTGATAATTGGGCTCTCTCATGTTGAAAATATGAACAAGATTTGCACATTTTCTCTTCTGTCAGCTGAGTTTTCCTATGTGAGAACAAAGTGCTTGTTTCTGGCCATCATCTGCTTAATGATGTCACTTCCAACCCTCAGCAGGCACTATCAATCCTATCCAGCCCACTACATGAAATAAGTTTGACACCCCTGATATAGATCAACATTCCAAGTTCTAATTGGCCAGCAGGAGCATGATGTGGAATATGTGACCAATGAGATTTGACTTGCTACAAGGCAATTTCATACGCTCTTTAAACGAGGATCACGTTACAGTCTCAGTCTACCCTGTTAATGATCTGAGCTTCTAATGACCACTTGTGCACAAGTAAAATGCTTACTGAGTCAAAGCGGAACCCATCACACCCTAAAAACCACTGTTTCCCAAACTGTGAGTCAAGACCCACCAGTGGGTTGTGAGCCAGTTTTTGGTGCATCATGAAAGGTTTTGGAAAACTTTTTAAAAAAGAAAAAACTTTGCAAGGATTGTTGCCCAGTTTGCAGAAGAAAATTGTTAGCTGGTTTTCGTGCCTCCAAAGTAAAAAGTCATATTTCTGATTTTCTCTAGTAGTTGGTGTACCACAGATCACATGTGAACCCAATTTCAGCCTTTTATCCAACGTGGATGTCTATGCACATCTTGCTCTCCAATGAGTAAAGATTTGGGGGAACAGCCCTTGAACTCCACTTCTAGGGAGAGTTGCAAATGTCTACACATGCATGTTATATGTAAGGATTCTAGCAGCCTCAGGAGCACTAGATCCTAATTATTATTAATAATTTATTGATTATTAATCAATAATTAATTGATGCGAGGAATTAATTAATTAATTATTTTACTAATTATTAATAAATTAATTATTAATTTAAATTAAATTAATTAAATAAATTAAATTAATTATTAAATAATAATTTATTAATAATAAATAATAATAAATTAAATTAATAAATAATAAATTAAATTAATTATTAAATGATAATTTATTATTTATTTATTTATTTATTTATTTATTATAATTTATTATTATTTATAATTTAATAAATTATTAAATGAATTAAATTAATTATTAATTATTGATTATTAATAAATAATTAATTGATGTGAGGAATTAATTAATTAATTAATTAATCATTAATTGATGCATCAATAATTAATTGATGCGAGGAAGACCTCGCATTGATACCAGCAAGACCCAGGATCAGAGAAAAGTGGAGGAATTTGCACAAGCGCTTGAGGAATCTCTTCCAGGCCCGGCCGACGCAAACGCATCCAACAGATGGGAACATTTCAAGAATACCGTTTACAACACCGCCTTGTCCATATTCGGCAAGAAGACCAACAAGGCGGCAGACTGGTTTGAAGCCCACTCTGAGGAGTTGACACCAGTCATTGAGGAAAAGAGGAGAGCTCAAGCAGCATACAAGGCCTGTCCCAGTGAGCGCAACCTGCAGGTCCTCCGAACTGCTCGCAGCAAAGTCCAACAGACTGCCAGGAGATGTGCTAACGACTACTGGCTCCAGCTCTGTTCCGAGATACAGATAGCAGCTGACACGGGCAACATCAAGGGGATGTATGATGGTATCAGGCCCTAGGTCCAACACAGAAGAAAATTGCCCCTCTGAAGTCTGCCACAGGCGAGGTCATCCAGGATCGGGCACAGGAGATGGAACGCTGGGTGCAGCACTACTCTGAGCTATATTCCAGAGAAAATGTAGTCACCGAAGAAGCACTGAACAACATTGAGTGCCTGCCTGTGCTGGAGGAGCTTGACAGTGAACCAACCCTAGAAGAACTTCACGTGGCCCTGGACTCCCTTGCCTTTGGCAAGGCACCTGGAAAAGACAGCATCCCTGCTGAAGTCCTAAAATGCTGCAAAGAGATCATCATCACTGAGCTGCATGAAATCCTCTGTCTCTGCTGGAGAGAAGGTGGAGTACCTCAAGACATGAGGGATGCAAACATCATCACGCTGTACAAGAACAAAGGTGACAGGGGTGACTGCAACAACTACCGCGGCATCTCTCTCCTTAGCGTTGTAGGAAAGCTGTTTGCCCGAGTTGTACTAAAGAGGCTCCAGGTACTTGCAGAGAGCATCTATCCAGAATCGCAGTGTGGATTCCGAGCCAACAGGTCCACCACTGATATGGTATTCTCCCTTAGACAACCGCAGGAGAAATGCAGGGAACAACGACAGCCACTCTTTATAGCCTTCATAGATCTCACAAAGGCTTTCGACCTGGTCAGCAGAGACGGCCTCTTCAAGATTCTCCCCAAGATTGGATGTCCACCCAGGCTCCTCAGCATCATCAGATCTTTCCACAAGGACATGAAGGGCACTGTTGTCTTCGATGGCTCCACATCAGACCCTTTTGACATCCGAAGCGGAGTGAAGCAGGGCTGTGTTCTTGCACCAACCTTGTTTGGGATTTTCTTCGCTGTCCTGCTGAAGCAGGCCTTTGGAACTGCAACAGAAGGCATCTATCTCCGGACCAGATCAGACGGAAAGCTCTTCAACCTCTCCAGACTGAGAGCAAAATCCAAAGTCCAGCTGAAATGTCTGCGTGACTTCCTCTTTGCCGACGATGCAGCTGTCACTACCCACTCTGCCAAAGATCTCCAGCAGCTCATGGATCGTTTTAGCAAGGCCTGCCAAGATTTTGGACTGACAATCAGCCTGAAGAAAACACAGGTCATGGTTCAGGATGTGGACTCACCTCCCTGCATTACAATCTCTGAGCATGAACTGGAGGTTGTCCATGACTTTGTGTACCTTGGCTCAACGATCTCCGACACTCATTCTCTCAATACCGAGCTAAACAAGCGCATCGGTAAAGCAGCTACCATGTTTTCCAGACTCACAAAGAGAGTCTGGTCCAACAAGAAGCTGACGGAACATACCAAGATCCAGGTCTAAAGAGCTTGCGTCCTGAGTACACTTCTGTACTGCAGCGAGTCATGGACTCTTCGCTCACAACAGGAGAGGAAACTGAGCGCTT
Organism: Tiliqua scincoides; assembly: GCF_035046505.1. NCBI lineage: Eukaryota > Metazoa > Chordata > Lepidosauria > Squamata > Scincidae > Tiliqua > Tiliqua scincoides. The sequence continues at coordinate 24,154,502 of NC_089828.1, forward strand.
TCCACATGCGCTGCCTCTGACGCATCCTCAGCATCACCTGGCAGGACAAAGTTCCAAACAACACAGTCCTGGAACGTGCTGGAATCCCTAGCATGTATTCACTGCTGAAACAGAGACGCCTGCGTTGGCTTGGTCATGTCGTGAGAATGGATGATGGCCGGATCCCAAAGGATCTCCTCTATGGAGAACTCGTGCAAGGAAAGCGCCCTACAGGTAGACCACAGCTGCGATACAAGGACATCTGCAAGAGGGATCTGAAGGCCTTAGGGATGGACCTCAACAAGTGGGAAACCCTGGCCTCTGAGCGGCCCGCTTGGAGGCAGGCTGTGCAGCATGGCCTTTCCCAGTTTGAAGAGACACTTGGCCAACAGTCTGAGGCTAAGAGGCAAAGAAGGAAGGCCCATAGCCAGGGAGACAGACCAGGGACAGACTGCACTTGCTCCCGGTGTGGAAGGGATTGTCACTCCCGGATTGGCCTTTTCAGCCACACTAGACGCTGTGCCAGAACCACCTTTCAGAGCGCGATACCATAGTCTTTCGAGACTGATGGTTGCCAATACATTAATAAATACATAATTCTTTCTTTTCTAGATCTTTTTTTGTCTAGTGGGTCACGATAGATTGTTGTTTTAAAAAAGTGGGTCCCTGATTTTAAAAAGTTTGGGAAGCACTGCCATAAATGATTCCAGAACTAATCATATAATTTATCAATTAGTTCAAAGATCCTAATGCTTTTTGAGAAAATGAATTCCAGCAGCGAACATAGTATGCTTTGAATGTTCATCTGAAAATGCTCTTTCAGATCACTGTACTGGAGTTCTCTCTTTGTTTTTGCTTCTCCTGCAAATTCTTGATGCCCTGCAAGATACCCGCGAAGTCTAGGTCCTGAGCACAAAGCCACTTTTTCACCTTGCCATAATGGAAGGGAGAGTCTCAGGTGCCGATCCCCATAAGGACAAAAAGCTTAGTAACAACAGCATCGCACAGGAAGGAGTGCAGCCATGAATATTCAGGACAATTTAGAAAGAAGGAGGAATGCATTGCTACTGAAGCAACTGACCCCTCCTCCAAGGAGAACTTGGAAGTGACATCCTGATGTCACATGGCACTGTGACATCACTGCCCCGGGCAATGGGGCAGCAGGATACAGCTCTGGTGAGACTAAATGGGGCACAATTAAGCAGAGCTCTAACTTATAAATTCCTGCCAGAGGTCAGGATTTCAACACAGACCATCCAACATTGGCAGTCATCAAGATAGGGTATTTCTTTGTTCTGGCAATTCATGTCATCCTCCCCAAACACTGCTGCATTTTTCCCCCCATGGATGATGTAATCCTGACCCTATGCATCAGGAATTCTATTCCTTAGCAACTGCAAGTTGCTAATGTTTCATCGTCATCACCATCACTACCGCCGCCATCAAATCTATTTCCATGCTTCGTGAGTCACCTTCTGTCTTTATGACTCGCACACTCAGTAATCACCTCTCAGAGTCAATTCTTGGGGAAAAAATATTCCTAAATTATGCAGGGTGCTTCTGATGCGTTGGGCTTGTCGTTTAAATGCCCCGTGGAATTGGAGAGATGAACTGACCAGAAATCACACTCCTCTCTAGCACTCACCTTAGATTTACCACCAAATTGAAAGAGGATTAGTTTCAATTTACTTTTCAAGGCTTAAGAAAGAAATACTGGTTCTTGTTTCATTCTGACAGCAGCTTCTCCCCCTCCTACCCCCACCCCAAACTTGTAGTTCGACTGTGGAATGATAATCAGCAATCTTGTTCTGGGTGTCTGGAGATGGAGAAATGAATTTCCATCTCAGTCAGATTTTTTCAATAGGTGGAGAAAGAAAATTAATATTTCCCAGAGCAGTCACCCAATTAAATAAATTCTGATCTGTTGTCTGAGGTTTACTCAGCTAATCAGTTGATTGAACTACTCAATCTGCATGCACTTGATTTGGAATGAGGCAGCATTTTTGAAGGGGGAAAGCATTTGTGAATTTGTTTTAAGATGACACATGTTTTAAGATGACACATGTGTGTGTCACAGCACCCCCCATCTTAGAAGAGGCATGGTAGGGGTGGTGATGACGTATCATGCACTGCTTTTCAACAAAGCACAAGTTCATAAAGTGGAATGTGTGACTGAAGAAGTGTTTTCCTGTCCCAAAGCAGTGAGAGAGTATAAGTGTGGAGGAGTAGAGTAGTGGGCTAGAGTGCTTCTACCCTGCCCATCTTCTCTGCTTCAATCTTCCTATTCTCCTTTTCCATTCTGAAGGCAGGAGGCAAGCAGAAGGGCAGAGGCAGCTTTCTCCCACCAAAGTACTTCCTGAAGTGACTGCCCTCTTTATTTTAATTGATGAATTAACTAACTATTGCAGCCCTAGTGCCAGGGCCTTGTAGAGTCAGGCTTGGAGTTGTGTATTGCCACTTCACTGTGAAACTTACAGTGAGTTTGAAACAATGTCCTATACATGTGGTAAAAGGAATTAATTATAGAGGGTCTGGTCTAGAGGGTAGAGCCTCCGTCTGCCTGAAGATAACATTCACAAGGTCGCCAGTTCGAGGCCACCGGCACCGTGCGACCTTTAAGCAGCTGACAAGCTGAAGCCGAGCTATTTCCATCTGCTCTGAGCATGGGAGGATGGAGGCCAGAATGTGAAGCCAGATCGGAATGAAACACCTTGAATGTAGTGGTTCTTGAAAGAAAGAACCTTCTTTCAAATTGTAAAAATCCCTATTTAATAAGGGGTTTAAATAAAGCCTGCCTATGTAAACCGCCTTGAATAAAGTCTTGAATAAAGACCAAGAAAGGTGGTATATAAATACCTGTTGTTGTTGTTGTTGTTGTTATTATTATTATTATAGTTCATGGACATTGGCTAATTTAGACCTGAATCCTAACCTACCTTTCAGCACTGACATAGCTGCGCCAATGGGGCATGTACTGCGTCCTGAAGTTGGATGGCAGTCACAGAGGCCTCCTCAAGGTGAAGGAATGTTTGTTCCCTTACCGCAGAGCTGCACTGCCCTTATCTCGATGTTGGAAAGTTGGTTAGGATTGTGCCCTTAATCACTGCTCGTTAACCTCCATAATGATTAATGGCAGGTCCCATAAGGCTATATTTCAGGCATAACCAGTACTGCTTAGGCCAAATTCAGCTTTGGGCATCAACTTGAATTGCAATTACATGGAGGCTGTTGTGTGTGGCCAGTTGCTTGTGGTTACCAGTGTTGACACCATCTTGCTGGGGACCCTGGTGGAAAATCTTGACATGGTATCTCCTGCCCACTCCCTGATGGTTCATTGGATACTCAGTTGGTTTTGAGGGTTCTCGAGTTAGCTTGGCCAGATCGGTGCTCTTATGGACATGAGTTCCTTGTCCAGTGTCTGACCTTACCTCTGATGATTCCGCATGAGATTTGGGCAATTTTAACCACTCCAGCATAAAGTGGAGAAAATATATCTCCAGTCTATAAAGAGGAGAGAATGGTTCAATGTGGACAGATCATTACTACCTACTTCTGGCTGCTCCATGCATTTGCTAGTTGCTTTTCTGACTGCGTATCATGTATTCCCAGGCCAGAATATCTAGTACCAGTGAAAAAATTGATTGACCACTAGATGTCCACCGGGGATATGTAAATTCTGTTGCAGTTGGTGTGCATCCCTTCCTAGCTTCAGCGCTTTGTCAACCCTGATTGTGTTGTAGTGTCATTTTTTAATCCTTGGGCCAGTGCTGCCATTAGGGATCCAAAAAAATCCAAAAAAAACCTGCTACAGGCCTCTCCCATATTCTCCTTGCACTTCATGGGCAAGATTAAAGCTGCCTTCCTGTTTAATTCTGTGCACCACAAGTCCTTTCCATGGCAGTATAAATCCACCAGAGCTGTCAAGGCAGTTAGTAACCTCTGTTATGGAGGTCACAGTTTCCAGAAAAGCATCTAATTAAACATTTATGGCACAGCAGTGAACTTGTATCTTTGCACATTGACCCCAGATGCCAGCCAGTTTCTTATAAATATGTGCAAGAGAGGTCTGCTCAGCTTCTACATGTGCTGATGCTTACCAAGTCATATATTAGTCCCCATAAATAAGTGAAGTGTTAAGCCAAGCAAATGTAGCTTTATAGTTTTGCCCACATTTTTTTTGCACAGCAGTTGGTTCAGAATAGAAGTAAGCTTAAAACTCACAAAAGGAAAGGTTGTGGCACACAAGGCACAGTTAACATACGGAACTCTGTGCCACAAGATGCTTGAAATATGATTAAAGTCATGAAGGAGGGCTCAACAGCTATTAGGCATGAGATAAATGTTAACTCAGTTTTCAAGATAGGCAGCATACCTCTGAATATTAATTTTGCATATTTTTAAACCACCCTCCCTCCAAAGAGCTCAAGGTGGTGTACATGATTCCTTCCCTTCTTTTGTCCTCATAACAACCCTATGAGGTAGGTTAGGCTGAAAGATAGCGACTGGCCGAAGCTCACCCAGGAAGCTTCATGCCTGAGTGGGGATTTGAACCTGAATCTTCCAAGTTCAAGTACAATGCCAGAACCCCTACACTGGTGGTTAAATGTGTGCAGGGGTGACCGTCAGGGCAGAAGGAGGTTTTAGACTTACCTAAGTCTGTGGCAGCCTCTGAGGTGTATGGCTAGCCCATCTGTAGGGCTCCCAGTGCCTCAGAAAAGTTAAAAATAGCAGTTGTGACCCACTTCCGGTTTGGTGATTGCAAACCAGAAGGGGATCATGATCAATATTTTTAACACAGGGGTCTGTGGAGCTCTCCTCCCCCCCCCCCCCGGTGGCTGGCACTGTCTTAGGCAGCCGCGGACCTCCACAGTCCCATGCCCGGGCCAAAACTCAGTGATGGCGCCCCCATGGGCTATCGCCACCCCCCTGCGCAGAAATTCACCCCCCTGCTCACCAGAGGCTCACGGAGCCTCGCACAGCCTTCTCCCACAACAGGGAAATCTCTCTGAGGTTCCCCGACTATAAACTGTGCTTCTGGCAAACCGGAAGCACAGTTTCCGGCTCCGTCGGGAGCCTCGGAGAGGCTTCCGTGGGGACCTAGCGGCCAGTGCCTGGGGCATCAGGCTGAGCTGATGGTAGAAGCCTAATGGATTTGTTAACCATAAAAATGTCTCTGTGACACCAACACAAGAGTGCTGCTGAATAGGAGAGGAGGCCAAAATTCCAGGGGAATGTCCTCATTCAGAGAAGCTCCCTTTTTCGGTCTGTCTCGTCTATTAGCTTTAAGAAGCATACTCTTTCAAGCTTCAAAACTCTGTATTGTCATCGTAATATTTCCAGTTGTTTCTCGAAACTTCTGTTTGGGGGCAATTTTGAAAAGATGGGCACGGCCTGGTTTCTCCAATTAGCATCGAGGTGTCCCTAAAGAGCAGCAGCCAGCTGCCAGGGGAGGCAGGAGATTCCTGCCAACCTGGTCAGTTTTTGGATAAAGACTGTATGCAAAGAAAGTACCTAATACTGAGGCAGGCTGTTAGTCCATCTGTCTCTCTGTTGGCTATTCTTACAAGCAGGAACTTTCCAGGGTTTCAGGCAGGGGTCTTTCGAAGGTCTCCTTGGAGATGCCAGGGATTGAACCTGGGCCCACAAGCAGGATACTCTACTAGTGAGCTTTCTGGTGTATGTGTACAGATCAAGGTATGAAGACTACAAGCTGTTTCTTGAGCAGCCATTTTCAACTTTTTTCATCTCACAGCACACTGCGAAGTCACCATCGGTTTCCTGACAGTTGACAAGGCACACCACACTGCCAGCTGGGGGCTCACATCCCCCATTGGCCCTACAAATGTATGACCCTCCCCCAAACCCCTGTGGGACATCTGCAGACCATTCGCAGCACACCAATGTACTACAACTCAGTGGTTTAAAACTGCTGATCTAGGGCATTGATTTATAGGGCTTTAGGACCATGTGGCACTTCACCCTCCTTGAAGGAGATTTATTGCCTCCTGTAATGCCCTTGGCGGGCGGAGACCACGCCCCTTGGGGTGTGACCGAGCGCGGGGGGCTTACCCTGTCGATGAGAGTTGGTCGGCAGCGGAAAAAAGGACGGGAGGCAGACACAGCTGTTTTGCACAGATGGTTTACTTGCGTCAACTGCTTGACATTCATGGGGCCTGTTACGGCACAGGCCACTTTGTCTTACACAGACTCGTGCCGTCGGTGCATGATAGGCCCGTTCCCCGTTCCTCCCTGACCCCTTGCAGTTTCGGGCAGAGTTTTCAGCTTGTGTCTGTAGGCCAGGGGTATGGGTTCCCGATGACCGCCATGCTGCTGCCCGGGGTCAGCTTAGCTGTCCTCAAGGGGACCCCTGGTACCTCAGGGCTTGCCCCCCGATCAGCCGGCCTCCAGTTGAGGTAACTGGCTCCAAGTCCTCGAGTCTGTAACTTCGCCTCTCCTGATGTCACCCCCGGGGCCCGGGCGGGTCTAGGATCAGGCAGCTCCCAGCCCCTCTCTCCAGGGCTGATGTAAGCAAAGTTCCCTTCGGGGCCTGGATCATCTGCATAAGGCTGGGGTTGCTACCCCCTCTGGCCTTCCCCTCGACCCTGCTCCCACCTGGAGAGGAGTGACCTCTCCCTAGGCTGTTCAGCCTCCTTATGAAGCCTGTCTTGGGCTGGGCCAGCCCCACCCCTTCTGCCCACGTGACTGCTTGCTGCTCCCAGGAGGCACTAGGCCCTACTCCCAGGGAGGTGTCCTGACTGGGACCCCAGTCCTGACGGTGCCTAGATCTTACTCCCGAGGAGGCCTCTACTCCTGAGGAGTTCCTGGCCACCCGGGCTGGGCCCAGGTGACACCTCCATACCTATTAAAACACAGTAGTAAGAATCCAGTGGGTCAGGTTGTCCATCCTCATGCCTGTGACTGAATAGCCCTTAATTAAAAGTGTCTGTGGCAAGCAGTTGTTCAACATTTTCTTGCAAATCACCTAGGAAGGTAGCCACTTACCTGCTACCATAGGAAATGATTGTATTCCAGGTGTGATTTTATTAGTGATGAATGGTCTTGCCTAGAATTTTGGTAGTGTCAATTATGGATTTTCCAAACAGGCATCTCCATTTTCTTTTCCCTGTTTGCAGGTGATAAAAATAGGGAGGGACGACATCTGAGAAATGTTTTGGGGTCATCTGACTTCTGGTTGGTGGCAAAGGCTGTCCTGTCTTTTTTCCCCTTTGAAAGATTTGTTGTTACTTTTTTGACAGTCTGACAGCAGACATATCAGTGAAGTTCTTAACGGCCTCCTTCTACACTCCATCATAATCCCCTCCTACCCAGATTGCCCTGGGAATGGTGTTACATCAGGCCTCGGGGTGAAAGCCTGCCAGACATAGTCAACCTGTTGTCCAGGTGAAACCCAAGTTTGGCCCAGAAGCTTTTATAGCCCTACGAGGTCAGGGGAGATTGGTGGACTGGGTGGGAGGGCGAGGTCCACCTGAGAGATCATCATCTGCTCTGCAACCCTGAGCTCACCATATGGCATCAGAGCACAGATCTAAAGACCCTCCATTGGCTCCCAACACCCGCTTCTTTCTCCTTGGTCAGACTGCTTGTTTGTTGACCTTGGTTGTCCTTGAGTCTTACTCTCCTTCATGCTGTTTGATGCAGTGTTGAGATTGCGTACCTGGCTCTGGTCTCAGCTACTTCTGACCTGGACTTCAGTTCTTCTTCATGCTTGGCTCCTTAATTTTGACTGCTTATCTAGTTCCAGAGCTTGGCTTGCAACTGACTCTGTCACTGCAGTTGCTGCAGAGGTCCATCCGAACTTGCTCTTTATTATGCCACAAATTTGCCTATCAGTTCCCACCTACTCTGCCTCTCAGCACTGACAATCCCCTTATCTCAACACTCCATGGTGTTAACATAGAGCCCTCAAATTATACTGCAGCAGAAACTCCAGAAGAATAAAAAACAAAAAGCTGGGTCATTTGAGGTCACTGCTACCTTCCTTTTGGGGGAAAAATATGTTTGGCTGTTTAAAAAGAAAATATTTCATAAGATTAGGCAGGAGGGAACAGGAACAACTTTCATCCTGCACCCTAAGATTACATTCTTATTTTTAGCCCTGCAAAATTAAATTTCCACCAAAGTATTAGATGAATTATAAATCCTTCACACACTTGGTGCACCAAGAGCCTCTGGCTCCGTGTTAAAAATATATATCAAATTAAAACTATCAGTATTACAAAGAGCATCTCTGGCACTCTAGCCAGCACTCTCCCCTCCTCATTTGCTCCATTCCTTTTTCAGCTTGGGAAGTTGAAGGAGGAATGGTGGAGGTGGCTAAAGCATCACTGCGCAAGGGGCAGAACTGGAGAGCAAGATGTGCAGTTAGGGACTTCCAGGCCAGCCAAAAGGCTGAAAGTGGATTTACACATGATCTATGGCAGGGATCTCCAAACCTTTTGGCCAGAGGGCCGCATCAAATATCTGGCACAGTGTGGAGGGCCAGAAAAAAATTTAAATATAAAATTTATATAAATAAATTAGAGATAGAACTTAGATGAGTGAATAAATGAATGAATGGGCTCATTCATTCAATCTCTCTGTCCCTTAGAACACCCTCCAGATGAAACCAGAGCACAGCTCCAATCATGTTCGGTCAAGTGGGCCAGAGGCTTTGCGGGGACAAGAGGCTGGCCACGGGCTGGACAAAGGCTTCCGGTAGGCCGCATCTGGCCCCCGAGCCGGGGTTTGAAGACCCCTGATCCATGGCATGCCAATTACTAGAGAAAATCAGAAAATGTGGCATTTTAATTTGCGGGTATGAACCCCCAACTATAGGTTAACATTCTAGCTAACAATTTTCTTCTGCAAACCAGGCAAGGGTACTTACAAAGTTTTGTGTTGTTTTTTTAACTAGTTTCAAAAACTTTTCACGACCCGCCAAAAATCAACTCGTGACCCACTTGTGGGTCCCAGCTTTGAGTTTGGAAAACACAGGTATTTCAGCCTGATACAAAGAGACTTGTTTATATGCTGCAATACTATTGTCACACCTAGTAAACTAGCATTATTGGAAAGACGGATCACTTTTCATAGTGCTGTGACTTGGCTGGTGATTATTTTGACATGTCTGCAGTGATTCCTTATTCATACACAAGTAATCTTGGCAATCACCTTTTCTCCTGTTTTGCTCTCGGCACCAGTGGCTAAGACTCTTTTTACTTGAAATCCTTGCTTGAAATTACTTGCTTGAAATCCTTCCTAGAATCCACTGGCAAATGTTTCTAATGCGTCCTTGATCTCTCTTATTTATACTGTGCAGTTCCTGCCACAGAGATCTCATTCCACAAACCCAGACTGCATGATGCCTCATGGGACTTTCCTGCACCAGACCCTGGATTTTGATGAGTTCATTCCTCCAATTCCTCCTCCGCCTTACTACCCTCCTGAGTATACCTGCACTCCTATGATTGAAGCACAAAGGTGATTTTTGTTTTCATCCTATACATAACTGCTCACACAACAGGGATGGGTGAGTTAACCCTAGCTTGATGTTTCCTGATCTAACTCACATACAACCACCCATACGCTTGCCTAGAACTTCATAGAGTAAAAAGGTCCTCTTCAGGGCTGCTGTTTGTATTGTTTTTTGTTCTAAAAATCCTCCTGATTTTGGAAATGGGCTATGTCAGAAGGCCAGATGCAGGGGAGGGCACCAGGATGAGGTCTCTTGTATCTGGTGTGCTCCCTGGGGCATTTGGTGGGCCGCTGTGAGATACAGGAAGCTGGACTAGATGGGCCTATGGCCTGATCCAGTGGGGCTGTTCTTATGTTCTTATGTTTTTTTTTTTTTAAGATAGTGGCATATCTTTCTTTGCTGAGGGCCATGCAGCTGGGCAGGACCACCCACTGAGTCACCACCTGGTGGTGGATCTGAGTCACCACCACTGGGAGCAAAGTGCTGGACAAGTTAGATTTTTGGTTTGATCCTGCTGGGCTGCTCTTATGAGTCACAAGCCAATCCATCTCTAAAGCTGCAATGCTTTGCACACTTACTTGGGAGAAAGTTGCATGGAACCCGTAGGGAGCGATTGACTTTTGCATAAACATGTGTGGGATCAGGCTGCATATACATGAAATTTATACCAGGCCAGTTAGGTCAATACATCTAACCAGTCCTGCTAAATAATGTTGAGAGGAGTCTGGGCAGCCCTGTCTACTTTCCATTGGGTGCTCTGTCCCACCAGCACAGAGTCTGAAGGGAAGCTGACTGTCTGAATCACATGTAATTTAAATACTACTTTCAAAAATACTACTTTAAATTGGGTGGTAAGGGTGATTCAGATATTCTGTGCCCCCACTCAGTTATGCACTAGTGCAGGGATTCCTAAAGTGTGCATTAAGACACCTTAGGTCATCGGAGCACACTCACAGGGGTGCCACAGAATGTCCCCGGTCACCCTTCCTCCTGGGGGGGGGAAATCTCATGAGATTTTGTGAGATCTAAGATGGCAGCACCTGGCTGAGCTGGGAAGAACTTGCTGCAGGGTTGCCATGAACCTGGTAAGTATGGGAATCACTGCACTGGTGGGATGGCACATGAGATCGGAAGGAGGCATGCATGCACAAACTTCTCCTCCATGATTTGGTAGGGCCGCACGGACTTACTGTCAAAACTAGCCCTGCTGTCTTGATTCTTTAAAATGTGTTTATTATCAGTGCTGGGGTTTATCATCATAATGGTCATCCTTGCTTTTTAGAGGGCTCCATTTGGACTTTCCTCACTCACCCATCAGCGCTTTATACGAAGTTGCCATCAACAGCCCCGGCATGCTCTATCCGGCGGAACTTCCCCCTCCCTATGAAGCAGTAATTGGACAGACTGCTGCCAACCAGGTAAGAAAGAATACCAGCAGGAGGTTGGGGATGGTGGTGATGGAACAGCCTGGGCAGAACCTCAGAGGCACTGTACCTCGTAGTTGCATTACTTGATGATTTTCTTAATCGGTGATAGAATTGATTCTTTGACTCTAGAACACCTTCAGATTTGGTCAGTGCAAAAGCTGTTGGCTACATTGACCACAAGCCCACTTTCCATGGTGTGATCTTGTGCTGTGTGTGAATTAAACCGCCACATGTTGGCAACCTTCAGTCTCGAAAGACTATGGTACAAGCCTACAGCACCTGGTATTCCCAGGCGGTCTCCCATCCAAGTACTAACCAGGCCTGACCCTGCTTAGCTTCCAAGACCAGATGAGATCTGGCATGTTCTGTTCTGTTGGCAACCTTCAGTCTCAAAAGACTATGGTATCGCGCTCTGAATGGTGGTTCTGGAACAGCATCTAGTGTGGCTGAAAAGGCATGAGATCTGGCATGTGCAGGGTAATCATCAACAGACAGATTCAAATGGGTCCTTGTCAGCATTGTCAGATCCACCAACTCCAGGAAGGAGGATGCTAAACAGGTAGGAAAGACCTACATGATTGGCCCCACCAAATGGTTATTTATTACACATACCCACACTTCCTAGAGGTGTGGGGTCTCACCATGAGGAATTGACACCGTCTGTGTGGTATTCGTAATTCCACCGAATGTGACAATGGCCAAGGAAATTGAACTAATTCATGGTGGAGAGATATCTCACTGGCTATTAGTTATGATTATATGGAACCTCAATATTTAGCAGCAGTATACCTCTGAATACCAGTTGCTGTGGGGGCAACAGCAGGGGTAGCTATCACCTTCTTCAAGTCTTGCTTATTGACTTCCTGGAAGCATCTGATTAGCCAGTTTGGAAAGTGGGATGCTGGGCTCAGTGGTCTTTTGGTCTGATCTAGCAGGGCTCTTTGGGTGTGTGCATAGGAATCTAAAGCCACTTGATCAGATGATTCATACACTTGGAGGAATAAATGCACAGGTATTTTTTCTTAGTTGTTCTGTTGAATTCCAAAATACAGGTGGAGTAGCAATAGAATGGCAGACATTTTTTAAAAATTAAAGCACACGCACACAACCCTGAGCACTTTTCTATTTTTCAGATAGTTAATTTTCAGTCTATGGCCTCCTGTTTACCCTTCCCAAAATGTATCTTGGGATTTTAACCTATACATCTGCATTCTCCGGGATTTTGAGTTACGCTTGAGCACTCAGTTGCATAATGACATTTTGGTAAAGGTCACACACAAAGTCAGAGAACTTTGGGTTCTAGCTGAGAAAACACGCAGACATAGCAGAGCTGAAGAACTGATTTGTTGAAACTGAGTCTTCCCAGTCAAGGAGGGGGAATCAGGCATTGAAGAGAAATTTGACGTCAGTCAGAAATCTTGCAAGCATGATATATCTTCGTAATAACAACAAATCTTCTGCCCATTGATTTCATGGAAAAGATTTTTTGCTTCCTTTTTCATTACAACAGCTGCTGAAGTCATTCTGTTGGCAACAGACTTGAACAAAAGAAAGATGAAAAAGCTAGGTGACTTAGGGCCCAATCCTAAGCAGTTGTAGTGCCGGCTCTGAGCTCCAGCGCCAGCTCTGGATGTCGCAAATGTGCCATAAGACACATCTGTAGCACCCGGAGAGGAGGGCCGCCGGCACTGGGCCAACACCAGTTGGCCCTGAGCCTCAGCACTGCTTGGAAAGCCGGCCATGGTGTTGTGTTGCTCTCAGACTACTCTTTCTAATGGACCAAGGTATGGTTGTGTACTCACAAGTAAACTCGTGTTGTGCTCAGTTTTACATTCCATAGGGTTCCGTTCTTGTCAGTTTCAGTTTTGCAACCTACCAGCAAGTGGCTCACAGCCCAGTTTGAGAAACCCTGTTCTAGAGCAAGTACTGTAGTAGCAGGCATTTTTGGATGGTGAGCAGGGCCAACTCTAGATCTGGCCTTGTTTTTTTGGTGGCTGTTGGTTCTCCCCATGTTGAATCTCAATAGGAAAAATAGTCAGGGGTAACATTGCCATGAGGGAAGACTGAGGAGTATCCTTTAGGGTGAAGATGCTGAGCATCATCACTGAGAATAGCAGAGTGTGAGAAAGGGTGACACATCACCTTGCATGTGAGGCACATTTTAATGGGAAGCTTGAAGAAAGGGAAAACGAGGTTTGCCTCGCCTGTCAGCAGCAGCTAATATGACTCACTCCTCCTTGCTTTCCCCTGTCTAAAAAACCCATCCAATGTAAAACCCTATTTTGGTAATTTGGAAATGGAGAGAAAGGCTTGTGTCATTTTGCCTACCTGTAACTGAGTTAGTTACCTTTTGGGCAAGCCTTATTGAACCGAACAGGAGTCGTATTAAATTTATTTTTGGTTATTGCTTTCTCTTATTTTTTCTTTCTTTCTGTATTTGTGTATGCAATAATGATAGTAAATTACACTGTGTAACACAAAACACTGTGTAACACAGAACACTTGTTTATGTTGAATGTTGAATTTTTAATGTTTCTGAAACAATTCAGAGGCACTGATTCCAACAGTAATCTTAATTTTTTTTTATCATCAAAATTTTTAGTTATTTTAAATGTTGTTTTTATCTATCCTAAGTTTCTGGAGGAAAAATCCATTACGGGGTACAAGCCATGATGTGTATGTGCAATCTCCTGATTTTAGAAATGGGCTATGTCAGAAGGCCAGATGCAAGGGACGGCACCAGGATGCAGGTCTCTTGTTATCTGGTGTGCTCCCTGGGGCATCTGGTGGGCCACTGTGAGATACAGGAAGCTGGACTAGATGGGCTTATGGCCTGATCCAGTGGGGCTGTTCTTATGTTCTTATGTTCTTATGATATGGCAAGCTCCAAACCCCAGCCCATGGACCAGATCTGGCACCTGTAATGTTTGGGGGGACCAGAGGCACAGGAAGGAGGCTCCCCAGTGAAATGGTAAACTCCATGCGTGCCGAGGAAGGGATTTTTGAGACGCAGCAGTCTCCAGTTTGCATTTTGATACACATTGTATTATACAGCTGCATAGCGTAAATTGATGCTATGCCAAAAACTATTGATGCTATGCCAAAAATAGTGGCATTTTTGAAATCTTCATGCCAAAATTAATAAAGAAACATTAAATATTCAGTCAAACATGAAATTGCTCAAATTTTGTTACACAGTGCTTTTATGCCGTCCTGTCAAGGAGAAGCATGAGAAATGGCGAGGGAAACCAAATGAGTTTCTATAATTTATCCTAGAAATTATTGCCCTGTTTGTAGTACTACTTGGGCTGTGCAAAATCCTTGTAAGAAGGTGGGGAAATGCTCCATGTAAATGAAAATCCAATGACGTGAGCCCAGAGGGTTTTTTTCCCCCTTTCCTAAAAGAACCAAACTCAAATCTCTAACTGAGGCAAGCCAAAATGAACTGTAATCCAATAAACAACCCTGAACTCAACTGCGTGAAAGATTTGCATGGAAAATGTTATGTTGGAATTGAAAACTCTTGCAAAGCTTTTAGGAAAGGATCATGAGTACAGTCAGCAGAAAAAAGATGCCTTTCTACCTGCAGCCCTTTCCTGAAGGTGAAGTGGTTTCTCAATTCCAATGCCAAGCTTTTCCATGTCTATTTATTACTCAAAGGATCAGGACTCGCTCAAGCTGGTGCAGTCTGTTTTTGGCACCTCAATAGCTCTGAAAAGAGAAGTTCGGTTACAGTTTGTTTGTTTGCTCAGAATATTTGTATCCTGATTTCCATCTGTAAGAGTTTGCAACACAGCTTACAACATAGCAGAACAAATGAGAAGATCATTTTTTTTATCCCAAAGAGGCTCAGAATCTAAAAAGAAGCACAACTGGAAAAGATACTATGCTGGGATGAACAGGATCGGTTGCTGTCCCCCTGCTGAATATAAGAACATCACCACTTTGAAAGTTACCTTGTGTTTCAGGTGTAGGGCCTAAGATAAGTGTGTGTGTGTGTGTGTGTGTGTGTGTGTGTGTGTGTGTGTGTGTGTGTGTGTGTTCCTTGTAACTTAAAAATATTTGTGTCACTCTGTAATGAGTCAGCTTAGCTGCTGGTGCAAGTCCATGTTGAGCCATGTCAGCGGTTCAGGCCCAGGAAGGAGGATACAGCGCATGCTGGCACTGCTGATCTCAATCCCTCCCTGTCCCAGACCATTCACCCCTTGCCCCCATTACTGCTGCCAACCCCCTGCCCTGTTAACCCCCTCTCTGCCGATTATTACAGAATCTCCATTATAATAACCTTCACTTATATGTGTGGGGGCCTAGGAGCTTCTGGAGGCTGGAAGTCGATATGGTGCCTATTCTGGACCAATCGGAACAATCTCAGCAGGATAAAAAGGTCCACCACAATTGCCTAGGAGGAGGTGGAAGCATATTGTGGCAGGATGATGTGGGTGAATATTCTGCTACCCTTAATGAGCCCAGGCTGTACTGGGAGAGGAAATAGTATCATGATGTATCTTCCCATGCATAATGCATCCACCAGCATAGTGCATTTAGCATAATAGGGCACACTGTCAGTGACCACTGGAAGCACCTCCCCCCGGAACATTCTGCTGTCTCAGCATCATCGGTTTGAACTCTGACTGGCTGCCCAGAGGCCAGAAATCGATGCCAGATGCCTTCCACTCCAAGCTGCCGGATGCCACTGAGAAACCGGAATCCGACATGGAGTCTGATGATGATGCTCGACAGTCTGCAGACAGCGACCACAACAATGATGATGAAGTATCTCCCTATTCTGTGCTCCAACTAGCCGTCTTTGGCAATGACGACTGCAAGTGCTACTGACCCATTATGTCTCTGGCTGCATCAGTATATGTGCTGTTAACTTAGCAGTATGTGTCAGAGTGTGTTAACATGCCATGTTCAAAGAGCTAAAGGAGAAGAATTAAGCAGCACAACTCAGGTTTACAAGTGTGGACTGTCACTCTTTTTTTTCTTTTTTCTAAATTGCAGTGATGCTCCTTTTTTCTGTACTGCTCCTTTTTTCTGGTGACAAAAATGTTGAACACAATAAATAAGGGCGCAATCCTAAGCCACTTTCCCGCACTGACTTAAGGGCAATGCAGCTCCAAGATAAGGGAACAAACAATCCCTTACTTTGAGGAGGCCTCTGAGTGACACCCAACTGCAGGATGCAGCACATTCCCCATTGGTAGACCCATTATTTTTAACTGTAATCTGAAAAGTGCTTCTTTAATGAGTTCTACAAAAAATAGGTTTCATCTCTCAGGCTTTAACTTTCTAAAAAAAAATTATTATTCCTCTGCACCAGCCTGTTATTGTCCCAGATAAATAGAAGTTCAGAAGGACTTCTTACAGAAATAAAGTTGAGCTTCTTTTGGAAATAGACAGTGTATCAGTGAAAAACAGATTCTCAAGGACTAAAATATTATTTCTGCATTTGCTTCCTGAACAATCTGTCCTGTACTTGATGTATCCTTTTGCCAGAGGTTGCAGCATGTTTTGTAGAGAGAAACCTGCTGGAACTTTATTTATTTGAAGCGTCTGGTGATATTATTCAACCTGCGAACAATTCTTAAAACTGGGCATTGAGCATTCCCACCAGCTGCTTATATATTTGAAAAAATATATAATAATTTGGTAATAAACAATATTTCAGCAGATTCAGCAAAAGGACAAGAGTTCTTTTATGCCGTGGAGAAATAGCTAAAAACTTCACAACTTCGTTAAACAGGAAAAAAAGCAAATGAACATATTGTAGATGAGAAGCGTAAGTTAACTGCTTCCTATTTAGTATTCCATATAGTGCAGTGTTACTCAATCATTTTGATTGGTAAACAATCAATTGGTAAAACAAATTTACCAGTGGTAAAAGTGGTTTCTAGTGGTACTTGCTGGACCCTTGGACACCTACCGCCCAGCAGCAAGACCAGGAACACGACACAACAAACAGCAGTAGGAGACTCAGCTCGGGAGGGAGAGTTCAAGAGCATGCTTTTCCGCCTTGGGTGCCCTTCTGGGAGAAAGGCGGAATATAAATCTAATAAATAAATAAATAAATTTCCATGCTCAGAAAAGGCCTCCCGTCCACCCTGAGCCTCTTACTGGTGTCGATCATGTCACATCTACCAACCCAGAAGTAACTGGTGTTGATGCCTTCACCAGTTACTTCCAGTGGTACTTCGAATAGATGGACCACGTGAAGTGGCATAGCGGAGAACAAACACTGAGAAACACTGATCCAGTTTGATCAGCTATTCAGGCTGCCGGCAGGCTCCTTTCATCATGCTGTACGCATCAATGCTTATAGTGACCAGTTTTAAGCAAGAACCACTTCCGAGTAAGCATTTAAAGATTGTTAATGGGCATGTGGGGGAGGGCAGCAACTGATCTGCAGATGCTTGAAACAGTGGATACAGGATCTACAGATACAGTGGGCCCGCATATATTTAAATGCAACTACTGCTGGCATAAGCACTGTAGCTAAAGCAGCTTTCTCTCCAGAACATGAGAAATGGTTGGTAACGGACTCAGCAGTAATTTGTAGCTGAGCTTGTAGAAAGGACATGTGTTCCTTTCTGACTTGGGCTCTTTGCTTCTGTGATGGGCTGCTAGGTGATTTCACTGCAAGATTTGTTCACTGCTTGCTTTCCAGCACAGCTGGGAAAAACAGCAGGGTAAAAAAAACAAAAAAACCCAAGATGAGTTATCAGTACTACGTTCATTCATCAGTGGAAGAGGTTGCTTCCATTTCCACAGGGCCCAGCTGCTGCCAAACCTCTTGGTTCTCCTCCCAATGTTCTCCTGCCGGAGGAGATAATATAATAACAGGAGCATTGGTCTCCTCCCTGTTCTTCTCATTAAATGAATGCGCTGGTGTTGCAGCTGCATCTACGGCTGTCACCTGTCACTGAAAGGCAGGGAAGGAAATGCGCAATTACTGCAAAGCCACTATGGTCCTAACATAATAAGCTGAGCAGACACAGTGAGCGAAGCTCACTCAGATTAAATCACGGTGATTCAGAGCAACCCATAGAATAATTAGTTACAATATACAATTGTCAAATTGCTGCCTCATATTACTGTACTGTTCTGATTTGCTCACCCAAATCTAACTGAACTTAACAGCCTTTTGGAGAACAGGGTTCAAGTTCAACTTCTTTTTTTTTAAGAGGCCACCGGAACAAGGGGACATCCACTAAAACTCAGTGGCATGAGAGTTAGAACAGACAAAAAGAAATATTTATTCACCCAGTGTGTGATTAATCTGTGAAACTCCTTGCCACTGGATGTGGTGATGTATCTGGTCTAGATGCCTTTAAAAGGGGATTGGACGGATTTCTGGAGGAAAAATCCATCACAGGTTAGAAGCCATGATGAGTATATTCAATCTTCTGGTTTTAGAAGTAGGCTGTCTCTGACATGCCAGATGCAAGGGAGTGGCAACAGGATTCAGGTGTTTCATCGTCTTGTGTTCTCCCTGAGACATCTGGTGAATTAAAAGGAAGCTGGACTAGATGGGCCTTTGGCCTGATCCAGCAGGGTTTATGATCTGATGAGGCACCAAAAGGAGCTGTGGCAACATGGAAGTGTGGGGTGGCATGTGTAGTTTATTACAGAAGGGGGTGCCTGACTGAACTCAATGGCAAAGTGGATCTCTGCCACCCATCTTGTTTTCTTCAGCAAGCAAACAGAGATTGAGATGAAGGGCATTATCATGCTTAGAACTGTATTAAACGATAAGACGTCCCCCAACTTTCTCTCTCCAGTGACTCCCCCCCAGACACAAGACAAATGACTCAAACCTGCACATGCATATAACATATGTGTTCTTGCTTTGGCCTGATACGTAGCTATGAACCCGGCAATTTTCAATCATTTTCATCTCACAGCTCACTGACAAGGTGCTAAAGTTGTCAAGGAACACCATCAGTTTTTTTGTTTTTTTTTTGGCAAGGCACACTGCACTGCCAGCAAGGGGCTTACATCCCCCAACAGCCCTACTAACAAATGACCTTCCCCCAAACTCCCATATCTGCAGATAATTCATGACGCACTAATGTGTCATGGCACACTGGTTGAACATTGCTGTATTAGCCCCACTCAGCTTGTCCATTCTAGAAGTCACAAGAGTACCTCAATGAGTTAGTTCTACTGTGGGTTCTAATGCTATGCAGTGGAATCACTTTCAATTTTGGGAGATGATGGGTGTGATGCGGCAGCTTGAAGTGACCAACAGCCCAATCTTAAGCTGCCTGGTGTATAGGGCTGCCGTGGCGCTGAAAATAGCTGCCACGGTATCCTAAGCGCACCAGGCAGCCGCTAGAGGCTCCTCAGAAGAAGGGAACATTTGGGGGGCGGAGTTAACACTCAGTGCAGTAGCAGGGAACCTTGGAGGACTCCGGGGGGAACTGCTAAATAGATGCGTTTCCAGAGGACCTCAGCAGTGAGGGACTCTTCATTGTCTAAGAAGAAGACATGACGGCTGAGAGCTTGAACTGGGGGGGGTCTCGAGGGACAGTGGTCGCAGAGTTATCCCCCAGATATCGCTCTATGTTGGATCACATCGTATACTGGGCGCCATCTTCAGAGAAGATTCGGAGAAGACAGATTCAGATAGCTGGGTACGGCCTAGATACTACAATATGGCAGCGAAAAAAGCTTTATACTGTGAGTAACCAGTTCGTTAAAAGGCTATAAAAAGAACTGCAATCAAGAGGTTGGAAGGAGGGAAAGATAACTTTGAGATTATTTACGTTGGCTTGTAGCCACCCAGAGGGGAAAGAGCGAACCTGGATTTAAAGAAGCCCCTGCTGGAGTAGTTTTTTTTTCTTTTTTGTAATAAGGGTGACTGGAAGAAAAGGCGAGAGACAAGATAAATAAGGGAAGATAAAAGATCACCCTGCATGGAAAAGGAATAAATAACTAACCTTTAACGACTGGAATAATTTTTACTTTCGCTTTTCCAGCAAGAATAATAATAATAATTAGGTATTTATATACCACCTTTCTGGTCATTGGATTACTCCTCTGACTTTATTCAAGGAGGTTTACATAGGCATTTCTAAATCCCTCAAGGGGATTTTTACAATCATAAAAGGTTCTCTCTTTCAAGAACCAACAGCATTTCAGAATGGATCTTCCTGGTCTGGTCTCACTTCTGGCTTCCAGTTGCCTCCCACGCAGGCTGGCAAGCAGCTCCTTCATCTCTCACCAAAGAGCTGATGGAATAACTCAGCTCAGCTTGTCAGCTGCTTTAACGTCTCGCCATTCAGGGATCTGTCGGTGGCCTCGAACTGGCGACCTTTATCTTCAGGCTAACAGAGGCTCTACCCTCTAGACCAGACCTGGATTTAGGCCTGGCCATTTAAAGACATATTAACTTAATTTGACAGTGTTATTGACCTGAATTGGATTACTGATCCACCTCTTTTGGATATTAAAAATTAAGGATTACCTTGGACAAGAAGGGATGCAAGATAATAAGACTTGGATGACTCTTTAATTGTTGGACTGATTTGACATTGTTATTGACTGGAAATGGAATATTGACTTACCCCTTTTGGATATAAAACTTGGAAATTAGCCTTACAAGAAGGTGAAGCAAGATAATGAGAGTTGGTTGATTTTTTAATTGCTGGACCGTTATATCTCTGTTTTTTACAGCCAGAGGTATATTGGCTTGATTTGATATTGATAAGAATGGCATCTAAAAATTTAAAGGATGTTAGTAAAAGCCAGTTTTTATTAATGGATATGTTGTGGGATTTCAGAAGCAAAATGAAGCAAGAGGTCAGAACATTATCTGAACAAATGAAGCAAATAAACTCCTCCTAGAACAGGAACAGATTACAGATGCAGGAATGCAGGAACAGATTACAAATAACAGACAAGAAAAAAGAATGGATCAAATGTCGGATGAAACTAAAGAAGTGGAGGTTTTTGAAATAAGACAGGAGATGGCAAAAAGCAACAGTTATTATCAGAATTAAGAATTTTAAGGAAGGAAAAAAGAGGGAACTTTCAGAGAAAGAGTTGTTTCAAGAAGAAGAATCTTTGCATTAAATCCAAAAAGAACAGAATGGAGAAAAAGAAAGAAGAAAAGAGAGGGATCAAGAAATACAAGAGAGTTAAGAAGAAAAAGAAGTGGTAGGAGCAGTGGGAGAAGCAAGAAGGAAAACACCAACAAGACAGAGAACAAAGAAAGTACTGAAAGTGAAAATGACTGAACAACAAGTAGAAATTTTCTTTGTAGATATTAGTGGACTGAATTCTCTTTAGAAGAGAAGAGTATTCCATTGATTATATCAAATCAAAGCAGATATAAATGAAAACAAATTTGGAATACAAATATTGTGGTAACTAAAGTGGTATTAAGATAATTAAAGCGGTATTTTTTTAAAGAGAAAATTCATAAAATGTTTTATAGATGGTATTTAATTTCAGAGAAAATAACACAGGGCTCAGGATTCAGTAGAGCTGATCTGCACTGGGCCCATTCTCCCACCCCGCTCCCTCCCCCCACACCACCCCAGAACGCCTCCTTCCTGCCTCCCCCATGCCCCCACCTACCTCTCCACTGCCTGGCAGTTCAGGCAACTGCCAAGCAGCAGAGTACTGCCTTTCCACTGGCACTGGGCTAGCTCTGAGGGCTTGGAAATGTGCTTTATGGCATGTTTGTGACAGTGGGCTCCAAGTGAGGCCAGACACGGTTTAGGACTGGGCTCCAAGTGGGGTTCTAGGTTCATTCATCCTTATTATCATTCATCTGAAGTATCATTCAGGTTCACAGAGCATCACACAATGGTTCCACGGCTCTGTCAGCAAATGCATAGCCCATGAAATCAGCTAGTTAAAGCAGACAGCCAACATGATGTCTCATGCAAGAGGGGCAGCCCTTTCTCCTTTCCGCGCTACAATTCCCAACGGGACGTGCATCAAATCACACTTGCACAAAATAGTGCAGCCCCTTCTTCCCCTGCCGCACAATTCCCAGAATGCTTTGCAAGAGCACAAAATGGTGCGAGACTGATGCGGTGTCTCGTTTGGGCTTGTTTCGAGTCAGAACACCACAACAAAAATGCTGCCAAGTTTCCCAAATCACTCATTACAAATGGAGAATCGCATTGCGGGGAGAGAGGACTTGCGTGTCCGTCTGTCTCCAGTGTCAGCTGCGCATAATTGTCCCTGTAGTCTGAAAATGAGGAAGAAAGGAAGCGCCAGGCTTTGAAGTGCGAACAACAAGAAAGTGTGTGGAGCCTCAAATTGATTCTTGCGAGACGGTTGAACTGACGCTCAGTAAAAAGGAGGAGAAGACGTGACAAAAACGGTGCATCTAAAGAAATGAATTTAAGTACCTTCAAGAAATTCACAGAATGGCCTTTTCACCTCCTGTGGTTTTTAAGCTGCCATTTAGCAACTCATGCCTCAAGCAACAGATATTTTTCCACCGAGATTAGAAACACCCGAGAGAGGATTTGCATGGGGAGATGCCCCTTGGTATTATTAAAGGAATTAAGATGCACTTTCCTGCTTAGCTCTTGGGCATAGTTGTAGCTGTCTGGATGCAGATGCTCTTGTTGCTGGTTTGCTTTCATTTACTGTTCTTAATTTTTGTTTCTAGTCTTGTATGTCAGCTGCCTTGAGCCTTAGAAAACTGGTGGATCAGTTGCTTCAGGGCCTGATCCAGAGCTCGGTGCACCAGCTTATCACCAGTGCACGCTGTCACAAACATGCTGTAAGACATGGTTGTGGCCTTACTGTAGGCCCAGCACTGGAGCAAGCTCAGCGCAAGCCCATGCTGGGCTAGCTCTGGTGCTAGGCTGTGGTCCACCACCCGGCAGCTTGCCCAAACCACCGGGTGATGGAGAGGTTAATGGGCTTGGGGGAGGCCTTCCAGGGTGGGGAGAGGGCAGGGAGGAGGTGTGGTGGGAGGGGGCGGGACCAGTGGAGTTCTGCTCGACCGGATCCTGAGCCCCATGTCGGGCTGCGCAGCTTGACGTGGGACACCTTGATTCTATGTTACTCAAGAGCCACCACAGAATTAAGTAGCCCCATTGTGGGGATACTTCTCTTAACCCAGGGAAGGGGACAAAGTGCCCTTCCCCCAAGGAGCTTCCTTGTGCTGCCCAGTGTGTTCAGGATGCAGCGGCAGCCATTTTCGCTGAGGTGGCAGCCCTGCGCGCTGGGCAGCTCAGGATTGGGCTGAGTTAATAAGCATATCTGGGCTCTGAGGGCCCAGTACTATCCAACTTTCTGGCACTGATGCAGCCACAATGTAGTCTCAAAGTAAGCCAAGAAATGTTCCCTTACCTTGAGGAGGCCTCTGTGAGTGTTCCCCCCCCAGCAGGATGCAGCGCATGCCCCATTGGCACAGCTGCTTCAGTACTAGAAGTTTGGCTAGGATTGGGCCCTGAATTCTCCTGAGATGAGTCAGATGGCAGAATGGGCACAATACCTAGTGATTAGCAATGGCCATTCACCCCCAGTGGCATGCAGTGAAGGCAGTGGCTGGGAAAGCACTTGCTGTGGTGCCATAAGGCATTCTGGGGCAGTGCCCAGCCACTCAGAGGGAAGGCTGAGCTTGTCACTGCTGCACCTCTCATCTTTTCCATTCATGGCCCTCAAGGATTCCCAGTCTGGCCCATGGGTAGCCCTCGGTCTGGCCCTCCAGAGACTTACTAGAGCCCATGCTGACCCATTGCAACTGCTCTCAGCGTGGGGGCGACTGATATCTTGCATGAGCTGCAGGCCAAGGACTCCCTCCACTGCTTGCTGTTTCACGTCTGTGATGCGGCAGCGGCAGCGACAGAAAGGACACTCTTGCTTTGTGCAAGGCCTTTTATAGGCCCTGAGCTACTACAAGACCTTCATTCATTCATATAAGTTCCATCTCTAATATATTCATTTATGTAAATTTATTCAATTTTGAAATTTAAATTCATTCCTTTTCTTCCCTGGCCCCTGACACAGTGTCAGAGAGCTGATGTGGCCCTCCTGCCAAAAAGCTTGGACACCCCTTGTCTATATAACATAAGAACATAAGAACAGCCCCACTGGATCAGGCCATAGGCCCATTTAGTCCAGCTTCCTGTATCTCACAGCAGCCCACCAAATGCCCCAGGGAGCACACCAAATAACAAGAGACCTCATCCTGGTGCCCTCCCTTGCATCTGGCATTCTGACATAGCCCATTTCTAAAATCAGGAGGTTGCTCATACACATCATGGCTTGTACCCCGTAATGGATTTTTCCTCCAGAAACTTGTCCAATCCCTTTTTAAAGGCGTCCAGGCCAGATCCTGTGGCAAGGAGTTCCACAGACCAACCACACACTGTGTAAAGAAATATTTTCTCTTGTCTGTCCTAACTCTCCCAACACTCAATTTTAGTGGATGTCCCCTGGTTCTGGTGTTATGTGAGAGTGTAAAGAGCATCTCCCTATCCACTCTGTCCATCCCCGGCATAATTTTGTATGTCTCAATCATGTCCCCCGTCAGGCGTCTCTTTTCTAGGCTGAAGGGGCCCAAACGCCGTAGCCTTTCCTCGTAAGGAAGGTACCCCAGCCCCGTAATCATCTTAGTCGCTCTCTTTTGCACCTTTTCCATTTCCACTATGTCTTTTTTGAAATGCGGCGACCAGAACTGGACACAATACTCCAGGTGTGGCCTTACCATAGATTTGTACAACAGAATTATAATATTAGCTGTTTCGTTCTCATATCATACAGAATGACATAACACAGCTCAGTGGAAAAATTTTAATATTTATTTTATTTTTACTTTTTGTAGCAGCTATTTCACTGGAGTATGACAGGTGAGGCTCTGCCTCCCCTGACTGGTTGGCAACCTTCAGTCTCGAAAGACTATGGTATAAGCCTACAGCACCCGGCATTCCCAGGCGGTCTCCCATCCAAGTACTAACCAGGCCTGATGCTGCTTAGCTTCCAAGATCAGACCAACAGCTTCTCTGGAAAGGACAGAGAGAAATCCCCTGACTACGTACCCCTGTTCACCCCCCCATGTTCCCTACTCTTCCTACTGGACAGATTTATTTATTATATTTTTCAGGTTTTTATACCACTCTTTCTCCAAAGAGCTCAGAGTGGTGTGCATGACTCCTCCCCTCCTTTTGACCTCACAGCAACCCTGTGAGGTAGGTGAGGCTGAGAGAAAGTGACTGGCCCAAAGTCACCCAAGGAAGCCTCATGTCCGAGCAGGAATTTGAACCAGGATCTTCCAGGTCTCATTCCAACACCAGAACCACGACACCATCCTGGATTGACTGGGGAAAAAGAAAGCCACTGCTCAAGACTTGGAAGCCCAGTCTGGGTGAGTCTGCCTTGGGCAGTCCTTTTTTCCAGGCAGGGCCAATCAGAGAGAGAAGCAGGAGGGACCATTTCCTCAGATTTATGCACATTTCTTTTTTGTGTGTTTGCTTTGGCATCCCTCTGGGGTTCAAAATGTGGCACACTTTCCCATTTTTAAAATTTTTTATGATAGCCAAGGGTCTTGAGAGCTGGAAGTGAAACCAACCCAGTTGTGCTCTTTTCCAACCTTACTGCACCAGATTTAGCTTTTGTAATCTCTTGAGCTCTGGTCATATTTTTTACTGTTACTGCACTTGAAGGCTTTTTATTCATTCACAAGCTGCTTTTTTCGTCTTGCTCCTTAGTTTGTTAGTTTTTTAATTTCATTGTCTTCAAAAAACCTCTCTCTCTCTCTCTCTCTCTCTCTCTCTCTCTCTCTCTCTCTCTCTCTCTCTCTCTCTCTCTCTCTGGTAAGATATATGTTTTATACATATATGATATATGTATATGATATATGACATATATGATATATGATTATACATTTTTATTGAGATTATCACAATACATTGTATCTTCAATAAATCCAGATTAACAGTTTTCATTTCAGTCATTACCTTTATCCCATTTCCAATCAACCAACTCTCATTATCTTGCTTCATCTTATTGTAAGGCTAATTTCCAAGTTTTATATCCAAAAGGGTGCTTCTTATCTTATCTTACCTTTATCCCATTTCCACTCCCCACCTCCCTCCCCACTTCGGACTTTCCACAGCGTCTTTTACCATTTGCAAATTTAATTATTTATACCAGGCTAAATTATACCAAAATTTATTTATTACCAAGCTAAACTCTTGTTCATTATATAGCTCTTATTATCATTCAAATAACCATAATAGACCCCTAACCTCCCAATTTTTCTCCAAATAAACTTTAAATTTATGCCATTCCGAGTAAAATTTCTCTAACATTTCCTCATTCAAACTTCTTGAGAGCTTATCCATTTCCATTATATACATCATCTTTTGTAACCATTTGTCTATATCGGGGACTTTATCTTGTTTCCAGTACTTTGCATATACCATCCTTGCTGCAGTCACCATATACCATAATAGGGCTACGAAGGTACTAAGGTATACAGTTTATAAAAGTCCAGAATTGTTTCTGTTAGGTTTAAATCTGGAGAAAATAGTAGTTAATGCTCAAGGCTCAAAGCTCTTTTCTTGACCGCTTTGGTGTGGAAACCTCACATGTGAGTTTTTACAGGATTCAAAATACCAATGAAGCTCTTGGCAGGAGAGCTTCTGTTGGACAATCAATGATTTATTTTGGACTCTGCTGCCCCCTGCTATGATCTCTTGCTCACACACGGCCATCCAGGAGCAGATCTTGGAGATGACATTTCTCTCTTCACTCCCTGACCTTGCTTAATACATATTTAGTGTTTGCTGGCATTCATCTCACAGAAACAATCTCGCTGTTTTTCTTTTGGACAGCAAGACCAAAAAAAAAAAGATAAAAGTGTCAGCATTTCTTATTTGATTTGAAAAGCAGAGTTGTAATATTTTACATCTAGCTCAGGATTGCTAACACTGACTGGCTGCAGCTCTCTAGGGTTTGAATCACAGAATATTAATGTGTGAAGGGATCTTGAAGGCCATCTAGTCCAACCTCCTGCTCAGTGCAAGCAATGACTGCAGCACCCCTGACAGGTGGCCACCCAAGCTCTGCTTGAAAACCTTCAGTGAGAGAAAGAGCCTGCAACTGCATGAAGTAGCCTACATAAGAACATAAGAACAGCCCCACTGGATCAGGCCATAGGCCCATCTAGTCCAGCTTCCTGTATCTCACAGCGGCCCACCAAATGCCCCAGGGAGCACACCAGATAACAAGAGACCTCGTCCTGGTGCTCTCCCCTACATCTGGCATTCTGACTTAACCCATTCCTAAAATCAGGAGGTTGCGAATACACATCATGGCTTGTACCCCATAATGGATTTTTCCTCCAGAAACTCGTCCAATCCCCTTTTAAAGGCGTCTAGGCTAGACGCCAGCACCACATCCTGTGGCAAGGAGTTCCACAGACTGACCACGCGCTGAGTAAAGAAATATTTTCTTTTGTCTGTCCTAACCCGCCCAACACTCAATTTTAGTGGATGTCCCCTGGTTCTGGTATTATGTGAGAGTGTAAAGAGCATCTCTCTATCCACTCTGTCCATCCCCTGCATAATTTTGTATGTCTCAATCATGTCCCCCCTCAAGCGTCTCTTTTCTAGGCTGAAGAGGCCCAAACGCCGTAGCCTTTCCTCATAAGGAAGGTGCCCCAGCCCCGTAATCAGCTTAGTCGCTCTCTTTTGCACCTTTTCCATTTCCACTATGTCTTTTTTGAGATGCGGCGACCAGAACTGGACACAATACTCCAGGTGTGGCCTTACCATCGATTTGTACAACGGCATTATAATATTAGCCGTTTTGTTCTCAATACCCTTCCTAATGATCCCAAGCATAGAATTGGCCTTCTTCACTGCCGCCGCACATTGGGTCGACACTTTCATCGACCTGTCCACCACCACCCCAAGATCTCTCTCCTGATCTGTCACAGACAGCTCAGAACCCATCAGCCTATATCTAAAGTTTTGATTTTTTGCCCCAATGTGCATGACTTTACACTTACTGACATTGAAGCGCATCTGCCATTTTGCTGC
Source organism: Tiliqua scincoides (assembly GCF_035046505.1). Classification (NCBI taxonomy): domain Eukaryota; kingdom Metazoa; phylum Chordata; class Lepidosauria; order Squamata; family Scincidae; genus Tiliqua; species Tiliqua scincoides. The sequence continues at coordinate 24,182,404 of NC_089828.1, forward strand.
CCATTCTGCCAGTCTGGAGAGATCCTTCTGGAGCTCCTCACAATCACTTCTGGTCTTTACCACTCGGAAAAGTTTGGTGTCGTCTGCAAACTTAGCCACTTCACTGCTCAACCCTGTCTCCAGGTCATTTATGAAGAGGTTGAAAAGCACCGGTCCCAGGACAGATCCTTGGGGCACACCGCTTTTGACCTCTCTCCATTGTGAAAATTGCCCATTGACACCCACTCTCTGCTTCCTAGCCTGTACCAGTGCTAGGCAGCTCTTTCAGGGCGCAATCCTGGAAAGCACTGACATAAGGGCAATGCAGCTCTGAGGTAAGGGAACAAACATTCCCTTACTTTGAGGAGGCCTCTGTGAGTGCCACCCAATTTTAAGATGCAGCACATACCCCATTGGCACTGCTATGCCAGTGCTGGAAAGCACTGACATAAAGGGTTAGGATTGCACCCTCAGTCAGGCAATTCTTCCTCATTCAGTGGCATAGCTAAGGGGGGGTCAGGGAGTACATTACCCCAGGTACCACGCCTTTAGGGGGTTTCTTATAGAATTTGGAGAGGTGGAAGTGTTAAAAATTTTAGTGCCCCTGGGTGCCAGTTGTCTTAGCTACACCACTACATTGTCTAACCTAAATCTACTTCCCTGTAGTTTCAATCCACTGGTTATAGTTTTGTCCTCAGGAGTTAAAGAGAGTAAGTCCGCTTCTTCTGCATGACAGCCCTTCCTATACTTGAATACAACTATCACATCTCCCCTTAATCTCCTCCAGGTGAAACATGCCAAGCTCTTTTAAACATTCCTCATAGGACTTGATTTCCAGATTCTTTACCATCTCTGTCACTCACCTCTGAACCTGTCCTTCCTTATCAATGTCCTACCTAAAACTGTGGTGCACAGAACTGGACACAGTACTTCAAATTCTGACTAGCAGAATCTAGTATGGACTCTTACCTATATGCAAATATAATCAATAACTTAATCCATTAAGGTTTATTTAATGGGATGCAAACTCTTGTGTAAGAATGATCAATTTAAAAGGAGCTCCTCATTAATCAAGCAATCGACCTTTTTTTTAATGACTTGTGGGAACTGAAGCAACGGGGTGACGACTTTAGCATGAGCAAGGACGTGTAGAGCAAATCCAATTGAAAGCCGCTTTGATTCCCATTTGAAATGCCTTTTGTTCTGTGGCAGTGATGGCTGCAAAGAAAATGTGCTCCTCTGTCACCATTGCACCTGCAGAATTCTGCAGAGCTCTTTCAAGTTGTAGGTAGATTGAGACATCCTAATCCTAGGAGGGCAAGTGAGGGCAATGGAGAGTGAGGGTAAAACTAATAAGCTAACAGTTTTGCAAGGAGTGCTGGGGGGAAAAACTGCCCCCAAAGGAAAGTCTTGTTTGACACTGCCAAAAAATAAAATAAAAAAATGTGTGGAAACAAAAGTGAGTTGTTGGGTCACTGCTTTAGCTAGATCACTTCCACCATGCATGAAAAATCTGTTCTGGACATTCTGTGGAAAGATGTGGTGGCGTTCCAAGGTGGTAGAACAGAACTTTAGCACTTTAGATTGCAGGCAGACTTTTGAATGCCTCCCTGCACATATTACAGTAGTAGTGTAATATGCTCCTAGCTTTCCTTGCAGGATACATTTCTAAATAGGGGGCATTCAAAAGAAGTATCCCATCAACTACAGTTTGAAGTGGTATAGTCACCTGACCACCTTGGACTCCACCATCTCATGTTGCTGAGATGTTGCAGAGATCACACCGCAGTTTATCAGGGGCGGATCCAAGGGGTGGGCATGGATGCGTGCCCCCCCCAAACTGTTGTGCCAGTGGGGAAGGGCGCCTGCTGGGATGGAAAGCAAAGTTGGGTGCCAGGGGAACATTCACTGGGTAGGGCGTCAGCGCTGAGATTGCGCCTGGCCAGTGCTCTTGCTGACCCAAGATCTTGCGAGACCTCAGACGGGCCATGTGCCCAGAAGGGGCAGGACTCCCAGACCCAGCAGCCGGGCTCATAAGTCTTTTAAAGTGGTGGCTCTCTTGTATTCATGCAGGGGGAGAACAACTGTCTTAATTCATCCCAGCATAGCATCTGGTTTGTGCTTCTTTTTAGATGGTGGGGCCTCTTTGCGACCAGGAGCCATGTTCGAATTCCTGTTGCTGTGTAAAGTGCTTTTTGTTGAAGACCGGTATATAAATGATAACATGTTTATTTCACACGTGACTGTCGAAGTCTTGCACTCCGTCTGTTGAACCGCAGTTTAAGATCTTGGTCGTGCTTGCCTCCGCTCGTGCTTTTCTGATGATGGAGCGGGACCATGATCTCACATGTTTTTATTGCTTACAGGTTCCAGTCATTGACCAGCGAGTCACGGAGTCCAGCCTGGGTGAGAGGAACACCACAACAGGTTTCATCACCCAAGGTACTTTCAACACTGCCCATTCATTGACTTTGGGCTGAGTCATGCATGTGTGCACATTGCCTTGATGCTAGACATACACTTGATGACTGTTGTGGTATGTGTGAGCTAAAGCCGTTGAAAAGGCTCACTGGTGCTGCATTGGAGGCAATGAGAACGTCTCATATGAGATGACCCATTCACACATGCAAGTCACTACATCATCTGTTGCAGTTATCGGCTGATAAACAGGCCTATGCAAGGCAGACCTTAGTTTGGAAACATTTGGTTGGAGCTTTTGCAACCTGCTGTTTGGGCCAGTTCAGATGACATGTCTAAGCCAACCAGTCTACTGCACAATTAGGGGTAAGACTGTGCTCATCCCATTCCCCCACAAGGATTGCCCCCCTTCTCTTAATCATGTGTGGGAGAGGTCGTCACGTGCAATCAAAATGCCTGTATATAAGAGTATTCAGATCATATGTGAGGAGGGGGTTTAGACCATACGTACACACACCCTCCATGAGATTAGGAGGAAATTTAATTTCCAGTGGGAGGGAGAGCAAGATGTGCTCACAAAGGTCCCTAATGGTGGAATGGAGGCTACTTTGGGCAGTATCATCTGACCTTAGAAAAGGACCAGGAGACACCTATTCATAGGAAGGATGTCACCTTCATCCTAGCCTCCTCGTCAGATGAAAGGGATGCTGTGAATTTCACAGGGGTGAACCTTGCTGGTTTTCATTAATGAAAAACAAGGGTTCCATGGTGAAACTTCCAAGGACTCACTACTACAGTCCATTCAAAATTGCGGTCTCCCTCTAGCATTCAACAGACAATATATGACCTGGAGGGCAGTAGCTAGATTGCTGGCAGCCACGAGAACGTAACTTGAAAAAGAACTCTAGCATGAGTTTGCTGGTCACTAAAAGGCTGCCTTGCAAAATGCACATGCAATTTGACATGATACATATGCTTATTTCATGTTTTAGAAAAAAGAACAATTAAAATAGTGAGGTCACAGCAGATAAGCACAGACCAATAAGCCTGCAGTAGATGATAAATCATCCAACAGATCTTATTATACTTTCTGAAATGAGACCATTTATCCAAGGATTTCCTTTTATTTTCTTGCTCACTTAAAATATATATGGTAGTCTTTGTTTCTTTCCCTATCGGATGTTGTCCAGAGCATCTGGGGACACTTCTGTCTTTGAAAACCATTTCCAGCAATGAGAGGGAAGGAACAAAATAGAACAGAGCCAAGGAGCCAAGCTGATAACACAACACTGTGTATGTCTTTGGAAAAGATAAAACCTGTCACTTGAAATTCACGTGGTTGCAAGCAAAGTACCTTTAAAAAAAAAAAAAAAAAAAGGAAGAGAAACCCAAAGCATTGCACACAGAAGGCTCTCTGATATACTCAGTGATTTGTCTGGGAGGGATAAAGATGTTTTGTCTCCCTGAAAGGTTCTTCTTCTTACAAGGAGGTCTAGGTTTAGGTTTCCTCCTCCTAACAGGAGCCTGACTTTGATCAAAGCTTCCCTTTCTGAGTATTGATCAAAGTGTCCCTTTCCAAGTATTCTTGAGAAGACATCTGTTTCGTCTCCTGGCATATGGCGATATTTTATCAAAGGAAGCGTAAAGGGGAAAAGTTTGCTCCACTCACTTGCTCTAATGGGAAGCGCTTCTCTGAAAAAGAATTGCAGCTTTCCAGAACTTGAGCTGTTCTGGAAGCCTGATGCTAGAAGCACATCTAGCCATACTGGAGGTGTGGTAGAAGAAAACAGAAGATGTCTGACAGTGGGCAGTGGTACATAGCGGGGGTTTATGTACAAGAGCTTCTGAGCAGGAACAGTCTACTTAAGCAGTGAGAACAGTAGGTATTCCTTTAAGGTTCCCAAACTTTTTTTGAGTGGCAGCTCCCTTGACCTACTGGGCTATTGGTCATGACTTCTCATTAGGGCTACAATCTTATAAATTGTATATGGTGGCTGATTTTTGGTGAGGATTCCACAGCTTCCCTGGCTGGTTTCTATGGCTCCCTAAGCAACCACAGCTCACATTTTTGGAGCCACTGTTTTTAAGGTTCTGGCCATGTTTAATTCAACCTGCTGCTGATCTCTCTCTCTCTCTCTCTCTCTCTCTCTCTCTGTGTGTGTAAAAGTAGGAGTCTACTCCCAGCACAAAAATGGGTTGTTATGCCCCCAGTTTTCAGTGTGTGTATTTCACTCAGCACTAGAATTTTTGTCAGTACGGAGAAATCAAAATGCACAAATGCTCAAGGAAAGGCCTTGCAAGAGTTTCCAGTTGTAATTTGTTTTTCAGCCTCCGGGGGCAGCACATCTCAGATGGTGTTCGAAACTGCTGACGTACCCGATCACAGCTACTCCTCAGAGGATCTGTGTTCTCTCGAAGTGCAAGAGTCGCTCCTCTCTGCAGACTTATCGTCATATGGTAGTGCCCACAAAGGCACAATGAACAGGAGCTGCTCCAGCTTGGACTACGGCATCCACTGTGGGTTGCACAGGACTCATTCGCAGTGTTCCCCGGAGGAAGAGGTCAGCAGCCACACCCCACCCTTTGGGGACGTGCCTCACAGCCAGGAACACCCGAGCTGCCTTCGCAGCCGCTCCTCGAACTGTTCCTCGGAGAACTTCAGTGCCTCCGAGAGGGACTCGTGCAGCTCAGTTAGAGAATGCAAAGCCACACCCCCACCCAAGTCCCGGAAGATGTGCTGTGGGGTCTTCAGCCAGCCTGCTGCTGCACAGACCTGTCACCCCCATTGTTCAGTGCCTGTTAAAACTTCGCCCCATGGCTGCCCTGAGAGAACGGCCTCACAGCACATGAAGAAAGCCAAGATCTCCAATATCGTCCGATCCACTAGTGACCCTTTATCATGTTCATCTACTGCAGAAGGTACATAGTATATGGGGTGGGGGTCAGGGAGATGCATGGGTTGCAATATGTCTAGGCTTCTGTGTCGGCAGCCTGAACCAGTGAGAATTTCTTATGCTCTAAGACAGGGGTGCCCAAACCCCGGCCCTGGGGCCACTTGCGGCCCTCGAGGCCTCTCAACGCGGCCCTCAGGAAACCCCCAGTCTCCAATGAGCCTCTGGCCCCCCAGAAATTTGTTGGAGCCCGAACTGGCCCGATGCAACTGCTCTCAGAGTGAGGGCGACTGTTTGACCTCTTGCGTGAGCTATGGGATGAGGGCTCCCTCCATTGCTTGCTTTTTCATGTCTGTGATGCAGTAGCGGCAGCAAAGAAAAGGCCAGCCTTGCTTTGTGCAAGGCCTTGTATAGGCCTTGAGCTATTGCAAGACCTTCATTCATTCATATAAGTTCATCTTTAATATATTCATTTATGTAAATTTATTCAAATTTTAAATGTAAATTAATTCTTCCCCCCCCCCCGGCCTCCAACATAGTGTCAGAGAGCTGATGTGGCCCTCCTGTCAAAAACTTTGGATACCCCTGCTCTAAGAGAGCAGGGTTTTTCTTTGTGTTGTCTATTTCTTTCTTTCGTTCTTTCTTTCTTTCTTTTTTAGCCCACTTTCTTCCCAAGAGCACAGGGCCGTCTACAGAGCCTTCACCCCCTTTTATCCTCACAACAACCTTGTGAGGTAGGTTAGGCAGAATGATGGCTCATCTAGGCTTGACCCAAGTCTTCCTGTCCCCTAAGGAGTCATGTCAAATGCCCCCACCAACCCCATATGGCACCTGACCACACCAGATTCTCCCTCCTTGTCTGGCAATGTGTGAGCCACGACCTTCATCACTCTTCCTCCTTCTTCTGCTCCTTGGATTTGAAAAGGTGGAAGGGAGTGGAGAGGGAGAGGAGAATCACAGGCTAGAGCAGCAGTCACACTTCCTCTTCTGCTCTATACCCTGTTCCTTTTCAATCCCAATGGATGGGCCATTCCTGTGGCTACCCAATGAACTTTTATGACTAAGCAGGACAGAGACTGGGTGCCGGGTCTTGGGCCGCATCATAATTTCCCCTTGGTATCAAAGCAAAGCAAGGTAGAGATAAAAAAACGATGACATGCCTCTCACTTGCCCCAGTTTCTTTTATTAACAATATACTTCTGTTACATTGGCTGCCTGATAATGGCACTACAGAAGAATCCAAGAAGAACCACAGCTCTTTCCTGCTTTGCCTCCCCTAGAAATGGGTATCCTGCCTCTGCACATGGAGGCCTTAAATCTTTTGAAAGACTGAGCATCCTAGCAATGGGGTTAATCAGAAGATAAATCCACTTATGGGTGTAAGTGGCACCTCACGGGCCTCTCTGCAAGTATTTGGAGAAACAGGGAAAAAGAAGAGTGATTTTAGATGATGAGAGGACAAAAATAGCTTGGTGTTTTTTTGAGCCTTGTGCAAGTGCACTTCACAGTTGATTGCACCCCTGTGTCAATTTGGAGGCTTAATTAGAACTACATTTAAATTTTAAAAGGCAGCAAAAAGCCTTTGGAAGGTTTACATGTAAGAAACTGTTCCTCAATCATCTCAATATGAAGGAAGGATGAGGCTGCAGCTTGGTCGATCAAGCACATGGTTTTCGCATAGGAAGTCAGTGCCATATGAAGCCACCTCCCACTGGGCCAAATCTCGGTCCAGCTGTCTCAGTGTTGTCTTTGCTGACTTGACAGTAGCTCTGCAGGCCTTCAGAGGCAGAACTATAACTAGGGAAGAGCCTGCGGGGCACCTACCCTGGGTGTTCCACCAAGTGGGGGAGCATCACCACCCCCAGGTTCCATCCTAGTTACAGAGGAGTTGCTGGTGGCTTTGTGCGCCCCGTTACGTCTCCTCTGGAGGAAGCCTCTAGAGCAGTGGTTCTCACCCTTTTTAGCACGGGACCCACTTCTGAGAATGACAATCTGTCTGGGGCCCACCGGAAGTGATGTCAGCAACCTGAAAGTGATGTCATAGTCAGAAATGAAACCATCAAACAGGAAGTGACATCACTGTGATGTCAGAGCCAGAAGTGATGTCATCGAGCAGGAAGTTCTTGTCTAGAAACTCAAACTGTAAATGACAAGAGACAGTATTCTAGCTCAGAAGCTTCTTCCAGTTCTCGCTGCCTTCGCTACCATTGCTATCAGGCAAAAAATAAAACTACATCTGGGACAAAATATTTGTGTGTTTATATAATACTGTTTTTATTTCTGTCTTTATTTACAAAATCTCAAGCTACTTTTTGTATTGTGCTTGAAACTAACAAGCATTAAGATGGCTATTGATACTGTGCTCAGCACTAGCCAGAAAGAAGTGCACCCTACTCATGCACCTCAAGACAAGAATTAGCTTGAGCTTTTGTAAATAAAGGAAATATAAACAGTAGTATCCCCCTCAGAAGGCAGATAAGCAGGGACGCTTCCCCTCATCTCCCCCAAGCCTAAGCACGCCTACTCAGAATTGACTCCCATTATTGGCAATGGGGCTTACTCCCAGGTAATAGAACACAGAATTGCAGCCTAAGAGAGAAGTAAGAAGAAGGGAAGGGTGCACATCAGAGAAGGGGCTGGGGGAGCAGCACTCTCTCTGGGTGCTCCCCCCCCCACATGCCAGACCTGCCCTCCTTCCTCCCCCCCCCTCCTGGCTGCTCTCTTGGCAGCCAGGCAACCAGGGATCCCCCCACACGTCTCAATGCCGGGAAGCTTAAAATGGTGACCCCCAGGCTTTGCCCACTTCCAAAATGGCACCACCTAGGTTTTTTGCCATCTTCCAAGATGGCTGCCGCCACCTTCTTGCGACCCATCTGAAATCAGATCGCGACCCACCAAGTGGGTCCCAACCCACAGTTTGAGAACCACTGCTCTAGAGAAAAAGAAACGGGATGCACAGAGTAGCCAGCACCTCCACCTCCAGGGAGAACCTGAAGGGACATCATAATGTTATGTGACATGATATCACTGCCCCCAGGCACCAGGGCAACCCGTTATGGTTCTGTTCAGAGGGGGCCTTTTCCCAGCCCAAACTAGAGATTGAACTGGGGGCTTTCTACATGCAAGCAAATCTGGTGCTCTTTCAATGAAACATCCTACAGCCTTTTCCCCCAGGTTAAAGCTGCAGCAGCTCCAGTTAAACAGGTAAGGCTGGGGAAAGGAAAGAATTCTCTCTCTCTCTCTCTCTCTCTCTCTCTTTCTCTGCCTGTGAAGCCACAGATTCCAGAGGGTCAGCTTCTCTCTTCCCCCTCCCAGAGTGGTTAAGTCTTTAACCATTTTAGTCTTTAAGATACCATTCAGTTCTCCTTGTTATTAAGAATTGAACCATCCCCACTTTGCATGGCCTTATTAATCTCCCTTTCTCCAGGGTCCTTTATCTTGCTTACTGTAGGGTGACTTGCAAAGGAACCCAGGGCATTAGCATGTAGACAGGAGAAAGAAGGCATGATGCATGATGATACATGTTAACTACTCCAAACCTCCCCATGCCTATGTGCTAGGGTGGAAAAAGTACAATAATAGCCATAATCTATGCCAGCAATTTTCAACGTTTGTCTTCTAATAGCACACTGACCTCTACTGTCCTCTCTGTGGTTTTTGCCTCTTGTCACTTCTGGCTTCCGAGGGATTCCTTTGGCATGCTAGCAGAGGAAGAAGGACAGTCAGTTCATTACTGCAATTCGTTACTACAGACAGTTGTCCTAGAGACAAAGCCTCGGTACCCAGAAGAGTTCTTCAGCGATTTTCAGCCACTGTGCTCCAAACTCCCATGGCACACCTGCAGACCTTTTGCAGCATATGGTTTGAAAATCGCTGCTCTACAACATCAAAATAATCATTTGTACAGCCCTCCCCCCGCAATAATAAGCAACTAACCCATCAGGAATTTGCTTTGCTTACTGTCCAATTACAATATTTAAAGCAGGATTTCTCCCCCTTCTATTCCCTTCACTTTTTAGTTCCTGTCTCTGGTCCTCACGTGGCTGCCTCTGCTTGCCAGGATTCTGCAAACCAACTCCAGCCAGCTGGAAAATCAAAGGACCCCAGGAAAGCTGACCTTTCCCGAAAGCCAAAGGCCTTACAGACCATCTGCAAAGAGCGGCCCCATTCGCTAGTGGATCTGCAGGCCTATAAAGACACTAAGATCCTAGTGGCAAAATTTTTGGAACACTCAAACTGTAACCTCCCGCCTGAGGTGCGTCATGTGGTCAACAGCATCAGATCCGTCATCAAGTCTGACGAGCGACACATGGAAGAAGCCATTTTCAGTGCAAACATCATCGACCAGGTGAGCAGCTTTGAAGACTTTATTTAGAGGGGATGGGGGTGGCAACGTGGACCCAAGAAGCTTAACGTGATGCCCGCTAGGTCCCAACCTTTGGGGGAGTGGTGGAATAAGTCTTATTTTTTTTGTTGGAAAGATTTGTGATCCCTTGCTGTTATGCAAAGTGAGGGACAGTGTACCATGAGAGGGACTGGTGCCCCTCATTGCATAGTGGGTGGGGCCAGCAAATTTTATCATCCAAACTGGCCCAGTATATAGTTCCACCCAAGACTGAACAAATTATTTTGCTAGCTGCTAGCTGTACCAGCAAATGTCTCTATTGGTTTAGGAATAAAATGCCATCACAACCATTTCTTAGATATGCATATCCAATGGTGACCTGGCCACTGTACCACCTGGGGCAAACCTTGAAGTGCTTACCCCCCCCCCCGGCCTTAAAATACCACTTCCTGTTTTCTACAGAAAACCGGAAGTGATGTTTTAAGGCCTTAATAATAATAATAATAAAACTTTATTTTTATCCCGCCCTTCTCCCAAAAAGGGACCCTTCAGAAGGCATTCAGACGGGGAGGCTTCAAGTGTAGGCAGCCCTCAGGACAGCACAGTTGGGGGGGCAGTGGTGCCCCCCAGCCATGCTGCCCAAGAACACTTGCACCCATGGAGCCCCCCCCCCCAAGTATGCCGCTGTGCATATCTGCTGCTGTCTGCATTTGTATTCCTTTACAAATACAGCAGGGGTGCCCAAACCCCAGCCCTGGGCCACATGCGGCCCTCGAGGCTTCTCAATGCGGCCCTCAGGGAGCCCCCAGTCTCCAATGAGCCTCTGGAGATTTGTTGGAGCCCACACAGACCCAACACAACTGCTCTCAGCGTGAGGGCGACTGTTTGAGCTCTCGCGTGAGCTGTGGGATAAGGGCTCCCTCCACTGCTTGCTGTTTCATGTCTGTGATGCAGTAGCGGCAGCAAAGGAAAGGCCAGCCTTGCTTTGAGCAAGGCCTTTTATAGGCCTTGAGCTATTGTGAGACCTTCATTCATTCATATAAGTTCATCTTTAATATATTCATTTATGAAAACTTATGCAAATTTATTCAAATTTTACATGTAAATTAATTCTTTCCCCCCCGGCCCCCGACACAGTGTCAAAGAGATGATATGGCCCTCCAGCCAAAAACTTTGGACACCCCTGCCATACAGTAATGCCTTGTGCTTTTGTCTCGTTGAGGACCAAAGCATGGATGAAATTAAAAAATGGATGAATGTCAAAGCAGAGCCTTGTTTAGCTCACACATTGACTTTGGCCAGCAAAAAACATAGCTAACTGTATGACACTTGCAAATGCATGAGAATCCTAAATAAACAGAAATAAAAGAAAAATAAACATGAGAACATTGATGAATGCTGTGGAAGGTTGGATGAAATTGGACGAAAGCACATGGATGGCATTTGAAATGTGGTTATAATTGAAAATGGCTGAAAGAGATGAAATTCAAGTGAATAGAAGTTAAGGTACTGTTGTAGTTTATTAGCCCTAAAGTGTTAGAATCCAAAATCAGGGTCCAAAGTCCTATGAACAGAGACTCATCTCAGTAAAGGAAATGCCCCCTGTGACTTCCTGAGGCCTCTGTATTAGGATTGCTAGATTGAATACACCCCCTTCCATCTGAGATTTCTGAGGCAGGAGTCTGGTGTTGTTGCAAGACTGCCAACCCTTGAAAAATGGGTGGTGCCAAGCGACTGAGATTCACTGTTGCCACCTGTCCACCTGAGAAAAAAGGCTGGAGAGAGATGATCATTTGGAACAGACTGGCAAATTCTGACCAGAGAGCCTGCACTGGAAAGCAGTGGTGAAAATGTTCACCAATGCAGAAGCTCCAAGAAAGCCAAGGAGGCATACAGCTGCCTTAAATAAAGGCAAGCTGTCTCAGAGAAAGCTGCTTTTTCAGTCAAGCCTACATCAATAATAGCCAAGAGTTCATGCAGCTCCACAGATCTGGTCATGACCTCACACATTTCAGTCTTTTCCCCCCCTTGAAACGACTGCATAATTTAGAGATGGAACAGTAAGCAGAAGTGACAGGCTGTTTTGCAGTAAGGTTTTTTGTGGTTCAAACATGCTTGATAAGTTCATGGCTATCAAAAGAAGAACACATATATTAGAGTGTCTGTGTTTGTCTGTGGGTGTTAAATATAACTTTGAGCTGACCAGTTCCCTTCTTTCAGGTCTCCAGGACACACGCATATCTTTCAAAGCATATTGCTGGCCAATTTTTGGTTTACAAAATATACCATCTACTGGGGACCACATAAATTTTTTTTTTTCCTAATGAGATAAGATAATATAATTCCCTGATCATGCAGACAGGGTAATGAACTCAACATTCTGGCTTCTTCTTCTTTTAAATGCCAACTTCTAGTCCTTGTGACTGAAAGTGAAAACTAACAAAACCAGTGTAAATGATGCAAGATAGTAAAAAGTGCAGAAAAATGGATGGGGGGGGGAGATATAATGTGCAATTTTCATAATGCATCCAAGCACTGCATTTTCTGATGCAGAATTTGGGATTTCCTGGGTGACAATCTGTATGAGTGTGCTGTATACAAAAGCCATGCAAGGTGAGAATATTGCTATTACTGAATTCTACTACTATAGTAATAGACCTACTACTGCTATTGCACAAGTGCTAACCCACCTCCATCACTATTCCTACTGCTTCCTGGATTTGAAAAGAAAGAAGGGAACAGAGTGGAAGAGGGTGAGTGGAGGAGAGTGGTGGACTAGAGCGGCAAAGATTCTCTAGGTCAGGAGTCTCCAAACCCCAGCCCAGGGGCCAGATGCGGCCTGCAGCCAGCCTCTATCTGGCCCGCGGCCAGCCTCTTGTCCCCTGAAAGCCTTTGGCCCACTTGGTCAAAAATGACTGGAACTATGCTCTGGTTGCATCTGGAGGGTGTTCAAGGGCCAGAGAGGTTGAAAGAATGAGCCCGTTCATTCACTCATCTAAGTTCCATCTCTAATTTATTTATATAAATTTTATATTTAAATGTTTTTTCCAGCCCTCAACACCATGCCAGATATTTGATGCAGCCCTCTGGCCAAAATGTTTGGGAGACCCCTGCTCTAGGCCACCACTCACCTCTCCCCCAATCCACCAACTGAGTTGAGTTGACCACCTCAGGCCCACTCAGAGTTGGGGCAGCCCTACTGACCTGTACTGAGGTCAGTTGGCCCTTGAATATCTCTTTGTCTTTTGAAATGACCTCATTTTAATTGGTCTCTGCTGCTCCACTGTTTTCACTTGCTTTTATCTGAGTTTTTATATTCAACTCCACATCTTTATTTTTTTTTTAGTGGTTTTACCTACTGATGTGATATGTTTATATTCCCATTGCAACTTTTATTGTTTTCTGTGAATTCCTTCAAAGCCCTCTTCAAAGCCCATCTTTTCAATAAAGCCTGTGGCATTATCCTTAAACCCAGTCCCCTAATGCATGCAAGCCCAAGAACACGTGCATGAAATAATAGTTTATTAATGGAGAGGGAATCTGGGGCCATCTGTACACAAAGTCCATGCTTTGTCACCAAGCTATTATTCCTCCTCTTATATGGCTGTTTGAAGGACTATTGCAATGGTTCCCAAACTGTGAACTGTGACACCCTGGGGAGCCACGGAAACCAACCAGGGGAACCGTGAAATCCTTGTGAAAAACCTGCTGCCCTATATGATATATAGCAGTGGTTACCAAATTCCTGGAGAGGAGTTAGGAACCTTCTTCTGGCGGGGGTGGGATAGAGGGCCAGCAAGAGCACTGCAGTAATTGCAGTGCTGCGGACACAAAGGGGATGGTAAAACATAGCTGGGAGAGGGTTGCACTGGCCTCGGGAAGGATCTGGGAAGCTCACTGACCCCCTCTGCAGGTCTCCACACTGTAGGGAATAGTGCTGATCAGCGATCAGAAGCCACTTTCAGTTTTTGATTGCCTTGGCGCCATCAGGGCACTAATTTCTTGGTCACTCCCCTTAAGGGGGCATGGCCTTCTTTCAGTTCCACTGGTAGGTTGCAACCTATTAGCTTGGGAACCACTGATGTATTGGATTATAGCCCTAATGAGGAGTTGCAACCAATGGCCCAGTAGGTCATGTGCCTTTTCTTTTCATCTTCCTCTTTTATGTGTGGGGGGGGGTGTATTTATTTATTTATTTATTTATTTATTTATTTATTTATTTATTTATTTATTTTGACGCAGGTGATTACCAGCTCCCAGCAGAATGTGGATACCTCAAGAAAGAGATTGCAGGAAGATCTCCACCTCCAGAGCTGTGGAGCTCTGAGTTCTCCTGTCGCCTTCTTACGTAGGGCCCACATCAGCCACAACTTAGAGAGGGGACGGCCACACAGTTTAATCGGAGTCTGTCGTGAGACCATCCTTTGACAGTGAACCGCAGTTCTGCTAAGGAATACAAACTCCAGCACGGACGCCTCGAGGAAGCAGGCCACGAAGGGAGACTCCCAACCGATGGGTGGCTTTAAAAGGCGAACAAACAGAATGCCCCAACACCCCTGATGAGTCTTCCTTTTGAGGTCCTGTTTAGGATCGTCGCTTGCAGTGGCAGAACACCCCGGATTTTGTGAATGCAAAATGAAGGAACACCTTTTGCGACCATGAAATGGTTTGTCATAGGAGGAAAAAATAATAATAAACTGGTTACGCGAACATTTCTCCCATACAGAGGAGTTTGCTTTGAAAAGATCTAATGGATATGCTATGGGGAGGGGGGGGGAGGGGGAGAAGGAACACTCAGTTGCCAAGCCGCAATGCCGCTTCCATACAACTTAGAAGTTGTATTTTATTCACTGTACCTCAAAAGTGTTTTAAGTAATTATGAAGTGTTTTAATAATAAAAAGTATTTCTGGACATTGCGTCTTCCAGAATTGATTTTGCAGTGTTAATCTGTCATGGGGGGGGGGATTACAGACTGGGGATGCGGACGGGAAATAGACATGTCTTATGTTCCCATCTTCTTCGACTAATTATGTGGTTCTTATCTTCCTGTCTGCATGCTGTTGCCTTCCCTGTATAAAGGCAGGTGGCAGTTTTGGACTATTGTAGCGGGGGGGGGGGGAAACAGGGGTTGCCTTGGGCTATAAGTATTCATGCAGGAACCTAGTAAGAACATGGAATCCCTTGTCACGTTACCTTGGTAATGTGGGAGTTGCTGCCAGGGCTTCCTTGCCTTCCAACTGACCTTCCTCAGGAGGTATCAAGTCACTGTTAGAGCCTGGAAAGAAAGGACCACCCACCAATGAGGTTGAGTGTAGCAGCCATCTTGTTTAACGGGGATGCCTCATGCTCTGCTGCACCCTCCCATCACCTGCATTGGCAGCTTCAGTCAAGCTCCATGCTCCTCCTTTCCCCCCCCCCACCCATCTCCTTGCCCTGTTTGATTTTAAAAAGCAGTCAGAGGAAAGCAGAAGAGGAAGTAGTTGAGAAGAAAGTAGAGTACTGGCCTAGAGTGTCACCTCACACATTCTGCTCTCCTCTTCCTGGTTTTTAAAAATAGTACTTGCAGTACGTGGAAGACAAGGCAGTAAAGGAATGGGTGAATGGGTGCACGTGCAAAAGCTGTGTGTGCGCTCATGCCAGCCTTGCTTATAATGGTGCTGCTTTCTTATTTCTTGTTGATTTGTGTGCATTGTGAACTAGGTTGGAAGAGATTCTTGTTTGTCACCCAGGCCTCTGCTGTGAATAGAATTCTCCTATGATTGAGCAGTGTAGAAGGCTATAAATCTGTTGTTGTCACAATAAAGGGGAGGATGCCGTAAGAAGATGGACAAAGTGAGCCCTCATGGTGGAGGGAGGGACCACCCCTCTTTCTTGCCCAGGCACTGTGCTGAATACTTCCCTCTCTTCCCATGCTACACTGTACTTTCACAACACAGCACAGAACGATAGGGATGTGTCCTTGTGAACAAAAGAATATGCCACATTCTGAGTCTGACTAGAGGGCCATCTAGCCTGGCACTGCCTACTCCGACTGTCAGTTGCCCTCCAGGGTCTCAGGTAGAGTGAGGTCTGCTCCCTATGATTCTTTGAATTGATGATGGTAGGGATTGAACCCAGGTGTGTCTATATGCAAAGCAGGTGCCCTACCTCTAAGCTATGGCAAACACGTTGCTTTTCCCTGATGCCAGGCTGATGCGGTCTTACTTCTGGGGCCACCAAGCTTGTGAACTATACTGAAGAAATGAATTGAATGTGGAATTTTAAGGGATTTTCCTAGGTAAGCCTCCCCCCTCCCCGTTCTTTCAGTGCATGCTTAAATTGCAGGAAGTCTTCTTGTTAGTGTCTATGAAGACAGCCAGTGGCTGGCAGTAATTCCAAAGTGACCAACACAAGGCATAAGGTAAGTACACAATTAATTTCTAAGACACACTTTTGCCAAGTGTTTCCCTTTGCCAAAGAAGATGTACAGTGCTAGGTTTCCCAAACTGAATTAAAACCAGAGGCGCCCTTACCTCTTATACACAAAAAGGAGTGCATGAAAATAGTGTGCACACACCCAACATTTCTCCATCATGAGCCACTGAACTTAGCAAGCCTCCAGAACAGAGATTCACACAGGCAGCTGTTCCTGTAATTTTGGTGGGCTTCTACATTGGAAGTGATTGAATCATATCTAAATGCAGGGAAATGGCACATAGACCTGTCTGCAACAGGAAGTGGTTGGAGGAAGACAAGACCACAACAGTCAATCAAGCAGAGATATAGCAGGCTGCCTCATTCCTTTGAATGCCTAACAGTCTTCATCATTCTTTTAACTTAACTTTTAAAAATTAGCCATCCTCACTGCATCACACTCCTGAGTTCTGACCTACCCAACAGCAGATAGAGCGGAAAATATAGGCCATGTGACTTTTGGCTATGTTACGAATTAAGACTGCCCAAGGCTCAAATTAAATGCTCCATTACTTGTATTATTAGCCCCAAACATGCTTCATTTAAAAAACAAAACTTTGTTTAAGATTTTAACGTTAATATTTTTTAAAAACCACTTAAGCCACATTTGTCGTATGCCCTGAAAGTGGGCTTGTGTCTGCTACTAGAAATGTTTTGGGGTCATTATGTCTCCAATTATTAGCTGTCTCCAATTAGTTGTATTAATCTGTTTTTAAACTGTGTCCATATTTTTTCTGTTACTTGCTTTGTGCCATTTCGTTGGAAGGTGGGATAAAAGGGGAAAAATTAACGTTAACTCAATCATGCTTGACTAGATTGGGACTTTGGTGAGGTGAGAGGGAGCTTTTGCTGTGGCCCTACTATTGAGCAATCAAGGTGGGGAACAGTTGTTTGACATGAATGGATGAGTCCTTCCCAGAGCAAACAGCAGCTGGGGGTGGGGGGAGCAGTGTTGAATGCAGAGAGGAACCAGAGAGGAAGCAAAGGGTTAAAGCCCATTATGTTGCCAACCCAGATCCCCCCTCCCCTATGGATCCTCCTCCCCTGGATCCTGAATAAGCACATCAAACTTAATTACGCCTGTTCAGAAATAAGTAGGCCTAAGTAGCACTTTGTGCTTTCCCTGCAAAAAGCCATATGGAGCTTTCGGTCCAACAGCTCATTTTTCTCATGCGCTCCTGCAGGGATGAAAAAACACTGTGTTGACATTGGCCCTTGAGATGGTGTCATTCATTCAGACCTACCTGAAAGCTGGAACCAACTCTAAAAAATTACCTTTAGGCATCTACTCTCTTACCTATTTTCGGAGCATTTGTTAACATGGCAAAATTGCTTGCTCAGATATCCCTGTTGTTAATGGCAGAAACCGAAGCTGGCAGCAAAATGCTTCAGCAGTGCTTCCCATTTTGTGGGCCCCACCCTTTAAAGGATGTAGTTTTCCTAGCAGCTCTGGCTTTAGAATTCCTCTGTGCCAACTGCATCTTCTACCCCCTTCCCCCAATGCTGTTTTCACAAGGAATTGTTTGTCTGCTAAAGCCCACAACTTGGGCTCTAATTGCAAGAGGTGTCATTCTAACTTAATGGCACCGCGGGCTGGCTGTACCAAATGCAGGCGGTTTTGCTTTGTTGTCTGTTGCTTATAGTACTTACCGCTTGGTTCTAGAAAATAAGACCTAAGAGAGGTGGTTCTTGCAGCCTGAGATTTGGCAAGCTAATTCAAATGCTTGTGTACAATGTTCTTCCCTGCAGTCAGACACCTCTTTAGACGCAGAGGACCCCATGGGGGACACCCACTCGGTAGAAGTGTTTGTTTCTGATAAGGTCACAGCATAAGTCTTACTGAATACAATGGGCTTACTTCTGAGTAAAACAAATAACGTTTCCAACAAACTCTACCAACGGGCCTTCTTCTATCTGCTGCTCCTGCTTCTATAATGCCCTGTCTGTGCCTGGTTTGTCTTCCTCCTCACTATCTGTAACAAAATGGAATCGCCTTAGGTCTCCTGAGTACAGCTGCTTGATCCCCGGCTTCCCCCAATTTAGCATTCTGGCATAGAAATGAAAGTACAGGTTGGGCCTAAGGGAATCTGCAGGTACTTTGCTCACTGGGGCAGTGCTCCAAAAGAACTTTCTCTCTTTCCATACATACATACCCCACCTTTCCAACCCACTTAAGTGCTCGCAAGTATTTTTCTATCCCACTTTTCTTAACACTAATGGGTAAACTCAAAGAGGCTCTGATTTGGAAGGAATAATAATAATACTAAAATTAAATAAACCACTAGCCAGTCCCTTTTCAGGCCATACTGGCTTTTTCTTTGCAGTTGTGGTCAAACTGGGGCTGAAATATGCTGTCCAGCAGGTCTGCAGCATGCAGGCCAGATCTTAAACTGGCTGCTGGAGCTCAGGTATTTTTTCATCCTGGCTGATGTGAGAACAAGGATAGAGCTAATCCTCAGAATACAGAAGGTCCCAGGTTCAATCCCTGATATCTCCAAATGGGCTTGGGAAAGACCCCTGCCTCAAAAGGTGCCTGCCAGTCAGTGGCATAGGTAAAGGGGGCAGGGGTACTTTGCTCCAGGCACCTAGAGGGGGTGCCAACCTGGACTCCTGACTGTGGATCCTGAGGCCATCTGAGGCTCAGAGAGGATGCACTTGGAGGAGCTCAGAAGGCCCCCTTTGCAATAACTGAAAGTGCCTTTCTAAGGCCTCCAGGAGGCCTTCTGAGGTTATACTTGACCTTCCTGCGCCTCAGACCACCTCTGGGATGCCAATGGGGCATTCTGGGCATCTGCCCTACACAGGGAATGTTAACATCCCAGGGGAGTGTTAAAAATTTTGGTGCCATCAGGTGCCAGATCCCTTGGCTAGGCCGTTGCTACCAGTCAAGTGTAGGTAATCTTGAGCTGGATGCCCCATAATCTGATGCAGAATATAAGAAGCATTTTTTATACTAATTCAATATTTGCATCACTTCTGGTTCCAGCAAAGAAACGTTCGACAGAAAATATAACTTCTGCTGGTATCTCTTGTTCTTTAGCTGTGTTGCTATCTAATCTACAGCAGGAGTACCACAGATTTATAGAGAAATGTCAGCATTTGTTTGGGAGGGGGGGGGAAGCCTACTGTAAATGCTTTTCAGTTTAGTGTGAAGCAACAGTGACCTCCAGTGGAAGCCAAGAGGCTTAGGCTGTGCCCCTTTTAAGGAAGCTGTCTCAGTGGTTGGATAAATATTGAGCAGACTCTTAAGTTCTACCCAGTGTTGGGGTGGTAAATTTTGAAGCACAGAGGCAATTATGACACATATTCCTATAATCACACCCTGCTAAGTCTGTACAACAATTTTTTTTTTTTAAAAAAGCGTTAAATGTCTTCATTTGAGCATTTTCCTCCCGTCTTTGCAACGTGCTGTACTTCCTCTAAAGCTAATTTTATCTCAAATTCTTGGAAAGGGGTTGCAATCCTTCAAAACAAATGCATACAAAATTTGGTAAATGGAATTAATTAAAGAATATCCCAGCTAAATTTCAAAGCATGTTGATTCAGCATGTTAGCTCAGCTTGTCGATCCAGAAGCAAATAAGTCTCACTGTGTTCAGTAAGGCTTACACCTAGGTAAATTTGCATATAATTGTAGCCTCATTTATAACATGAGTGATGTACCCTCTCTCAGGCTACCCTTGGAAAAGGCAGTGGCCTTGACATTAACATTTGCCCCAGGCAGCTCTCTCAGTTTGCCTCCTGCTGAGCCTGACAATTCTTCTCAGGTAACACCCTTTGAAAAAGGGGTCAAAGGCAATGCCTGAGTTTTGATGACATCCTAGTTCAGTGGTCGGGGAACAGGGGTAAATTACCCCAAATGGGGTAAAAGTGAAAATCTGGGGGTAATGAGGAGGTAGCGGAGGGAGTCAGCGCACCCGCTCTCCACCCGCTCCAGGGGGCCGGCAGCAGGCTGGTGCGCTGTGTGCACACTGCCCGCTGCCCTGCTCCCTTCCGCTCACCTTCAGATGCGGTGAGCAGAAGGGAGCAGGCGATACACTCAGGCTGTATCCACAGCCTGCGTGTATCGCAGCCGCCCGCTCTCTCCGCTCTGTGCGGGAGACTGGAGCTGCCCGGCGCTGTAGTGATGATGTCATCACACAGCGCCGGGCCGTCAGTGTCTCCCGCCGAGCGGACAGAGCGGGAGGAAGAAGAAAATCCGCGCCGACCGACGTGGGATCGAGGTAAGGTGAGTATTGTTTATTTATTTTTATTGGGGGCATCGTTGGGCTACCTATACTGGGGGGATCACCGGGCTACTAACTACCTATACTGGGGGGTCATCTGGCTACTGACTACCTATACTGGGGGGATCACCGGGCTACTAACTACCTATACTGGGGGGTCATCTGGCTACTGACTACCTATACTGGGGGATCACCGGGCTACTAACTACCTATACTGGGGGGTCATCTGGCTACTGACTACCTATACTGGGGGGTCATCTGGCTACTGACTACCTATACTGAGGCATCACTTGGCTACTGGCTACCTATACTGGGGCAGCTACACCTCTGTATGGGGGATTCTGTTGTATGCAAATCAAGGGGGTAACGTCTGCGTTTATAAATTTTTTGGGGGGTAAGAGGTAAAAAAGTTCCCTGACCCCTGTCCTAGTTCCTCCTGTAGGAGAAATCCTGATACTGTGCTCCTCCCAGATTACACCCCTGGCTCTATATAGAAAGATCAGCCCCCCAAAATTCCTCCCATCCAGCATCCTGTTTCCTGCAGCAGCCAACAAGATCGCCACAGGAAGCCCTAAAGCAGGATGGGAAGGCAATGGTCCTTTCCCACCAACAGCAGTGGCACCCAGGGCAGGTTGACGCAATGACGCTGCAGTGTCACACATAGCCCTGCATCTTTGTGTCACAGCCCCTGCATCGATGCATCACACACACCCCCAACATCTTTGTGTCACCCCCCCCGGCTTCTGGAATGACTGATTTGGGGGCCACTTGGACCCTAGGGGCGGGTGTGAGGGCCATTCTTCACTGTGCTTGCCACTTCGAGCACTTGGGCAGTGACCACAGTGCACCCCCTCCCTGCGGAGAGGCTGGAAAACCCCCAGAGTGCTGCAGGGGGTGGGTCGCACCAGCGACCCCCCCTCAAGCTACATCACTGCTCACCACTGTCCCCCTGCACCCTTTATTTAGAGGTGTATACTACCAATGTCAAACAGTTAGAGCTTAAGTGAGGGTGGCTGCAATGCACCCCAGTCTGTTGCTACAGAACCTCCTTTGCTTCAAAACAAAACAAAACTTCGTCTCTTAAAAAAAAAAAATCTCCCCAGGTCCCCATGAAACCAATAGAAGCTGTGCAACAGCAGCATTCAGCGAACTTGGCCCACTGCAGCCTCTTGGGGTTTTGCAAAACAAACAAAAGAAGCTAGGGTGCTTTATTACTCCAAATTTATTTTAATGAGTCTAAATTAAGTCTCTCTTAGGGTTACCTGCATGCAACAGAGATCTAGCTAGTCATCATTCCTTGAAGTGCAGTAATCCTAAAGCTTTTTGTTACTGCCTGTAAGAATCCCTTTTAGTCACAGTGTTATTTTCTTCAAGGCCTTGGCCAAAAGAGAGAGGGAAATAAAATCAAGACATAAAAGTTACATCAGTTGACATTTATCTCATTAATGAACACAACATAACCATTGGTTTTCTCATCTCCACAGAGTCTAATACTGTTGATGGTGATGACTCCCCCAATTGCAGCCACGGTTTATTTTACATTCAGCTCTCACATTGGCTTGGAAAATGGAAAAAAAAAAATAGACTATTTAATGCATGGCTTTCCCATAGTAAACATGTGTTCAGTCAAAAGGGCAATATGGAAAGTTGTTGTGGGATATTAAAACTAGGAATCCTAGAGACCAGTTGTTCCCAAACTGTGAGCCGTGGCTCCCCAGGGAACCATAGAATCCTCGCAAAAAACCTGCCGCTCTATACAATGTATAGGATTGTAGCCCTGATGGGGAGCCAAAGCCAATGGTCCAGTAGGCCAAGGGAGCCGCCAGTTGGGAACCACTGCTGTTTATGGTACCCCCAGTACAAATAAATGGCTTGCAACAGCAGTCTCCGTCTCAACCGTTCCGTCTCCAAGACGTAAAAAATGTACTTTGTCTAAATAAATATTCGGTGTTCATCTTGTGGCATTTGTTTATTTTGCATTTTAAAAAAGCTTTTCCTCCCCAATCGCTCCCTCCCCAAATCCCCTTGTTCTGATTTCACACTTAAGTCACATCTCGTCAAAACTCATTAACACGTTACACTTGTCAATAAGGATACCAAGTACAACAGTAGCTTTTCCTTTCTACGAGCATCAGATGCTTCCCTCCCCCCCTCCCAGCCCCTTCCCCTTAGAACTGCATACATTCTTGGCCACTTCAAAAATTGGTCTGCCCTAAGCCCCAGCATGTCAAATGTTGCAGTCAAACCTGTGGTGTTTTTTTTGTTTTTTTTTGAGGCAGCCGTGATTTTATTTTATTTTATTTTATGGTCTGTCTTTTGCAGACTGGTTCACACATTCACCTTTGCCACCCTATTTTTAAAAGTGGCAGACGTATACACATGACAGACATGCCACATTAATGTTTAAATAAATATTACAAGCACAACCCACTGGAATGACAGTGGGTCGCAAGCCCCACCGCCATGAGTGAGGGGGGGCCCTCGGAACGACGCAGTCGTGGCAGCAGGGTTGGTGTGGGAGACACTCATATGGTGGATTGCACCCTATGCTCGTAAGCTTCCATGAGAAAAAGGATTGTAGACGATGTTGCAAAATACTCCTATGTGTTAGAAAGACGGTGTCAGTGGTTATCGTCCATAGTTAACAGCTTCCTCTTTTTTTGGCAACAAAATTTTTAAAAAAGAGAGAAACTAAGAAAAAAAGGCAAAGAAGCTGGATCCGTTGAGCTTCCAGACTCGCAAAGGACCGGGTTCCAACCCTTCCTGTTCTTACAAAATACAAAATTCCTCTTGAAGTGTCTAGCATGGATGGGATCGTTCAGTTCTTTCGGTGAGAGATGTGGCGTCCGCATTAGATATACAGCGGCGTCTCTTGTCCAGTTAGCAGCCTGAACATTGCAGCTGGCATGGTCTTCATATGGATCTGTCAAGGCATTTATACAGGGGAGTTAATGACAACAAAGAGCATCAAGAAGTCACAACAGAAAGAGGCTGGGACTAGAGCCATAACTCAAATATTTACCAAAAAAGGAGCAGGGGCAGGCAACGTTAAGTGGGTTCACTGGTTAGATTACTCAGTTAAGGACATTTTGATTACTAACAAGGTGCTCCCATTAATCAGACTAGATTTTAAGGCCGTCGTTTTTTTCAAAACTATTTTCAATTGTTCATGCAACATGGAAAGTGGCTAGAACCATCTTGGGAGAGGCATTCCCAACTGTATGGTAAGAGAATGCCTCTTCCAAGAGAGAATGCCTACTGAGACAAGTATACATTGTCTAAAGCCAAAGGAAGTGTGCCTTTTAGAACGACTGCCTTTGCATAGAAAGCTTGATGCCCATGAAAAAGAGAGGAGGCTCCAAATCAATCTTCTCCTAAAATATTTGCTTCCTATGTGAAAGGAAGTCAATCATGCAAGCTCTATTTGCAGTCTGTGGTAGTACAGCCCAGACCATATCTCCTTTATAAGCCCTAGGGGGCCTGGTTGTTCAAGGACAGAATGAAGGTGGAACACCTAGAATAGCACTATACCGGTGTCAGATGGGACACTGGAGAAGAGGCAGCCCTGAACATTTGTAGAGGCCCCAATCTTTTAGAGGTTTTTAAGTCAAACCAGCAATGTGGACCCCCAAATAAATGCATTCCTTGCTTCCAGCATGCTACTTTGCAATGCTCACGTGTTAACTTCTGCCTAAATATTTAATATGCATTTTTACAAGCTTGATCATTTCTGTCAACTAGCTGAATATTAATTTATTGAAACAGAATGTACAAAAACCAAAGATGGGCGTTGCATTTCATGGCTGAGTCTGCAGATTTCTAATACTTGGATTAATTTCTTCGCTAACATGTGAAGTTACATTCACTAACATGCGAAGTTACATTCAGTGTGAAGAACATGCTTCACATATTCTTCACTAATATGTGTGTGAAAATTCCAAAAATACTCTCGAAAACATTTGAAAGGGAACTATGAATAAAATGCAGTCAATGTTGCCATCTTGAACTTAATTACTGTCCCTGGTGATCCTGGTCCCTGGGCCACATGGGGCCAGGACTGCAGACTGCCACACTTCCCCCCACACTTGCATTCGGCGGAAGGCTAAAACGTCACTTACTGTTTTCATCTGAAAATCGGAAGTGGAGTTTAAAGACCCTTTGGAGACTTACTTGGTCTTCAGAGGGTCGGGGAGAGCACATGCAGCCTCCCTGGCCCTCTAAAGGTGTCCTCATGGAGTTAAGGAAGGTGACAGGGAGGCAAGGAAACCCCCACAAGCATGGTACTCTGGGACATTTGCCTGCCTTGACCCCTGTAGGTACACTAGGGATGACTGTCATTTCCTTACAGAATGGTTGGTTTTCTTCCTTGTTGTCCAATAAACAGGGACTAAAATTGATTACAGCCTTTCATTATAGAAACAGAATTCCAACTCAGGAAACTCACCTCTCCCACGGAATTGGACAAGGCCTGCACGATCTTCTCGTGAGCAGTGGCCACAACGCTTTGACCGTTGATCTCGATAATTCGGTGGCCGACCCTAACTCCGCCTCTCTCCGCTATCCCTCCTCTCATCAGACTGCATATCTGTCAAAAGGTAATCCCAGTCCATCAACTCAAACAAAAGGTGTGACCCTCCTGTCGCTTCTACAGGACAGCCGGCAGCCTCACAAGTTTTTACGCATGGCCTTCTTCACCTGGAAATGCTAAGCAATACACGATGTGAGAATAGCACCACTCGGTCCTTCCTTTTTGGATCATCGGATTCAACGCCTTGCCTCCACGCAGCACATCCTGAACCCAAATCATTCCAAATAACTACCTATCCAACCTTTTCTTGAAAAGGTCCATGGAAAAAGACCTGGCCTAGGATTCCAGGGACCCACTGGCGAGTCCAAACAGTGAGCCCTCGGTAGGACAACCAGCACCCAGACACATCCAAGGCTACCTAACAACGGAGGCTACCAACCAATGAAAAATGGAGGAAAAAATCTGGCATTAAGGGCACAGTCCTAACCAACTTTATAGCACTACCATAGAAGTGCCAATGTGGCATGCACTTCATCCTGCAGTGGGGAGGCAGTCAAGGGGGCCTCCTCAAGGTAAGAGCATGTCTGTTACCTTACCTTGGGGCTGCATTGCAACTAAGTCAGTGCTCAAAAGTTGGTCAGGATTGAGCCCTCAGTTAGAGTCTAGCAGTAATGGACAGAGTCCAGGGGCAGTCCAAAAATGGCCTGTAGTTAACCTTTGCTGCAAGTTGCAGCAAGGATACCACCTCACTGTTGCAATTAGGTCTCTATTCCACCCCCCCCCCTTCCCAACAGGCTCCTGGAAAAATCTGACCAGCTCCTAGGTGCAGCAAAAAATCTTCAAAAATATAGAAAACTGCCTTCTGTTGATTCCCTGAGCTCAGCACTGCCCCAGGCAGCAGCTGTGCATGATTTCAGGACCCAGCACTACGTGAACATGCCAAGGATTGAACCTGAGACCTTCTGAATGCAAAGCAGGTGCTCAACCAATGAAGCTGAGGTCCATCTTCTGTTCGATGAGGAGCAGCCTCTGAATCAGAGCAGATCCTATTCCTCAGGAAGAGGCACCAGCAGTTCTATTCGGGTCAGCTAAAGGTAATGACGCAAAAGCGGCAGCTGGGAATGACAAGTACCAACTCATCAATTCCAGCCCGAGGAAGTCGGATCCAACTGTGGTGCACAGATGTGGGCTGAACATAGCTGGCTGGCTCACAGGGAATGCCCCAAGCTTTCCGTTCAAGACTCTCTTTCCTGGCCCAGCTGCTGCTGGGTTCCAAATTTAAATCCTCATCACAAGCTTCAAGAAAATCAAAAGTGACATGCAGTTTCTGGGTCACAAGCTTCACAGAAAGACAGTATATGGTCAGAAGGCTGGATATTCCACCAGGTTCAGTCATATGGCCAGGACAATGGGGATGTTCAAAGGTGGGGTACAACACCAACATGCAGGATGGTGTAGTGGTTCGGAAGTTGGACCCAGACCTGGATGATTCCGGTTCAAATTCCTGCTCAGCCACAAAGCTTCCTAGGTGACCTTGGCCCAGCCACTATCTCCCAGCTTCACCTACCTCACAGGGTTGTTGTGAGGATAAAAAGAGGGCAGGAACCTGGTACTCCTTGGCTACCTGAGCCTTGGAACCCTGAGCTCCTTGGAGGAAGGGCAGTATAAAAATGTGAATGAATGAATAAAATCCCACAGGTCTATCATACCTATGGCAAAAGGGTCCAGCATGATGAACTTGATAACTGCCTGGCAAAAGTGGTGCCAGTCATATGAAAAAAAAAAAAAATGTACCCACCTGGGTTTACAGATGTCTAGAATCACATAGAAAAGTGCCCCGACGGAGCTGGCCCTACTGTAACACAAGGTGATAAACAGCGTGCACTGTTAAGGGTGCCAGAATATGAAACAGAGAGGTCTAACCCCAAGAGAACAATGCACTAAAAAACCGACCTGCACAAATCCCACTTTGATGTACAGGTGCTGTGAAAGAAGACAGGTCATTTCAGTGATAACAGTTGCTGACTCCAAAGTATCTTTAACATGATGTCAGCTATGTGCAGGCCTCAAAGGGAACCTTTTGCATGTGCCAAGGGTGAGAACAACCCCTGCACTCAACCAGAAGCTGGATCTCAGTAGAACTGGAAACAGAGGGAAGGTGCCGTGTTTTTTTTTCCTTTTTCTGAGAGTTGAAGATGAAAGAGGAAGGAAAGATGGCTCAATGTGCATCAAACCATTCCGCCTGAGGACTAGGCAATTAAGATCAGGGAAAGAAAAGGAAAGGGGAAAAGATCCCATCCCCAGAGCACAGTATCTCCAATTTTCCAATAAGTCAATTGAAGCCACTAATCCCAGATCTCCCAGACCTGTTTGGAGGAACCTGGTGCAAGATCTTGTCTAGTCACTTAAAGAGCACAGCTTTTTAAAAAAAAAAAGGCTGAGGGAATTGTGGAAGACTTTTTCAGTAACTGGCTTAGAAGGTAAAGAAATGACCAGACATGGGTTTGCTCCCCCCCCTCCAATACTGATGAAATAGAATTACAGTACATAACACAGAAGCACTATCCATTTCAATGCAGAGACTGCAGAACAAAGGAACCTTGTTGCATACACAAAACATTGGTAAAAGGTGTGAATGGATTTATCCTAATCGAACAGTCTTCTAGCATGACAGTCACTTCTCAGAAATCCCTTCTCCCCCATCTTTATAGCAGAGGAAACAGGTTAGAAGCTGCTTGGGGCAGGGGCCTGCATTTGGCTCATTTTACTTAGTACAGCTGAACTGGCAGTATAGAGAAATACAACAACAGTAAGCAATGGCCTCACCTGCTTGAGCTCACACAGTGCAACTATACAAGTGCCCAGGCTTCCTCCCCCCCACCCCCACACACACCACAAAAACTGTAATCCAATGAAAATGAGTAGTGGGAAATTCGGAACAAAAAAAAAAAAAGAATTTCTTCATACGTAGCAGAATTAATCTGTGGAATTTGCTACCACAGGACGTGGGGATGACCACAGGACGTGGGAATGATCATTTAGACTTGTAACAGGCAGTTACAAAGTACAATGTATATCCATGGAGGACAGATCTATCATGGCTATTAGTCATGATGACTACATGTGACCAGGACTGGTTCGTCCATGAGGCCAATGGAGACAGTTGCCTCAGGCAGTAGATTGTGAGAGACACCCACCTGTTTGTCCATTGACCTTCACTGCTGCTCCTCCTCTTACTACTCTTACTACTCCTCCTCTACTCCCTGGTGGACTCTAACCCACCATTCTTCTTTCTTCCACTCTGTCCCCCATTCTTTCCCAATCCAGGGAGGGGGAGGAGCAGAATCTGGCTCATCACAAGGTAAGGGAAGGTAGTGTGTGGCATGCTCAGGTTCCTGAAGGTCTTGGGCTAGCCCTGCATGCAATCTCCATGTTCAGGGTCAGTGTGTAGAGTACCAATCACAGGGGAGCAACAGTGCAAGAGATGCCTTTACCTGCTGCTTGTCGACTTCCACTGTGGGAAACAGGATGTTAGCCTACATGAGCCCCACTGGAATTGGCCAATGGCTCTTCTTAGGACTAGTGATACAGTAACTGCATTGTCAGCTTTTTCAGTTAATTAGAATGTGCGCACCAAATGTATGCTGGTGGGGAAGAACCCTTATTTCAACATCCCGATGAAGGAGTTAGCCCATAGCCTTCATACAGACAACACGTGTACTGGCAGGGTTCATACACGCTGAAAAGTTTGGGTATAATACATAAGGCCCTCGGGCTGTTCCAGCACCACCATCAGCTGCTCTCAGCTACTGAGCTGTGCTGAGGTATCACTGATGAAAAGGCTGCCCACATGATAATTTGGCTCTCCAATACAGTGGTGCAGCTGGAGGGGGGGGGCAGAGCACCCAACCTGGTGGGCAGGCTCAACGGGGTGGGCAAGCAGCCCCGCTCTTCAGAGCCATTCCCGACGGGGAAAGCATAATGGAGCAGTACGGCTCTGTTTGGTTCCCCCCACTGGGAATGGCTCCAAAGGGAGGGGCTGCTTGCTGGCCCCGCTAAGCCTCCCCACCAGGCTGGGTGCTCCTCGCTCCTCCCCCCTCCAGCTACGCCACCACTCCCATAGCTTGAAAAAATGATCAAGATTAGCATACTTTCTCTTTTGTCATTTGAAACTCATTAGAGTTTCTAAGTGAGAAAAAAGTGTTTATTTCTGGTTATGATCTGCTTAATGACACCACTTCCTGATTTACGACATCGCTTCTGGGCACCAGCAGGCACCAAGAATGCTATTCGGCCCGCTGTATGAAACGAATTTGACACCCCTGTTATAGACAGTTTCCTCGTGGAGTTGCATCTCACACAAATACAGCAATACCTTGACATTTCAAATTTTATCCACCTGCTTTGCTCTTTTGGCCAATTCCATCCAACCTTCCACAATGCTCATTGACTTCCTTATGTTTATTTTTATTTTATTTCCCGCACAAGTTCTATAGTTCATTATTTATGCTGTTTTTGCCAGCCAAAATAAATTTGCAAGCTAAATAAGGCTATGCTTTGACATTCATCATTTTTTTGACTTTCACCTAAGCTCTGGTACCTAACCTGACAAAAGTACAAGGTATGGCTGTAGGCCAGTATGGGTTGTGGTATTAAGTGTCAGATCAGTTCCCTAAGAATTCCATTATTTTTTTTTTCTTTCTCCTTTGTTAAGGTATAGGGATTTTAGTTCCCAGATGCTAAAATAAGCCTTCAGTGCAAGCATTTTGCAACATGGGAACTAGCCTTCATTCACAGACAGGGAACTGCTTATCCAAACTCTTGTCTTCCAAGATCTGAATGTAGCTTCAAGCACCAAATGTTAATGATGTTTGCCCAATTGTGAGTATGGCTCATTGTCACTAGATGGCACCAAAAGACAGTGAAAACTTGTACTTTCGGAGAAACCGGCTCAGAAGCCATCCAGGGACACAACATATTTGATGCAGAAGAGAACTTGCCCTTGACAATTTAATATAACCCTACAAACATATGAACCAGAAAGCTAATTACAAAAAAAATATAAAGAATGAACTCTGGGATTCTCACCATTCTGTTCTGAGAAACTGAGGGCGCAATCCTAATCAACTTTCCAGCTCTGACAGAGCTCTGCCAATAGAGCATGTGCCTCCTCATGGAGCAGTCATGGAGGCCCCCTCAAGGTAAGGCAATGTTTGTAGGGTTGCATTGCCCTTATGTTAGTGCTGGAAAGTGGGTTAGGACTGCAGCTTAAATCTTGGATTCTGCATCCCAGATTCTTCTGACTGATGTTCCACAAGGGGCAAGTGTGTGTCTGTGTGAGATGTGCTGTACAAAATACTGAGCTGGTTAACTTCCACCAAGGGACAAGTGAACTCCTGCTCCCTAGATTTAAAAAGGAAAAGAAGTGGTGGGCTAGAGTGTTGTGATGCTCTAGTTCACCATTGTCCTATCCTCCACGCTTCCTCTCCTGTTCAATTCTCCTTTTTCCCATTTGAATCCAGGAAGTGGGAGGACAAGAAGCAATTAGGGGGCAGATGGAGAGAGGCAGGAACCCCCTGGTAATCACTATCTAAGCTGGTCATTTCAGCCAGCCTCATGAACCTGAGCAATGGTCCAGCCGACATGCAAATCATTTACTCAATGTTGTAGCCATCAAGCAGTTTGTGAGCCAGATGAGGATAAAGAAACACCCAGTTATGCTTATCTATTCTATATAAATACTGTATAGGGAAACTGTTTTCCTAGGCCAGGAGTGCCCAAACCCCGGCCCTGGGGCCACTTGTGGCCCTTGAGGACTCTCAATGTGGCCCTCAGGGAACTCCCAGTCTCCAATGAGCCTCTGGCCCTCTGGAGATTTATTGGAGCCCGTATTGGCCCAATGCAACTGCTCTCAAAGTGAGGGCAACTGTTTGACCTCTTGCATGAGCTGTGGGATGAGGGCTCCCTCCACTGCTTGCATTTTCACATCTGTGATGCAGTAGCGGCAGCAAAGAAAAGGCCAGCCTTGCTTTGTTGTATAGGCCTTGAGCTATTGCAAGACCTTCATTCATTCATATAAGTTCATCTTTAATATATTCACTTAGGTAAACATATGTAAATTTATTCAAAATTTAAATGTAAATTAATTCTTTTTTTTCCCCGGCCCCCAACATAGTGTCAGAGAGCTGATGTGGCCCTCCTGCCAAAAACTTTGAACACCCCTGTCCTAGGCCAATCACTTTAAAAGAATGAATGAACTTACGATTCCGTTCTGTACACTGAAGCCCAGCTGGTATTTCAGATCAGGTCTCTTTATAAGGACGGTGGTCACCGGAGGACAGCTGACGATATTCAGCTTCACTTGTGTCTGATTTTTAAGACCCTACAATATATTCACAATGTTAGCAAGTCCCCTGTGACAGCTAAAGGAGTTTTCATGGGTGGCTGCTTGTAATCACAGTAATTGCTTCTTTGTTTTAAAAAGCACATGCTTGTGCATGGCCTTTCTTGTTGCTGATCCAAGACAGCTAACCGCAAACAAAAATGCATTGTAAAATCATAAGAAACCAATCAAATTAATATTAGCAATACAATAAAAATCCCTGAAAAATTGCTCACAACAGCTTCCTCTCACAATAGCCATCTTCTGCCCAGCACAGTAACCCCCAAATGCCAGCAAAAATAGCCATGCCTTAAACTGGCACCTGAAAGAGCACTGCATGGGCCTCCCGCAACAGTGTATTCAATAATGTCGGTGCCACCACTGAGAAGACCCAGCTCCTACTGGATGCCATGACTATAAAATACTTACTTTCTAGTCCCTTGCTTGGTACCCAGGAAGTCCTTTGCACCAGGGGTACTTATATCAAGCTGAGGACGGGACAGGGGATCAATGGTCGAGCAGCTGTTTTGCATGCAAAACAGCCAGGTTCAATACCCAGCTTCCCCAGGGAGGGCTGAGAAAGACCCCTCTTTGGCTGAGATCCTCTACCAATCAGTGTACACAATAGCTAGATCTGACCCAGCTTCACATGAAACGATATGATCAAATTAACTTGTGTTGCATCTTTTTAATGGATGCATCTTTTTAATATTTTATCCCATTAATTGATTATTTTTGCAGCATACTTGTATCTTCTCTTACATTGACCTGATCGTTAAGGCCATTTGGCTAAAACAATTCATAAATCAAAGATCTACTTCCTAGAAACACCATGATGCCATGACAACAACTAGCCTGAGAATCCATTCTGCAAAAAGGCTTGTGCAAACCCATTTAAATCTTTCCATTAATCTTACTCACTGTCACCAAGCTAGTGCAGAACACTGGCAAGGTGTAAGAAAAGACAACCGAAGGGGTCGGAGGGTTGAAGGAGCTTCTCTAGAAAGACTGCAATAGCATTTAGATTTTTCCTAAAGGTTGGACAGTGGTTCCCAATCTTTACCTGAAGGTAAGGCATGGCAATTACAGGGGTGGTGACTCAGCGGTGATGGCACTTTCAGGTTTGTGATACCACGGCCAGCTAAGTAAAAAAATGGGTTTGGGGACTTCTCCATCTGCTGTGGTGGCAAGAACCCAAGTTTTGCAACTAATATAGCCACCTGGTCCAGCCCTTCACCACAGGTTCAGAACTTTGCTGTGATTTAAATCCGCGTATCCTGAATCCGTGGAGGACAGATAAGGAGGACAGACCTGTAAATGAATTTTTTCCTTTGGGAATTTTTTTTTTAGAGGAGTGACACTCTCAGTGGCAACTGGCAAACCTACCCAGAGGAACATAAATAGTACCTTTATGATTCCTTGACATGTTGCCAGAGGAAGACCGACCAGGCTGGTTCCATTAATGGACATAATCTGGTCTCCAATGCTCAGTTTCCCGGAGCGAGCCGCAGGGCCCCCGTTCATCATGTTGGCCAGGATCACCGTAGGTAAAATGGACCCCCAGCCTGACTCCACAATCACGACTCCAAGAATCTCCCCCTTCTGTTTAGCTATCTGCAGCTGCAAAGGGAATAAAAACAACAACAATAGAAGGGCATAAAGAAGATAAGTTTGTGGAAATTCCAGGAAGATCATACTAGTGAATCACAGACTCGCAATATGTGCCTGTTCTTCTTAACAATCCATCATTAACAGTGGCATCCCTAGGGTTTGCATCACCCAGTGTGGGAAGCCAGTTCATCACCCCCATGATGGACCTCCTCCCATGCTGTGGGTGTGGCTAAATACCCTGGGAAGTGGGCATGGCAACGCATCATCACCCCACCCCCACTGGTTTTTTGGCTATAACTTTTGATAGAATAAAGATATTTTGACACAGTTTGTTTCACTGCATTCTGCATGAAATAACACATCAAACGATATATAACATGATGGTATTATTCCTAAAAACCGCGGTTTTAACCATTTTGGCCAATAGTGGTGTGTGTGTGTCCTGTGCATGACACCTGGTGTGGCATGCACCCGCCCCCAGAGACGCTACTGATCATTAATATGCAGTAAGAGATGCACTAAGGGATGTTTTCCTCCTCTTTCACTTTAAGATTTCCCATTATGCACTGCACATTGTTTAGGAGGACATGCTCTAGGCACTCCTGTAGCCTTTTCCCTTTTCCAAAACGGTGTCAGAGACACTGCATGGTCAGTTTAAGGTGAACCCAGTTAAAGGAGATGATTGCCTCAGAGATATAATGCTTCAGGGGAACCATTCTACTAGTAGTATAAACTTCTTAAGGAGATGACCTACCAGCATTTCACATAATCATGATAAACAAGAATGAACGTTGCCTGCAACCCACCTAGCAAGTTTATGGGAATGGCAAAATGTTAACTGGGTTCTTACCAGTCTATACCCTTTTCCACTACACTAGTTTCTCTCATAGAGCTAGAAGGGGGGGATAAGTACGAAATGTGCCTTTGCTCCAGAAATCTCTATGCTCTCCTTCCACATTCTCTGGTGGGATTATGAGACCATCTAGCACATCTGGTGGTAGCAATTTCCATAGATTAATTAGGAGCTGCATGAAGAAGTACTTCCTTCTGTCTGTGCCAAATCTCTCATCAATCTGTTTCATTCCTGGTTCTAGCATTTGAAAAAGAAAAACCTCTCTTCTCTCTCTCTCTCTCTCTCTCTCTCTCATAATTTTATATGCCCCAGTAATGACCACCTGACATTGGGCTGTCTTGTTTTCTAAACTAAAAAGCATCGTAGCCTTTATTTTATTTAGTTCCACATTTTTAGACTGCCTTTCCTTCAAGGAGCTCAGGGTGGTGTACATGGAGCTTTCTCTCCTTTTGTCCTCACAACAACCCTGTGAGGTAGGTGAGGCTGAGAGAGAGAGTGACTGGCTCAAAGTCACCCAGGAGGCTTCATGGCTGAATGGGGACTTGAACCTGGATCTTCCAGGTCTAACTCCCGAACCTCTACACCATCCTGGCTTTTTCTTCTTCAGAATTTGCTCTGGCACTCTTATTTGGATTGCCCTCTTCTGCTCCTTTTCCAGTTGACCAAGACTCTACTGAATGAAAATGATGTTCCTGGGAAGGTCACCCTACCCCTTAACTCGATCCTTTCTCCTTTTGCTGTCTTCACTGTGACAACTACGAAGACCTTCTTGTTTGTTGAACATTTGTCAACAGAGTCACTAACTCCTAGAAACAACCTCTGCCAACGTCCGTGGCTGCACTCAGGATCCATTGATGGCTTTCCCCCTCTCCCTGCAACTCAGTAGATTAAGATTCATTTACACTTTTTCCCAGTGTTGATTTAAAATCCAATTTCCACTTGGCTTGTTGATTTTCGGCTTCCCTTCCATTCACCTTGGCTGCATTTCACCTCTAAATGTTCCACATACACTCAGCCAGAGCTGCTGGGGAGATAAAAATCACTTATTTCCTGGCAACATTTATGACATTTACTTCTTGCTTAAGAGTTTTCACCTCCAAAACAACTTTCCTCAGTGACGACAGATCCCATGTTTCCGACAGAAACTTGTTCCCAAATCAACTGCTTGTTCCCAAATCAACCCACACAAAAAACCAACAGTTGAAAGTTGGTCATTTGCATGAGATGCTTCTTTCTCTTGCTCCACAGTAAGCAGCTTTCTGGAATCACTCTGGCCTGCCTGGAGGTGTTTTCTTGGAGGGGGATCAGTGGCATACCTAGGGAGTGGCAAGTGGGGACATCTGCCCTAGGAGCCATGTGAACGGGGGGAGGTCCTGGGCACAGACTTTCTACTGATGGTGCATTTTCTACTGCTGTTCTACTGAGGGTGCATTTTCACACCACTGCCAATGGTCCGTTCTACCTGAAAGAGGCGTTGCAAATGTGCAACACTGGTAGGAAAGGGAATCATTTTTGCAGTATTGTCCAGGGTGCTGACATATAGATCCTTATCTAAACCATAGTCAGAAGATGTCCTCACCAAAAAAATCTCCACACACACACACAGTGGTTTTACTGAGCACACACATTCACTTGATGAGATAGGGCTGGCTTTCCACTCAATTATCTCCCCTTCTCTGTATGGACAGGGGGCGCAATTTCAGTGCTTGCCACGGGTGCCATTTTCCCTATATATGCCACTGAGGGAGAACATGTAATCCATGCCATTAAAGGCTCCAAACCTATACACAGATTTTTACATAACAATGGTATGATTGGCACAAGAGCACCTTATTTTTCTTGCCTAAATAACAGCCACAGGGATATAAACTGGTATCATACCGGAAGGGGGGAGCTTAGCCTTTTGCCCCACCATGCTCTCAATTCAGATATTTCTATGCAGCTTCTCTCTACCCTGGGAGGGAAGGTGCTGTTGGCACCAATAAGAGCTACCCTCATGGGGCAGATGCCCGTCATAATCTAGAACAGCCATTTTCAACCTTTTTCAGCTCACGGCACACCGACAAGGCACTAAAATTGTCAAGGCACACTGCCAGTTTCTTACTTACATTAAATCACTACATTACAATTAATTGTTAATATAATTAATACAATTATATTATTACGTGACAAAGAAACTCACAAGAAGCTTGGAGAGGAAAGGATATGTGATTGTGAAAAAGATGAAAAATGTTATTAAAGTGTTATGCGAGGAAGTGCTGGCAAAGAGAGGTCAGACTGAGCACATAGGAGAGCTGTGGGGTGGGGGGCAATGAAGAGACATGAGTGAAACAACTACAGGATTCAGCTGGAGTGGGGGAAGAGAGAACTTGAAGCAAGTGATTCTGAACCTTTGGAAGGTGCGGAGGAGAGAAGGGAGGGACAGTAAGAGAGGTGCTGACTGCGATTATGAGATTTAGGGGGCAATGTGCCTGTGGGAGGGAGTGGGGTGGGGAGAAGTGCCAACTGCCTGCTCCTGTATTTAAGAAAAAAAAGTATGACCAAAAGCCCAATCCTAGGCATGACTACTCAGAAGTAAGCCCCATTATAGTCAATGGGGCTTACTCCCAGGTAAGTATGGAGAGGATTGGGGCCCAATGCCCTCCCCCTAAAAGGCAATGCAGGGAGGGTTGCTTTGGGGAGTTGCAGGCAAACTGTGGCAAGGAAAAGGGACTATCCAGGACCCTTTGAGCCAGACAGTCCTTGGTCAGGAGCAGTCTGCTTGCCTGCTCCTGACTCCCTTGTTCTCACTCACTCCACCCCCAAGCTTCTCTGGTCGCCCAATCAGCACGCAGAGGAGGCAAGGACTTAATACCCAATCCTAGGCATGTCTACTCAGAAGTAAGCCCCATAATAGTCAATGGGGCTTACTTCCAGGTAAATCAGGATTGGGTTGCAGCCTTCATCTGGTGCAGGAGCAGGAGCAAGCGCCAGCAGGAGGTGCAAAGCAGCCGCGACCAGCCCCTTTGCTGGCTGGCCGCCTGCTCCTTTTCCTTCTGCTGAGTGTAAGGCTCAAAGCAGCCGCTTCTCCCGCGTGTGTGGCTGCTGCCTGTCTGCTCTGATCTCGCGGCACACCTGAGGCAGCCTCGCAGCACAGCGGTTGAAAAACGCTGATCTAGAACAACATCTAGACCAGGACTATGGCAGCCCTCCTTCCAGTTGCTGCCACTTAAAGAAGGCACCCCAAAACAAATCACATTATTCATATAATGTGTAGTTTGGCTCCAGGAGAATGTGTCAGAAGCATAGTTTCCATTATAAAAAAGAGAGAGAGTAGAAGCAAAATGCTAGCCATTGTGGCTATTCAGATGTACTTGAAACTGTGAGGCCAATTGGCCAATCCCCAGTTGCCTGAGACTGATAGAGGCTGCCCATTTCCACTTCTAACATTCTAGTTCAGAGTTGGACAAACTAAGGTCTGCCAGTCAAATCCAGCCTTCAATAGTTTCCAGTCCAACTGTGCTCTAACTCGGATTCCAATTTGGTAATTTTAAATAACAGACACACACATCATGGCCCTACATACAATTCCGAATAATTGGCCTATCCCTGCTGTAACCTCTCTCCTCCCCTCCACACTTCTTCTTTCACTCCATTACCCTCTTCCATTTTCAGTCCAGGAGTGGGAGGAGGAATGATGCTGGCAGCTTGTGCAAGTGCAGGATAAGGGCATGGTGCATTGCACACTGCTTCATGCACTGCAAGGGCTCAGGCCTCCAAAAACATCTCCCTTTGGAACCATACAGAGATGAGGGTGAGCGGATGGGCCAATTTTGTTTGCCGCACAACTTCAGTAAGCCCTCTCAGCCCCCTCAGCAAAGACAGCAGAGAACCGTCCCTCTACTGCAGGGGGACATATACCCCCTGGTCCCGCCTTAACTACACCACTGGCAAGAGAAGGGAAATTAGACCCATGTGTTCAATGTGTATAATTTATGCTTGCCACAAATATTTAGCATTAGGATGCAGGGCCAAATTTGGATTGTCCACGAAAATCATTGTGATCATAACCCAGGCTACAAAGAAGTTCTGACCAATATACTGTGGTCACCAGGAGTCCCTTTGTGTATCCAGAAGTTGCCCTAAGCAGAAGGCTTACCTTTCTTCCTTGAGGCTCCACAATAAATCCCAAGGTACCCACTGATCTTTAGAACCGTGGGAACAGAGAGCAAGAATGGTGTACTTCTAGCATAAAGGCAAGAAGTCTCCCTCTTTTTTCTGACAATCTAAAACCTGGCATTTTCTTCATTTTTAATCACAAGCTAGTTGCATACATGTGCAAGTTGAGAGAGGCTAAATCAGCTATTTTCAACCTTTTCCATCTCTCAGCACACTGACAAGGTGCTAAAATTATCAAGGCACACCATCAGATTTTTTTTTTTTTTTACAATTGATAAGGCACACTGCACAGTCGGGGGGGGGGCTCCCACCCCCCAAAAGCCCTACTAATAAATGACTCTTCCCCAAACTCCCATGGCACACCTGCGGACCATTTGTGACATATCAGTGTGCCACAGCACACTAGTTGAAAATTGCTGGGCTAAATCCTAACAGGTTCAAGTAGAAATTCTTAACTTGAGACTAGATCCTTGTGGTCACCTGCTGATTTAGGACCCAATCCCACACAGTATGCACCGGCTCACCGCTGGTACGCACTGTTGCAAGTGTGCCGTAAGGCACGTCTGCACCTTCAGTCCAGCATGAGCCTGCACTAGGACAGAGCCAATTGGAGGCTGGCAGACCACTGCCAGGTGCTCCATGCACAGCGCTGGGCAGCAGAGTGGTAAGTCGGGGCGTGGGAGGAGGTGTTCTGGGGCAGGTGGAGGGTAGGAGAAAATGCATGGCGAGAAGGGGTGGGACAGGCAGGGCTCAGCTCCACCAAATCCAGAGCCCCGTGTTGGGCCTCATGGCCCGACACAAGGTTTCTTAGTTCTGTGCTAGCTACATAGCCACTGCAGAGCTGGGTAGCCCCACTGCGGGGATAATTTCCTTATGCAGGGGAAAGGGATGATTCCCCTTCTTCTGAGGAGCCGCTGGCAGCTGCCCAGCACGGTCAGGATGCTACAGCAGCCGGGCAGCTCAGGACTGGGTTGTCTCTGGTTCACTTCCTAATGAACAGCCATCATAAGCATGCCAGAGGAATGTTAGTTAATTCAAGAGTAGAATCTCCTCTGCATATTAAACGCAAAGATCCAAAGGATTACTGGAAGGTTTCCTTACTGACAACATTCCCCCCCCCCCAAATAAAAAATAAAAAAAAATTGGGAAACAAGACCAAGGAAGCAGGTGGCCTTTCAGAGGTGCCTAAAGTGCTCGGGCTTTAAGAATTTTGGAAAGATCTTTTCTGAAATGAATATAGTCTGTGAAAATGCAAGAGAAGGGACATGAAGGATGCCTCTTCTATGCAAAAGCACAGCAGGCAACAATCCGACTCTATTCAGTGCTGATTATCCCACAGCTTGAGTCCTGTATCCACTTTTATTGATCGCATTTTACAAAAAGATATGGGGGGGGGGGAAACTGGAGCAGGTCCAAAAGGGGAAAAAAACAGCAATGAGTTCACAGCACCTGCAGCAAAGAGTCATTTTCAGAGCAAACAGCAGCTTTAGGGGCATTTTCTATGGGAAAAACGGCTCAGAGAAGGAAAGGGTTATATCCAACTTCCTCCCCACAAGCTGCAGCCTCAGTCTGATCCCACCAGATCTGGTTAAAGCCTTCTCCATCCACCACTATGGTTCCAATCTGTGGCAGGAGTTGGGGGGCACAAATCTAGCCACTATTACTGACTAAACTAAATTAAATCCGGATAAGACAGAGGTGCTCTTGGTTCGGAAATCCACAGCTCGGGTGCTGGACTATCGTCCTGCTCTGAATGGGGTTGCACTCCCTCTGAAGGAGCAGGTCCGCAGCTTGGGGGTTCTCCTGGATCCACAGCTGCACCTGGAGTCCCAGGTGGTGGCAGTGGCCAGGAGAGCCTTTGCTCAGCTTCGGCTGATTCGCCAGCTGCGACCATACCTGAGCTGCGCGGACCTGGCCACAGTCACCCATGCCCTAGTGACATCTAGATTAGATTATGCGCTCTACGTGGGGCTGCCCTTGAAGACGGTCCGGAAATTACAATTAGTACGGAACGCAGCTGCTCATGTGGTTGCTGGGGCACGTCAGTTTGACTCTGTCGAGCCATTGCTCCGGCGGCTACACTGGCTGCCGGTTCTGTTCCGGGCCCAATTCAAGGTGCTAGTTTTGACTTTTAAAGCCCTTTATGGCTCAGGTCCGGGGTATTTGAGGGACCGCCTCCTTCCCTACAATCCTGCCCGTGCTCTTAGATCATCTGGGGGGGCCCTTTTGACTGTGCCGCCACTAAGAGATGTGAGAGGGGCGGCGGCCAGGAAGAGGGCCTTCTCGGTGGTGGCCCCTGAACTGTGGAATACCCTCCCCTTAGAACTGAGAACTGCTCCCTCGTTGCTAACGTTTCGGCGTGGACTGAAGACCTTTTTATTTCAAAAAGCTTCTAATTGTTGACAGGCTGGCTGGCTGGCGTTCTTGCTTTTATATGAAAATCCATGGGGTTTGTTTGTTTTTAGATTTTTTAATTATTGTAAATTGTTGTTAATTGTTTTTAATGTTGTATTTTTTTTTAAAGTGTTGTAAGCTACCTTGTGTGCCCGCTGGGCAAAAAGGCGGGGTATAAATTAATATAATAATAATAATAATAATAATAATAATAATAATAATAATAATAATAATAATAATAATAAACCAGTGGTTCCCACACATTTAGCACCAGGACCCACGTTTTAGAACGAGAATCTGTCAGGACCCACTGGAAGTGATGTCATGACCGGAAGTGACATCAACAAGCAGGAAAATTTTTAACAATCCCAGGTTGCAATCTACCCACACTTAACCAGGAGTAAGTCCCATTGACTATCATTGTTAAAAAAAATATACATAGTTGCTTGTTAAAAGTACAGGTCTGTAACATTTCCCCAAATGAAGTCACATACCATGGTAGCATCAAGTTGTCTGTGACAGATCAGGAGAGAAATCTTGGGGGGGGGGGGGAATGGACAGGTTGATGAAAGTGTCGACGCAATGTGCGGCGGCAGTAAAGAAGGCCAATTTTATGCTGGGGATCATTAGAAAAGGTATTGAGAACAAAACTGCTAATATTATAATGCCGTTGTACAAATCGATGGTAAGGCCACACCTGGAGCATTGTGTCCAGTTCTGGTCGCTGTATCTCAAAAAGGATGTAGTGGAAATGGAAATGGTGCAGAAGAGAGTGACTAAGATGATTGCTAGGCTGGGGCACCTTCCTTATGAGGAAAGTTTACGGCGTTTGGGCCTCTTCAGCCTAGAAAAGAGATGCCTGAGGGGGGGACATGATTGAGGCATACAAAATTATGTATGGGAAGGGTAGAGTGGATAGAGAGATGCTCGTTACACTCTCACATAACACCAGAACCAGGGGACATCCACTAAAATTGAGTGTTGGGAGAGTTAGGACAGACAAAAGAAAATATTTCTTTACTCAGCATGTGGTTGGTCTGTGGAACTCCTTACTGCAGGATGTGGTGATGGCATCTGGCCTGGATGCCGTTAAAAGGGGATTGGACAAGTTTCTGGAGGAAAAATCCATTATGAGTTACAAGCCATGATGCGTATGTGCAACCTCCAGATTTTAGAAATGGGCCATGTCAGAATGCCAGATGCAAGGGAGGGCACCAGGATGCAGGTCTCTTGTTATCTGGTGTGCTCCCTGGGGCATTTGGTGGGCCGCTGTGAGATACAGGAAGCTGGACTAGATGGGCCTATGGCCTGACCCAGTGGGGCTGTTCTTATGTTCTTAACTACAATTCCCAGGAAGCCTTGCAGGTCTCTTGTTATCTGGTGTGCTCCCTGGGGCATTTGGTGGGCCGCTGTGAGATACAGGAAGCTGGACTAGATGGGCCTATGGCCTGACCCAGTGGGGCTGTTCTTATGTTCTTATGTAAGTCTAATATATTAAAAATAAAATATTGAAATGAATGGGGACCCACCTGAAATTGGCTCACGACCCACCTCGTGGGTCCCAACCCACAGTCTGAGAAACACTGGACTAAACAAAAACTAATCATTTCATGTTTCTTAATCCTTTAAGCATCACATGTAATTTGGCCTTTTAGACACAAGCAGCAGAGTGGCCAAGATGGTGAGCTGGCAAGCCTCTGGTTTGAATCTCATCTCTGAAACAAACTCACCAGGCAAGTACATCACTCTCTCACACACACTCTCAGTCATAGCCCCCATTCAAAATATGGAGTCAATGACAATGACCTAATCTACAGGACTGGTGCAAGGATTACCTAGTTACTGTATATGAAGCACATTTTTTTTTTTAAATGATCTATACAAAATGCTAAATGAGAGAAGTAGGCAAAAATAAAGGTCAAATATCCTGGCTTTGCAATGATGAAAGTCACTAAAGCTGACTATCCAGCCAGACCTATGAATAGGCTGCAAAGGTGGCTTGCCAGTCACAAGAGTTAGTTTTGCATCTAACTGCTACAAAAGCACCTGCCTTTTCAAACAGTTTCTCCCTGTTTCTCTGTATACCTCCTAAAGATGGAAGCAAGGAAGAGAAACATCAGAACTGGACCTGAAGTTTAAGGAAGAATTAAACATATTAAAATGTCACTTTTCAGATTTACTCGTATTAAACCAGACAGCCATCCCCCACATTTTATTGAGACCTCTGATTAATGTATGTGTGACTCTATCTCCACATCACTAATTTGTACATAGCAGCCCTTGGTGCCAGTCCAAGATATCTCAGTACATGAGGCAATACGCCAAATGCTGCCCCCCTTATTCAGTCATGCAATAGTTACCACCACCGCTCCTCCTCTTCTTCCCACTCTCTAAGTTTTTCAAATCTAGGAAGAGAGTAGGAAGTGTGGAGCAGACAAAAGTGGCCGGCTAGATCACCAGGAATGTTCTATCCCACCACTCTCCTATGATACTTTCCCTGTTTATTTTCTCTTATGTTCTGAACCCAGAGAGGAGCAGTAAAGGTGGACAGGTGGGTAAAGGTAGCCCACTCCAACCAACCCCTAGGCTGCTTCATTGACAGGCTGTCTCTGGAAGTCCTTGGCCCCCGTGTATACCTAGCGAAAATTCAATACGTTTCCAAGATGAAAGAGACATCATGTTCCGAGGATAAAATGAACAAACAATACTATTGAAAAATTCACTGAGTTTGATTTTTACATTACTGTTGCATATGATTAAAAAACATGTTTGCAAATGAATTCTTTTCACACCACATGAGTTCTCAGCATGCACTTCACTAATAAACAGGGGAAAGTGATTTTCAAAGGATTGTCTAAGAAGCTATCCAGCTGTAAACACTCACCTCTTTGCAGTTCTCTGAGTTGGAGAAATGGATAAGATCGTCGTTGTACATCTCCTGGGTATTTATGATATCGCTGTATTCCTTCTGGCTAAGATCTTCAGGGTTGATTCCATTGGCTCTGAGGAACTCCTGGTATGCCACACTGAAGGCCTGGCCAATGGACTGGGCAATCAGCTGGGCCTACAAAAGAAAGAAATGGTTGAAGGAAGATGAGCAGCACTCAAGAGTGAGCACAAAATTCATTCATGTCAGACAGGAGGCATGGACCCCATGCAGTACTCGACATGGAGAAGAACAAGAAACATAATAGAATCATAGAGTTGGAAGAGACCTGCAAGGTCATCTAATTCAACCCTCTGCCTGTAGCAGGACTTCCAACCAGAGCATCTCCAGCAGGTGTTTGTCAAATCTCTGCTTGAAGATCTCCAGTGAGGAAGAATCCGTCACCTCCCTAAGCAATCTGTTCCATGGCAAAACTGCCCTTATCACCAGGAATTTCTTCCTGATGTCCAACTGAAATCGCCTCTCTTGCAGTTTGTACCTATTTGTACCAAAACATCCTGGTACCAGATTAAGAGTGCTCTATTTATCCATTTAGTTACATGGGGGATTACACAGGGAGGCGGGGGGGAACACAGAGCACTGGGGCCATGGTCGATGCTTGCCAAGGTTCAACCCAGCAGGCTCCAAACTGCAGGACTGCTGGGTGAAGGAAAAGCCTTCCCCATTTTGAGCAAAGCTTACC
The DNA here is from genome assembly GCF_035046505.1 of Tiliqua scincoides. NCBI lineage: Eukaryota > Metazoa > Chordata > Lepidosauria > Squamata > Scincidae > Tiliqua > Tiliqua scincoides. The sequence goes on from NC_089828.1 coordinate 24,226,271, forward strand.
CATCTGGTGCCTGCTGGTTTAGCCCAGTGGTTCCCAAACTTTTTCAACTGGCAGCTCTCTGGACCTATTGGGCCATGGGCCGCAGTTCCCCATCATGGTTACAAACCTATACATTGTATAGGGTGGTGGGTTTTTTGCGAGGATTCCATGGCTCCCGTGGCTCGTTTCTGCAGCTCCCCGGGCAGGGGAGGGGAGAGTATGGCTCAAAACTTGGGAATCGCTAGTTTAACTTTCCATGGGTGCAGTCGAGAGTCTTTGCAAGTGATCAAATAGATGGCTCGCAAAAGGTTCAAATGTCTACAGATATCTACAGATATTCCCTCCCCGCATATACCAAGCTAAAATTCAATAAGGTACCAAGATGAAAAAAAGACAAAATGGGATGAAATGGATAAAATGGACAAACGATATTTTTAAAAAAAATCCACAAAAGCTTGACTCTATTTCAGATCACACATTATCACATCTCTATCCTCAAGCCATTCATGCTTTATATTGCACTGTAAAGCCTTTGGAGACAGAGATAAACACTGACGCAACGGATGCAAGCTGTCTTGAATCCAGAGGGGTAGGACATACATACATACATACATACATACATACATACATACATACATACATACATAAATAAATAAATAAATAAATAAATAAAGGGCCCAATTCTATCCAATTTTCCAGTGCCGGTGCTGCTGTGCCAATGGGATATGCACTGCTTCCTGAGTCGGGGGTGCAGTCACAGATGCCTCCTCAAGGTATGGGAACATTTGTTACCTTACCCCGGGGCTGTATTGCAGCTGCACCAGTGCTGGAAAATTGGATAGGATTGGGCCCCAAATGGGGAAACCAGCACTTTAAATATAAATGTTATTTTAGGTCATCTCTGGCTGCAAAATCCTTTAAAGAGCAAATTAAATTATTAAACATTCAAGCCCTTGAAGGGAAAAGCAACAGCGCGTGAATGTCTGTGCGGTTATGGTGGGGCGACTGTGGAATCCCGTATGGAATAAGGGGGACCGAGCTTCATGGGAACAGAAGAGAGGCAAACAAGTTGCCCGCGCCCGGTGTCCTGAGAGGGATTAACCAAGCAAAAACGTCAGTCATGCGCAAATTCTAAATTATGGATCTCCCCCAACGTTGTTTACTTACGTCCTCCGATTCAAAGACATGACAGATCATCTTGTATTGCTTCTTCCCTTCCTGCGCCCCGGGGGTTGTCTCGATACAATCCTGTGAAGCCGACCGGGGCATTCGGCGTCGTGCCATCAACACCACAATGTTGCCAATATCGGCAATGTAAGAGATGGTGCGCAATGCGTGGTCCATCATCGTTTCCTGCAGAAAACGGAGATGCCAAAGCAACAAATGGGCATTGCTGGCAGCTTGTGCAACATTTTGCTTGTTTCCTACACGTATTTTCTTAAAACAAAAAACATCCTGGGAACTGAAGCCAACCCCTCTTGTAGTAGACTCAGTGGTCCAACAGACTTCCTTAGAGCCATCCAGTTTGGTTCCTCCTCTCCCAGTATTTTGAGCCATATTTCACCTGGCTGCAGCAGAGGCAAGACAGCAAAGGCCTGGCTAGGATCAGTTGCCATTTAGTTTCTCCCTTGCCCCAGGAATTGCCTCCATCAGCTGGCTGCATCTTTGGGTTAGGCAAGATTCCTCACACTTCTACTGGCCCCCTCGAGGAGACAAATTTCAGGTCTCTGGGATTGATTTGTGGTACAAACCTATCCTTGCTCTGCACCAGTGGAGTATGCACTCTGCCTCAGCAGCCATCACAAAAGTGTTGTTTTGCATGCTGGTGGAAAGGCCAGAGCTTCCCTCATGTTTTGGCACAGCAGGGGATACCCACCAGAGTGGGTAAGTTCTGCTCTGTGCAGCACAGAGGTGGGGAGGGCTGCGATGGGGCAGGGTGGGTGAATCAGGCCCAGGAGGGAGCAGGATCAGTGGTGCTGGTGCACACCATATCTTATTCCCCTTCTTGGGTCTAATCTGCCAACACAAGTCAACTTGGACCTGCGCCAGTGATATCACTGGCATGGGTCCAACTTGACCCAGGTAGTGGCTGAGCCTTACCCCGGGCAAGGGAACAAATTTCCCCTTACCTCGAGGAGACTTTCCACCTGCTAAATTCCACCATGAGATGCAGTGTAGCCCATGCTGGTGCTGTGGCATCGCCACACAGGAAAGTTTTAAGTAGGATTGGGCTGTTGGTTTGTTTTAAGAATCCAATGTCAGTGCCAACTTGCTGGAGGCCCCGGAGCAAACAAGCTCAGGTTTAAGAACAACGGAGGTCAGTAGCAACCCCTCTCCACTAGCCAATGGAAGCATCACGTAAAGGCCTCAAAATGACAAAGATGTGCCCATGTGTAGATGGGGATTCTGAGAGTGTCACAGTGCCTGGAGCTTCTTGATTGAGACATACATGATTGAGACATACAAAATTATGCAGAGGATGGACAGAGTGGATAGGGAGATGCTCTTTACACTCTCACACAACACCAGAACCAGGGGACATCCACTAAAATTGAGTGTTGGGAGAGTTAGAACAGACAAAAGGAAATATTTCTTTACTCAGCGTGTGGTTGGTCTGTGGAACTCTTTGCCACAGGATGTGGTGATGGCGACTGGCCTGGACGCCTTTAAAAGGGGATTGGACAAGTTTCTGGAGGAAAAATCCATTACGGGGTACAAGTCATGATGTGTATGCACAACCTCCTGATTTTAGAAATGGGCTATGTCAGAAGGCCAGATGCAAGGGAGGGCACCAGGATGAGTTCTCTTGTTATCTGGTGTGCTCCCTGGGGCATTTGGTGGGCCGCTGTGAGATACAGGAAGCTGGACTAGATGGGCCTATGGCCTGATCCAGTGGGGCTGTTCTTATGTTCTTGGCCAATTCACTCCACTGCTTCCACTGGTGCTGGAGAGTTCAGGGGAACATTCCGCCTGGGGGGTGTTTTCTGCTGGGCTTGCGGCTTTGGCCTGTGCCCAACCCAGCCATCCCTGTTAGAACCCCAAGGTCCACCAACTGAACCAGATGCAAAACCGTAGCTGGGGGTGCAGTCTTAAGAAACAAAATCCCTGCGAGCATATGTTCTGCCTAGGAAATTGTTCTCAGTACTAGTAAGGTGCTCTCCATCCTTTCACACCAAGATATGCCCCTGATTTTCTCCAAAGCTTTCTTTGTTTCAGCTACCTAATTTAGAAATGAGAATCAAAAACAATTTTTGTTGTCACTTTTATTGAACAATTGGGAATCACAAATTCTTGCTGATCCATAATAAATCACTCAGAGCTGTAACAGATCACAATCTAGTAGTTGACAACCTTCAGTCTCGAAAGACTATGGTATCGTGCTCTGAATGGTGGTTCTAGAACAGCGTCTAGTGTGGCTGAAAAGGCCAATTCGGGAGTGACAATCCCTTCCACACCGGGAGCAAGTGCAGTCTGTCCCTGGCCTATCTCCCTGGCTATGGGCCTTCCTTCTTTGCCTCTTAGCCTCAGACTGTTGGCCAAGTGTCTCTTCAAACTGGGAAAGGCCATGTTGTACAGCCTGACTCCAAGCGGGCCGCTCAGAGGCCAGGGTTTCCCACTTGTTGAGGTCCACTCCTAAGGCCTTCAGATCCCTCTTGCAGATGTCCTTGTATCGCAGCTGTGGTCTACCTGTAGGGCGCTTTCCTTGCACAATCACAATCTATGCAGTGGGTTAAATGGATCAAAGTTCTTTTAAAAAGAAATCGAAGGCTGTTGAACTTTACACTCACGTAGGAAGGAGTTTGTGAGATCTAATTAAAAGAGACAAGAGACATTACTGATTAGGTAAAACTGAAAAAGCAGGAGAGGTTAGAACAGAACGCTAAAAAGAGGAAGGTGGCGGGAATGTGTTTGTTCAACACATTACAAATTTACTTTGGCAAGGGAGGGAAGCTTCTGCTCCAGGCCATTCAGAATAAACTAGCAAAATGTAAAGTGGAGGGCACCAAGGACTTCAGTTCCCCAGCAGGGAACAAGAGCTTGGATTGGATCCAAAGAACGAGGTGCAAAAGGAAATGACGGGTCAAAAAGAAAGACAGGTCTACCAGTGGTCATTAGCCATGATGGAACTCCATGTTCAAAAGTAACGTAGTCCTGAATAGTAGCTGCTTGGGGACAACAGAGCATTCCACTTGATAGCCTTTTGGTCTGCTCCAGCAGTGCTTTTTGTAGGCATAATAGCAAAACAGAGCCTCCAGGTTCAGAGGCAGTCTACCACTGAATACCAGTTCCTGGGAGAAGAAACAACAGGAGAAAGTGATTGCTTTCAAGCCTGAGTAGGAGTTTCCCAGAGGCATCTGCTTGGCTGCTGTGGGAACACAATGCCAGACTAGTAGGTCCTTTGGCCAGATTCAGCTGGGCTCTTCTTATGTTCTTTAAAAGGCTCATCTGCCAGACACTGGTTGCCACCCAACTGGTCAAGTCCAGTGGGATACAGGATATGCCAACCTAACTGCATCAGGACTGGTTGCACCCCTTTGCAACAACATTCTGAAGCACTTTGGTGTGGCTACTAAGTACAGACTGCCCCTGCCAGAGCCTGTGAAAGGGAGGTGCAGGGGGTAATTTGTACCCAGGCCTAGGGTAAAAAAGGGGGCCCAAGACCCAAAGAAGGGGCCCAGGAAATTTCCTGGGATCTTCCATTTTCCAATCTTATTTGGATTTGCTGCCCGCATGGGATGCTGGGGGCACTACCACGGGCACACAGTCGCAACTGCTGCCACAAGCCATATGACCCGGGCCAAGGTATGCATATATGGATATGCCTTAACACAGGCTGCAATCCTAACCACACTTTCCTGAGAGTAAGCCCCACTGAACAAAATAGGATTTACTTCTGAGTAGACCTGGTTAGGATTGTGCCCACAGTGTCATATCTGGGAGGAAACCGGCCTGCTACAGTAGTTCTTTGTCTTGCGGATCTGCTTACCATGAAAGAGTGTATAGGAGCTCCGGGATACAGCTGTGGGACTAGAGCTGCTGTAGAAGTAAGTTTTGACACACGCAGGACACTTTCCATTGTAGTGTGAGCCTAACTGTGATGATGCTGATTTTCTGCAATGATTTTCTATGTTTAAAGGATTTTGGAGAGACTCAGGAGTGTGTTTGGTTGCCCATATTAATGTATCTAGCTGTGCAGGAGGGTAGACCGGGGCTCCGCATCGGGAAGCCTGGTAGATCTGGACTCCAGTGACTTTTCTGGCTGTTGCCACCCTCCCCTGTTTGACCCCTCCCCTCCCCCTTAGGAAAGGGGCTCAAAAGAAACTTTGTACCCCCTGATAGAATTCCTCTCAAAGTCCTGTCCCCCATCAGTTTTGGCTATTCTTAAACTTTTATCTGGAAAGCACTCAAAGCCTGTGCGGAATAAGCTGAGCAAGGTCCTTTGGGAGTAACTCCAGCACAACAGGAAGCAAATTAATCTGTTTTAGTGCCATCTTTGCCTCTCCTTAAATCTTGCTTTTGGCTACAGTGGCCAACATAAAAACAGAACTGGCTCTCGTCCCTCTCTTTCCCCCTTCATTATTTACTCGCAACAGTGAAATGCAACGATGAAACACATTTGCTACTGCAGCTAGCAGATCCCATTACCGTTTGTCATTTTATTAAGCACTGACAACCTGCTCCATGCTGGGTCTTTTAATGGCTGGGCCTTTTAACATAGACACAAGCAGCCAAAAACACCTAGAGCCAAACAGTAAGGCACAGGGAGTTTGTCAAGGCTAACTCATCAGATCTCTCTCTCTCTCTCTCTCTCTCTCTCTCTCTCTCTCTCTGTGTGTGTGTGTGTGTGTGTGTGTGTGTGTTTTAAAGAAAAGAAAGGCAGATCACAGATACTGAAAATGGACAATCCCTAACCCACAGGTTTATCATCTACAAAGAGAAACAATAACACACAAGGAAAAGAACCAAAGAACGGTAGAGGGAGAGGAATCAACAATGGCCAGCACATCCATGAGGCTGACTGAGCTTGTCGTCTCAGCTAGCCTACTGGCAAGGATGGGCCCACCACTCATATCCATTCATCCACCCACTTTCTCCACTTCTGCTCCTGGTCCCAGGATTCAGTGGTGTTGCCAGTGTGTTGTACATCTGGGGCAGATGCAGGATACCCTCGCTGCAAGATAGCACCCCCCGCATTCATGATGACGAGCAGCAGGTGCTAGTGGCAGTAGCAGGCCCGGGTGCAAGTGTACCCTGATGATGGGTACACGGTGCAAATGTAAAGCACGGCACCCAAAAGTGGGTTGGCTGTGACATGATGTTACTGCCTAATTGCTTTAGGAGTGCTGAAATTTGTGGCCAAGCAGAGACAAGGGCAGATGGGAGCGTCCTTCTGCCAACAAACACGGCACAGAGCTCTGCACGGTGGAGACATGCCCATCAGACCCTTCCTTGAGCGTGACACCCGGGGGGTGGTCTGCACCGGTTCCCCCACCCCCACCACTGCCTGGATTCAAAAAAGAAAAGAGGAATGGAATATAAGGTGGATGTTTGGAAGATCATACATATTTTTTACAAGGCGAATATTTGTAGTAAGGCAATCGAGTGAGAAATCATGATGGTTCCTTGGCATGAGAAGTTGCTACAGCATTTTCGCTCTCCTCCTCCAACCACATGGATTGTGCACACCCATGGTATGGGAAGGGATCAGGTATGGATGAAAGAGGAGCAGTTACTCATCTATCACTCCAACAAGGTAGCAACAGCAGCAATAGCAATCCTTGTTAATTGAGCGGATAACTTGGCACCTCTAAACATAGCAGGGAAAAGAGCCAAGAAAACATCTGTTTGGCTTCCTGATCATAAAGACAAATAAGGTTATTCTGCTTTATTAATACAAATTCATGCTCTTCTTAAAGGAGTATTTTGAGCCTCTCCATGGGATCTTTTCTGCAGATAAAAGGGAGGAGAAGCTAGGGTATTGCAGAAGAGAATATATTCTCCCTTAGACAGCTGCAGGAGAAATGCAGGGAACGACGACAGCCACTCTTTATAGCCTTCATAGATCTCACGAAGGCTTTCGACCTGGTCAGCAGGGATGGCCCCTTCAAGATTCTCCCCAAGATCAGATGTCCACCCAGGCTCCTCAGCATCATCGGGTCTTTCCACAAGGACATGAAGGGCACTGTAGTCTTTGATGGCTCCACATCAGACCCCTTTGACATCCAAAGCTGAGTGAAGCAGGGCTGTGTTCTTGCGCCGACCTTGTTTGGGATTTTCTTCGCTGTTCTGCTGAAGCATGCCTTTGGAACTGCAACAGAAGGCATCTATCTCCGGACCAGATCAGACGGAAAGCTTTTCAACCTCTCCAGACTAAGAGCAAAGTCCAAAGTCCAGCTGAAATGTCTGCGTGACTTCCTCTTTGCCGACGATGCAGCTGTCACCGCCCACTCTGCCAGAGATCTCCAGCAGTTCATGAACTGTTTTAGCAAGGCCTGCCAAGACTTTGGACTGACAACCAGCCTGAAGAAAACACAGGTCATGGTTCAGGATATGGACTCACCTCCCTGCATTACAATTTCTGCACACGAACTGGAGGTTGTCCATGACTCTGTACCTTGGCTCAACCATCTCCGACACTCTTTCTCTTGATACTGAGCTAAAAAGACGCATCAGCAAAGCAGCTACCACGTTTTCCAGATTCACAAAGAGAGTATGGCCCAACAAGAACTTGATTGAACATACCAGGTCTAAAGAGCTTGTGTCTTGAGTACACTTCTGTACTGCAGCGAGTCATGGACTCTTCGCATGCAACAGGAGAAGAAGCTGAATGCTTTCCACATGCGCTGCCTCTGACACATCCTCGGTATCACCTGGCAGGACAAAGGTCCAAACAACACAGTCCTGGAACGAGCTGGAATCCCTAGCATGTATGCACTGCTGAGAGATGCCTGCGTTGGCTTGGTCATGTCGTGAGAATGCATGATGGCCGGATCCCAAAGGACCTCTTCTATGAAGAACTTGTGCAGGGAAAGCACCCTACAGGTAGACCACAGCTGCGATACAAGGAGATCTGCAAGAGGGATCTCAAGGCCTTAGGAATGAACCTCAACAGATAGGAAACCTTGGCCTCTGAGCATCCCGCATGGAGGCAGGCTGTGCAGCATGGCCTTTCCCAGTTTGAAGAGACACTTGCTCAACAGACTGAGGCAAAGAGGCAAAGAAGGAAGGCCTGTAGCCAGGGAGACACTAGGGACAGACCACATTTGCTCCCAGGGTGGAAGGGATTGTCACTCCCAAATCGGCCTTTTCAGTCACACTAGACGCTGTGCTAGAACCACCATTCAGAGCACGATACCATAGTCTTTCGAGACTGAAGGTTGCCAACACACTTAGGCCAGCTCTTGAGATTGGCAGGCAGTACAAAGCCTCTGGATTGGTCAGGCCGGCAGCTGGGACTACAGCTTTTCCCTGATCAACTCCTTGCCCTTGCTGTCCACTTCAGGCTCAGAAGTGGATCTGTGCCGGTCTGGTTCCAGAGGACTGGCCTACCTGGACACGTGCTGGCAACCCATCATTCCCATACAGGTCCATCTGTCCCACCCTCCTGGGGTTGGCTGTTGCAGGTGTCACAGCAGCTCCTTAGGAAAATCTAGAGTTGCCTGGTGATTTTCCTATGCAAATTTTAACCCATTTCTACCCAGCCCACAGGTGTACACATTTGGTCCTTGTTGCGTATATGCAATTTTGGGCAAAAATTGCTTAAGGCTGCTATGACTCCTCTAGTGGACAGTGGGATTCTAAGATCTCTAGGATCCCCTGGGTGAGTCCCTATTGGTCTCTGGGGAAGGAGAAACAGTCCTGCCAGGATCTGCCTTTTCCCTCCCCTCTCCAGAGGCCACTTGGGTACCACTTGAGGCTTGGGTACCACTTGGGCTATGCCAGGGCAGGAGGGGTGGGAGGAACTGCGCACTGCCACCACCACCAAAAGCACTTTTCTGCCTCCAAGTTCACCTGCCCAGTAAGTGGGAGATAGCTGGTGGAAGGGGTGAAGAGCCAGTAGGGAATGCCTTTGGGAACTCTGGAAACTGGTTTGAAGGATATACACTTCAGAGTTGGATTCACGAACAGCCAGCCTAACACCAAACTAGCCCTGATAGGTTTGCACAGGTGAAATCTGTAAGGAGACCAGTCTATACAATTAAGGCAAAGGCTGGGACTACATAACATGCCTAGCCCTTAAATACCAATTTCCCGGGCCACCCTGAGGCTTCAGGACGGCGCCCTTACCTGTGTATCTGCATTGAGAACTTTAATCCTTTGCGTAGAGATAAACAGATCCACTTCCGTCAAAGCCTGGGAGTCTCCCTCGGAGCTCTAAAAAAAAAAAAAGAGTTGCAAGATTACAGAAGATCTCCAGTCTTTTCTTTTCCACCCAGCAACTTCAAACACAATGGGATGTACACCGACCACACTGTGCAACTTACTGGCACGACACAAAGCAGCTATTCGGAATGGTCCATTTTCCAAAACGCATGCAAGGACTTCGCCCCAGGGAGACTTCTTAGGGCCCAGGTCAGAGCATGATGATCCTTGAGACATAGGTCACATTCCGCACTCTGATAATGGGGCCAGTAAGGGAATGGCACACCCATTGTTCTGGGCACAGAAACTCTAATTTGACAGTTCCATTCCTTATCATAGATGCTGTTATGACACTTCCTCCCAAATTTCCCATTCCTGAGCACAGCTGCACCATTAAATAAAACTGGAGGCAGTACTTCCTTCCCAAAGGAAGGAGCAGGGTCAGAGCAGGAATGACCCACTGATCGGCCCACTGATCGACCCACTGATGACCCACAGAGGAAACTGTCATATACAAGGCAGGCCACTGGTCCACTCGGTTCAGGATTGTCTATGGTGACTGTCTATGGTGGCTCTCTGGGGTTTCAGGCAGGTATTACTCAGCCCTCCTGGGACACTCCAGAGATCTAACTCAGGCCATTCTAACTGCAAAGCATCACTGAGCCTCCCTTCCAGGTGATGCGGCTGCTTCAAGAGGTGGGCTGGCAGGGAGTGGGGAATTAAGAGGATTAATGCACCCCACCTTGTGTTAATCACCTTGCCGCTCTCCCACTCACCCTGTCAAGCCAGAGCAGCTCAACCCTCCACCAGCCATCACTGTTCCATCATCTCTTCTCCCCAAACATAAACAATATGGGGAGTGGAAGAAGAGAGAGTCATGACTTGGCCTAGCACATCTCCTGATATACGCTTATATAGAATGCAGTCACAGGAACCATCCAATTGCAGAAACAGCGCATCAAGTGAATGGAGCCTTGCTTTAGGTGTCTAAGGGCACAATCCTAACCACACTTTCCTGACAGTAAGCCCCATTGAACAAAATAGGACTTACTTCTGAGCAGACCTGGTTAGGATTGTACCCTAAGTGCATGCCTGCTATACTAAGTATTGCACCGAACCCACAGCTTCAGTGAATTAAATTTTGGATGCCTTTTCCTAAATGGGTATAGGAAGCTGTGACAGGCTGTTGAGTTTACCAGGTTCAATATTGCTACACTTACTGGTAGCCACTCTCCAGGGCTTGGGACAAGGGCCTTCTTTTCCAGCCCGATCTGGAAATACCAGGGATTGAACCTGGGATCTTCTACACGCAAAGCAGGTGCACTGCCAATGAGCTGTGACCCACCCTCCCCAAAAGGAAGACTGCTTCTCTCTCCAGAATTACAGGTTGGAAAAGAACTCACTTCCCCTGACTGCTCAGTTCTCAATATTTCTATTGGAATACCCAACAAAACCTTGTTCTCCCTCCCATATCTTTGACCAAAAACTGGGTTGAGAGAAACTATTATTGCACTGGCCTTGAGTTCAAACAACAAATATTTGATATTGTGTTTGAATGAAACATAAGTGTAAAAACAAGGAGGTTGAGTGTTAATTTTTTAAATAAAGTGGTTGAATGGCTTACACCAGTGGTTCCCAAACTGTGAGTCAGGACACACTGGTGGGTTGCGACGTGATTTTTGGTGGTTCCCATAGCAGCCAAGCAGAGCTTCCACTGAGAACACAAGTGATGGAAGGATCAGATAACTAACTGCCTCCAGCCTTGAAGTTGTTCAAAAATCAGATAGCTGCTAACTGCCCTGCAAACAGCTCCTGCAGCTTACAAGCATTTGTAAATAAGGCTGCTAGCATGCCCTGTGGCGCGCTAGCAATGATTGCCATGTCTCCCCCCTTTCAGCCGGCAGCAGGGCTTTGCTGCCAGCTGATTGGCTGGCTTGCCTTAGGGGGCGGGACGACTGAGCTGGTTCTAGCGCGGTGACCTGAAGGCATAGCAGTTTGGCTGACTTACCCTCTTCGGTAAGAGGGTAACAATTGAGCTACGCCTGGAGTCGGGTGGACGCCCTATGAGATTGGGGGACGTAGACGGCTAGGGCCGTTTCCACCACTTAGAACCCCGCACTTGGGATGGGTATTGTTTACCCTGTTGTTGCCTTGTTGCTATCTTGTTGTAATTCAATAAAGTGGCCCATTTTAATTCCATATATTAAAATGGGTTATATGGCTATATTTATTTGGGGAGTGCATGGTAATAGGAAGATAAATGTTGGAGCATCTTTTTTCTGGATATTCTTACGTATAAATAATAAAAAGATTATTTCTTTCTAGATTTTTTAAAGTCTCATAAACCTAGGTGGGTCCCAATAAGTAGTTGTTTTAAAAAGTGGGTCCCAATGCTAAAAAGTTTGAGAACCACTGACTTACACTGTAACTGTGATTTGTCCACATAGTGTCTCCCATCACAAGAGACACAAAGTCTGCCTCACAAAGGCTGCAATCCTAGCCACACTTTCCTGAGAGTAAGCCCCACTGAACAAAATAGGACTTACTTCTGAGTAGACCTGGTTAGGATTGTGCCCAAACTCTTGCTTTCAGGGCCACCCTTGACGTGTGTCTGTTTGGAGTTACAAGGGATGGGGCTTTTTCCATGACTCTGGAACTTTCTGTCTGGGGAGACCTGCCAGTTCTCTTTATTCCCAGCACTTAAATGGGAATTTCAGAGCTTTTTATTCCAGAAGGCTTTTAACTGACATGATTTTTCATGACTGCAGTTTTTTGTTATGGTTTTTACTCAATGGTGTAAAAAAAATTAAGACTATGTTTATTCTGGTTGCTTTTATAGCATTTTAAACCTTGTTAAGAAAGCTTGCACAGTTTTAAATATCAAAAAGGGGGATAGGTTTTAATTTAAAAATAAATAAACAGACCAGCTCAGCTGCAAAAGCAACCCAAGTGACTTTTTTGCACCATTGCAGCTGCTTTGGATCCAACAGGAGTCCACAAACATTGGCTTGGCTCATTAACCAAGCTCCCAGTCCTCGCTATCAATTCTCCTGCCCCCGCATGACTTTGGAGAAAAGCTTGGATATTTTTTTTGCCTGTTTGTGCTCAAGTATAGAGAAAGAAAGAAAAGAGTGGGGCAGTCTTGCTGTTTCTAACCTACTCCAAAGTGCTGCAGAATTCAAAGGAAACTGCAGCTCCATCCCAAATCCTCCAGCACATGGAGACGGCTTAGAAGCCAGGCAGCATCTTGCCTTCTTCACAGGAAGGCTTCAAAAAGGGAAAACACAGCAGGAGTGTCTTCCGGTGTTCCTTTCCTTATCAAAACCACAAACAGAGGCTCTGCATCTCCCTTGAGTCCTCTGTGCTTGCAAGAGGAGTGGTTCCATCTCATTTGCAATGCCTTTCAGAGAAATTCTTGCTCTGCTTCTTGCTTTTTTCCAAAGGGCAACGCAAAAAAGAACCTGTTAGAGGCTGCTGGTAGTAGCATAGCTACGGGGGGCAACATGATAAGTATTGCAGGCACTGCAATGCCCGTGTAACCAGTCCCTCACCAGCACAGAGCATTGCTGTCGCTGCCCAGAATGGCTCAGACAGTGAACGGGAAGGGCCGGTTACATGGGTGTTGCAGCACCTGCAATACTAACCACCACCACCCCTGGTAGCCACACTACTGCCTGCTGGTAATGCTCCTCCGCAGAGAAGGCCGCTGGGCAAATACAGTTGTTGGCCCCTGGATCCAAGAGTTTGCCAGTCATGCTGAAGGGAGTACAGGGGTGAGGAGGGGGGGGGGAAGATCCTGACAGCCACAAGTGCCACTCAGGGTCCTGTAAACCCCCCCCCCCCCACTACACTAGTGAATCCACATTATGTTGGATCGCAGGGCTGAATTTTGAGCTAATGAACTCCACCCAGCTTTTAAGGGGAGACGAAACTATGCTTATAGCCTGGAACACATCACAGGAGAGTTTGTTCAAATACAGGGGGTGGGAAACCTATACATGCAAAATGAAATATTCATCCAAATGGAGATCCTGGAAGCAAATAATTAAACACGACAATCATAACAACTATCATTACAAGACACAAACTCACGACTGGCTTGCAACACTGATCTCAGCTGCAATAAAGCAATCACGAATGTTAGATGAAAAGGAATACTTAGGAACACAGGCAGTTGCCATAATACTGAGTCAGATCATTGGGTCGTTTAGCTCAGCACTTCCACACTGACAGGCAGAGGCTTTTCAGGTTTCAGATACATCTTTCTCTGATCCCACCTGCAGGGGATTGAACCTGGGACCTTCTGCATGCAAAGCGGGTGCTCTACCACTGAGCAAATACAATGATCATCCAGCAGTTGGGTTTAGGAACTCAGTACATTCAGATGCTGAGTGGTTGAAGAGAAAGAGGAGCTACCCAGCAGGGAAGAAGAAGCTCAGCATCACAGATTAAACCAACCAGCATCTCCTACTCCATCCAATTGTCTATACTGAAAAAAAACAACACAGTTGCAAACCAAAAAATGACAGCTTTACAGAGACCCACAATGGAGGACACGACACTCCAGGACGAACAAGAAGGACAGAAAAACAGAAACGAGACACGAGCATTCAAGAAAAACAGTTTACACACCGCTTTTTTCTTGATTTTAGCTGCCTTTTGCATCCTCTGGGGAGAAGCATAAAAAAATTAAAGAAAGAAAAAGGGAAACAGACAAATGCACAAAAGAAGAAAGAAAACAAAAAAGAGAGAGAGAGAAAAGACAGCATGTGAAGTCAGGGAAACCTTCTGAGGAAGACTCGAGAGTCAAGAGTCTCGAGTCTCAAGAGTCTCAAGACTCAAGAGTCTCAAGTCTCAATTATTCGCAAGAAGAGGGGGAAAAGCCACTTTGGTTTCGCCAACCCCTCTACTGTTAAAATGTGTGGGGTTTCATGGGTTTAATGTGCATCAGTCAACTGCTCACAGAAAATACCAAATAAACTGTCAGCTCAATCCTAACCTGTGCTGGAACCGGCGGGTCAAGTGGCCTGTACTGTAACCGGCACTGGGTAGGAAGTGGTTGCTGTACAACTTGGAGTAAGGAGATATTTATAGGTAAGACAATCGCTAAACTGGAAGCGGATTGCGACCTCTTTTTTTAAGTATTTTGGAGGCTTGGAGAGTCCTACAGAAGCATCCATAGGGTTCCCTGCACACCACACCACCCGGAGTCCAGCGCTGCCTCGGGTAAGTTGCAAAAACTCCCTTCAGTCCTGGCAGCGAGGCAATTGTGGTGATTGCATCACTGCCTTCTCCCCTCCCCTGCAGACATTTACCCCAGTTCCCAAACTCCCTGAGAGTTTGGGAACTGCTGCCCTACAGGGATGGCGGGGGCGGGGGGGGGTCTTCTTCCTGAGGGTCTCCCAGAACAAGAGGTTGGAAGGAGCTCATTCTTGAAGAAGTCAGCCCTCAGATGTAGAAAGGCGAGACAGCAATGAATACCGCAAAGCAACAACCCTTGCAAGGCTAATACTAGACGGAAATTCTAATTCTCAAGCAAAACACAATTTTTTTTTTTAAAAAAAGGCTGGCTGTCCCCTTCTGTGAGCTACTCATGTGCACCGTCACGAAGCTAAGAAAAACAGAAACAGCTAGCAGTTTTTATGAACCACCTGCCGGGCACACCTGATACTGCAAAATTAATGCTAATTTAGAAAACTGTGCATAGGGATGAGGCAATCAGCTCTTGCTTGTGGTTTCCAGTTCCTTTCAATTATGTCTGGATTCCAAGCAATGCCAAGAGAGCTCATTTCTGAGGCACTTTTCTTACATCGGAAAAATGAGACTTCCCTGTGTACTTAGTCCAGAAGTAAGTCTCATTCGAGGTTTCTCTCTTACAGAATATACTGCAGCCCAAAATGTAGATCACTGCAAATCAAATTAAGTCAGAAGGAAATACACTGTTTCCCAAATGGACATTAAGCAGTAACACATTTTAAACTCTCTCCATTAACGCTGGGTTGATCATGTGCAAAATATCCTGCATGCGGGAGAATGTTCATGTTCAGCGTTTTAAGTGGTACATTTATCCCAATATTAAAACTGACTAGGAATTAAAATATGTGCAAGCATAGCCACTGTTGGCTATTCCCGAGATTACCTGCAACCCAAGAAACAATGTTCAAGTTCTGCTTCAAATCCATAATCGCCTCCGAGTATACTCATGAGACTACATGATTATGGGTTTCGGTGTGATTCACACCAGGCTCCTAATCACAACATTTTCATTCACCATCACCCAAAACGAAAACAAAATAAAATCCAAGATTCTAGACCTCATGACTGCAGAGAAAACATTTTGGCAGTTAGATTTCAGAGGATGTTAGACAAAATGTCTAGTGACAAGGGGACCGGGCGCGTTCTGGGATTTCACTACCACAGAACTTGACAGTTGAACACAGCACTCAGTCTAGCATGGGTGGTTTATATTCCTTAGCCCAGTGGCTTTCAAACTCTCTAGGAGAGTTTGCACTGCTGTAAGTCCATGCAGGGGCGGAGGGAGGCAGCTGGGGCAGGGGAAAGGCAGTGACATGATCCCCAGGATTGCATAGCTCAGGGGGCTGCAGGGACTGGAATGCACTCACCAGTCCCTGCAGCAGCCATCCTGGGGTGCGGAGAGCCCTGCGTGAGTGCCTGCAGGGCTCCCCAGC
The DNA here is from genome assembly GCF_035046505.1 of Tiliqua scincoides. Classification (NCBI taxonomy): domain Eukaryota; kingdom Metazoa; phylum Chordata; class Lepidosauria; order Squamata; family Scincidae; genus Tiliqua; species Tiliqua scincoides. The sequence continues at coordinate 24,242,302 of NC_089828.1, forward strand.
TCGTTAGAAGTGAAAGTGGAGTAATCGTGCAATCGTGCAAAGGTGAAGTGCAATCGCTCCTCTTTCACTTTTAGAAGCCTGGGGAGCCCTGCAAATGCTTGTGCTCATGCAGGGCTCCCTGCACCCGAGGACAGTTGCTGCAGGGACTGGTGAGTGCATCTAAGTCCCTGCAGCCCTGTAAGGGATGCGATCCTGGGGATCGCGTGGCTGCCTCCTCCCTGCCACCCCCCGCCCCCTCTCCTTAAGGGGTGAGAGGCCAGGGCCTTCAGGCTGGGGTGTCGTGATGCCCCAGTTTGAAAACCACTGCCTTAGCCAGTGGTTGTCAAGTGCATTCTGGGAAACCCTGGGAGCTCATCACGGGGTTCTTCAGAGAGAAGGCCAATCAAGATGGACAAACTTCCCTGAAAGGCAGCACCAGTCAGTGTTTCTCTTCTGCAGCAGTGAGCAGCTGTGGAATAAGGTTGAATGCATTCTAAAGAGTGCTCCGAAGGCAACAGAGAGATCCAACATGCCTTGGAATCTCCAACACACGGACCCAGAGTGTGCCAGAGAACATATCCCAGAATGCTCTGCAGCAGAAATGGGGTTCTGTGGCAGATGCTTTCTGGTTTCTTGGTAGACAAGGGAGAAAGTAGAACTAATACTAAACATGCAACTTTCACCAGAAACAGCAAATGTAAGTGTCATCCAACACCCTACTTTGTAACGCCTAGTAGAACTGACTTCACAGTGTGATGCTGCTGCAACACATCTCTCTCTCTCTTCCAGAGTCTCCAGTATATACAGCTAATTGTCTGGAGCACTGATGAGGAAACACAGAAGTTGTGACATCACAGTATGAGGAACGTTCTCCTAGATATCACAGAGAGGAAACCAGAGCAGAGACAGCCCACCCATGAGATGGAGCAGGGTGGGGAGGGTTGAGCAGCAAGTTGTGGAAGATAGCAAACGGACAAGGGGTTGGTCACTGCCCCAGTTGGCCACCTGCTCTATCCAAGCACTGCTCCAGCCTCTTTGCACTCACTTTCCTTGTAGAAAAAGCAAGAGGAGGGTGCGAGGGGCTTACCCCCTCCCCCAGTGCTGCTGCCAAAGAATATAGTGGCACCGTTGGAGGAGGAGGAGGAAATGGGCCAGTGAGATCAAGTTCCTGATCGCTCTCCGGCTCTCCTTCTCCATGTCTTCGTTGGCAAGATGGGGAGGATCTTGGGAGCAGAACTTCCAAGCTCAACCCCCAATGGCGTACTGAACACTATCACTGCCACCAGTAATGAGAGTTCAGGTAGACTCTCTGATGGGCTTGGACCCTTGGCCAATGCTCAGCTTGGCAGACTCCTAGATGCCACCCTTGCAGAAGCTAATGAATCCAATTATGCATGATTGATTCACAGTGCAATCCTATACATGTCTATGCAGGACTAAGTCCCATTTTGCTGAAGGTATTGTATCCTTAATTAGATCAAATGTATAATTTGGTCAAATACGCAATTAATACAATAATGTTTTTGGATTATTGGTATGATATTTGATTTTCCTTTGGCATTCAAATCTTCACCCGTATGCATATGTATGATTACAAAGCTGCAATCTTTAAAACAACAAATCCTTTAGATTTCATTCATTCATTCATTCCACCTTTATTGGCATAAACGTCCTTTAGATTTAAATCAAAGCAAACGGGTTTGTTTGGCTGCAAAGGTGTCTCAATTAACTGGGCAACGGAGTTTCAAAATGTATTTTTAAATACAAATACTTATCAAGGCTGTGGCAAGCAAGTACTTGTATCTCAGAAGAGGCATCCCCCCTTGTCTCCCACACAGGCAGGAATGCCTCTTCCAAGGTGATGCTGGTGGTTTAACCCACCGCTCCGGTGTCCTTCACACGTCTTCCACCCCATTCCCCTCTTCCTGTCTGCATTCAAGGAATAGGGCAAGGAGGCAAGATGGTGGAGGTGGCAAAGTATGTGCCCTCAGATGATGGAGGTGGCTTTCAGCATGTTTCTTTAGTCACCAGAAGATCTTGGATGACAGTAAATATTTGGGTGAAAGCAGTTTCCTGATTCTCCATTTTGCATCATAAGCCTGAAGCTTTGCATCCAGCACGAGTGCTGTACACTTGCTAACAGAGACATTTCAAAAGCATTTGTGAATTATTCACATTCTATTCCTCAGGCAGACTGCACAGGCAATATAAAAAAATAAACTAAATCATCATGATAATTAAAGAACCAGGGCACTGGGAGCAGCCAGGGTTTTGCTGCTGTCCTCCCACAAGAAGGTCCTATTGCAACTTCCAAGGAGCAGGTGCTGCCATGTTCTTCAGAGTTCAATCGGCAAGGGATTCCCGGGTGATCTTCCACAAATCAAAAACATCTCCTACCTTGACGCGGCTCACAGCTTCTTGCGCTTGCATCATCCGGATGTTTTTGGAGGGGTTGCGCTCCGAGAGCAGCTGTGTGGAGCCCAGGTAATTGGCTGCAAAGATGATGCCATCAATGAGGTCTTCGGGTTCGCAAGGCCCTGGAACTGAAGGCAGATGAGAAGCAATTATTTCCCTCCAGAGACAGAACTGTCAGGAGGCCAAAAGGTGTAACGAAGAACACTCCAACTTCCACGAGCTTTCCCTAAGAGGCTCTCTCTCTCTCCTTCTCTCTTTTGTGTGTTTGTAAATGCCTGCCTAATTACATGGAGAATGAAACAACGGACAAAGTAAATGTTTAAGCAGTGCATTTGGCTCCTGTGACAATGGGTCATGAAACTGGAAAGCAAATATCCACCATTAAAAATGAGTACGCTGCCTTAACAGTTCTTCTTTTGTCTTTAATTGCCCATCTTTCTTCAATAAACTTTCATATCTAAGCATTTTTGTTATCTCAAGTAAATTCGGCCCGGTACATGCTTCTAGCGGCACCACCCATCAGGGGATTTTGGTATACATCTGTCTTTGTATTTTAGCCCAGATCCATAATAAAGATTTCCTTAATATATGATTATTGAATCGCTTATATTCGTTTGCTTTTCCATACCAAACAAATGCATGCCATCCCCATTCAAGATCATGTCCCTCCAGTTTTAGTATTCTTTTATCTTCTAATATAATCCACTCTTTAATCCATAGTAGCGCTGCGGCCTTATAATATAAAAACCAATCAGGAAGTCCCATGCCTATTCTTAGTTTCATGGCGTGGAGATGGATTGGTGGACTCGCTTGCAACTTGAGTCAAAATTTGGGAAAGATAAACAAGCAGGATTCTATTCAGAACAGACACCATTTGATAGAATACTTAGAAACAAAAGAAAAATATGTATGTTCCTATGTATATGAGAATGTATATGTTCCTATTGGATTTTGCGATGCATGAAGAAACAATAAAAGAATGTATGATAAAATGGGTGCAAAATATAAGCCATAATATTACATTAGAACAATGGGAACAGATTTGGAAATATAATATAAAATTTACTAGAGCAACAAATTTTAAAGAAAATGTATATAAAATGTTTATAGATGGTACATGACACCAGTAAAACTGGTAAAAATGAATCAGAACATATCAAAAAATTGTTGGAAGTGTAAATGTGAAGAAGGGACGTTTTATCATATGTGGTGGACATGTAAAAAAATGCAAGTATATTAGAAAATGGTAAGGAATCTAATACAAGAGATTGTTGGATTTACAATACTGCTGAAACTAGAGTTATTTTTGCTTAATATTACCTTAGATATTATAGATAAAGAAAATGATGTGTATTTAGTTATTACGATATTAACTGCTCCAAGGATTTTATATGCTAGATACTGGAAAGATATTAAAATTCCAACCAAAGATGAATAGAGATAATAGAAAGAAATAGAGAAATATATTCTCTATTATAGAGAATATAGAGAAAATAATGAACGTGGCGGAAATGGATAGACTCACAGAGATTTTGAATCAACAGCGCAAACCGACACAAATAGAGCAATGGAGACTATTTTATGCTTGGTTGAAAATGAAGTTGTAGATGTATGAGATAGGGCATTTAGATGAATATATTGTATACATGATATATTATACAGGATATGATATGATAGATAAATGATATTAAGAGGCTAAACTAGAAGAGGAACAAGACTAGAAGATATGTATTGATTGATTAAATATATTGATATATGATTGCCTGCACCCTCCAACAGTGCGTTTTGGGGATTTTTTTGTGTTGTATATTGAGTTTGTGTTTGTTATGTGTTTGTTTATATTTGTTGTTTGTTTTTATTTTGGAAAATAATTTAAAAAATAATTAAAAATGAGTACGCTGCCGTAGTTAATGCTCAAGATAATTTTTGGTATATCTAGTACTACAGGTTTAATCATCATTACTTCTCCCTGGGAATCTCTGAAAACTGTCACTCTGTGAACAAGGTTAGGTAGGGGTCTCTAACAGAATTCTCCTCACCAGACCACATTCTTATGGTTCTTTCAGGGAAGCTACAAATGTTAAATTGGTATCAAAGAGATACATGTCTGGACAGTAGCCTTCCAACCCCCTGGGGTGGTTCAGATGTAACATCAAACTCACTTGCTCCTTCTTCTTCCTTGCCCCCTTATACAGCAATTCTCTCTCCCCCGTCCAGCTTTGACGAAAACCAGGGTTTGCCACATAACTTAAGAACATAAGAAGAACCTTGCTGGATCAGGCCTAAAGCCCATCTGGTCCAGCTTTCTGTATCTCACAGTGGCCCACCAAATGCTTCAGGGAACACACAAGACAACAACCTGCATCCTGGTGTGCCCTCCCTTGCATCTGGCATTCTGAGGTAGCCTAATTCTAAAATCAGGAGCTTTCATATACCTATCATGACTTGTAACCCGTGATGGACTTTTCCTCCATAAATTTGTCCAATCCCCTCTTAAAGCCATCTAGGTGAGATGCCATCACCACTTCCTGTGGCAAGGAGTCCCACAGACAGATTGCACGCTGGGTAAAGAAATATTTTCTTTTGTCTGTCTCAACACTCAATTTGAGTGGATGTCCCCTGGTTCTGGTGTTACGTGAGAGGGAAAAGAGTGTCTCTCTATCCACTCTATCCATCCCCTGCATAATTTTGTATGTCTCAATCATGTCTCCCTTCAGGCGCCTCTTTTTCTGAATCAGCAAACTATGGTTTGTATTTGCCTTGCTGGTAACAAGAAAAATGTGTTTGTACTGGGGACAGGGAGTGGTAGTCACATCAACACCTCCTTTATGAGGAAAGCCAACAATATATTTGAAACTTTTAATTTTGTTTAAAAAGGTGGCTGACAGGGTTGAAGCTCATAAAATTATCCATGGTGTGGAGAAAATGAATAGGAAGAGACAGACATTTTTCTTCTTCGGTCACAACAACAGAGCCAGGGGTTATCTAATGAAACCAGTTAGTGGGAGATTCAGGATGAACAAAAGCAAAGTGGCCTCTTGGTAACCATGGGGGATCCAATCTAGTATCCCTCACAAGAACTAAAATCTGAAGATAATTAAATGGGGGGGGCATGGCAAGGACTTACCAGCCTCCTCAGAAGGCCTCCCAGACACGACCAGAAGGCTTCTTGCACCTCAGAACATCTCTGGACATGACCAGAAGGTGGAACATGAACTTCCAGTTGCCTTCTAGTCTACCTTCCAGTCGCACCCAGGAGGCCTTCTGAGGTTCGGGGAGGCAATGTGTGGCCTCCCTGTGCTTCAAAACATCTCCCAGGCATAACGGGAAGCCACTGCCAGGCGCATCTGGGAGGTCCTCTGAGGACCTCCATCAGTGGGCTCAGCATCCATGGACACCAAAATCCGTGGATGCCGACCCACTGATAAGTTGTAGTTTATCACACAGTTGAATTTGCAGCCACATGATGTGGTGGTTGCCACTAGCTTAAATGGCTTCTAAAGAGGACTGGACACGTTCATGGAGAACCAGTCTATTAACAGCTGCTAGTCATGATGGCTATACATTACCCACAGCACATCTCTGAATACCAGCTGCAGGATAGCCAGGGTAAGAAAGGACTATGATCATCTCCTGCTTGTGGGTTTCTCAGAGGAATCTGGCTGGTGACTGTGGTAAACAGTATACTGGACTAGATGGGCTTTTGGCCTGATCCATCTTATGTTTGGGCAGCCAGGCAATTAAGCCAATCTCTTAATACAGTTGATAAAAGTTTCCTATTCAGTGTAGCCTGTGACTACATCATCCAGAAGACTCCCTTCCTGGCTAGGGGCACTTTGGGAGATATCTGTTGGCTCTCATGGAGTCCTCAAAGAATGGTGGGAATACCCATTTTCTAAGTCATCTTTATACCAAGTAAGGCAGTGACATCATTGCATGATAATTAAGTTATTGACTTAACTACAGGTAATCAGAAAACGAAAGCGTAACACTTGCACATAATTATAATTATTTCCATTCAGATTCTATGAGTGTCTGCATCCAATTAGTATTTAACTCTTGAATATTCTGCCTGTTCAACTAACACAAATAACATGGTTTAATTCACGGATCCCTTTGCAGGTGCTTCCAATGACTGCTCTGAACTCCCTACAGATTCTTCTCTCCCTCATCCTCCTTTGACATGCAAGTCACGCTTTGGTCTGGACGGTGTTTCCAAGCAGCAGCCCTCATCCAAGATCTTTCCACTTAGTGGGAAGCATGGTTGATTGGTTTCCAACTCTGGGCTTGTTAGCGACTCAGGGCCAGGTGTTCAGGGCCATTTCCTTTGGCTGCCGCCCTCTGCATCAGAGGGCAGATTTTGAACTCGCCATCTGCTTTGCTTCTGAGAGGAAACAGCAGGGGGTGAAGAGGCGGCTGCAGCTCTGGCAGGGCTGCTGGAGAACACAGAATGAACTTCTCCAAGAAGTGGAGATAGCAACTCTCAAAAAGAGGGGAGGTTCACAAACTGAGTTTTGAAAACCCTGTGGTTTTTCCATGGATTTAAGTGGCAAGTGGGGGACATGGAAATACAAAAGCCATCACAAAAAGAATTGCATAGGACATGATATAGGCTTAATAAGGGACATATGGTGGGGAAAAAGGAATAGAGAGATGGATTTTGGTTGTTGTGAACAAGAGAGAACTTCCTCCCTCATCTAGAGGGTCCAGGTTGTCAAGTGTTGATTTCCAGATTCTTGGTTCTTTATCAGAGAGTACAATCCTAGTGGAGCGCTGTGCCAGCCTAGAGTGGTGTAAACATGTCGTGAAGCACATTTGTGACGACTCTAGAGTAAGCAGCTCTGGCAGAAAGGCCAATACGGGCCTGCTAGTACTGCGTCTGAGCCCCCAGCCATCAGCAGAGGTAAGCAAAATGCCAACTCATGTAGGGGTTTGGGGAGGGCGGAATGGAGGCAGGGAGGAGGCGTTTCAGGGCAGAATGAAGGTGGAACGGGGACCAATCAGGCCCAGGAGGGGAGTGGACTCGGCAGAGGAAGCACCCGCCACCTCATATCCTCTCTCCCCCTTCCCGGGCCTGATCCACCAACGCAGACTTGTGCCAGTTATATAGCTGGCACAGGTCCAAGTGCGCAGGCTGGGGTGTGTCCCGGAGCAAGGGGTCAAATGTCCCCTTACAGGTGGAGACTTTCCACCTGCTAAACCCCCCCCCCCACACACACACACACAGAGTGCAAGATAGCCAGAGCCACTGCATCGGGTTGGGGAAGTTTAGGAAGGATTAGAGGCCCAATCCTATAGAGTGCGCGCCGGCTCACTGCTGGTGCACACTGTCACAAATGTGCTGTAAGGCACGACTGCAGGCCCTAGTGCCAGTGGAGCATCAGAGTTCCACCGCTCAGCAGTCACGCGGACTGCCAAGCAACAGAGAGGAAGGTGGAGGAGTGGGGGGAGGCAGGGAGGAGGCATTCCAGGGCAGGGGGAGGCAGAGAGAGGGTGGGGATAGGGCAGGGAGGAGGCGTACCAGGGGAGGGAGCAAGGTGGGGCAGGAAGGAGGTGGGATTGGTGGTTCCATGTCGGCTGCCTGTCTGACATGGAGGCTCTTGATTCTATGCTGACCTTTGGGTCACTGTAGAACTGAGTAGCCCTATTGCAGGGCTACTTGTTTTTCCTGGGGGAAGGGGGTGAAAGTCCCCTTCTCCCAAGGAGGAGGCGGCGACTGCCTGGAATATACAGGATGAGGCGGCAGCCATTTTCGGCACCACTGCAGTCCCGTGCGCCGGGCAGCTCAGGATTGGTCTGCCCAGCATTTGTTGTACAGAGCAAGCTGTTCCCACTTTTGTCCTAACTAAGCTCAATATGAATGTGGGTCCTATTCTTCGCACACCGCCCTTAGATGAACATTTTCTCTCCTGCAGCCAATTGCTAACTCCATCTGATTTAATAAGCGTTTGTTTGCTGAAAGAGCTGGCTTTTTTTTTTTTCCCCTGCTGGATTTAATGAAAGATAAAGAAAGCATCCAAGATATCTCTGTAAAGGGCAAATGAGGCACAGCTAAGTGAACCCTTCACCCTCAGTAGTCAACAAAATCCCCTCTGAAGATCAATCATGAAGACAAATTTAATTTCATTAAGCCGATCATCAGTGTTGGTTATTAAAGTAATAATTAAAAGCCCTAAAGTCAAAGGGGTGCTATAACCATGGAAAGAGGTTTGAATAATTATATGCCTTGCAGTGGCAGATTTCCAAATGCCAGTTTTTCTAGCCCATACATCAGGCACTGTTCCCCCCCCCCCCCCTGTTAAGGGACTCTCTTTATCAAGTAGTCTGCAGGAAATGGCTGGAAGCAAAGAGAAACTTCACCTCCAAATTATGAATGCACTGTTTCTTCAAAGTCTCCTAAGTCAGCCAGGAAAATCAGCCATTAACAATTTACCTCAGGTTACAGAGGAGCACATTTCAGGTACTCCAACGAGGAGGGAAGAGTCAAGCAGGTATTTGGGAAGCAATACAAGGACAGGTTTAAATAAACATATGAAGGCAGAGCTGGCCCACCCATGAAGCTAAGGGCAGAATTCCAGTGTTCTGTTGAGCCAACGCAAGTCCCTTGTGCCTGCCCAGAGATGTCGCAAAAGTGCCGTAAGGTACTTTCGCACCATCTCAAGAATCAGGAGGCCTACTCCGGCACCGTTTCGCCGGAGGAGAGGTAAGTTCATGCTGGCCATGTCAGGCCGGTGCGGGAGTCTGGGGAGGGCAAAACAGAGGTGTTCCGGGCCAGGGAGAAGGCAGGTGGGCCCATGGGCAGGCCGGGGCTGAGTGGGAGGGTGGGGTCAGGATCTGGCACTTGGGCCAGATCCTGACCCCACTCTCCGGCGACCCGACACAGCAAGGGGCTGCTCAGATCCGCACCACCTCTTTCAGTGGCACAGATCCGAGCAGCTCCATTGGTGCTGCTGTAGTGTTGTCTGGGGTAAGGGGAATCAGTTCCCCTTGGCGCAAGCTGAACTGCAGTTCCCCTTGCTGCGGGCTGAGCCATGGACTGAGGTGCACACTGGATGCAACGGTAGCCATTTTTGGCGCCACCGCTCTTTCACGTGCTTGGCAGCTCAGGACTGGGCTGCCCGGTGCCAGTTTAGCAGGAGGAGTCTGTCCTCTGCCTCCACCACTCCTCCTCTCACTCACTCTCCCTGAATTCAAAAAGGAAGATGGCAATGGAGCAGTAAAGGAAAAGATGGTGGTGAGTCAGAGAATCATAAACACCTTATCTGTGAACATGGAGCAAAATAGTCTAAAATCTATCTTACAGAAACGATACTGCATGATGTAATAAAGTGGGCCCTCCTTAGCTACAGGCCCGGCATCCATGGATTTGTATATCATGCCGAGCCTGCAGCTGGAGGGCCTCAGGGGTGCAGAAGTGGTGTGACCAGAAGGGTCCAAAGGTGTTCTGAGGTGCAGGGAGGCTGCGTATGACCACCGGAGGTAATTGCAGCAGTGCCTGTGGCCCCCGTGGATTTCATTATCCCCAGAATTCTGTATCCACAAGGAGTCCTGTAACTGATCCCCCAGAGATGCCAAGGGCCCACTGTGGGTAGGAATTACCTACAAAAGGTATGTGCATTAATGTGGGTTTTAAAGTCTTGCACATCATCTTCAAGATCGTTGGGTACAGAAGAGGACTAATAAATACAGGTACAAGAAAGAAACGAAAATAGCAGGGATGCCTCAGGATACTCTTAAATAACATTCCATGACTATAGAAATGGATTCCATCTCGTTACCTGTACTTCTTTTTTCTATTATTTGCCCTACATCTTCTCTAAACTTTTCCTCTGCCCTTATTCTTTGCTTCCATTCACATCTTCCTGGGCCCTGCCCCAAATACAGGAGCAAGAAACTCACTGGTTTTACAAGGTCTGCATTCTGGGGAACTCGGAGGTTCCTTGGAAGCTTATCAAGGGCTCATCAGTGAGAAGATCAGTGCTGGAAGACAAGAGTCCCTGGAAAACACTCTTCCCATCATCACTAACCATGTCGAGTCAGTTGCTGGGTTTGGAGCTGTGCACTTGCGGAACAGCTGGCCAGGTCACATTTTAGGCCTTGCTAGGAATGTTCCCCATTTATTTATTTTTCACATTTTTATGCAGCCCTTCCTCCAAGGTGCTCAGGGTGGTGTACATAGTTCCTCCCTTCCTTTTTGTCCTCACAACAACCCTGTGAGGCAGAGAGATAGTGACTGGTCCGAGGTCACCCAGGAAGCTTCATGGCTGAGTGGGGATTTGAAGCTGGACCTTCCAGGTCTAACTCCCAAACCACTAAACCATCCTGGCTCTCTTCCCAGAATCCTCTACAACACGGCAAGATGCCATGACACATGAGCCAATAGAGAACAAGTGCTTTGAAGGCTGAAACTACTGAAGAGGCTCGGCAATGAAGACATATCCAGAGCAGCCTCAAAAATTGCATTGTGTGTAAGAAACTAATTTCATCTCTGACCTTATTAGACATTTTCCTCAGGAGTTTTAATGCTATTAATAGTAAGCACACAGTGAAAATGTACTTACCGTCGACAAAACTGGGGAAGGAAGATACCTTCTTTGTCTGTGAGGAAATAAAAAGAATGAGCTGTAAAACCCAGTGCCAACAAATTCCTGTTAAGCTAAAGGTCATGAAGTGTAAGATATTAATAAATATCAAACATAGGGCGCAATCCTACTCTGTGCTGGAATAGGCAAGCCAAGAGGCTTGCACTGTATCCAGAGAGGGATAGTGGTCCAAAGCAGCTCAGCCAGAGGTAAGGGGAAACTTTCCGCTTACGTCTGGGTAAGGCACCCTTGGCCCTATGGGTCTCCTCAGACGTCCGCCACCTCCTGAGATGGCAATAGTCAGAGGAGAGCGGAGCGGCTTGACGCTGCTCCGAATTCCCCGGGAACGAGGGTTGGGATCCGGCACAACTGCCAGATCCCAGCCCCGCCTCCTGCTCCCTGCCCGCCTGCCCCTGGGGCTGCCCATCGACCGCCCTCCCCCCAGGAACACCTCCCTCCTGCCTCCTCCTCGCCCATCCAAGGCCAAGGCCAAGACGCAAGGCTCACCACACAAGCCACCATGGACGCTGGATTCAGCTTCCATGTGCTGGTGCACCTCCATGTGCCAGCACACCTCTGTGCGCCGGCGCAGTTTACTCCTGAGGAGGCACAAATATGCTTTACGGCACATTTGCAACCCTCCTGGGCCAGCACAAGGGACTTGTGCCGGCCCAAGTCCTCCTCCGGATTGTGCCCATATTTTGATAGGAACATGTGAAGTTGCTTCAGGATTTCTCTTTTTCACCCTTTTCTAATTTCCTTTTTCCTGCATTATATTCACATTCAATAGGTGCACAATGAAAACGTGTTTTTTTTCCTTTTGTCTATTTTTATTTTCCACATTTTTATACCGCCCTTTCTCCAAAGACGCTCGGGGTGGTGTACGTGAGTCCTTCCTTCCTTCTGTTCTCACAACAACCCTGTGAGGTAGGTGAGGTTGGTTCAAGGACACCCAAGAAGCTTCATGACTGAGCGGGGATTTAAACTTGGATCTTCCACATCTAAGCTGAACTCCTGAACCACTACACCATCCTGGCTATCTCAGCCTCTCCAGAAGGGTAGTGCTCGGGTTTTTCAGTCTCAGGAGCTCTTAACACTCCTAAAAGGAGTTTCGGGGAGCCTCTGAGCACAGAGCGGCCCAGCACTGAGCTCAATGCTGAATACTGGCAAAGAGCTGGAACAGGAGGGAATGAGGATGGAGACAAACAAAGGAGACAGGGAGGGACAGATGAGCAAAACCAGGTGGGGGCAGATGAAGACCACTTATGCTGTGCTTGTGATCCTTTGATCACTAAAAAGTGATCTCTGCAGTTTTTTTTTGAAGTTTCAGTACCTTTATTGGCATACAGTTACAATACATACACACTTACATATACCAAAAAAAAACAAAACACAAACAAACAAAACTTGAAAGAGCTGACTAGAGAACCATAGCATACCAAACTAAAATTGACAATTATAAAACACGGACTTCAGGGAGTAGGGACACGCTTCAAGTTGGACGCCACTATTTGTGAAATAAATGTAGCTATCTGGAAAATGATGTTAGGATCAGTGGAGGCTAATAAAGATTGCAATATAACAGAGACCTCAAAATGATCTCTATAAAACTGATGGTGACTCTATTATAGTCTCAAATTCATCTTGTGTAATCTGCTATCTAAGCACAAATTTGTGCAGACAGGCACACACACATTTTTTTTTTAAAGTGTCACCAGCTTCAATCCTATACATACTTACCTAGGAATAAGTCCCGCTGAACTCAGAAAAACTTACTTCTGAGTAGACAAGCTCAGGATTGTGCTGACAGTTAATGCTACTGATAGATGAACTTCAGTTCAAAAACAGCACACTTTGGAAAAGTCATCCAAGGTAAGCAATAGAAAGTGCCGGGCCTTTTACCGCACCTGGCACATTCCCCAGTCTTGTTTGGGAACAGGAGGAGTGTATATGACGGGGATTAGGAAGATGACTGCCCTCTAGCAGGTTCCCAGCTGCTGGAGCTCTTATCAATTTCACCCTTAGTGGCAATGCAGGAGATTTTCCCTTCTCCCAAGATATTTTAACTTGCTGAAGATCTTGCTGGCAGCATTGATACTGGATATTTCACTGCTTTGGAGTGTCTACTCTTGTGGATTGATTTGGATTGTAAACATGGGCAGGAGGAGGAAAAGGCAGCGAGTTGGTAGCGGTTCTCCATTGAAGGTCTCTAAACAACTTCGATTGGACCAAATAACATCTTGGAATAATGCAGTAAGTGTTACTCCCAATCTTGCTTCATTTAACAAACCTGACTGCCTAGAGACTGAATCTGATCTGGAGGGGGAAGAATGTAACAATACACTATGTTTGGGAAACACTAAGTCTGGGTCCTGCCCTGAAGTGACTCCACAAAATATTTATGCTTGTGAGAGTGCTGGGGGATAAGGACCCAGCTCGAGGAGACCGAAAGGACCCAGAGGACCTTGAATCAGGCAACACATGCCTCCTAACTCTATTGGGTGATCACTCCCTAGCTGCGGCTAGAACAGTGCCGGCTATCTTTCGAGAACTTAAGTCAATATCTTCCCAAATTGATGCACTACAGGAAAAACTGCAGGAGCAATCGGCTCCAAGACCTAAGGGCAGCTCCCCAGCAACAACACGAGTTTACAGTCACACGCAGATAATATCCAAGGATGCCTCTGTCTCTGTGAAAGAAACTAGGACCAAACCTGTCTCCTTACCCAATACTGCTGGCTCTCACTCACGCTGTTTCCAAGCAAATCAAATTCTCTTGGAAGTTGGCAGAGTGCCAGTAAACTCTGGAAAATGGCAGGACAGCTTCTGTATAAAATTATCCTTAAGCAAACTTTTATGTATGGAACTAAATCAGATTGATATGATAAGTGCCCAATGGCTAATTAGTTCTGCCTTTAAAACCAGACTCCTTTTGTCCTTTGACACCTCTACAATTCCCCTGACTCTGTTTCGGATGAGACGGTTCCTTGGCACATTTAAAATAACAGCAAAGAGAGTCTTCTCTGATTTCTCAGACTCTGACCGAAAGCTGCTGCCCTCCTCCACACATAGTTCAAAGCCTTTGACCACTGCGTCATCTCCCAACCCCCGTACAAAGTGATTCCTGGCTGCTTCCCCAGACAGCTGATAAGACTGCAGCAACATCCTCCTCCAAGGAGCAAACAAACTCTCAGAGCCCAAAAATAATTAAAAAACACGATTGAAAGGGATTCAGTTACCATGCACAGCCTCTCTGCCTAGAAGAAGCCTTAACGAAGCTGAATCATTCTTCCAGCCTACGATACACAGGAACTGATAAAGACATATGTGGAAAGCTTCCCCTGGCTATCCCACCAGAGCCCCATCTGATGCATATGTTAGCCACATGTTGAAGTTGTTGAAGAATCCAATAATTCAAGGAACTTGGAGGATCAGTCTGCACCTCTGGATTTTCCTCTACCTACAGAGTTGACTGCTAAAAGGGTATCAACCTCCTCTTCAGGTTTAAACCAACAACCCCTTGAAACTCCAAATGACCAACTGGCTAGGAGGGATCATATGGAGTCACTTTCTACAAGTTACCCAGAGAGGGTTATTAACTCACCCACAGAGCTACAGGATGAGATGCCCAACATAGACACAGAACGTGCCTGGAAACACTCATCAAGGAATTCTGCACTCAGCTCTGAGGAGATTAAAAGTACCAGCGATGTTCCTCAGCACCCGTCTGACAACCCTCCTCAAACTATGATGTCACCTTGGAAAGGCTTTCCCAGCCATGAGACAAGCCTCCAGTCTTTAGATTTACTGCTGCAGTTGAACATCGATGAGGACGCACTGACCAGGGAGGCCCTGGAGGCATTTAGAGTTCTTCCCCAACAGGAGCAGCTGCGGATGGTCAAGAAGGTGGAGATGGTCTGGCAAGAATTAACGGACATCGTGCTGACCCCCTGTTCTTCTATACCACCCAAGAGCTTACCTCCTTCACAAGATTGTCCAACATCTTCCTCAGATGTGGCCCCCCCTCAGAGTTGGTCTCTCCTGGCTGAGATCCATCAAGAGCCCCCAGCTGGGAGAGGTTTGCCCTCCTCCCCTTTTTATGGGTGCTCTGCCTCCTCAGGGTCATCATCTGTCAATGTGGCTCGGATCCCTGACCCTATTAAATTGCCTTATAATCCTATGGATTTACCAACTAAGATGTCCACTGTCAGCGGCCCTTGCCAACTGAATGTGGTGTTGGAGAAAGCAGCAGCAGAGACATTCAAATCACCTCCACCAACTAAACAACAGTCAACACCTGCTGATCTAGAGGAAGCTACAGTACAATCACCTCAGCTCTCATCAGAGGATATTCAGTTTAGTCAGCTGCTGCAGATATCTTCTACACTTGACCATACTCAACACCTTTTAGTAACTGGAACAGCCCCAGAAGGAGCTAATCCGCTGAACAACTTGGAAGCCAAATCAAGACTGTCTGAGGACTCTATCCCTTAGTCTGGGACACAGTAACTTGTTATAAGTAACCAGAGGGGTCTAGACACTCAAATTCCCTCCAATTCCATCAGATTCTTACCCAACTGCTCCCAGAGCATCCTACAAGGCCAGCTGAAAATCCTATCCTGGAATATTGCTGGCTGGTTTGCAAAGACACAGGGAAAAGAGTTAGACCGAAAAGAGTTAAGAGACAGAGGGAAAAGAGTTAAGGGGAAAGAGTTAAGAGACCTAGATGTCATTTTACTGCAGGAAACTTGGGCAATTAGACCTATCGAGTTTGAAGGGTTTTCTTCTATATCTTTGCCTGCACGGAAGAATGCAGTAGAAGGCCGCTCAGTTGGAGGCCTTGCTATATTAGTGAAACCTGCTTTCAAGTATGAGTTGTTATTTATGGCTGATAGTTGTTGCAAAATACAAGTGATCAAGCTGAAGTTAATGCCCCAAAGCATAATGATAATCAATGTGTACATGCCTCCTTTAAAAGATAAATCTGCAACAGAAAAGCAATGGGTATATCTTAGTGGTATAATCAATGACCCGGCGTCTTATAAATTACTAATCACAGGAGATCTCAACTCCAGGGTGGGGCAAAATTCTGACATCTTTTATCTACTTTGGAATCTACCTACAGATATGATAAGCAGATACAGAGCCCTGCTTATTTGAAAGGCAATCGAAAGACAGAACAATCAATGCCGCAGGGCTGTTTCTAGCCAAATTCTGTATTACCTATGGCCTTATTTGGCTGAATGGCCTAGATGTATTGGGCGATAATGGAGAATTCACTCACATCTCATCTAGAGGTGCAAGTGTCATTGATTACATTTTGGTTGCCCCTCAACTCCTTCCACAGGTAGCTAACTTTGTGTTGGATACCCTCATTCTAGTGACCACCTACCTCTGATGTGTGATTTAGCTTATTTTCCAAATTGTTATCATAACACTAATATCCAGGAGGAAGCTGGCTATTCAAGCATAAAAAAAGAATTAAATGGGACCCAGATTCTAAGGATTCGTTTTGTGCATCAATACAAACAAAGGAAATTCCTCAGTTGTCTACTTTGGATCAACCAGGGATTATCCTCTTTTTTGAGGACCTAATATCCACTCTCTTGAATACATTAGGTCAGATCCCTTCACCCTGAAGAGCTGAGGGTTGATGAGATGATTCTACCAAGATTGATCAGATCTGCTTATCTCTGAAAACTGCTGTTCACAGCACTTATAAAAAATTCAGAGATACTAATAGTAGACCACTTTTACACCAATATTTCAAGCTGACTGCCCACCTGAAGGATGCTGTTAGAGTTTCAATCCATCGCATTGCAGAAGCAAGATGGTCACTCTTAATTAATGCTGTTAGATCTAAAAATGTCAAGAGTTTTTGGCAAATAATATCAGGCTGTTTTCATAAAGAGCCAATCAGTATTACCACAATTTCTGCTAATCTGTGAGAAACACATTTATAATCAATTTTTTTTATGAATCTAAATCTCTCTCTGTTGTTAAGGCACATATCCTGCCAGACCTCCCAGACTGGCCCACAGTCTTGGTGGATGAGGTCATCTCAATTAATCAGCTGAAACAGGGTAAAGCAGCTGGCCCAGATGCAATTCCGTCAGATATCTATAAAGCAGCGCTGGATTGGTGGGCCCCAATCATTGTGGAATTATTTACAAGAATTGATAAATTTGGAGTAATTCCAGAATCCTGGACTAGATCAATTTTGGTCCCTATTTTCAAAAAAGGAAATAAGAAACTTCCTTCCAGTTACAGGCCAATAAGCCTTCTGGATGTTGCAGGGAAAATGTACGCATCCCGTTTACTGAGGAAACTCTCTTCCTGGATATCTGATCACATCATCATAGGCCCAGAACAAGCAGGCTTCAGGCCAAACAAGTCCACAATCGACCACTGTGTAATACTGTCCCACTTAATTTTCAAACAGCTGACTCAAAATAAATCTCGACTTTATGTGGCATTTCTGGACCTAAAGTCAGCTTTTGATTCTATTGATAGAGACAAACTCTGGGAAAAACTTGAGAAGATGGGACTCGATAAAAGATTATTAGAATTAATTTGTGTCTTCCACCTAAATACCTCTTGCCAAGTGAAATTATCTCTGCAGGGTCACCTTTCACCTCCAATCCCAATCAACAAGGGGGTCAAGCAGGGTTGTGTGCTGGCACCCATTTTGTTTATTCTTTTCATCAACGACTTGGCCCCCTTCCTAACAAAGTTTGACACACATTGTCCCAAATTGGGGTCGATGGACGTTCCTTTACTTTTATATGCTGACGACATGGCTCTAATCTTCTGTACAAAAATAGGCCTACAAAGACTGGTTAAAGCCTGTACTGAATATCTCGCAACTAACTCTCTGCAGATAAATTATGAAAAGTCCAAAATAGTGGTTTTTGGGAACTCATGGAAACCACAATCTTGGCTTTTCAATGGAAAACTAATACAGCAGGTCAAGGAATTCCAGTACCTTGGCCTTCGGTTTCATTATAAGCATTCCTCGTCCTCCCAACGTTCAATTGCAATTAATTCATCCAAATCAGCTGTCCAAGCTATAACTCATTTTTCCTTTTCTTGAGGCAATTCATTTGTACCACCTGCTTTGCAAGCTTTTAATGCCAAAGTCATACCTCAAATTTTATATGGCATCCCTGTATGGATGCTGGCATTAAATGATACAATCGAAAGGGTCCAGTCTAAATTCCTTTACAAAATTTTTGGCTTACTGCATTGTGTTCCATATGCAGCACTCTGCCTGGAGTCAGGTCAACATAGATTGGAGAAACATGCATGGTCCAGTTTTTTAAAATACTGGGCCAAAGTCTTTTTCAGTCTTGATCGTGATTTGCTGCTAAAAGGGCTGTTGGCTGATCCAATGATAACTCCTTGCCTAGCTCTATTCTATTAAAAAAACCCAACAGATGGGACTTGAGGTTGATCTACAAGGGGCTCCCTCTCCTGAGGTTATTATCAGGCTTATGACAACCAGACTACATGACATAGAGAGGCAAGAGATTTTAGGCGCAGCACAAAAAAAAAAGTTCCCCGCTGAATTTCCAACTTAAAATTACATTTGGTCAACAACCAAAATGTCTGTCCCTCCTAATACGCCCCCCGGAGAGGAGGGCTTTCACCCTGGCATGTTGTAATGTGACCCCCTGTAATGGCCTATTCGGCAGATTTAGAAATGCCTCCAGGGGAGAATGTTTGTGTAACTGCTTCTTAGGCGAAGCAGAATCATCTATATGCATTATGCTGCGCTGTCCTAAATATCAAGCACTAAGACATCAATTTCTCTCTCCCTTGCTAGGTGCTAAAACAGGGCTTTCAGAGAATGCTATAATTCAATACCTTCTGGGGGGTGACGGCGAGCATATAACCCTTTCAGTTGCACAGTTTCTAAACCTGAGTAACTTGAACAAGTAGCCAAGCTATTGGTCCCAAGTAATCATTGAGTAGATCACATCCTGGCAAAGTCTGTAATTGGCTGTTTTCTGTTTTTTAAATAATATATGCACATATGGATAATATTATGTTTGTATGTATTTGTGTGTACATTTATGCGCGCGCGCGCACACACACACACACACACACACACACACACACATACATAAGGGAATAAGAATAGTCCCTCAGTTTGGCTGTACTTGTCGTAAGAGGTGACTAAGCAGCCACCGGGTAGATGGGACTCGTCAGCCTGGGAAGGCAGCTCATCTGAGAGAAGAAAAGCTCTGATTCCAAACCTCCACTGCCTTGTGGCTACATCCAGTTATAGAAAAGGCTTCAGGAGTCAACCTTGAGGCAAAATCCGGAGCTGGAGTCCCTGAGGCAGTTCATGGCTGAACATAGTCACGTTCTGGTAACTCCTGCGACGCTGCTGGAACCAAGCGTATTGGCTTCTGCCTTTCCATTGGACCATTTCAACGACGTGGAGAGGGGGGATTTGCTGCATGGGTAACAGCCTATCCTCCATACCTACTTTACCCAGGCTTCGCGTACTGGAGAGGACACTGTTCCAGAACCATCATTCAGAGTGCAATACCATCGTCTTCCAAGACTAAAGGATGCCAACATGGCTTAGGTCTCTATTCTCGGTATGGTATCTGTTCAGAGACCTTATTTACCAAATATTTATGCCAATTAAAGGTTGAACAAATGAACGAACGAGTGTATATGACCACAAATTAATAGTATGATACTTAAATGCAAGTGGACAGGCTCTCACTTGCATGCTTGGGCATGGGCATGTATTGAGGAGAGAGATATTACATTAAGGATGCAATCCTAATCACACTTTCCTGAGAGTAAGCCCCATTGAACAAAATAGGACTTACTTCTGAGTAGACCTGGTAGGATTGTGCCCTAAGAGCTACAACTGATATGACTACATCCCTCTGAGACAACAATGGCCACATTAAGACAATCCTCCTAACTTTCCTGTTCTATTAGACAAAAAAAAAAGTTTGTAAGTTCTTAAACCAGCATTTCTCAAACGGTGGATTGGGACTCACTAGGTGGGTCACGAGCCAATTTCAGGTGGGCCCCCATTCATTTCAATGCGTATTTTAGTTTTAATAAATTAGACTTGATGCTACTGTGGTACGTGACTGCATTTGGGGAAATGTGATATGTCTTCACTTTTAGTCAAAGGGGCTTACTCCTGTGGATAAGAAGTGTGGATAGGATTGCAGCCTTTGGGGATTTTTTAAAAAAACAGATGAGCAACTGCTTGGGAAGTTCTTCTTTCTTTTAAATAATTTTTTTTTAAAACTTTTAATTTAATTAGTTGATTTGGTCATATGAGGGGGTGTTAAAATTTTCCTACTTGATGATGTCACTTCTGGCCATGACATCACTTTCAGGTTAATGACATCACTTCCAGTGGGTCCCCACAGATTGATATTGTAAAAAGTGAGTCCCCATGTTAAACAGTTTGAGAGCCACTGCTTTGAATGGAAGCTGTCATGTCACCAAATTAAACAGCCTGTTGGTTTTTTTTAAAAACAAACAAAATCAAATCTTCTTGGGTGAGGTAAGTCAATGTTCTATGCATGGTGGTGTCCTATGTTGGCTTTAGCCCCAATTGCTATCTTTGACCAAAGGGTAAAAAGTAATGATCATTAGACTTTCTCTTCACCCAGCCTGAAAATTATTCATATGTGCATGAAAATATAACACCATTCTTTCTTTCAGAAAGAAATCCAAGGTGGCTCAACCGAAACAAACACACAATAGCAGAAAAGGCTTCTTGAAAACCAACCAATTTCAAAAGGAGAAAGAACGTTTAAACAAGCAGATAAAATATTCAAAGAGGGATTGATATTTTATATTCACATGCATTCTTTCTCCTTTGGGAAGTCAAATCCTGTTTAGAATTGTAAACTTGCCAGAAGATATAAATGGAAACACTCTCCAAATTAAAATGTTGTTACATTCTGAGTTCTGCTTATTTTTATCCTAGTCCAGAAGTGCAAGGATAATGAACTACTCAAGCAACATCTATCTGTTGTCACTATGTCTGTTCAATAACTACCATAATTCTTTTATTTAAACCTTCCTAATGGCAAGTAGCAGAAATGATGGCATTACCTTTATGGGGACAAAGACCACCAAATGCCACCCTAAATCGAAAATTGTGTCCCCAGTTGCCCCTTCTACTGACTGTCCTAGGCAACCCACCATCTTGGATCTTGTGAGATATGAGTGCCACTCTCTTGGATTTTGTGAGATTTTGCAAGATCCAAGATGGCAGTGACCTGCTGAGCTAGGAAGAAGAGGCTGTGGGGGTGCCATGACCCCAGTAAGTTTGGGAACCACTGCCCTTACTTAATGGTGCACCAGCTGCGTTGGCCACTCCTCCTCCACTTCTGGAATTTGAAAGGGAAGAAGGGAACAGACCAGGTTTGGAAGTGTCTGCTCTCCTTTTCAAATCTAGAGACGAGGAGGAGTGGAGGAGATGGGCAGGGAAATAGGTGGAGGTGGGCACCCCCTGCAAATTCATTGTGTGGGGTGACCATCTTAGGCGCAATCCTAACCCCTTATGTCAGTGCTTTGCAGCACTGACATAAGGGCAATGCAACTCTGAGGTAAGGGAACAAACATTCCCTTACTTTGAGGAGGTCTTCATGAGTGACACCCAACTGCAAGATGAAGCACATGACCCATTGGCAGCGCTATGCCAGTGCTGGAAAGCACTGACATAAGGGGTTAGGATTGCACCCTCAGTCCATCTTATGTTATGGACTATTCTCCACAAATAGCCCAGCGTCTAAAACAGCTAAGCATTTCCTGTGAAATCCCATTCTATACCAAGCTTGCAATGGTAGCGAACATCTTTCTTGGACACAACACTTAACGACCTTAGAGCAAATAGATGTGGTGATATATACAACAAGGGAGGATAGGGAAGCACAGGAAAGTGCCTGGCTGCCAATACTTGCCTCTGGCATGTTATTGTTGTCAATTGGTCCATTGAGATCAGAACGCTGCTGCTTCCTTGGCTGTTCTAAGCCATTGCACACCTGTAAAAGAGAGAGAGAGAGAGAGAGAGAGAGAGAGAGAGAGAGAGAGAGA
Organism: Tiliqua scincoides; assembly: GCF_035046505.1. Classification (NCBI taxonomy): domain Eukaryota; kingdom Metazoa; phylum Chordata; class Lepidosauria; order Squamata; family Scincidae; genus Tiliqua; species Tiliqua scincoides. The sequence continues at coordinate 24,264,366 of NC_089828.1, forward strand.
GAGAGAGAGAGAGAGAGGCTGATTCTCATTTCTGGTTCTGATCAATAGGCTTGGGGGGGGGAAGAGATCAATATCCACATCATTTATCACAGGCTCTCAATCATGAGTCTTTATTACTCCTGCCGCAGCAACAAGAAGTGCTGACCTAATCGTTGACCATAACAGAGTCACTTAAAAATACATGGAAACAAAATGACCCAACAAATATTTGTCCTCAACAAGACTCGTACATGAACACCTTTGGAAGGTGTTCCTTTCCATTGGTCATAGAATAAAGCAGCTGTAGAGAGAACTCACTTCCCTTTCCCTGGCTGGAAAGAACTCAACTGGGAAGTGAGTTGTGGCAACCTTGAAGGGTATCCTGCACTGTGTTGTAATGCTATAGTAAGCAGGGTATAAATCTATAAAGAAACACATCATGAGCACTGTCCACAGCTGGCACCTTCCAGCTTTTGACACAAACTGAAAGCAGTGCTTTTTCAGCAGGCCTTCCCCGGTGTGATGCTCGCCCCACTCCCCGCTCCTTATGGATGTTTTCCAACTTTTGGTTGTGGCATATATTGGCTTCTTAGTTTTTGATATTAAGTTGTTGCTGATTTTGATAGATCGTGGCGATTTTTGGGTTTTTAAAAATCATTGATAGTGTTTTAAATACCATGTAAATCCACCTTTTTGGAGAAAGGGGAGGTGATATAAATTAAAATCAACACATACATACATTTAAAAAATAATTCCACCATAAGAAAATGAGAAACTACAAGTAGAAAATTTCATTCCACAATTACAGGTGTCCGCCGCTTAACAACCTTCCACTTAACGATGGACCGTGTATACAACGGTGGTCAAAGCACAACAAAGAGGCACTTATTGAGGCAATCAGATCTGTAGCAGAGTGTCTGTTTACACAACAAAGAGGCTCTTAATGCAAAGAAGAGGCAATCAGCCTCCAGTAGCTTGTACAGCCAGCTAATTTCTGGCGGGGAGTGTCTGTTTACACAACAGACACTAGATTGGGCTAAATGTTCACTTAATGACCTAATTGTATAACAGGGAATCAGAGAACATATCCCTGTCATTTAGTGGTGCACACCTACACAGATAACATGAAGCCTGGCAGTATATATTGCTCACTATATGTTAGGTTAGAACAACAAGGGGACATCCATATGACACAAAAGTTATCTTTTCAAAAATCTGTTTCAACTCAGATGTATGTATGTCATCAGACCTACGCAGGCATTCCACCTGCTATGCACCAGGTACCCATGGCAGGGAGAACGTGAGAGTGTGTTGGATAACCACATCCCCATGCCAACCTGCTCCCTCTGCTTGCTCTCCTGGTGATGTTCTCTGCAAGTACAGGAGATAAGGCAATGCAGTTTGGCTACTGGGGGCTCGAGTTCCAGACCTGCTAAGCTGTAGTCTCTCTACAAGGCATCCTTTTGCAGATCTGCACTGCTGAAGGGCCATTTTTGAGCTGGCTAACACCCTGCCACTGCAGCAGATGGCTGGAGCAGCGACATGCTTTCTGCATTCCCCAAAGGCCTATAAAGTCGAGAGCAATCTAATCACATTGTGCCATTAAGCTAATAAAGGTCCAGCGCGTGTCAACGTCCAGTAAAATACATTAATACAAAAGGACCGGTATGGAGAAGGGTTGTCACGCTGCCAAATGGCAGGCAGATTATTTCAGAAACCAGCAGGATCGAAGCAGAAAGACTTTGCAGAAAAGGGATACAGCCATCGGGGGAAGAAATAAATGCTTTTCCAAAGAAGAATGACAGCCACATATATTGGGCGCAGGATGCGGAGTGGAGGAGTTCTGGTTTCCTCTGTGCTTTAAAGGCTGCGTCAGGTCTGATTACGATTCCTTTGGTAGCACATGCACACACAAAATATTCATCCAAAAGACAGGACACACTGACAAAGTGGGGAACAATCAGACCAGATTAAGTTAGACAGCATGCTTAGCACATGGTTAATACATAAGATTACTTCCCAAATAACAATAATTTCACATTTATGGACCTATCAGCAGCTGTTAGTAATGATGGTTAAATGAGACTGCTGACTTCTGAAATAGCACCAGTTGCTGGGCAAGGCTGCTTGGAAATTTCCCAGAGGTCTGTGAGCCACTGTGGGAATCCAGATGCTGGATTAGACGGACTTTATCCTCAATCCAACAGGAGTCGTGTGATGTCCTTATGTGATTGATGGAAAGGAGACTGACAGCCTCTAGGTCATTAATGCCATTGGCCTACAGACCAATCCTACGGGCGCCTTCAACTGAAAGCCCACTCCATCAGTGCCACAACCACAACAACAATGTGCACAATATGATTTCCAGTGCAAAAGGTTGGTGACCATGTGCATGTGCCACTGGAGTACCCAGCCATAGCTGAAGGCGGTGAGTTGGTGCTAGGGGTGCACTGTGGACTGGGTGGGGGAGGATCAGGTCGGAGAGGGAAAAGATTGGGGTGGGGATCAGGGCTGCCAGGAGTCATACTGGGAAGGGCAGGGGGGCAGTTATTGATGGCAACAGTGTTGCTAATATACTTTGTTCCCCACCCGGCCTCGCCACATCCCCTTGCATTCACTTGGACTTGTGCCAGCTACAGAGCTGGTACAAATCCAAGCAGACCCATTGGGGGCCGCGCTGGTGGAACAGGTAAGTAAGAATTTAGTTTATTTACCTCTTGGCCATGCCATGGTCCCTGGCTGGCCTGCAGCATACAGTGGAGGCTGCATCAGCCCATTGCACCCTGCAGGCCAACTGAGGATAGGATTTGGCTTATGGGTAGTGACAGGGCAGGAGAGGGCAGATCAGGCCTAGGCAGGGGGGAGGATCACCAGGACCAAAGGAGGCAGGCACGCAACCCGGATATGGCTTCCGGGAGCACAGAAAACTACCCTGCAGCCCGGAAAGAGTGATTTTGTCATGTAAAGGTGGGAAAACGTATTTTTTGTTTTAAGCGTTTTAAAAGTGGGCCCTGGCATCCTTAAAGATTGGTATCTGGGGAAGGGTATCGGGGGGGGGGAGATGACTGAATTCCTGTGGATACCAGCAAATTGCATGAGAAAAGTGGAACTGACCAGATGATTCGTCTGATCTCGGAAGCTAAGCAGGGTCAGGCCTGGTTAGTACGTACTTGGGTGGGAGACCGCCTGGGAATACCGGGTGCTGTAGGCTTATACCATAGTCTTTCGAGACTGAAGGTTGCCAACCAACCAACCAAGAACTTCCACAACCTCTTCCACTAGCAGAAGCACTACAACTGGAATAGGATTTACATATGACAGCAACTAGATGAGTGTTGGCAGAACAGCACCTGCAGCAATTTTCTTTCTGTTCACAGTCCTTTGGATCCAACCCACTGACCACATCTTCAAACCCATGCGCGCAATGAACAAGCTTGCGCATGCTCCATTCAACAGCCCACACAAACCCCAATGGGTAACAGAGCTGTTATAAAGCAGGGCTGTTTGGTACACATTATTTCAACAACACCATATGCTTCCCCCCTCTCTACTTTTTAAAAATAGAGTGAATTGTTTTTTGCATATGGATCTGTCATCTCTGTTCTCAGAACAAAGAATCATTACCAGCAGATTGCTATGCTGTAAAAAGCCCTTATGGGAATTGGCCATAAACTTCCTTTTTTGGAACCAAGAAGAGAGCTGCACTTCCCCCAGGCATTCTTTTGCTCTCTAACTGTTGGTTCCAATCAAAAACTGATGCCTCTGTTGAGATTTGGTTTTAAAGATGGTTAGCCACACTTCTGTCGCTAAAGGAAGAAAAAGTACAGTTTGGGCATCTCTTATCCAAAGTGCTTGGGACCAGAAGTGTTTTGGATTTTTCTGCATTTCGAAATACTTGCATATACAGAGGGCTCTCGTTACGGAACATGGGAGTTCCGTTTCCTTCAAACCCCAAACCCTCTGAACCTGACCAGAGCTGCCTAGGAAAGCCTTGCACGATTCCCCCAGGCCTCAGAATGCCTTACAAAGGCATTAAAACGTCACTTCTGGCTTTCCCAAGAAACAGCAAGTCATGATTTTTTTGCCCAAAAAGGCATTCTGAAGGTGGGGCAGGCCAAGGACGGCCTTCCCAGCCCTCAGATCATACTCCAGATCTGACCAGAGTGCAACTCTGACCAGGTTTGGAAGGACCAGATGGGCCCAAATCGGCGGGTTCACAACCCACGGAAGATCGAATCCACAGGTTCCAAATCCATGGATATCAAGGACCCACTGTACATAATGAGAGAGCTTGGGGATGGAGCTCAAGTCTAAACACAAAAATTCATTTATGTTTCATATACCCCTTATACACATAGCCTGAAGGTAATTTTATATAATGTTTTTAACGATTTTGTGCATGAAACAAGGTTTATGCACAAAACACATTTTGAGATTTTATTTCTTTAGGCATAAAAGTTAAAAAAAAATGTTGGTGCTCAAAAAAGTTCTGTATTTTGGAATATTCTGTATTTGGAATTCAGGGTAAGGGGTACTGCAACTTAGGGGTTGGATCAAGGGGAAAATATGGCGCAAAAAGAAAAATAGGACTAAAATGTAATTGTTAGCACATTACAGGCTTTTCTGATTGTGAAGAGTTGGTACCTGGAGGAACTAGGCTGCGGGAAGTGTTGGGAGAATGAGCGCAACAGGTGTAGGGCAGGAAGCCAAGGATGAAACTAAAGATGCGGTCAAGGAGGCAGGTCCAGATTTGAACAATAGACCAGGTAGGATCACAATAGGCTGAAGCTTCATGTAAGCCAGTGTTTCCCAACCTGGAGGTCATGACCCCCCAGGGCAGCAGGAAACAACAGATTCCCCCTTAAGGGAAGTGGAGACCCAGCAGTGATGTCACTCCCGGGTTTGCATCGCCACACCTAAGTAAATAGGGGGGATTTACAAACATATCTGTCTGCGGTGACGGGTAAGTCCAAACATCTCTTTTGTTACTTAGCGGCAGCAGGAACTTAGGAGTGACATCACCACCGTGTCACCAACCCCTTTACAAGCACCGCAACAATTTAGTGATTCCCTTTAAGTAAAGGTTGGAAATCACTGCTGTAAGCAGAAGAGTTTACAAGATGGTTTGATCCATTTGTTTTTCCGATCTTGAAAGGTTAAATTCCTCCCAAGTGGTGCAAAGTGATTTCATTCCTGATGAACAACGCTTACACAAATATTTGATTTATCTTTAAGATGCCTCAGTCACCGCATCGCCCTGCACCGATAGCAGATAAAAATAATCAAGGAGAGTAGTATTTTTTAAGCCATGGCAACATCCCAGAGGCAAAGTCCGATCCTGACAATATATCTGTCCATCATAAACAGCATAATCAATAACTCATGAAGCCGTAAATCTGGCTAACGTTGGGTATTGGGTCAAAAGGGTAGTAATCAATAGAGAAACATGCATAAATCTTTGGTGCTCTGAATTGACTTCACTGCAACTATAAATACTGACAGGTAGGAAAAGGTATTGATCATATGACTTGGCAAACAAAGTTGGAGGACTTTGCCAGATGCAAGGGAGGGCACCAGAATGCAGGTCTCTTGTGCATCTGGTGGGCCACTGTGAGGTACAGGAAGCTGAACTAGATGGGCCTTTGGCCTGATCCAGTGGGGCTCTTCTTACGTTCTTATGGCAAAGTGCACCCAAGATTTTTGGTCTCCACTGGTGTAGTCAATTGCTTAAAGAATATTTATGGTCAAATCCTACTGAATCGCTACATTGGTGGAACTCACCTTAAAATTCTTTTAAACAGCATTAGCAGCTGGTGCACTAGTAGGAAGGCTGGAGCCTTTGCACACACCTGGTGTTTGTTTGAAAGCTTGCCAGACCAGGTAAGCCTGGCACGGGAGGGAGGTGTGGCACAGGGTTGGGGAGGGTGGCAACAGGGGTGGATCAGGCCTGGGGGGGGTGCTATCAGCAGCACCAGCATGTACCATATCCTATCCCCATTCCTGGGCTCAATCTTCCTGCATGGATCAACTCAGACGTGTACTAGTGATATAGCTTTACCCTGGGGCAGGGGGGCCAAATGTCCCCTTCCCTGA